>NC_035109.1:97803903-98415495 GCF_002204515.2 Aedes aegypti | reverse complement strand
TGCGAAGCTTTGCGGTGAAGGCAACCGGAAAATCCAACATCAAGCTGCTGTATCTGCAGCCGGCCCCCTTTGGCGATAAATTAAATTTGGCGAGTTGCGAAAAACAAACTTTGCAATCGGTTCGGGATGCTCCAGTTGTGAAAATATTTGCGCACAATCTTAACGAAGAGGAGAGCGCGAGCGAGCGGTTTCCCCGAGGGCAGCACGATGTGGATCTTGCAAAGCTGGGAAAAGACACTACGGCGAAGCTGGTGGGTTCCCAGGTAATAGCACCATGGTCATCTTTCAGGGTGTAATGAAACATACAGAGACTACTGTGGCCCAAGGGTCACAATTCAAAACCTGATAGCCCTATTTGATTTTTATTCATCTAAAAACCCTTCTACGATTGATTTCGTCTTAACTGACTCCAGTCAACTTTAACTTTCCTTGTGCATTGGCGTCATTTTTAACCAATCGGCACTTTACAGGATTTGTTTCCTCGTAGAGAAAAAATATAGAAATAGAATAAAAAATATAGAAATTTTCTGACTCTTCCTAACTTTTGAAAATGAAAATTTTCGTGCTAAAAAAGCTTTCAACGACCTCCAGGAGTGGCGCGACAAAAAAGTGACGCATGCATTAAGGGTAAAAAATTACCCATGACTTTTAACGCTCTCAAAAAAAATTTTGAGCTGATTTTCGTTTCAGTTTCATAAGACAAATATGGCAGCGGCGAATGGAACATTTTTTGGTAAGTATGGTCACTCTGCACGCAAGGGCACAAGGGCACCTGGAACCTGTTTCAGAAGGAACTGGTACATATCATATCCAGAAGTTATACGCATTTATGGTACGACAGTTCAAATTTCATAACTTTTATTCCGATTTACAAGAGCACCAAGGATAACAACAATTAGGTTTGCCTGAATTTGGTCGGAAAATTCCGGAACCGGTTCCGGTAGGGTGTGATGTGGATGTTTTCAGACCATCATACAGTCCCTTCATGCGACACCTCAAAATTAATAATTTTTCGTTCAGATCTAAATAGACACCATGCCAAATACCAAACATTAAATTCTTCTTTTTGTTTCTGGCATTATGTCTCAACCGGGACAGAGCCTGCTCCTCAGCAAAGTGTTCCTAAGAGAACTTTAACACTTATTTATCCTTCACCAATGGGATTCAAACCAACGCCCTCAGCTTCACACTCAAACAGACTTTCAGAGTTCGGTAATGCAATTTACCGAAACAGACCGGTAATTTCAAATATTACAGTTATTTCGGTAGTTACCTGCTACATTACTGGAATTTGTACATCATTTTTGATCTGTTTTTATCCAATACCGAGTTCGATAAAGTATTACTGAACCTTCAGTAAATTTGAACTGTCAACTCCAACCTCTATATGTTTTCGACAGAAATTGTCAAATACGCAGTCCTCCTGAAAGGTGTAACGAAGGCGATGGGTGTCGAAATTAGTGGATTCATACATCAAAACACATCACACACGTTTACTACTCTTGCTTCGAACGCCATGGAGATTGGTCTCGAAATGTAAGAATTACCGTTGCGGAAATACTAGTGCATCTTATCAATTGAATATAAATAAAAGATTATTTGGATTACAAGTCGCATCAAATCACACTGCGGAACACGTTTTTGTCTCAAGCACCAAAATACCGCTATTTACATAATTAAGGGTTGCTGAATCCATTGCCGTTTTCAGAAACATCATAGCACGTCTAGTTTTTGAGATATTGGCTGTAGAAATTGCAAAATTTGACTATTTCAGATAACTTGCATGCAAGTTTGCCATCTTGTATGGCACTTTATTTGCTTTATTTGCCACATAATTCAAACTTAATGAATATAACAATACTTATGAACAAAATTTGTAATAGTTTCTATACACAAAGGCTATTTTTTGATGGTTTAGAAAAGTATTGTATTTTACCATATAAGAGAAACAAAGAATTTTCATTTTCATTTTCATTTTGCAGCGTTTGGTGGGGCAATGAGAGCGCAAGTCAGTCCAAAGCCGGGGGAAGGGATAGGTAATGGCCGTAATAGTCTATGCGGACCACTTGAACACCATCGGAAAGGATAAGAAGGGTTGGGGTAGGGTATAGGGAATTGGAGAAGACTTGACACAGTAATGCGATTAATGCTGCAAAATGTAAATGTGCTGAAAGCAATTTAATTTGAGTTTTGAAGTTTGCTTTGACTCATTAAAATTCCAGATAGATCGGCCATTGTACAAGTAAGAAAGAGTATGCTGATTGCTTTCTAGAAATTGTATAAACAACAAAATAATAACAATATGAGAGTGATGCTAAGGGCTGCTGATGGCACGATGCGACGCTTTAGAAGATTTTGATATTGATTGAACATTACTATAAAGAGCGCAATACAATCGATGGTGATAACTTTACAAACTTTATCTGTTTTTGCACTGATTGACGATGCTGAGTTATATAAAAATATTTTATATTATTAGTTCATTTGTTTGTGTGATCTATGAGTTAATAATGGCAAAATTTTACATACCCTTGATGATTATACTTCCCTGACCAGAAATATTCTATTTTGAGCATCCTTTTCGAAGCTATTCTATCCAGGTATCCATGTACTGCTTTCAATCCTGAAATTATTCTTATTGTGCATGCTCATGCATTATATTAGTGATGCTCATAATCATGCAACAGATAAGAAGGAGAGAAAAAGAAAATATAGGAACAGTGATTAGTAATGAGTTAATTATGTAGTTTTGTTAGAATTATAAACAATTAAACAGTAGTAATGAATAGCTTACAAAAACTTTGCAGCATAGCTGAGCCTTTCGGATCGTAAGACCGATGTATAAAAATAATTTGTTTCGAAATTGTCCGCGTGGTCTTCTAGTGCCCCTATTAAATAAGAATCAGTCATAGACATACATACCGAATGCTCGCCATGACCCTATGACCAACATTTGTATATGTATAGCCTTAGCTGATGTGGCTTTTCTAATAGGTAGTTCTTTCACTCATTGATTGTCTTCAAAACCTTGTCAAGTATAGAAAATTGATTTTATTTCATTTATTACTACATTGAAGCTACATTGTACTTATTAAATATTAGGTATTATTTTATGTTTTTATCACTATTGATATTATCAAGGCCAGAATTCCCAGTGAGTGAAGAATTTTATAGTACTAGAACACCATAGAAGATCGCTAAACATTACCTTATCATGGAACGGCTTTTTGTTCTATTATTTTAGGTAGATGCTATTGATCTGCCTTTGCTCCTATCCACAACCCGGTGCACGCGCCCTGTTGGTTTTCGAAAACCTCGTAGAAGATTACAAACCGTCAATGGCATTCCCAATTACTACCCCACATTGCACATTCAAGGGTCTGATTGTGCTCCTAACCCACCCTCAGTCTGTAATCTTCTCACCAGTTTGAAATTATATTTTCCCGAAGTGAAAGCAATTTTGATGAGTGATAGCGTAGTGCAGCCCAACTGCATAGTACAGTAGTTTAACCAGAATCTTTAGGTCAGAAGATAAAATCTAAATTTTGTAATAAAGATTTTGCCATTGCTTTGAAATTCACCCAACATCTAATCAAAACTACTAACAACAGCGATCAATTATCAAAATTCATCGCTCTCTGGAAAATATAATTCCAAGCCCAGGGATATAAGAGAAACAAAGAATTTTGTATGGAAACAGAGAGCATGTTAAAAAAATCGATTCAAACCAAATTCTATCCTGAAATGTCCCTCAAATTATGTCTAAAATGAAAGTTGAAGTCCTATTTTTCATGCTGAGTGGATTAGATCACAAAAAAAATTGGTAAATCATACTTTAAATTTCATGTCAACATCACTAAATTCAGTATTTTATACAACTTTGGCGACCTGTAGCTAAAAATTGTGACGTGCTGGAACATTTCAAAAAACGGCATCAGATTCAGAAACCTCAAATCTAGTCGGGACACATTATTTGATCCTTGAGACACGCAAAAATGTATTTTTTGTTACGCTTTGTAATTAATGTTTTTTTTTGAATAAACTAGCTGAGAACGAAGCGGGAAAAAGTATAAATTTACCGTATAGATCATATTTACCAAACGTTTACCCAAAGCATTACCAAATGTTTAGCTGTCAAGATTTCGGTAAATAAATCGTCATCGATGATTTATTCTAAGTGTGTTGGTCTTGCTGAAAAGCTTAGTGTGTACCGCTACGGCTTTCTTGGACTCATAAACATTACATTATTATATCCGAATACCCGTAACCGTTTACGTCAGAAAAAAAAAATGATATAACAAATCGTCATCATTCGACAAGTCATTATTGATGTCTTTAACCTATAAGTAAAATGACGTTCTATCGCTAGCGAATAAGAACTTTTGGCCAAAAACGCAATTTTTTAGACCTATCTTAAGTTACGGTAAAAACGGGCGTGGCCGGGAAAAGTGATATTCATGCTTTTGGCATTCCTGTTCAAGATTGGGCCAAGGTTTTTTCCCGGCCTTATTCCTGAAAGCAGTCAGTATGAAATTATCAAAGAGAAACATGAATGTTGTTAGGTTAGTATCCAATCCAAGAAGTATACCGTAGCTACGCTAACGCAATTTTTAGACCAGTTCAAATATAGCTCCAGGGATTCCATCAATAGGTTCGCCCAAAATATCTCTAATGAATCCACCAGCCATTTCTCCAGAAATTCTTTTGAAGATTCCTCCAGGGGTTGTATCAGAAATTGTAATCAGGATTCTTCCAAGTTAATCTCTATCTTAATCCCTACAGCGATTTCTCTAGGAATTACACTAAGGGCTCCTCCATCGATAACTTTTGACTATTACTAGACTTTTTAGAACGGTCCCGACAGGGTTGCAATAATTTCTCCAAGAATTCTGTCAGGTGCTCCTCTAGGAACCCATCCAAAGATTATTCAATGGATATCTGCAGGAAAATCTCTACAAGGATTCTTCTAGAGAATTTGCAAAGTTTCCTCAAATATACACATTACTGGAGTTCCCCCCCCAGGAATTTTGCCAAATATTTCTCTGGGAACATTTCAAAAGATTATTCTAGGGATTGCTTCAGGGATTCCTTCAAAGATTTTTTCAAGGATTCTTCAAACGTTATCTCCTTATGTTTATAAAGCGCTTCCTCCAGAAATCTTTTCAGAGACTCCTCCAAGGATTCTACAAATAAAATCTCTGCAAAAGCTCTTGGCTTTATCCAGGAATTCTTATAGAATTATAACTGTAATTTCTCCAGTGTTTTCTGCAGGCATACTTGCAGAAATTTCCCCAGATAGACCTCTCTAGATTCCTCCACGAGTTGTTCCGAAGATTTCTTCAGAGATTCCTTCAAAGATTCCATCAAGAGTTTCTGCATAAGTTCCACCAGAAATTCCTCAAGGGATTCTACAAACAATGGTTTCAAAATTTTCCTTCAAGAATGCTTTCAGAGATATCTCCAAAAATATCGCGGCATGAATCACTCCAAAGATGTTTCCAAGTTATCCTTCAGAAATTCCTCAAGAGTTTTTTTCAGAGATTCGTTAATGGTCATCGATAATTCTTGTACAAATTCCGCTAGAGATTCCTTCATAAATTCCTCCAAGAATTTAATCTTAAATTATCTTAAGAGCGCCCTAGGAGCGCCAGCGATTCCTCCAAGATTTTTTTCTTGACTGAGGATGTTTTTGAAAAGCCCCTGGATACATTCTTGGAGGAATCGTTGGAGAAATTGTTTGAGCCATCTTTGGAGGCACTTTTAGAAAAAAAAAATAATGAAGAAATCCTTAGAGGAGTCCATAGAGATCCCCTTTAGGAAAAAATAAATAGAGAAATATCTGTGGTATTACATGGAAGAATCCTTAGAGTAATCTCTAAAACGATTTCTGGGAGAAGCCCTTGAGGAATCCATACCTCATCCGTACAAGATTCCTTGGAAAGTTCTTAGAGAATATTCTTGCAGAAGTCTCCTAATAAATACCCGATTAAATTTCTGGAAGAATTTTCAAAGAAATCTCTGAAACAATTTTAAAAGGAACCCATGTTGAGCAATCCCAGGAAATTTTCCCGGAAGAATCGCTGGCCAAATCTTTGAAGAGATTACTCTAGTGTAACACCTAGAGAAATACTTGAAGACATCTCTGCAAGGATTCCTATAGAGTTATTCTAGGATGAATCTTTGAAAGAGTCTCTAGAGGAATCTCTTAAACAATATCAGAATTAATCACTAGAAGGATTCCCGGAGGAATATCTGGAAGAATTTCTTGAAGAATCGTTGGATAAATACCTGGAGGAATCCCAATACAAGTTTAGCCTGAGGAATCTATGAAGGTTTCACTGGAGGCATTGCTGCAGAAACTCCTTGAGAAATTTATAGAAAGCTTCTGGCAGAAATGCTGGAGGAACTGCTGAGGAAATTCTTCGAGTCCAATCGGGGCTGGTCTCAAGATTCATAGTGAACAAAATTTCTTCTGGAGGAATCCCTAAAGGAATCGCTGATAATAATTCTAGTGAAATCCCCAGAAAAATCGCTGCACAGATTACTATAGGAACTAGTCTTTCTTACGACAGCATTTTGGGTCCAATATTATACAATATTTTCATAACTTTTATCTTCAAACAAATTTTCAGGCCAGTCATGTTGTATGCTGTACCAATATGGAAAAGCCGTTGTAATATCTGGAAGAAATTTTCGCAGAGGATTCAAAATAAAATGTTGTAAATGATTTAGGGGTCATTCACAAATTACGTCACGCTCCAAGGGGGGTGAGGGGGTCAAGCCAAGCGTGACAAGCCTTACAAAATTTTTGAAGGACTCATACAAAAAACGTGACAAAAGGGGGGGGGGGGTCGAAAAAGTCAAAATTTATCGTGGCATAATTTGTGTATCATCCCTTAGATGCTCTTTCACCTTGGCATTACGTCCCCACTTGGGCAGAGCCTGCTTCTCAGCTTATTTAGTTTTACCAAATTAGGATGACAGTGTCACCTAACACAGAACACCTAAATATAAGAAATGCAATGTTTAGAATGATATTAATAATAATAATAAGGGAATAAGAGAGAAATGACCTCCTGGTTTCTGTACGGAGAAAGTTTTCCAACACGAAAGGAAATGACACAAAAGTTGTTTGCATTCCATGCTTCAATTCCAGCTTTTTGACAATGCCTAGCCATCGGCTAGAGAAAACGATACGTGGATATCAGATTGCGGAGTACACGCGGACAAAAGTTGATTAATCTGCTATCATGGAAAACAATCATCAACTTTACCGTCCTTGGCCTTCCCTGTTCAAGAAGACTTCCTTGCAAACTTCTGTGCACACACTCCGAGAAGTTTCAGCACTCCTACGGCATTACGCTGCCACTGTCTTAACAGTTGTTTGAGCTTCGGCTGTTTTCCTACTAAACTTTCTGCCTCGTGTCCACCCCGCGTAAAAACGCAAAGATCCAAAGTGGTTGGGGACCAACTTGGGTACAACTTTGTTAGCCATTTCTCTTTGCCTTTAGAAGCACTTTTTTTTTGTAATTCTTTCATTTCTAACTTAGACACGAGGTTGGGTTTGACAGTGTCCAGATCAAACTTACTATCTAGTGCAGATCTGCTTTCAAGTTTACCGTCAATAAAAAACGGCGCATTACACTATATGTTGAGAGATACGACACTCTGGGACAAAGCCTGCTTATCAGCTTAGTGTTCAATGAGCCTTTTCACTGTTATTAACGGATAGCTTTATTTTTTCCAAAGTTGTCATTTTCACATTCGTATATTGTGTGGCAGGTACGATGATACCCTTTTTTCCCAAGGAAGTCAAGGACATTTCCGTTACGAAAAGATCCTGGACTGGCCGGAAATTGAATCGAATTCAATAAAATCTATACTCAGGTCTGAGTTGAATTTTCTACTTGTTGAAAAAGATTCAAATTTTTTCTAAAACTATGGGACTTTGTGATAAAATTACAATTGAAAAAAAAAATCTGTTGTGGTTAAATTTGTGCCCGTTACACATACTTTAAGCATGAATTTTTATTATGTAACCGATTATTGTGAAACGTCAAAGTTTTAAGAAAAAAATGAAAATTTGTGAAAAAAAAAATCAATTTTTCCCAAAAATTGTACTTGTTACGAAATTCTGAGGACATATCAGCAAGCCAAATTACATTATCCATTACAAATGGTCAAAAGGCGTGATCCAGTATTGCCTCGTATTATCTGTGGCGATACGCACGTGCTTGCCTAAAGTTGTTCATGCTCGGCAAGTGCTGTCACAATTTCGTGCAAATTTCATTTGCAAGGAACAACAACACATGTCACATGTATAACTTTTATGCAGCGTTCTATCTCACTAGTTTGCAAGTGTTCATTCTTATTTCCTTGTGGCCGATGTCATTGCCTCTAAACTCCCATTCTACCGCAACGAGACGTGTGACTTTTCGCTATCTGCAGGGTGCTGACTTGTAGCAGTATGTACTCGCAGGGTGAAACCTATTCAAGACTCTTGAAATTTATGGCTTGCATGCCTTCTTTGAACGTATCTTTCAAAAATGTTACCTCGAAGAAAGAAAAAAAGGGTTTGCGTTCTCGTATGACTAACTTCTACCTCGCATGTTGGCACACATCTTGTTTCTTCGTTCTATACCGGAAATAGCCTTCGAGAACCTCCACAAAAGTTTGTCTCCGGTCTTGCACGACTTGCGGTGTGTTATAAATACATAAATGTGAAACGCCAGCAAGAAATGCTGCAGAACATGGGACAGCAGGGTACTGCCTCTGCAAGAGGTATGGGAGACTGGTTGCGTTGTTGCATCATGCTCATCAGAGGGAACCGTTCTAATGCTGACTTTGGATCTAATGAATTTAATCTTTTTACCTTATGATATGCTACTATCGACAGATTTTCATACAATTCTTTCTAGTGTAATTTACGTATAAAATAGGGTAGCAGCCTAGATTACCCAGAAATAAGTACAACTACACTAGAATATACCCTCAATTTGCTGGATAACTTTTGTCTGAACTCGAACATGGCAACCGGAACTATTTGGTGCTTGTTTTACTTGGTTATATCGGTCAATGAAACTAGGGCAACAACTTCTTGGGCATTCGTGCCACGAATTTCATGGATACTCACCATCTAATGAAATCTTCTAATGAAGGCTTCAAGTGGGTTGGATGAAACTAGAGTGGCTTTTCGGACTCATCGTTTATAATTTGGTAATCAATAATATCACATTCAACTCTCCCTTACTCGACATTCGGGGTCTCGAAGTTTGTTGGCTACCTCGATGATCCCTTGGATCGTATTTGCACTAGAACTCGATACCTCCCCATATCCATTATCCATTCAGTATATACCGAGTTATAAAAAGTTGATTGTATCTTCTTCTCTGGTCAGCTTTAAATACAGGTAGGGTAGAGCCCAATGTTTGCCGAACAGATCGAACTGTCTGTAGGAATGTTGCACGAACATCGACGTCGGTGACCGTCCATTTGGCCGAACGCCGTTTGTCCGAACGCCATTTGGCCGAATGCCATTTGGCCGAACGGGTCGTTTGTTGAACTGACATCAAAGAGCCAATTATGTGTATATCAATGATGATTAACCTTCTTTAAAAATAAGCTGAATAAGTTCTTTGAAATTCAGCTTCGAAGCTCACTTCAATAATATGCTAACTGTAATTCACTATTATTCCCTATTTCGGCCAAACGGTATTCGGCCAAATGGCATTCGGCCAAATGAGCCTTTCGGCCAAATAGCATTCGGCCAAATGACCCGGAACCGTGAATTTCTTCGTTGACGCCGTGGTGTCCTAGAAAATGTGCGCTCTTGAGTTGTTTCTATATATTTCACTAGCGTTTTCTCACAATCTACATTATATTTCTTTAGCAAATCCACCAGCATTTCAACAAGGAATCACTTCAGGGATTATATCAGGAATTTCAACAGGAATTCCTCCAGTAAATGCTGCAGAAATTTCTCTATGGATTTCATTGATAATTCTTTCATAATTCCACCGGGTTTGCCCTACAAATTTAAAGACTATTGTCCAGTGATTTGACTGTGAATTTTAAAAAAATTCTTTTCGAAAGTTCATCTGGAATTTCTCACGAGATTCCACCACGAACTCCATCCAAATCGGAAGTTCCATTGCTAGGTCCTCTAGTAATTCTATCGGAAGTTTTGTCTAGGTTTTCCATCAGGAGTTCTTTCAAGGATTTTATCTTAAATTTCTCCAAGGATTTCTTCAGAAGTTCCTTCAACGATTCTGTGGTGAAGTATACGTATCTATCTATAATGATAATTGTTTTAGAATATTACATCTAGATAGAAGTCAGTAAAAATGGTTATTAAGGAGACAGCACTGATGAATAATATCACGCAATAAACATAATTCGCTTATTAAGCCCAATTTAATGTGTATTCTTTAGGCTGCGTTCCGTGATTGAACGAAACGTTTCTTGGAGAGTTATTTGAATGTGTGTAGACAGTCGATATGGAAAAATCCAACTGTCATATTAGAGAGGAAGAACGAGAGCGAACAAAACAAAAGAGACAATCGGAAATCCGATTAAGAAAAAGAAAGCTGAAATGAGTTAATCGGAGATTGTTGAGAGCAACGGACGCGTTGCGGAAAGATTTTAGAGGACGCTTATCGTCTTCTAATATTTCGGCAGGATACGACAGATTCCACCTGTAACTTCTCTAGGGATTACATCAGGAGTTCCTTTAGCAATTTCACCAGAAGTTTCTCAAAGATTCCATCAGAAGTTATTTCAGAGGATTCCATTAGAATTTCATTAGGAGATCTTGTAGAGATTACATAAGGAGTTCCTCCAATGATTTCATCTTGAGTTCCTTCAAAAATATATTTAGGAGTAGCTGTAGCTCTTCTATTAGAGTTCTTCTGAGGAATTCATCAGGAGTTCCTCTAGGGATTTCTTCAAAAGGTCTTTCAGAGATTCCACCTGGAATTCCTCTAGAGATTGTATCAGGTGTTCCTCAAGGAATTCCATCAGTATTTCTTCTAGGGATGTCAAAAGGAGTTCATCAGGGGTTCCATAAGAAATCTGGTCAGGAATGCCTTCAGGGATTTCATCAGGAGTTCTAGAGATTCCATCAGCAGTTCCTTCAGAGATTCCACCTGGAATTCCACCATAGAATATTCCAGGAGTTCTTCAAGGATATGCATCAAGATTCTTTTAGGGAATTCACCAGAAGTTCCTCATGAGATTCCATCAGGAATTCCTCCAGAAATTTAAATAGGAGATCCTAGAGAGATTTAATCAGGATTACATTAGAAGTTCCTTCAGAGATTCCACCTGGAACTCTTTCAGAGATTCTATCAAAAGTTCTTCTGGGGATTGAATCAGGAGTTCCTCCAAGGATTCAATTAGCAGTTTTTTTTAAATACTCCACCTGGAATTCCATCAAAAGTTTTTATAGGGATTCCATCAGGAGTTCCTATAGAGATTCGGGGATTCCATTGGGAGATCCTCCAGGGATTCAATGAGCAATTCCACCAGGGATTCCATTGGAAGTTTCTCTAGAGATTCTACCTATAATTCCTGCAGGGGTTTCTTCCAGAAGTTTCTCTAGTGTTTCCTTAAGGAGTTCCTTCGGAAATTTCGCCTGGAAATTCACTGGAGCTAATATCAGAAATTCAGGAATTTCATCAAGAGTACCCGTAGGGATCGCGTAAGGAGTTCCTCCAGAGATTCTCTTGGAAGTTCCTCCATGGATTACATCAGAAGTTTTTCTTGGGATTACAGCAGGATTTTGTCAGATTTTATCAGGAGATTCTCCTGAGATTCTACCTGGAATTGCTACAGGAATTCTACAAAGTTTCCGTAAGAAATTTATCAGGAATTTCTTCAGGGATTATATCGGAAATTCTTCCAAGGATTCCATCAGAAATTTCTTTAGGGATTTCATCAGAAGTTCTTCTACAGATTTCATTAGGTATTCCTGTAGGGATCTCATCAAAAGTTTTTCCATTAAGAATACTCCGAAGATTCCATTAGGCATACTTCTTAGATTTCATTATGAAATGCATCTGGGATTCAATCATGAACACCTTCTGGGATTTCATCAGAAGTTCTTCTCTAGGGAACTCTTTAAGAGATTCCTTCAAGAATTCTTCAAGGTAGTCCTCCCAGAATTCCTTAAGAGATTCCTCCTAGAATTACTTATGGGATTTCACCGGAATCAAGCATAGGATACCTCCCAAGATTTCTCAAGGAATTAATCTCAGAATTCCTTAACAAGTTCCTCTCGGAATTCCTCCTGGAATATCTCCAATGATTCCCGAGAGTTATCAAGAATACCTCCATGGATTTTACCAGAATTTATTAATTGGATTTCACCACTGTAAATGTTCAAGAGATTTCTCGTGGAATTCATCAAGGGATTCTTCTCGAAATTTCTTAATGAATTAATTCGGGAATGCCTTAAGAGATTCCTCCTGGATTTTGCAAAAGATTTTCTTGCAAAATATCTCCAGGGATTCATGGAGGTTATCAGGAATTCCTCCAGGGATTTTACCAGAAATGTCTCATTACGTTATTTTTAGTAATTAGGGAATCCGCCAGCACATCCTCCAGTAACTCTAGCGAGAGCTCCTCCTGGGATTCAAAAAATAAATTTCTTTAAAGATTCTTTTACGAATTCCTTCAGTGGTTCCACCAGGAATTCCTTCAAAAATTCCGTTAAGGAATCCAACTAAAAATCCCATACCTAAATCCTGAAAGGATTCCACCTGCGATTCTTCCATGGATTTCGTCTGGAACTCACCTAGGTAATTCTTCAAGATTTCCATTAGGATAAACTCCAAGGATTTCAGCTGAAATTCTTATAGGGATTCCACTAGAAATTGTTTCAGAACATCCGTCAAAATTTTTCGGTGATTTTACCGGGGATATAAAAAAACCTACGGAGGTTCATTCAAGACATTCTGGGCAAAATCGTCCAAGGAATCCACCAAGATGTTCTCCAAGGATCCCGTAACGAATTTTTCAAGGGATTCAACCACAATTCTCCATAAAGATTTCACCAGTTATTCCTGCAGAGATTTCATAAGTTTCTCGAATTATTTTTGTACAAAGTAGATTATTCATGTAGCATTTGACTGATATTTACTCAGAGGATTGAACAACGCATTTCTCTGAATGCCTCTAGGTTGAATCCCTTCAGTAACCTGGAAGATTGTTTTTGAGAAATTTCTGGAAAAATTCGTGGAGCAATTTCTTAAACAATTCTTGAAGCAATCGCCAAAAAGATCACTGGAGTACTTCATAGAGAATTCTCTGACGAAATTCTTAAATTTATCTTTAGAAGAACTCTTAAAGTAATCCCTGAAGGAGTTACTAGAGGGTTCTCTTAGATAATTCTTGGTGGATTTCTTGCAAAAAATCTGCAAGAAATACTGGAAGGAATTTATGGAAAAATATCATTACAAATCCTCGGAGGATTTTTTGGTGGATTGTTGAAGTAATTCTTGAATAAATCCTGGAACGAATGCCTCGTAGGGTTTCTTCACGGAAAACCAAGAGGAATTATTGAAGGAAAAGCTGGAAAAAATTATAAACGAATTTATTGAAGATTTCAGGGAAGAATCCCCGGAGAATGAGCTGGGCGAACCATTCGTAAATTACAATAGAAGTCTCTAAATGAATTCCTGATGGAATCCCGTGGAGGAAGATTTGGTGAATTATTTTGCAGTATATCTTGTGGAAACCCTCCAGGGAGAATCCTTGAAGAAATACTTGGTGGAATCCCTGCAGAAATTCTTTGATGAATCCTTGGAGTGATTCTGGGTAGAATCACTGTGAGAATTCCTGGAGTAAATCTCTGCATATATTTCTGTAGGATGTTTTGAAGAAATTTTTAGAGAAAATCGTGCAAAAAATCCCTGAAACAAACTCCAAAGTAGAATAATTAGAGAACCACTGAAAGATTCTGAATGTTTGGAGAAATTCCTATAGCTATTCCCATATCGATAACTGTTCGGAATGATCCCCGACAAAGACCCCTCATAATTTTGAAAGCTCCTTCAGGAGTTCTTGCAGGAACTCTTCCAGAAGTTTCTTCAGGACTCTCTTAAGGAGTTCCTCCAGGAGTCCCTTCAGGAAAATCCTCCAGGAGTATCTTCAGGAATTCCTCCTGGAAATCTTTCAGAATTTCCTTTAAGAATACCTCTAGAAGTTTCTTCAGGAATTTTACCAAGTGTTCGTTCAAAAACTCCTCCAGGAGCATTTCTCTCTTCTTTCAGTAATACCTCAAGGAGTTTATTTAGGAATTCCTTCAGAAAATCCTTCAGGAATTCTTCCAGGAATCCCTCCCGGAGTGTCTCCAGTAATTCATCCAGGAGTTCCTTCAGTAATACTTCCAGGAGTACCTCCAAGAATTTCTGAAGGAGTTACTGCTGAGATTACTCCAGGTATTCCTCCAGGAATTCCTCCAAATATACTTTCAGGAATTCCTCCATCTGTTCCATTAGAAATTTCTGAAATTTCTGATTCCAGGAATTCATCCAGGAGTTCCTTCAGTAATTCCTCCAAGAAATCCTCCATGAATTCTTGTAAGAGTTTCTCCTGAGATTACTCCAGGAGTTCCTCCAGATATTCCCCTAGGAATTCCAACAAATATACTTCCAGGAGTTGCTCCAGGCATTCCTTCAGGAATACCCTCCAGGTGTTCTTTCAGAGTGTCCTTACGGAATTTCTTCAGAAGTTCCCTTAGAAATTCTTCTTTCAGAATTCATCCAGGAGTATTTCCAAGAATTCCTCCAGTAATACCCAAAGAGTACCTGAAAGAATTCCTTTAGATGTTCTTCAAGGATTTTTTCCAAGTGTTCCTTCAGGAATTCCTCCAGAAGTATCTCCAAAAATTCATCCTTCAGTAATTTCTCAAGGAGATCGTTAAGGAGTTCCTCTAGGAGGTTCTTCGGAAATTTCTCCAGGAGTTCCCCCAGGCATTCCTTCAATTATTACTCCAAATATTCCTCCAGGAGTTCCATCAAGAACTCCTCCTGGATTATACTCAGGAATTCCTCCTGCATAGCTTCACGAATTTTTCCAGGAGTTTTTAAGGGTTCTCTCAGAGGGAAATCCTTCAGGAAATGCTCCAGAAGTTCCTTCAGGAGTTTCTCCTGGAATTCCCGCAGCTTTATCTTCAGGAATTCCTCCAGGAGTTCCTCCAGAAGTTCCGTCAGAAGTTTTCTCAGTGATTCCTCCAGGAGTTCTTCCATGAGTTCCTTCAGGAATTCTTCCATGAGTTCCTTCAGGGTTTCTTTCAGGAGTTCCTTCAGGAACTACTTCTTTAGACACTCCTACAGGTTCTTCCAGTTTTTCCAGCGATACCTCCAAGAGTTCCCCGAGGGATTCTTAAAGGAGTTCTGCTAGAGATCTCTGAAGCGTTCTTTCAGCAACTCCTCCTGGTATCCCTTAAAGGATTCCTTAACGAGTTCCTCCAGAGATTTTTCTTTATGGATTCCTCCACGAGTTCTTTTAGGAATTATCCCAGGAGTTCCGTCGAGAATACCTCCAAGAGTTCTTTCAGGGATTATTCTTAGCATTCTTCTTGAAGTTTCGTTAGAATTCCTCCAGAAGCATCTTCAGGGATTTCACCTGGATTTCTTTCAGGGGTTCCTCCGAGAATTCTTTCATGAGTTTTTTTTTTCAGGGATTACAAATAAAAATTCACTAGGAATTCCTTCGGGGACCTCATTACGAATTTCCTTAAGGATTCTTCCGGAAAATTCTGTAGGAATTCGTGTAAAAACTCCCGTAGAAATTCTTAAAGGAATCTTTCTAGCGACTCAAACAGGGATTCATCCAGGGATTCCGCAAGATATTCCTCAGAGAAATTCCCCAGGAATACCTCCATGTAGTTCTTCGAGAAATCATCCAGATATTCCTTCAGGAATTCCTGTATACATCCTGGAAGATCTCCTGATGGTATGTGTGGAGGAAATCATAAACGAATCCCTAGAAAAATTCTTGAATTTGAGGAGAAAATTCCGAATGAATTTCTAGAGAAGTATTCGAATGAACCCTTGAAGTATTTATTGAAGCAATCCCAGACGGAATAAGTAGAAAAGTCCTTAGACAAATTACTGAAAAATCACTAGAAAAATAATCTGGAAAAATCCCTGGAATATTCACCTGAAGAATTTCTCTAGTAATCTGTGGATGAATATTTAGAGGCATCCCTTGAACAGTCCAGGAATATCCTATAAAAATAACTGGAGGAGGGAATCTCTGGAGAATATACCGTAAGAGTTTCACTAGGTTTTCCATCGGGAACCTTTTAACGGATCTGCTCAAGAATTCTTCTGAAAAATCCTGGATAAACACCTGGAGAAACTCTCGTAGGAATCCTCTCCACGAATTTATCCAGACATTGCGCAAGTTTTCGAGAAATAATCTAGGTATTTCCTTAGAAACTTCTCATAGGTATCCTGGAGGATTTTTTGATGGAATTCTTAGAAGAAATCCTGAAGGGTTCCCTAAAGAAAACTCTTGCATTCTCGGAGGAAAACCTGCAGAGCAATCCGAAAGAACCCCTGGAGGAATAATTGCAGGGATCTCTGAAGGAATAAGTGGAAAATAATTCCAATCGAATAACTTGAAAACCCCAAGAGGGATTTCTGTAGGAACTTCTAAGGGGATCCTTGGAAGAATTTATGAAAGAATCAATGAAAGGAATTCTGAAAAATACCCCTGGACATATTGCTAGAAAAATCTCTGGAGTAATCACTAAAATAATGTCTGTATGAATCCGTAAATGAGTGCTTGGAGGATTCAGGAAAAGTGAGAAATATTTTGAAGAAATACTAGAGCAATTTTTGGATAAATATATTGTTGTTTTGGTTTTATGGTATATCTAGAGAAATTCATGATTAAGTTAATTGGTTTTGTCAGAGAATTTCTTAATAAAACCCTTGAAAATTTGTTTTGAGGTAAACTTTGATTAGTTCATTATGGAGTTATTGTTATAACTACTGGATAAAAAAGGAGTGTTTTAAGGCAATATCTTTGAATAAAAATATCAAGTCATTTCTTGCGGACTTCCTAGAAAAGTACCTTTCCTTTTGCAGAAATGCCTTTCCTTTTGCAGAAATGCCCAAAAGTATTGCTGAAATAATATCTATCGGTACTCAAAGAAAAAAGTTTGGAAGAACTCACATATGGTAATTTGGGAAAATCTCTCAAAACACTTGTTCAGGAATGCCTTGTTATTTATACACTTTCGAATTTCACGAACTGTTACACTCTCTGAATATGGTTCGATCGGCTTATTCGAATCAAAATTCAAACACTGAATCTATTGTTTTATGTTTATTATTGAAGTAACCTCTGATAAAATTTTTGCACAAAATTTTTATTTGTCTGTAAAAAAATCTTGAAGATCAGTTAAAAAGATTCATGATTTTTCATGCGTCCCTCGACCCCTAATTTGGGCTTCAAGAAGATGAGCTATAGAAACAATGAGTTTGTTTACCGATCTTTAAATAGACACGTAGTTTTGATATCATTTGACCTTCTATTCTTCCCTCGACTGAACTAAACTCGGAAGAAAGTTGGCGTTAAAGTTCACTATGCATCCATCTCAACTGTGACCTTATCTTTAATTTCCTCCCATCCGGTGCGAGTTGTTGACATTCCAACAAGTCCGGTCCAGTAAACACATCAATCATCAATCCTGCCGCTCTTCAAAAATTGCGTCCCCTCCGAGCAGAACCTACCGTTTTGGGGCACACACGTAGTCATACGTGTTGACCCCGTGTAGTGCGTGCTTGTGTGTAGTCTTTGCCCGCATGGACAGCCCCAATCTCGCTCGTCTCCAGCAATACACGATGATGGCGTCATGGTGATTTATCGCGCTGCTGCTGTTGCTGTGTGCCATCCGATAAAGTCCAAACATCTGCCCACATCCAATCTAGCCCTCAGCGAATAGACAGAATTTAGATAGTCCCGTCGTCGTATCCACGAGAGGGATGCCCATGACATGACGGTCCATTTCTCAAGTGCTTCATCAACTGACCGGTCGAAGTCATATATCTTCCATATTTCGGAAAAGTTTCACCATCGACAGCGGACAGACAGTTTGCTCGTTGGACCCAAAATTACAATTACAGTCGGTAGGCGGTTATGAAGTGCGAGAGATAAGCGGGAAATTGACTAAGCGCCTCCAAGATACAGCATCAGAAAATTCTATTCATTAAATTTACATTGCTCGCGCTTTCTTTCGTCATTTCCGGAAAGGTTTTCCCACACCTCACAAACTGATTTCATTCGGTTCAAAAGTGTTGAACTATCATCCTCTCGGGTTCACAGGCAGAGTCACTCCCTCCCACATAAAGTGCGCGCTGGAAATTGAGTTTTGATAGCGGTTAAAAGCTTTTTACTGCCTTCCTCCGGCACCCCTTTTTTTCGCGCCTCCAGAGAGACCACACTGACTGCCTGGAAAGTGCCTTCAATTGCCAGTGGCGTCTCTTCGCCTTCTTCGGTCTTTGGACCGCGCTTCGCTTTTAACGCTGCGGTAACAGCTGAATGTAATTGTCAATTGATGGGCGTGGGTGGACCATCGCAAACGCAGAATAAGCAATTTCTGAAGGCGCCCTCGAGGTTTGAATCCTGCTGTGCGACGCGGACCAAGGGTGAAAGCAATCGAGCCGACGACGACGACGGTCCAAAGCGAAGAAATTAATCAAATCAGCATCCCGCAGAACCATCTTCGTCGTCTAAAGCTTGTCGTTGTCATCATCTTGTACATTACCGCGGTTCGGTCTCTGGCTTGAAAGCCCATCATCACTGCCCCTCCCATCGAATAGAAGAAGTTCGACACCAAATTCAAAGCGCTAGACGAGACAGCTCGGGAAAGGGTGGGGGAATACTTTGTCCGCCCGGGAAATCCACGCAGCTCACGCGCAGTTTTCCACACAGCCAGCGGATTTCTATAAAGTTATTGTTTATGAATAAATTATCCGTTTTATATTCGAAAAGTTCGAGTGGCGCCCAACGGAACCCGTCGCGCGGGTGGCTACTGTTCTTTTTTGGAAGCAATTGGGGCGAGTTTTAATGGGAATTTGTTGGTTGTTTCCTGGTTTGTTGGGTTTTGTACTTTTTCCAGTCGGGAGGAACTTTTGTAGCCGGGGATAATTCTTCGATTATTGTGACTTTTCGATACGGGGAGGAAGCTGATTTGGACTAGGATATGACAAATGCAGTAAAAATCTAAATGAACTAGTTTTATTTAGCGAATTTGCATCACTGATTAAAAATTGATAACATTTTTTTTATATATTTTTATAACAAACCCCAATTGTTCTATTGTACCATCGCTATTATTCTAACTTTAAACTTTATTCTATTATAAGTCCTAAACAAGCTCCGAGGCGTCCTGTATTTTTTCATTGCTCATGAAATATTCCAGACGACATTCGTTAATTTTTCAGTTCCCAACCTACCAATTAGCAGCTCGGCTCCCTTCCCTTGGCAGCCAGCTGAGAAACCATCACCCAAATTCAGCCAACCGTGTCAAAATGAGTCAAATACATCGCACAAAAGTTGCTCCCATAAAAAGCCAATAAAATCCCCTTCGCGCACACAAACACCACACGTTAGTCCGATGTGCCAAAAACAGCCTGCCGCCTCCCGAAATGCCATCAAATACATGGAGCAGGATTTTTCTGCGGTTATGTTCTTTGCCATCCCGTCGTCATCATCGTGATCGTTATTTGCTAACTTCCTTCTTCTAGTTTCCATCGTTGCCATCATCATCCCCCGTGTCAGCAATGGGGCGTGACTTCAACCTCACACGCTGTAATTAAGACGCTCCAGTGTAATTAATGGCACAAATTGCTGGAAATTATAAAGAATGATTTGAAAACTCCTTCCAGCATCCAGGATGATTGGCGGGCAGTCAGTGGGTGGTGTCAAAACCGCGCGCTGAAAGCCACTTTGGCAGCATCTATACTAGACCTGTGCGCCACCGCCACCGCTACCAATCAAGTTCAGATCAAGCCGAACATCATCGTGCCACCCGTTTCCTTTTTTTGTGATTTTCAATACAGTCGAATTTCCATAACTAGATACTCCAGGGATCATCGATTTATATAATTGTCGAGTTATAGAATATACCAACACAAAAAAATCCTAAAATAATCATTAGCAAGAAATTTAGATATCTCCAATACGTTTAAGACCATTTCAATAAGAATGCAATATTATTTTGTTGGTAGTATGTTACCCAACTAACAATTCAAAGCCACAAACAAGCATGCATGTTTAATTATTGTTCAATAATGGTAATGACAGCTGAATAAAAATTTTGCTCTATAAAGAGCTGAGAAGGTGCTTTTTTAACACAAACTTAGGTCAATGTTAAACGTTATGCATTAGAATGAACAAAAGTTGAATCGCCACTTATTAAACATTTCCATAGATTCTCATTCGACTAGTCAATATTGTTTTACTAATGAGCTGAACTAGACATGTTTCCCCAAATTAAAAAGCTAATATTCCACTAAACAAATGTATATGTATAAAAGGATATTCAGAAGACGAACTAACGTTTTACTTGCATCGCACTTCAGCTATTTCCACATGTTTAACATAAGCATGAATAAGATCTGAATAAGTATCTTATAAAATCCTAATTCAGCTTCGGTATATTATAAGAACAGATCTGCCCATACTCGCATAACAGTCCCATTTTCTATAGGATTCCCTATATAAATGGGACTGTTATGCGAGTATGGGCAGAGATGATCCAATAGAGGCCAAAATGACGATTAACAAACACATTGTTCAGTAATAAATAAGCCTTGTAAAAGCGATCACACTATAGCTAAATTTCATAAAATGGACAAAATATCCGAAATGCGTGTTGAGTTCCGAATGCATTTCAAAGCTTATAACTTATGTTTTCTCAAATCTTTTTGAATAGTCATTCAGAAAATAAACATGGTCAGCCTCCAGAAATGTAGGATTATTTTGAAAAACAAACATTTGAGCTAAGTATTCCTAGTAGGAGCGAAGTACTGACAAACAAAGCGTGATATTGACTTGATTGACATAAAAGATCTGAAGACAACATCAAAATTTTGTTTGATTTTTGTATGTAGTTAATTTTAGATCGTTTCGTATCGTTTCCAGATCTTTTACATATTATATCTCTCAGGTTATTATCACTTTCTGCTATCCATATTGAAATAAGCTATTGCTAAGCTTTTTTCGCCTGCTCGGGATGTTGTTCCGTACAAGAAAAGTGAACATTGCTTTGACAGAATTGATTAAATAAATATCTATAGCGAGCTACATTTAAAATGACATTTCTTCCCAACTGAATAGTGCGATCTAAGAAAAATGATTTACTTGGTCATTTCTGGAAAAAATCCCACGCGTCAAGATATTCGAACATTTTTCTATTCAGGCGCATAGTCTTCAGAACACTTCAAATGATTTAAATATATTCATAATAGGTTTATGAAAAATACAAATCAATAATATAATTAATAAATACAAATATAATTTAAAAAATAAATGAATTTCAATTTAAGTTAATGAATCATTAAAATTGAAGTTTTGAACAAACTTAAAATTATTATGAAATTAGATTAAGGTGAAGATGCATCGAAGCCAAACCTCAAATTTTCAAGTACATAAATCTAGAAAACTAAACATCCGTTCAAGCTGAAAACTCAATCGATTGGTCACCACCAGCGTGTGACCAATCGATTAGGTTTTCAGCTCGAACCGCTGCTTAGTCTGGTTCTCTAGATTTGTGCTCTTGAAAATTTGAGGTTTGACTTCGATGCATATTCACCTTAATCATTTCAGACTGATTTCACATTGTGTAAATAAACATTATTTTTGACCATCATTGACATAAATTTTCTCACTGTGCGCTGAAAATAGCCGCCTGAACTCAGCTTGGATCAGCACTAAACAGCAGCTGAATAATATGCTTGTTGAGTTGTTGATTAGCGTACCATGTGTTGATTAGACGATGTCGAATAGAAGCTCAAACAAGATCAATATTCAGCTATGAGAGGTTTAGGGTTTAGGGGCCCAGATAGCCGTAGCGGTAAACGCGCAGCTATTCAGCATGACCATGCTGAGGGTCGTGGGTTCGAATCCCGCTGGTCGAGGATCTTTTCGTATAGGAAATTTTCTCGATTCCCAGGGCATAGAGTATCTTCGTACTTGCCACACGATATACACATGCAAAAATGGTCAATCGGCAAAGAAAGCTCTCAGTTAATAACTGTGGAAGTGCTCATAAGAACACTAAGCTGAGAAGCAGGCTTTGTCCCAGTTGGGACGTAACGCCAGAAAGAAGAAGAAGGTTTATATTTTGCACTGGACGATTCATTCATCAATTTTAGGATGGCGCAGATGGCAAGGCATACCGTTGACGACTGGAAGGTCTCGTGTTCGAATCCAGTATCCAGGCGATTTTTAAATATGGTTGTCATATCAAGATAATTGTGTACACTACATTTTAATTGAAGCGCCTGAAAAATATTTTTTTTGTTTTTAATTATTTTTGGACCAGTCGTATAAAAGCTGAACTAAATGCTTGTAAAACGTTTTAAAAGCTGAAAAATAAAGTTGGAATTCGACGACATGCTTTAAAATTTCTCCAAATTTGTGTGAACAACGCCTGAACAAAGGTTGGCCATGAAAATTATTAAAATGTTATTAAACATGATGCTGAATAAAACTGCCGTAATGGTGTTTGTTGACGGCGCCGAGCTCTACCCCAAGCTCAGCAATGAGAGTGAGAAGTGAGAAGGGTCACCGAGACGAGCGATACGCGCGACCGGTCAACTGTGGTGGAAGGTCGTTGATGATGATGTGTTGTCAAACGAAAAGTACAAAAAATAAACAAAAACAAACTCGGAAGATAGTTGATGTGGAGTTTGAGCAAATCAATAAGTTTTTCTGTGTGAAGCAAATTAATTAGTTTTCTGTGTGAATATATCACGAAAAAGAAGTAGGTGAGATCGGTAATTATCCGAAACGATTTATTCGTAAGTAATTATAATTTATGTATAACAGGAAGGACTTGTAATCGAAATCAGTACCGCATCGTTGTAAGAGGGCAAGAGAGTGAACTATTTATTGCAAGTTTGAAATCAATTAGGGTGGACTACGTAATTAAAATAAAATATTTTAAGTTTGAGCTGAGCGTAAAACGACTGCTACAAAAAGGAAGTTTTCATCTCGATCGATTCCGAACAGTGTTTCTTAAATGAGTGAATGTTAGTTGGGTAATTATAATTTTAAAATTGTTTTCAATATGCTCAAAAAATCAAAAATATTTACGACAATCAATATTTTTTTATTCAATATTTTTCAATTTTCATCACTCCTTACAAGTATTTATTCACCTCCAAATAAGAATTAGTACAAGCTTCCACGAATAAGAAGGTTTTTTTTTTAAATAGATATCAAGTTATGGAGGCAAATTTAATGTTCGTTGAATGTCATACAAAATTAGAATGGTCTACATAGAATTAAAATAGTGAGCTTTCATATTTGTCGGAATTATGGTATACATACCCTAGCAATATTGTCAACCATTCAATTTCAAGAAAATTCACCAAAAGAAGTTATTTTGTAGCTCTTGAATCGATCGATTTATAGCTTTTGCTATGTTCACATAGAATGGTCCATAGATAACTGGTTTTCGGACTCCAATGTTTTCAATTCTTACAAAGTAGGCTATGAAATACTTTTGGAAATTTTAAACATACGTACCGTTTTGATTCATATTCTGAACACTTAAGGCCAACAGTGACTTCAAATGCTTCTAATTGGCATAAATTAGCTGATATTTATGAATTTTTAAATTTCCTTACAAAGTCTAACTGTTAGCTGTTGGGTGTACCGATAAAATAGTTTATTTAAACTTGTTTAGCATTGTTTTTTTTTACGTAAAAGTACAGATCAATATTTTGATTCAAATGCCGAACACTGTGTTCATTCTGTCTCATATTCCGAACACCTTGATTCAAATTCCGAACAGCACGAATAAATCGTATTGGAATGAATAATTTCGCAAATAAATTTATCTGAGCTTGTTCTACAGATCTCAAACTAGAAAATCATCACTACTCCCGCGGTATAAAATATATTTGAAACGTAAACAATGAATTGCAATTGACTGCCATTTCCTTGTAATTAGATGACATATTTCAGCGAAACATTTCAACCAAGTCGCCATACAAAAACAGAGTGTTCGGAGTATGAGTCTGTTCGGAATTTGAGAAAAAACGGTAACTTGGTGGGTGAAGGAACTCGGTATCTCCATTCGTACAAGTGTTAAAGTTATGTTACTCGCAAAAACACGCCTACTCTGATTGGGGAAAATAAACAAAATATTTTTTGACAGCATCCTGAGGGGTCATGCACAAATTACGTCACGCTTCAAGGGGGGAAGGGGGTCAAGAACATGAATGGTCCACAATATCTCATATAATATGATCAACTTTCTTATTTGTTAACATTTAAGTCTTTGATAAAATTGTAGAAAATTAAATCTTAATCGACTTTGCTCTTAAGTTTCTCTGATGCTCTCAATTTGACCGATTTGGAGCATTTTTCCCCAGACAACGTAGGGTGTTCCGCGAAAAAAAAGTTGTTTTATTATAGTTTTTCTTATATTAATTTTGCTTCATAGCGCTTATGAAGAAATTAGAACTAAAAATAAACAAATTTTCATACAAAAAAGTTGATATCTGTTTTATCTCAATATTGATTTTTTTCTTAAAAAAAAAGTTGTTTTTCAAAGCTCTTCATCAGAGTTAAAATCAGATTTTACATTAAAATGACACATTTGATACAATCTAGAAAATCATTTTGTCTTTCAAATACCCTTTCGGCCTAACGGCATTCGGTTTAACGACATTCGGCCTAACGGCATTCGGCCTAACGACCTACACCCGTGCCAAAAAGACGTAAAAGTCGAAATCCATCGCGGTTTCGTCATTCCGTTAAACGAACAATAGATGTTTTATTCGGGTTAACCGAAAATCCATATTGGCGATACCAACTCTCTACCTGAAGAGCATCTTTGCATCAGGCTGAACAGAGTAATTAAGCACATACCGGCTATAAAAGCTAGATAGTCGTCGGCAAATCTATAAGATGGAAAACCGCTATTATTGAGTTGCCTCAATAGCGTATCTGCTACCAGGTTCCACAAAAGTGGTGACAAGACTCCCTCTTTAGGGCATCCGCATACACTCAATTTTCGAATCGCTGCTTGACGCAATGTCGGGAAGAGATGTCGGTTTCTGAGCATTTGATGAGTCCAATTGGTAATCATTGTATCGTGCAGTTTCTAATATGGCATCGAAAAACACGTTATTGAAGGCACCCTCAATATCCAAGAAAACACCCAAGCAGGATTCCTTCTGAGCGAATGCTTTCTCGATATCGTATACAACTTTGGGTAAAAGAATCACTGTGGACTTTCCAGATTGGTAAGCATCTTGATTAACATGAAGAGGCATGTTTGCCAAATAAACATCACGGATGTGATGATCGATAATGCGTTCCAGACATTTCAGAAGAAAAGAGGTCAGACTGATTGGTCTGAAACTCTTCGCTTCTTCATAAGACGCACGTCCTCCTTTCGGTATAAAATTTACAGTAATATCACGGCAGGATCTGGGAATGATTCTATGACACTACCCCGAACGCCACTACCCCGAAAGCCATTACCCCGAATGGGTCATTACCCCGAATGCCACTACCCCGAATGGGTCATTACCCCGAACGCCATTACCCCGAATGGATAACATTTTGAGACATATTCTAGTTAGAGATTGGGGAGATAATTGTACGATTCCTTTTGAGTATTTCACGAGCTTGGCTCAAAAATGTATTTTTCAAATATTAGAAGATAAAAAAGCCGCTAGTTGTTCAGCACACTAAGTTTTGTCCTCTAATTTTGGGAAGATTCACACAGCCATTGCAATGCTCTGAAGAACAGCCTATTTCGAAAAGAAGGGTGAATTTATTATGAGAAGGATAGCTATAATATGTACAAAATAAGGATGTAGTAAAGTTTCTTATTGGACGTTGGTAGCCGCTTCCTTTACTCATTTTATAGGTTTCGGGCATTGAGATTAAGATCTTCTTAAAGATTTTGTTTCGTAAACGATGGTAATGGAAGTTCACCCTGAGATAGTCGCTGCAAAAGTTGTTCTATGGAACCCGCCTAAGAACCAACTTAATAGACGACCGTTCACTATCGCACTTGTACATTTGTACATATTAGAAAAATAGGCGGCCTCTGATTGACGCTACAGTAAGAACTTTTGTTGATTTTAGGGATCATTAGTTTGAATTCCTGTGAGATAACCACAAAAAAAAAATTTTTTTGATTCAAGATAATGAAGAAATGATGATGGCAGAAAAGTGGTGAGTAAATCCAAAAGAGACCTGTCTGTTTTAATACAAGAAGATAAAAGAAAGGGAAAATTTCCGATTAGAATTATAGCAGGAATCACTTTAATGAATGCCTTCAAGATATATTCCTTTATAAAAAGCTGTTTTATATGGAAATATTAGTGACTAGCTTATCCAACAAAAACGTGAAAGAACAGCCTATTTAAAAAAG
The DNA here is from genome assembly GCF_002204515.2 of Aedes aegypti. Classification (NCBI taxonomy): domain Eukaryota; kingdom Metazoa; phylum Arthropoda; class Insecta; order Diptera; family Culicidae; genus Aedes; species Aedes aegypti. The sequence goes on along the minus strand of NC_035109.1, from coordinate 98,388,854 downwards.
AAGGGCAAATTTCTGGTGGAATGTTTGCAGCTAAGACGTGAATGATCACTGTAACAACGTGATGCTATGACACAACCTATATTCATAAGAAAGAAAAATATTTGTTCAAAACCAAAATTGAAATATGAACACCACCAACAAGTCCAAATACCGGTGATTACACATCTGTTAAGCAACACCATATTGAGGATTATGGATTCGAATTCCTTTCAGTCAATAAAAGGCTTATTTTATTAAAGCCCATTCACAAATTTCGTAACGCTGAAGGGAGCAAAAAAGTTTGTGGGTGGTTGTCCTCAAAATGTAACAGCCCATTCACAATATGTAGAATTTCCATACAAAAAAAGTGCGAGGGGGTGGGTAGGTGTTCAAAATGGCAATTGTTGGCGAAATGAAATTTGTGAATGAACCCTTGAATTGCGAAGGTGCCCACTGAGCAGATAAACAGGCACTGTCTCAGAAAGAATGAGAAGAATATAGTTGCCATCAAGATATTTCGAAAGAATAAATTCATGATGAACATTTTACCGGCGAATTTTACGTGCCATTAATTACCAGCCTTTATTAGAGACGAATTTTTGTACGCAAAACAAGATACGGTACTGTATCTCATACTATTCGAGGTAATGGCTCATTCGGGGTAGTGGCGTTCGGGGTAATGACCCATTCGGGGTAATGGCTTTCGGGGTAGTGACCCATTCGGGGTAGTGGCATTCGGGGTAGTGGCGTTCGGGGTAATGGCGTTCGGGGTAATGGGATGGAGCCTCTGGGAATGTACCCGGTAGCAAAACTGCTTACAAGTAGCTTGTAACATGTTTGATAAACTCAAATCCCTTTTTGAAGCAGAACTGGATAAATCCCATCCGCTCCTGGAGATTTTAAAAGAGCAAAACTATTAAGTACCCATTGAATCGATTCAGTAGTTATGATACTGCGAGCCGAGGCCAGAGAATCGTAAACGGCGTGAACAGCGTCTGTTTCAACTCCTTCTACATTAACAACTACCGAAAAGCTCAACATTACATTTAATTTGGAATTGGATTAGATGGACAAATTGATGTGAAGATTTGCGAAAAAGTTACACGTCTTCTCAGTGAGAATCGAACTCACGACTCCCCGATCTCATGAACGCAGAAGTTAACCTGAATTCGATTTCAGCTCAATAATCACGTGGTCCTTTTTTGCAAAGTGCACCTCTTTCGGAAGAATTAGATGCCCAACCAAACACAAGCGCTCTCGGGCTAGGCATTGGATATAAATAGAAAGCGTTGTGTTTTGATGGGCATCTAATTCTTCCGAAAGAGGTTACAAAGAACTTAACAAAATTCAATCATCAGCAATCATTAGAAACTAAGATCCAGTTTTTTCGCTTGAATTTGAAGGAATCCTCATGAAAATCCATATTTACCTTACAGATAGCAAGTGGAACGCAATGATAGGTTTTCAGCTACAATTTTGAGCAAAACACTGGTTTTTAAAATTTGTAAAATGATGATGATTATCTTCCTCTTAAAATACAGGTATGTTCCGTTTTTATCACGCTCCGATTTTGTGACGTTCCGATTTCGTCAACAAATTACAGTTAACTCTCCCTTACTCGATATTCTGTATCTCGATATTTCCCCTAACTCGATGAAATGCGCGGTCCCTTCAATCTAGCATACTTTGATCCCTCTGTAAGTCGATACCTCTCTAACTCGATGTTCCTTAACTCGATGCAAATTGTCCCTTCAATCGAGTTAGGGAGAGATGACTGTATTCCGTTTTTATCAACACACAAAAATTGCAATTTTTTTAATGCTTCGAATATTAACTTTAACTTATTTTGAAACAAATCAAATGTTTTTCAATTCTCTCAGGGTTGGTTTTTCAACATTGTGTTAGTGTTGAGGTCTGATACGATTCAATAAGGTTTGACTCTTTCCTATTTACTATCCTATCAAAAAGAGTTTTTGAACTTAGCATAGGCTGTTGGACAAAACTGACGCATGCTTCAATAGTCGAGAGTTGCTCTGGCCACGTCCTAGCAACAACTGGAATTTGTGATTGATTGAATACGTACTTAAAAGAGTTACAGAGACCTCTCCTTTTTATATAATATGGCATCATATAACTCTTGATATGAATGTGATAGACATACATGTTCAGTTCTTTGTTATAGGGGATGCACCTGGGAATAAGTTCAACAATATTTGGGCAACAGCAAGGGTTGATCGAATTTATTTTATTTTTGATAAGACTGTCGACCTCGTCATATTTAGGACATAGTCTTTTATATCTCAAATTTGATAGCATCGTATAGATTACAGCGAATAGCTATTGATTAAGTCCTGTTCTAAGGGTAGGAGAAAAGTTCCAGCGAAATTCAGAAATTTGAGAAACTGTTGATACTTGTGATGACCGAAAACACCGCCGATGAAAGTCATATCGGTGCACAGGTCTATTCCACAAACATTGCACGTCCCAACTTAACGTTAAAAAAGAGCTCTAGATCCGACCGACGGAATCTTTCAGCTCGTTACCGTTAACCCACGCCAAATCGGCAACCGGCGTCGATCGTAACCTTAATTGAGAAAATCGATTTCGCGAGCAAGGATTTTTTTTCGTCGTACAGCTGCTGAACTGAACTCTGGCTATGGCAGTCATCCTACTCGCTCGCGTTTTTTTTCTTCACGATAAGGAAAACAAAGCCCAATAACAGCATTAACAGACGAATGAGTGAGCGAACGAACGTCGACCGTGATGGCAGAGGGTGGCCATGGAAACAGCTTCAACGAAAATGGATCAGTGGCTTCCAAATAGATTAAGTTAATATATTCTTACAAATGGGATGAATTTAATAGGAAGTCTTTAGGACTTGTAGTTATGATAATTAATCTGAAGTGTACGATGTGACATATATCTTTGGATTATTTTAACAATGTATGTTGGAAAATAACAGCATCACAATCAAGCTTTCATACCAAACACTGTCGAATGCTTTTTCAATGTCTAGTAGAACAAGACCAGTAGAATAGCCTTCAGATTTGTTGGAACGAATCAAATTTGTAACACGTAAAAAATGATGAGTAGTCGAATGTCCATGTCGGAATCCGAGCTGTTCATTGGCAAAAATTGAATTTTCGTTTATGTGAACCATTGTTGGGGGGTCAAACATTTTCAATTTTAGCGTTACGAAATAAATGGATGCTGCCTAGCGCCAGTTGAGGTTCCTATCTATCCTGGCTGTCAGTGACCCAATTCGGAACCTCTGATGCTGCGAACCGCCGTTCCGAGTGCCATTCGTGAAAGCTTTTACTTTAATGGGCTAATTAGATTTTGATTGTTCATCGTCGTTCATCGAAATTGACGAATCCGAACCAAGCATCGAACGGTACCCGGGATAACGGAAGTGTACGGAAGACATGGAGGGAGTCCGGCTTGGTAAATGCACCGGGACCCTTTTGTGGGCGAACGCGATGTTGAAATAGCAAAGCCCTGCCGTTGTCACCATTTTTCCTCTGATCCAAGGACACGTGGATGAGGTTGTAGGAGAGTTCACTAGGGTGCGGCATATTTTTCGAATGTTTTAGCCAAAATTAATGAGACTTTGAGGAGAATTTTCAAGTTACAGTAAACTCTTCATTACTTGCTATTGAAGGGATCATCGAGTAAGAGAGGTTTCGAAGCGGGAACACAAAACCAGTGCAAATGCGATCCAAGGGACTATCGAGGTAGCCAAGCCATGGAAATCATCTTTTACTATGGTTCTCTAACTCGGTTGCTATTTAAGCATTATTCTTAAGTATAAAACTGATTTCTCTACTCGTAAAAAAAATAAACCGCACCCTTATGTTCATGTACCCGCATAGAGGAGCTCTCCCCTACTGATCCGAATCACTACGAAATAAAACGCTATAATTAAGGCAATTTTGTTGTCCAATAAATGATTCATTAAGTTTTGGACCAGAAAAAAAAGAACAGAAACGACATCAATCAATCTATTGCCAGAGATTTTCCGAATCAACTTCTGTTTGCGTTTGATTTGCAATCATCTGTCGAAATTGTTACAGAATTTCCCGAACTTTAGAAGAAACGTCATTATCGAACGTAATTGGAGTCCCCCTCCCTCTTCCGATGATTCACCTTTGAATTAAGAAAATAGCATTTGTCGGATCAGCCCCGCCACATAAGAAAATTTGCCCCCTCGACTTACAGTTCATGTCCAGATGTATCGAAGCGCTGATGGGATTGGTCACGTTGTTGTTCGAAGCCTGGCAGGTGAAGATGGCCTTCAGATGTTTGCGCTCCAGGCGATTCAGGATTAAGGTGTTTCGGACTCGCCGTTCCGACAGAATTGTCGACGAGTGATTCACGATTTCGTTGTTGTACCACCAGTTGACGGTAGGTGGTGGACGACCTGTGGAAGAAAGTGATGCAAAAAATATTCCATTAGTTTTGGAAAACGGGTACTTGTAAATTGTTTGCTATCTTGGAATGAAGTGAGATCCTGTCCTGATTTTTTTCAACTGTTTTCTTAAGTCCAAATTGCATTTTTTTCTTGTTCTGTTGATCACAGCGTTCATTTCTGTCACCCGGCAAGCATTGTGATGCCTACTACGAAAACCAAATGTATGAAACTTGCAAGCAAGCACACAATAAAAAAATATCTAATGATATTCGACTGGGTTTTTCGCTTTTAATAAATCGTTTCTGGCTTGCAGTCTTATAAAGGGCTCACGAATTTATTTTCTTGGCTCCAACGTTTGGACTGCTAGCCAGAAACGATTTATTAAAACCAAAAATAATAAATAGTAATATAGGCCGACTTTTTCAACTTTGTATGAATAATTGAATGTAATTTTTTTTCGATCACATCACATCACATCAATCTATCCTAAATTAGGTGACACGACCGAGAGGTAACGGTCTTTGTTCTCATGCGCTAGATCGTAGCTCAAATCCCGTTCATTTTTGTTCACTTTTCTTTTGCTCATTATTCGATCTTGTTCTATCAATTGTTAGACCAATTTTAAGCTGCCTTGTTTTTGTACGTTTGAAGAATGTAATCAGAGACGAATAGAGACATAGTAGTCAGGTTCAGAATGGGTGCAACTTCTAGTACTGAATTTGGTCCCTATCACGACTGGTGGTCGCAAATTTGTTTCTAGCAAGTGTTATTGATGTTGCTAGTGCGACTGGTGGTCGCATATTTGTTCCTAGCAAAAGCAATACTCACATGCGTGCGCGACTGGCGGTCTTTAATGTAAGGATAAAAAAAATGTAAACCCAATGATGTATGGTATCTTACATCTATATGAATAAACATAGAGTGGTGTTTATATGTCATGAAATAACTTGAGAACAGATCACAAATTGACGTGCTTTTTTACTGTTGAATTCGACAAGGGATGCGACATGTTCATGCGAAGAGAAAGTTAGAGAAAGTCTCCGGAAAAATCAGGAAATCGGGATAAGACTAATGTGTCATTTTGTATAGGGGATGGCATGGTGTTTTACTACAGCCTACTTGATGGCAAGACAAAAGTTTGCCGGGACCACTAGTATAGTATAAAATAGAACAAAGTATATACTAAACAAGTAAAGTCAAACAAATTTTTGAGTGAGTATTGTGGATTGTATGTTTAGCAAGATGAAAGTCAAACGCAAATGCTATTGAAATGCATTGCAGTCCATTAATAGCAATATTTTGTCCAAAATTAGTTCGTCTTAGATACTGTTGTAGCGTAGAATTAGCTTGCCGGATCTAATGAATGGAAAAGACATTCAGCCAATCAATATTTTGAACGCCGTTCTGATTGAGTGTGTACCATACAGCGGAAAAATATTCCGAAGTCGCATGCACAAGTAAACAATTGAGAGACTTGAGACAATATATAAAGGTGAAGTTTTTAGCTATGTGAAAGATATATCCTAAACTCTTAGAAGCATTCGCGATGACGTAGGACATTTGATTCTTGAATACCTTTTTTATAGTCATGACGATTTTCATGCATGGAAACCTTTGAATTATAGAATAGAGATGTTTTAAGATCCCAGACCAAGTTTCATTAAACATGTGGGATTAAACAAAATGTTGAATCTTCAATCACTTCAAACATTTTCATTTCGGAGAAGAGGGAGGATGTGTGGCACTGAATAAACATTGTTATGGATCTTGGCTTGATGGGCGACAATCAAAAGCCTATAAGAATAATGTAGCATTGAATCGCACATCAAACGATCTAGTAGGCATGGAACAACTTCGACGACTCACTCCTATAGTAACATCAGAGTGAAATGTCAATTTCTTCGTGGGGCTCCCGTTTGCTCACTTCGATTCCGAACTCCACATTAACGTTCATTAAGCAAGTACGTGAGGATGTGCACCATATGAATACTACTTATTTCTATTTCACACATCTGGTTCATTATATAATAATTATTATCCAGCTTTTACTAGCGTCATAAACTTTGAATCACCCCTTTTTGACGTTCCTTGTGTACACTATAATATTTTTATGGTTCAATATAAGCAAGCTTTGTGTCGCTGAAAAATTTTCATGTTTATGCAAACGAACGTCAAAAAAATCCTTTATTCAGGTAACAAAAATCTGAAAGTTTTATTCCGGATTAGCTGCGTTCAATGCAGTTTAATACTTTTTTTTACCATTTTAGATTTATGATAAGCAGCCGTTGACTGGTGCCTGTTTATTCTCGATATGTTATTTTGAGAACTGAACAACGTGAATTATTGTTACAATCTTTACAACGAATTTAGTGTCAAACAAATTGCTCCAGTGATCAATTACTAATGATTGTTTTTTAGATTGTTCTGTAAGACGTATCTTGGACGACATTTCAATGAATTTATGGAGTTCGTGGCTATTCTCGTCTAAAGAACAGGCCCCCAACACCCCCACCCCGGCGCTTATTGGGCCTTTTTTAAATACGAAGGAGTGAAGCATTTTTTTAACACCCAAGTGGATCAAATAAGTAGATAGACTGTCTCCTACAAATGATAGGCCTATGATAAACATGTCAATTTCCCGACAATGGTTAAAAAATATGGATTTATTCTACGAGTGGCGTGAGGTGAGAAACCTCGGTCTCGTGTAGCGACGTGACAATCGTGCTTATTCTGCGCGGCGTGTGAGTCGAGACGAGTCGCTCTCACCTCGAGTGACGTGAGACGACTAATGTTAATCAAATGGGAGCGAGTCGACAATTGTCACCTCATTCGACTCGTCTCACCTCACACGCCGCGCAGAATAAGCACAAATATACGACTCGAGTGAAATGACTCTCCACGACGAGTCACTTCACTTGGGTCTGGAATTGCCACCTCGCTATACGAGACCGAGTTTTCTCATCCCACTCGCAGAATAAACCCAAATGTAACAGCATGTACGAATGACATAGACCTGGACGAAGATCTATATTCGAACATCTCAGACCACTTTGAAAACATCCATGTAAGTTTTAGTTTATCCCCTCTTCCGTAAAGTTTACGGAAGGTTATAAAAAATATAACGGCCGAGCCAGTTTGGATTATGTTTGTTGATTGTGTTTATCAGAGAATTAGAGCCAATAACGATGTAAAAAATGCCATCCTCTCGAATTTCTTTACCTCAATAATTAGGTCAGAAACGCTTCTCTCGTGTCGATGCCTAAAATAAATAGAAAGAAGTTGGTTATAAAATAGGTGAATATTGCAATATAAAAGGAACACAGCTGCAAAACAAACCCAGTGAAAATATTTGACATTGCAATCAACAATCGAAGAGCATGGCCTACTAAGACCTAACTATAAAGTCGGTTGACAGGAAATGTCTTAGTCAAATCACCCTCCACAGTTTTATAGCTAGCGTAAAAAGCTGGATAGGTTCAAGAAGAAGCTTGATTAGGATTTGATTCTTTGCTCCATTAGATAAAGCAATGAGCAATGCAATCCAGTAACATTTGATTTCAACAAGGATACGATGACTACGGAAAATTTATGTGTCTGTTATATTTACAGTGCTGTTCTGAATAATAGCAGCGCATGTCGATTTTCATACAAAATGCTCAACTTTGACATGCTGTAGTTTTGTTCCCTTTCAAGCAATCGAGCTGAAATTTTCTCCACAGAACTACAAATATGATCAATTTTGTAACTACAAAATTTCAGTTTTTTCTGAGTCCCTACCGAAAAGTGAGACACTAGGTGAAATTTTTCGAAAAAATAGCAGTTTTTCATTTTAAAATTTTCTTCTACAAATATAATTCAACATTTTTGGTTTAGATGTAGGTTTGATAAGTAGGAGGAGATTGTTCCAATGGTAAGTGATATACAATTTAAAACTTTAATGTCAAGCCGAAATTCAAATTTTTTAAAACTGCTATTTTTTCGAACAATTTCACCTAGTATCTCATTTTCCGGCAGGGGCTTAGAAAATTTTGAAATTTTGTGTTTACAAAATTGGGCATATATGTAGTTCTGTGGAGAAAATTTCAACTCGATTGCTTGAAAGGGAACAAAACTACAGCATGTCAAAGTTGAGCATTTTGTATGAAAATCGACATGCGCTGCTATTATTCAGAACAGCACTGTATATGGGCTGGTTGGTCCAATAAACTCTTAGCAGTAATACAAAATTAGGTTAGACACTGACATGTAAGTGGTCTAGTCGGTTTATCAGGAACTCAGGCGAAGTCTATGAAAAATGTGACAATATTGTTATTTGCGATTTCCGAAGATTTTGATACGTACTCATTAAACATAGATTACCTATCGTGAGGTCCATTTGTTATCAGAATATCCCTAGAGTTTATTGGACCAACCATCCCATATAAATATAACAGACACATAAATTTCCGTAGTCGCAGTATCCTTGTTGAAATCAAATGTTACTGAATTGCATTGCTCATTGCTTTATCTAATGGAGCAAAGAATCAAATCCTAATCAAGCTTCTTCTTGAACCTATAATAGTTATTATATAATGAACCAGATGTGTGAAATAGAAAAAAAAGTAGTATTTATATGGTGCACATCCTCACGTACTTGCTTAATGATCGTTAACATTCCAAATTCATATACAAAATAGATGCCAATATTCTTCTGAAATGGTGCACGTTTCCCTGAAGTCATCCAGTGCTAAAAAATATTGATTTGACATATTCAATGGTTGTATAATTGAATTTAAAAAGAAATTGATATTTTGCTTATTACACTTTTTGTGATTGAAAATGCCAAATTTTCAAGCATTATCAAAAAATAATCCAGGGGTGCTGCAAATCATTTGAAAACGGTCTCTTTCTATACTTTTCTTGCACTTCAAGACCCATATAAACGCGTCCCTGATCCATCAAAAAAAATTTTTTTTTGTCGAACAATGTTATGCAACAGTTGCGAAATGGTTGAGAAAGCGCCTTCCAAATATGTTACTCAACTACTTGTCGTATAACTGTCGAGATAGAACAATGATCGGTATGAATAAGAGCTGCCAACACAGCTTAAGCATAGTTGAATAGATTCGTCAGATTTATTGGTAAAAGGATCGCATAGAAGCTTTCGTTCGTATGGACAGCACCTTCACTCAGCATGAAGCCGTATAAAAAGGGCTTAGGGCCCAGATAGCCGTAGCGGTAAACGCGTAACTTTTCAGCATGACCAAGCTGAGGGTCGTGGGTTCGAATCCCACCGGTCGAGGATCTTTTCGGGTTGGAAATTGTCTCGACTTCCCAGGGCATAGAGTATCTTCGTACCTGCCACACGATATACACATGCAAAAATGGTCATTGGCATAGTAAGCTCTCAGTTAATAACTGTGGAACGTAACGCCAGGAAGAAGAAGAAAAAGGGCTTAGAGAATGGCTCTAGTAGATTTGGAGTTGCTGAATCAGATGCCGTTTTCAGAAATGTTCCAGCACGTCACAATTTTTAGCTACAGGTCGCCAAAGTTGTATAAAACACTGGTTTTATTAATGTTTACATGCAATTTAAAGTACAATCTATCAAACTTTTTTGTAATCTAATCCACCAAACATGCAAAATAGAACTTAAACTTTAATTTCAGATATAATTTGATTGAAATTGCACGATTAAATTTCGTTTAAACGTTTTTTTCAACAAGCTTGCATTCTCCATACAAAATTCTTCGTTTCTCTTATTCTAAACCATCAAAAATATTTTTTCCGCATCGAAAGTATAATGGACTTTGATGAAAAGTATTGTTATACACATAAATTTTGAATTCTATGGCAAATTAAGCAAATAAATTGCCGTACAATCTGGCAAACTTGCATGCAAGTTGGCTAAAATAGTGATTTTTCGCATTTTCAACAGTAAATATCTCAAAAACTAGACGTGCTATGATGTATCTGAAAATGGCAATGGATTCAGCAAGCCTCAATTGAGTGAATAGCGGTATCTTGGTGCTGGAGACAAAATCGTTTTCCGCAGTGTTATCAACTGGCCTGGCAAGCTCTGGTTAGCAGATACGTGAATGAGTACCTTCCCCAGAAGCGACACTTGCAGGCGATGCTGGAGATCCAACGAGTGAGAAAAGAGATGACATCAACGTTGCATGGGATCGTCGACGACTGCAAGAGACACACCAAATTCTTGCGGCAACTCGGTGATAGCATTTCCGTATTAGGTATTGAAAAAAAATGAGATAGTGGGTCCAGAAAAACGTATTTTTCGAAAAAAAAAAAATGTTGTTTAATGATAGACGATAACTTTTATTGTCAAAACTTAGGGACAAAATAGCTGTTTCATATCATAGAAAAAATCCCTAATTTTCAACCTTCAAGAATTCTAGGTTGGTATGGATTTTTATACAAAGTACGCCAAAATCCAAAGCCTACAAAGCTGCACGTTCCTTGTGCAGTAATTACAAACATTGAATAGCATTTAATTTGTGCTCAAGCAAAAAGAGAGGCAACAGAGTTAAAGAAATTGTATGTAATACACATTTACCTTAAGAGCAAACAATTTCAATTCAATTTGTTTCAATTGTTTAAAATTCAATTCAATGCGAATTCTAATATTACAGTCGAGGTGTACAATACACTGGAAGACCTTTTATTCAAAAAAGATTTTCAAAGCTTAAGCTTCCTTTGAACAAACAATGAAAACTACATTTCCCATAAATGCATGTCAGTCCTATGTTTGCTGGATGTCCTATTCACATGATAAAATTATGCGTTTATGGGCAGTACAGCGTTTTAAAACTATATCAACGGTGTAAAATGAGGGAACTGTAAGGTTTGAGTGAGATTTCTCAGTTCCGGAATCAACAAAGAGCCAGAAATATCTGTATCGTTGGTACCGGTACTACCGATAGTCGAAGTTTCCATCCTTCAGCTAAAGAACAATAGAGCTGCGTATGAGGATGGTATCAAAGTTAAATTAATAAATATGGCCCGGAGAAACTGGCCATATGTCTGCCGGTTGAATGGCACAATCTGGGAAACAAAACAGAATGCCAAAATTTGAAATGAGATTCGAATATATGATAATAGGAAAACGATTGTAAATGCTTGCTTCATGAAAGCGTATTCACGATCCTGTTAAGAAAATCATATAGCAGGATCTGTAAAAATAAATTTAGAAATGTTTGAATTGAAAAACAAAAATTTTTTAAAATTATTGTTTTCAATTTGACTGTAGTATAAAGCATAAAAATAAATTTAATATCACGCCATTATAACTGCACATTAGTCCCGTCACAAATATGGTGTACAATATAATCTTTTAAGTGTAGAAACGGTTAACGTAAAGTATGTTTCATCTGAATTTGAACCCTTGTGGATTCTGACATGGATATTCGACCACTCATCTAGTTTTACGTGAAACTGATTTGGTTCGTTCTAACAAATCTGAAATACATTCAACTGAAAAAAAGAAAAAAGGAAATGGGGATTAAACTTACAATATAAAAAGCTCTTTATTCAAAACCATTAACAAAACCTGTTTTTGCTATATGGGGGATAATCACTTGAATTCCAAGCGGTTTCCCAATAGCCGCTTTAACTGTTAACATTGTTCTACGAAGCAGAGAAAGTTTTCAAAAATCGATTCTAGGCTGAGTTAATTCAATCAAATTATTTCTTTTTCCATAAAAATAGTCCTTATCAGTTTATGTGAAAATTCATTACCCTCATATTGTCAGCAGGTAAATACATTGAATATCCATCCAATAAGAGCACATGGTGATAAATTAGACCTCCTACTAGCTCAACGCCATCCCATTCACAGCCATTCCATTTGGCTTTCCATCGCATTATACGTCAAAGTATTTTGCCAAACCCCATTTAGCGCTAAAACGCATTATTTTGCGATTTATGAAATCCCATTAATTTGTAGCCCAGGCTCCAATCGGTGCCTCGACTGCTGCTGGTTGCTGTAAATGATAAAAACATTATGAAATCTGTGCCAATATGTATGGGGTAAGAAGCTGCTGGTATCGACCTCCTGCCGTAATCCTCCGAATGAAACATTGTTCTACACTCTTTTTTTTTCGGTATTCTCGACCCCATTTACCACCACTTATTCAGCCCTTCGCCACATCGTTCTGTGCTTTGTTTTGCCATAATTCGCTGAATGTCATTAAGTTTGCTCGAACGATTGAATTTTATTCACCTCCAGGCCCCGAACCGAAGCCCCACGACAAGGCGCACAGTGGTCGCATTTCATGTGATTTTTTAAAAGTAACAGTAACGAATCACAATCAAAGTGAGCGTGAGTAACCAGTTCACTACAAAGGTCGGTTAATGCCAAATAAATTGTAGAAGGATTTCTAGAAGAAAACAAGTAGGGCTATCAGGGTGCTGAATGAAGATTTCTTCATTCCAGAAGAGCACTTAGCAAACAAAAACCAGTCATTGGAATTGCATTGAGAGCTGTTCCACAGGCGTTATTTGGTATTAAAGTCAAATTAAATTTCAGACCAGTGCAAATAGGCAGCCATGACAGTATATTGTTTTAGCAAAAACACCCAAAAATGTCGATAAACAAAAAGTTTGGATCAAAGTTTGAAATTAGTTTCAGTTATAACTGATATATGTATGTTGGAGAATTGTTTATCAAAACTAACGAAAGCCAAAAACTCGCACACTCTGAGATAACGCCCTAAAAGCCATTGGTAACGACGTGTGTAGCTCGTTGTTTCTGAGCAAATGAAAGAATAAGCACCCAAACCAACATCGCGGGCAGGTAGATAATGATCTTTTCTTCCCCATAGCGTTGTTAAATAACATGAAAATACTTTAAAATGCTCAGAAACAACGAGCTACACACATGGTTACCAATGGCTTTTAGGGCGAGATCAGAAGTTATGCGAGAAAATATCGATCAAGGAATTTGCAAACAACATTTTTTGAACTTTGGCCTACAATTCGACCACTGTGCGTCGTAGCTTTCGGTCGTTTGCGTTTGGCCGCGGCACTGTTCTGCGGGTATATTTCAAAATTTGCTTCTGGTAAATTTCCCCCGCTTAAGCTGGCATTATCACCGATAAAGCGAAATTAATTTAAACACATTTAACAATTCACCGCACGACAGGTGTCCGCCGCGCCCGGAAGTGGCTGCGCAGGTGAGTATCTCAATTGGTAGGCTGTTTTCAATCTGTCAGTCGACAGCGCGGGCGATACACCCGGAGCTGACTAATCAATGGCAATTAAAAGTTGGACAGGGATCAATGCCGGTCCGGTTTCCGCCATCCCTTTTGGGACCCCACCCGAGTAACATTATCTCTTTATCCTGGTGGAAAAACAATGGTAGTCAATTAGCAATTGTGCAGTGGTTTTACGGTTGAATTTTCTAATTTAATTGTTTGATCATTTATTTTTTTTTCGATACCTACAATTCAATTTAATTGAGCTGCAAAATGATTTATATTTTAAATCTAGCACATACAATTTGATTCAGTCAAGGATGTAGCCGTAGCGGTAACAGTTCAGTTGTCCAGCAAGACCAAGTTTAGGGTTGTGGGTTCGATTACCTCCGGTCGAGGATTTTTTGTCGACTTCCCAGGACATAGAGTTTTTGCGTACCTGACATACGATATACACATGCAGAATGGTCAATTGAAAAAAAAGAAAGATCCTAGCTATGTATTGAGGAAGTGCTCTTTGATAGCACTAAGCTTAAAGCAGGCTCATTTTCAGTAGAGATGTAACGCCAGAGAGATGAAGGGTGAAAGGGTGGAGACATATTTTCATCAGTGTAAGGGATGTGATTCCAACTACGTTACATGCATTACTCATCATAATTGCGTGAAACATTTTTTTTTATATTGTCCGCTTCTTCCAACAAACTTCTGTATGATTATAAATGATTCTTACACTAATCATGTGATTTTAAAGGACACCCATCTATAACAGAGGGCAAATTGGTGTTCCCGATAGTTCAATTTCTCTTTTCCAATTAAGCCGCATGCCGTTAGGTCAAACAAGTAAAAATCGTGTCTTCTACTTGCTCAAACCCGTCTGGGATTTTGCTCACGGTTTCGCGCGTGTTTTCGTCACTGGAGGTTTTGACGTTGGATAACGTCTTACGGCAACATACTGGGGTACAATTCCGAAAAACGAAAAATCACTCGCGTCACGAAAAGTGGTTAGATTTTGACTGTTAATAACTTACTAACGCTCGGATAGATTTTCAATATTATTGCACCAATCGATTGGAAATCTTTCTACGAATCTACTCCAACAATGAAAACTATTGATTTTCATGACTAAACTATTGAAAAATTGGGAAATATCGAGGTATGTCTTATTTTCCATAGAAAAGCACATTTTTCTTGTGTGTTTCTGACACATACACTTAATCGAGCGATATCTTATGCAGCCCACAGACGCTCAGACGGTTTGACCAACATTGGCTCCGCCCTCCAGGTTGATGCTCATGTTGGTGCTATGTTTGATCGTGTGTGATGCTGCTTGACGAACCAATTTGACAGTTTGTGAAACCGATTTGACGGTTGACGAATCGGTCGGCCAAAATCAAACGAGTTTGATTTTGCTCAAACCACCGGTGGGCGGAGCCAAATGTTTGACGAACCGATCGTACCGTCTGTAGGGATGTTGCACGAACATCGACGTCATCATGTCAAATTGAAGCTTCGACGTTCCATGAACTATCGATGCAGATGGGTGGAAAGTCAAAATGCGTGAATTTACGCAGCGTCGGTGCCATAGTGATCTATCAAATGCGCGCTCTTGAGTTGTTTCTATATAGATAGTAATATATCGTTTCCAACTATCTCTAACCGTTTTCTTTAGCAAATTCATCAAGGATTCTTTAATTATTCCTGAACCAATTTCTCCAGAAATATCGTCAGAGAATCCTTCTGCAGTTTTACCTGTGATTCAAAAAAAAAACAGGAATTTCTCCATGTAATTCTCTTGTAATATCTTTAGGAATTCTTCCAAAACTCCTTCATGATTCCACCAGGTGTTCCTCCAGAAATTAAATCAAGATTTTGTCTAGTGATTTAACAAGAAATTTTTGTAAGAATTTCTTTATAAATTCCTACCGAAAGTTTAACTGAAATTCCTCATGGGATTCTATCAGGAGTTCCTATAAAGATTCCATCAGTGATTCCTCTGAGAATGATGAGTTCTTCTTCTTCTTGGCGTTACGTCTTCACTGAGACAGAGCCTGCTTCTCAACTTAGAGTTCTACTCTAGAGTTTCTACAATTTTTAACTGAGAGCTTCCTTTGCCAAAGTTGTCATTTGCGCATTCATATATCGTGTGGCAGGTGCGATGATACTCTATGTCCAGGAAATTTCCATTACGAAAAGATTCTGGACCGACCGGAAATTTAACCCAGAAACCTTCAGCATGGTTTTGCTTTGTAGCCGCGGACTCTGACCACTCGGCTAAGGAAAGCCTCTAGAATCAGGAGTTATTCTAGGGAATTAAACACAATTTCATCCAGGCATTCCACCAGGAGAACTTCTAAAGATTCAATCATAAATTTCATGAAGGTTTCATTTAGCAGTTACTTCAGGGTTTTTATCAGGACAAGCTCTAGGGATTCTAGTTCCTCTTGGAATACCATCAAGAATTCATCAGCTGTTCGGCTAGGGATTCCACCAGGAATTCTTTCAGGGATTCCATCCGGAATTCCTCCAGAGATTCGATCAGGAATTCTTTCAGGAAATGCACCTAGAACTCAACTTGGGAGTTTATCAGCAGTTTCTCCAGGGATTCTATCAGGAGATATTTTAGAGATTCCACCTGTAATTCCTCCATGGACTCTGTCCGTCGTTGCTCTAGTTCTAGGAGTTCTTCTCGGGATTTCAACAGGAATTCCTTCAATTATTCAATACAGATTTCCTTCAAGAACATCTTTACAAATTCTTCCAAGGATTCTTTCCAAATATCTCCAAGGATACTCAAAGGTTATCAGGAATTCCTCCTAAGATTTTTCCGGAAATGTCTCAGGATTTTATCACCGGAATAACTCTACAGATTCCATCGGAAATTTCTCAAGGAATTTCTCACAAAATATCTTCCGAGATTCTTGGGGGTTTTCAGAAATTAATTCGGCAATTTTTCCAAAAATAAAAAAGATTTCACAAGTAATTAGGGAATCCATCAGTATATCATCAAGTGACTCTGTGAGGAGTTCCTCCTAGGATTCAAAAAAGGAATTCCTTCAGCGATTCCTCTGAGAATTCGTTCATTAAATCCAACAGGAATCTCTAAGGATTCCACCAGAGGTTCATCCATGGATTGGATCTGAAATCCGCCCAGATAATTCTCCATCATTAACATCAGGAAAATATTCAAAGAATGAACTGAAATTCTCATAGGGGTACCACTAAAAGTTATTTTAGAAGCTTCACCAATATTTTTCCGTTGATTGCACCGGAAATTTAAGAAAATCTTCTGAAAGTTCTTCTAAAACATTCTGGAAAAAAATCCTTCGGTTCCTTCAGAGATTTCACCAGTATTTTATCTAACTATTTCTTCCGGAATGGTGTTTTTCAAGAATGAGTTCGCCATGAGCTCTTCCAGGGTTAAGAATATCAATAGAGTTTCGCTAGAATTTTTTTTACCAGAAAAATCTAATACAGCTTCGCCAGAAGTTCTACCAGAAAATACTTCAATGATTTGACCAGGATTTTCCTTTTTCGAATTATTCAGGAGTATTATAAATTCCTCCAGGGTATCACAAAAAAAAACCACAAGTTCAAATGACTATTTTTTTCTGAAAACCGCAAGAGAATCGACAAGCAATTCCACGAAGGGTTTAACTTCAAGTTAAATTCCTTGAATGATTTTTTTGGAAAATTTCTGGAAAAAAATCATGGAATTATTTATACTGAAATCATTGAAGGAATCACCAAAGAAAACACTGGAGAAATTCACTGGGGAAATTCCTTAATATATCTTCGTAAGAACTTTTAAAGCAATCCCTGAAGGAGTTTCTACAAGATTCTCTAAGGCAATTCCTGGTGGATTCCTTGGAAAAAATCCTCCAAGATATACTGGAAGGAATTGATGGAATCCTTGGAGAAATATCCGGTAGATTCTTGAAGTAATTCCTTCAAAAATTCGAGGTAGAATGTCTCGTAGGTTCCCTTAAGGGATACAAAGAAAAATCTTTTAAGGGAACACTGGAAGAATTCATAAAATAATTTATTGAAGATTCCCTAGAAGAATCCCCTGAAAGTAACCTGGGTGAACCTCTCGAAGAATTGCAAGCGGAATTTTTAAAGGAATTCCTGGTGAAATTCCGTGTGTGAATTTTTTTTTGAATTATTTTGCAGTATTTCTTGCTGAATTCCCGAAAACTTCCTGGTGGAATCTCAAGAGGAATTCCTTAATGAATCCTTGGAGAAATTTTGGGTGGAATCACTGTAAGGGTTCCTGAAGTGAATCTCTACATGTATTTCTGTAGGAGTTTTTGAAGAATTTCTAGCGAAAATCGCGTAGAAATCTCTGGTAGAATGTTTGGGTTAATCACTGAAGGATTTTTTTGGAGGTATTCCTAGGGAAAGGTTTTTGATGCATAGGAGAAATTCCTGGTGGAATTATTGATGGAATTCCTGTAATAATTTCTTGAGCAATCTCTATAAAAATTTCTTGAGGAGTTTCGATGGAGGAATTCCTAAACACATCTGTGGAGGATATTTTGGAGGAATTCTTGAAGGAAGCATTGAATGAATAAATCCCTCGGAAGTTTTTGGATAAATCTCTGGAGGACTCTGTAGAGAAAATTACAAGAAAGAATCGTTGAAGAAATTCCTTTTGGTTGAATTTAAGGAGCAGTCCTAGGAGAAGCCCTGAAAAAGTTCTGGTGAAATCCTTATGGCAATTTCTGGTTATAAATTTATTGAGAAGTATCTGAAATAATTCGTTAGGAAAGAAAGGAATCTTTGAAAAATTGTGATAGCAATCTGCGGAAGAATTCTTGAAGTCAGCCTTGAAGTAAACTCTGAAAAATTACTGAAGAAATCACTTGAGGATTTTTTTGATTTTTGGAGGAATCAGTAGAAGAAACCCTGAATAATTAGCAGAGGAATCTTTGAAGGAACCTCTGGAAGAAAGCCAGCCTGAAGAATTTTCCTCGGAGGAATTTCTGGGTAAATCTGTGGATGATTTTCTAGAGGAATTTTCTGATGAAATTCCTGGTAGAATCCCAGGAAGACTTTCTGGTGAAATCCCTAGTATAATCAATGGTTCTGGAAAGACTTCAAAGTAGAATAACTAGAGGAAACCACTAAAGACTCCGGATACAAACTTTGAAGAAATTACCCTAGTCATTCTCATATCGATGACTGCTCAGAATAATCCCCGATAGAGATCCCTCATAATTTTAGAGTTCTGCCGGAATACTTCGTGCAAATTGTAAGTCGGGCGGAGTCAATGTTGGTCAAACCGTCTGAGCGTCTGTGGGCTGCATTAGCCACTTGCGTCATTCAAAGGGAAACGCCCCTTCTTCTTGCTCCTCTTTATTCTATCGTGTTCAGTCGAAGCCATCCAAACTCCAATCAGCCACGCGCGCATCAGTCAATCGTCGACCATCAACCGGAGAAGGACCCTATCGGAATAAATTTTACACATTCGTCGCTGCTGCTGCTGCTTCTGCTGTTTATTCATAATCTAAATACTGCGGGTGCCGTGAAATCGGTCAACATGGCCATGGAAATCCAGCTAGCCTATCGAATTCGTGGAGAATGCGGATTGCCATCGGAGGAGTGAGCAAACCATCGAAAACAAGGATGGACAAGGAAGCACATAACTACCGACCGCATTTTAATTGAATCGTCTTCGGTAATCTTTTGGTGTGTTTCTGTCTAACAATGGAAACCAAGTTCGATCTACGGTGACTACCCCCAACCGTCCTTTTCAGGACGACAATTGAATTTTGAAAGAGTTATGAGAATTTTCCATAGTGAAGAGCGAAATTACTGGTGACTGGTGATCAGGGCCAAATAATACTTTTCGAGAATCACAGTGCCAAGAAATAAATTCCCCTGTGGGCGATTTTCCTTACAAAATGACCAATGTTAGCTTTACCTCAGTTATTTATGCATCGATTTGAATGAAATTTTGGCAGACTAAAATGAACTGACACTTATATTGAGCTGTTCGGTAATCCAATCCGCATGGTTATTAAATTAATTAACTCATTACGCGTGGTAAAGATGGACAAATTATGGGTGAAATTATGAAAAAAATCCACGTGCTCGGCTGGGATTTGAACCCAGGACTCTTGTATGCTAGACGAGCGCTTTACCAACTAAGCTACCGAGCCACTTGGTGACCCAATAACTGAGTTGGTTACAAGTTTAGAATTCAAATCCCTACAGACCACGCGGACCCCTTTCATAACCAATATCCATCCATCTCTTGTTCCTACACACGCGGAGCGAGCGAGTGCGATTTATTTAGTGTTGAAACTGTTTGCCTATCGTACCTACATCGCTTCCACAACAACTGTATTGTGGAAGAGTAAAGATGTGGGAAGGCTATCAACGTGTCGTTCTCACTCAAGTGACGACATGACTACTACAGAGAGGCAGTACACTCTAATATAAACTGACACTTATATTGAGCTGTTCGGTAATCCAATCCGCATGGTTATTAAATTAATTAACTCATTACGCGTGGTAAAGATGGACGAATTTTTTCATAATTTCACCCATAATTTGTCCATCTTTACCACGCGTAATGAGTTAATTAATTTAATAACCATGCGGATTGGATTACCGAACAGCTCAATATAAGTGTCAGTTTATATTAGAGTGTACTGCCTCTCTGTAGTAGTCATGTCGTCACTTGAGTGAGAACGACACGTTGATAGCCTTCCCACATCTTTACTCTTCCACAATACAGTTGTTGTGGAAGCGATGTAGGTACGATAGGCAAACAGTTTCAACACTAAATAAATCGCACTCGCTCGCTCCGCGTGTGTAGGAACAAGAGATGGATGGATATTGGTTATGAAAGGGGTCCGCGTGGTCTGTAGGGATTTGAATTCTAAACTTGTAACCAACTCAGTTATTGGGTCACCAAGTGGCTCGGTAGCTTAGTTGGTAAAGCGCTCGTCTAGCATACAAGAGTCCTGGGTTCAAATCCCAGCCGAGCACGTGGATTTTTTTCATAATTTCACCCATAATTTGTCCATCTTTACCACGCGTAATGAGTTAATTAATTTAGACTAAAATGAATTTTTTGACGATTTTTTATAAATGACATAACAAAACATATTGAAGGAATAGCTTCATGATATCTTCAGCAAAGTTGTAGATTTTAACGAGATGAACATAAGGCTATCAGATGTTGAGATAAATATATTTTCGATTTTTTTTTTCAAAAATTACACTTTAGTCAAACCGTTATTACTTATACACTCGTGATTGGAAAAATTATTCAAAAATATATGTTAAAATTCAAGTTATATATATCTGATGTTCTGTGAAAATTTCATTCGAATCGGTCCATAAATAACTGAGTTGGTCATTTTGTATGGAAAATCGAAAAAGTTGCAAATGTTTTGTCCAATACTGTGTGCTAGAACGATCAGTATCAACTTTTCGAACAAAGAGCAACAGCTCTGTTGGTGTTTTGATTTGGTAAGAAATTGTCGATCGAATCGAAATACGCACACAGAGAAGACTACAAAAATGCTACCGCCGCCCGACCCGAGCGACGGGAATCTAGATAAAACTTTGTTTGCCATTTATCTCCGTTGAAAACAAATCAACCAAAATTATAATTGATAATTATATGAAATGTCTCTGGTTGTAACTCTTTTACGTGGAATGCATTGTTGTGGTACTGAAAAGGGCCATTTTGTTTGAAATCGTGCTGCAATTCAATTCAAGCGCTTTCGCCACGAATACGACCAGCCAGCTGGCTGTCCTTTGGCACGCTTGGCGTGGATCGCGCACAGGTTGGTATCCATAAACAGACCAACCAGATAGGCCTCGCTTGCTTCCTGCAGGGCCTTGACGGCCGAGCTCTGGAATCGCAGATCCGTCTTGAAGTGCTGAACCACTGACCAGGCGCTGGAATGGCAACTTGCGGATGAGCAGCTCCGTTGATTTCTGGTAATGACGGATCTCACGCAGAGCAACCGTTCCCGGCAGATAGCAATGCGGCTTCTCGCCTTTCCTCCAGTGGACTTATGGGCAGTCTGATTGATACGAGCCATCGTCATAGTAATGGTCTTGCTGTAGTGGGATCCGAAGCCAGTTTGAGGTTGGGGTACTTCTCTTTGAATCCGCGAACTCCATGTTCTCCTCTTTGCTCAAATCGATGTTGAAGTTGCCGTCTGTCCCCAGATACCACGACGAAGCAGAAGAAGTTCTTCATGGCGCGGAACTTCTTCGAGTATCAAAAGGAGACCATGCCAATCATTGTAATAGTCACTGGAGAAGTACCTCAACCTCAAACTGGCTTCGGAACCCACTAAAGCAATCAATCTAAGTGGATCGTTCAACCGGAATATTTGTGTGAAGAGTAAGTGATAACGCTCATGCTTCTTCTTCCATCGACCAGTTCTGTCGGTGTTGAAGTGTTAATCGAACCAACCAAATAATAACACACAATGTCCATAATAAGTGAGAATTGACATGCAACAAATAGTGTGAAAATATATTTGATTTTTAGCAGTAGAATTCTTTCATAATTTCGTGACGGTCTCAAGCTAGGAAATAGAAGAAGCTATCGTTATCCAACGTCAACTTGGCGGTTGTATCTCGGAAACAACCTCTTACTTTTTTTTTCAAGGGGCGAAGTTTTTTTTTTACGTGTATCGTTATTTTATACAATCCGATGACCCTGGAGGGATCGGTTTTGCATTTTACTGGGTATTGAGCAAAAATATTACTGCACAATCGACAAGCATTTCGCGAAATACTATTTATACTATAAATAAACTATTGTTTTCTCTTTTGATTGCCGGCATTCAAAATATTAAATTGAAAACACTTAAACAACAAATGTTTATGGTCTATCGCCAGCTTTCTAGGCGAATCCTGACAATATACCTTCCCCAACTTCCAACTCCGTAGCACTTATGAGGGTGTCGCTGAGTCGGTGGCCTCTCATTAAGTAAGTACTACATCAACATTTCCTTCCCCTAACTCAAGTTACGGTAAAGATGGGCGTGGCCGGGAATAGTGATATTCATGCTTTTAGTATTCTTGTTTATGATTTGAACATTCTCGGCGGCCAGTGTAAGAAACTGAATGTTCTAAAGGTTGTTGTCTGTACTTTTTGCCGCTGGCGCCTACTGTTAGCGGTTCTTCTTCTTTCTGGCGTTACGTCCCCACTGGGACAGAGCCTGCTTCTCAGCTTAGTGTTCTTATGAGCACTTCCACAGTTATTAACTGAGAGCTTACTATGCCAATGACCATTTTTGCATGTGTATATCGTGTGGCAGGTACGAAGATACTCTATGCCCTGGGAAGTCGAGAAAATTTCCAACCCGAAAAGATCCTCGACCGGTGGGATTCGAACCCACGACCCTCAGCTTAGTCTTGCTGAATAACTGCGCGTTTACCGCTACGGCTATCTGGGCCCCGGTTAGCGGTTATGAACGAAATAAACAGTCAGTACACTATTGCCGCGCTTGGGTGCGACGAACTGCGGGCGGGAAAATACAAGCTGATCTGGCAGGACATTGAACGTAAGTTCTGGCACCAGGCTTTCAAAAATTTAACGATCATTGACACACGAGCCATAATTGCATCCATACAACACGCATGAAATTTATCGTTCGTGGAAGATAACGAGCCATGAACGAAAACAAGACAGACACACACCAACCACGGTTTGGCGCCGATCACTGTGTGTCAACACTTGTAACATTCGCTGTTCCACTCTTGTTCTGATCAACAAATAGAGGCGATTTTTTTTTCTGTGCTATGTTCGAAACCAAAGGGGTGTTCATTGGTCCAATAGATTAAAATAAGGTTTTTAAAGGCTGCATCACCAGAAAATATGAAAGTTATTACCAATTTTAAGCAAAACACGACTGGCTCGATACTGTTGCAGGCTGTGAGAGTTGTTGCTCTTGAACGCTCTTGTGTCACGTACCAAATAGGAAAGTAAATGTTTACATTCATGGGGCTCTCCGAATGCGATATGCCACGAACTGTTACACTCACCGAATATGGTTCGATCGGCTTATTCGAATCAAAATCCAAACACTGACTGGCACAAAGAGCACATCTAGAGCACCAATTCTCACTTTGATCATTAGGTTCTAGCTTCTACCTTCGCACACACAATTCTTCACGCATACTTTCAGGCCGAAAATTTACTTTCAGGAACGAAACATTAATTTAACTATATAACTATACATTACACCACTTTCTAACACCTACTTTGGCACACGAAAAAACTAACAAGCAAACCGGGACACTTCCAACTCTTTGGATGATCACGGACGAAATGATCGAGTCTGTGAAGCCTCTGATAAGGGAGAGTGTATCTCTAACGCACCCGGAAGTACGTCATTTCCCGAAAACTATTCGTGTACTGTCGTTACTAGTAGTTACCTTGAATAACTTGTATGCTAGTCGTGCAGCCTTCCCTTTCTCACTTTTTCAATGAAACAAATAGCTTCGATCTAGGGAAGTGTTTGCGAATGTTCGTTTGCCTATAATTAGGGAATACTTTCAAATTTACATTCATTTTTCAGAGACTGCATGTTTTTACAACTTATTCTAACAACCTTATTTACACAAACTATATGCAACCATTGAAGAAGGCAAAATACAGTTGCCGAAACGTCGGACAGTAGAAAAACACTGTTTTAATTAAGGATTTAAGACTGCAAGCCAAAATTCCTTCAATTATATACAACACTTTCAACAAATATCCTGACTGTTACAACCTAAAGATGGTAGGTACAATGGGGTTGGCAATGGGTCATAGAGGTAAGAATAAATCAAAGCAAAATTTGTAATATTTTAGCGAATATTTGAAATATTCCTACTGTGAATGTTTATTGGTCTGTTTTTTCTAGACGTCAAAAGCTACCAATAAAAATTCAATTCTCTGAGCAGAGCAGAATGTCATAAACTTTTAGGAAACTTATACACAATATTGTGTAGATATTCCATTTTTAGATTAGTAAGCAGTACAAGTTTGACTGGAGGAATATTATTCTGCTCTGTTCCTAATGAGTGCCAATTCCAGTTCTTTGATCCATTGTTAAATATTCGCAGTGGCGTAGCTAGGGTTTCCGGGGCCAAGTGCGGAGTCAAATTTGGGGGCCCTTCTAAATAGGGGTAGAGAAAGTGTATCAGTTATTCCAACAGTGGTTCCCTATTTGGCCATATGTGAATTTTCGAATACTTTCACATTTTGAATACATTTGAATGTTTTAACATCAAGAAATATATGATGTCTGAAAACTTAAACACACAAAATGATCAAAAATTTAAAAACAAATAAATTATCACGTATGGCGAAATGTCCATAACTGGTACACCTACCCTATGTGCCAATTGACTGTTCAATTAATCGAAATAATTATATACTTCAAATCAACATTTATATTTAGGATTGAAAATAATGGATTTCGTGTTTATCTATTGTTGAAATCGTTTTTGATTTTTATTTAGTAGTCAAAATGTCAATTAATGGAGAGTTATACAACCACTTCATGGCTAATAGCGGCTGATGCCAGAAAAATAAAACCAAGATGGAACCACATTTCAATTAGGATTCCTCAATCAATCCGACCAGACAACTCTCAAAGCGTCTTTCTGAAAGGTTGTGTGGGGTTTATTGATTTTCTTTAGAAATTTCATCAGAATTTAATTAAGATGTTTGACAAAAGTTTGCTTCAACTATTGATTCGAAGATTTCTTTACAGACTTCCCAAGGAATTCCTCCAGAATTTTCGTTCGAGGTACCTTGAAAAACTCAACTACTCAAAACTTTTTCCAATGATACACACTGATTTTTTCCCATAGATTCCTTTAAAAAATTTCCCAAATTAGTCCTCAATGTTTTGTTACAAGATTTCCTTAGGCATTTGCCCAAGGAAATTTCTCAGATTTTTATTGGAGGGGATCTCTTAAAAAACTAGATACATTTATAAACAAAATCGTAAAGATATCACTGATGGTATATATATAATATGATAAATTCCTACAAGAAAGAAGTCTTTCAAAGATCTCTGGATCTCTTCTGGACTCTGGAGAAAGTCTTGGATTCAGTCTTCAGAGTGGATTAGTCTTCAGAGAGACTTATAATGAAATAATTGGAAAATTACCCAACCAAAATATGCTAGACGAAAATCTGGAGTGGAGCTGTGAGGAGCTACAGGAATAATTTCTGTAGAATTGTGTAGTTTTAAACACTACACAAGTTTTCAAATTTAAGAATCCAAGTAGAATTTACTTCAAAAATAAGATAAGATATAAATATTTTAAGGTAATCATTTTCTATGGAGAAGAGCAATCCTTAGTGGAAATTTATGAGAATCCTTGGAAGAATTGATGGAGCAATTCCTGAGATAATCAGTGTGGTAATTATTGAAATTAATAATCGTTGATTAAACCTTTGTTATTTTCGTGGTAAAAAATCTGTAGGAATAAGGTATCAGTTTAATATCTGGAGAAATAATTAAAAGTATTTATTTCGTTGGAATTCAGTTTTTGGACTACAAATGGATTTTCTGGAGCAAATTTTGAAAGAATTCCTCTTAGCATATCCTAAGAAATCATTTAAGATATTTCAAGACAAATTCCTGGGAGAATTGCTTGAGGAATTTTCATAAGAATTCTTGGGGTATCCATGGAGAAATATTGTATGTATACCTGAATACAGCTCCAAAAGATTCTCTAGAAGAATTCCTGAAGATAAAAATCAACTGGGGTGGCCCATTTCGCATAAGGACGTTTTGCATACGGACTTTTGGAATAATGGACGCTTCGCATAAAGCAGTTTCACACAAGAAAAGGTAGAATTTTTAAGAAGGCATATACTCCCCCTAAATGCATGTCAGTCCCATGTTTGCTGTATTTCCTATTCACATGGGACAATTATGTGTTTATGGGCAGTATAATTCTGGTTATATGAAATGTCCATTATACCAAACGCCTGTATGTGAAACGTCATTATACGAAATATCCCAATCACCCGCAAAATCAACGAACCTTAGGAGTAGGTATTATCTGGATCCTAAAGAATTTACATCAAGATTCATTACATTACGAATATGAAATTATAAACTTCAGTTAGAAAAAATGGTTTGCGTAGAAAAGAGACTTTAGACACCTTTCTTCACCTTTGTTCGCGTTATCGAAATATGCTTTGGTAGGTACTTTTCAAGAATATATAAAATATTTTGTACAAATATTAATTTTGATTTGGTTCAAAATATGGCTCATTATAAAATGTTTCAAAAACAAGTTCATGGCTTTCTCAGGCACAAGTTATAGAGGGCCCCCTGATAATCGATGATTAACAGAACAATGTATTTTTGAATCCAAAACCACCATTTTCTGTTTAAAAGTGATGTTCTATAGTGTTGAAATAAAAACTGCCTTTATCACTTTACTAGATTATTTAGGGGCCCCTACATATTACCAATTCAAGGCCCCTCCAAACCTGATTTTCCTTACCCCGCTAAATTTTAATTTGTGATATATTCAATTTCCAATGCTATGAACAATTTTCACCATGATCTCGGGGCCCCAAAAATCTGGGGCCCGGTGCGGACCGCACCCCTAGCTACGCTACTGAATATTCGGTTGATAGACTCACACTTAAATCTCAATCAATACGCTCTTTCGTCAGAGCAAATTCATTAGAGATCTGCTTTGCAAATCTAACGCTTGAGATTTTGATGCAAAATCACTCAATCCACTGAAAACATAAAAAATGATTCAGTCGCATAAAGAATAAAGAACTTTATAAAGAATTACTATAGTTTTATCAGACTAACAATAAATTATTGCCGTGTGTGAATAAACTGTGGAAATACGAGACAATGAGTCAAAAAGGTGATCCAACTTATCCATGTTTTTTTGACTGCTGAGTTGCATGATTGACAACTCACCCATGAAAAATCTCAAGCCTGAGTTATGAGAAATCGATTTTTTCCATAACACTTTTGATTTTTCACAACACTGTACCAAATCAATAAAGTAAACAAATCAGAGTAAAAGGAGTTCAGAGACTATGAGGGTTATGTCAATAATATCAAAAGACCAAAGAAAATAAAAAGAAACAGGAAAAAAACTTTTAAATTATGATAATAAATTTACGAGCTGATCAGTGAAATGAAGAATCGAATTTAGTACTAAGTACCATTCAATTCTACTCTAGTTTGTATCCTGCGACAAATACGCGAATTTTGACCTCAACTGTCTTCTTCGCTTCTTGGCATTAACGTCCTCACTGGGACAGAGCCTGCTTCTCAGTTTAGTGTGCCTATGACCACTTCAACAGTTATTAACTAGGAGCTTTCTTTTGATAAAGTTGCCATTTTCGCATTCGTATATCGTGTGGCAGGTACGATGATACTCTATGCCCAGGGAAGTCAAGGAAATTTCCATAACGAAAAGATCCTGGACCGACTGGGAATCGAACCCAGACACCTTCAGCATGGCTGAGCTTTGTAGCCGCGGACTCTAGCCACTCGGCTAAGGAAGGCCCCTACCTATGGGCTTGAAACAAAAATTTTGCGACTTAAGATGATTTTCTAATTGAGAACGTGTGTAGTTAAATACTTACGATCCAATATGATTTATTTAATTATTACATTGGTTTCATGAAATTTAATTTTGTTTGAACTAAAAAGAGCCAACTATTAAGAGCCAAAAATTAACCAGAAAAGCAACAATTAATTCAATCAAAATTCTCTTTTTCGCACATTGAATCTCGACTTTTTTTTCTATGATGAGAAAATCAATAAACATTTACGAACAGAAAAAATTCAGGCAGTTGATTCCCATTTCAATAAACAATGAACTACACAGCTTAATTAAAGTCACACCTTCTGCTTCAACTCTTAATTTCTAAGTCAGGCAACCAACCACCTCGTTCGTCATTTCCCCCTCCATAGCTTGATTGTTGTCGTTTGTACTGAAAATAGAAGACCGCACTGCATTGCAGCCAATGAATGGGACAGACCTTAAAGCAAAGTTTCAGCCTTGGCTTCAACCCAGTGCTAGAATCAGAGAACCAAAGACAGAGACAGAGAGGAAAGTCTTAATTATATTTGCCAAATGGATCGGAAAATCTTTTTCGATTCGAGCGGAAATTGTTTCCTTTTTCTTGAACTTTATCCGGCTGCTGGCTGGTGTCCGATGTGGAGGTGCGGCGGTTGTGGCATCCGCGTAACCAGGATTTACAATAAGAGGGTGAGTAACCTCACATGTTTATTTTGTGAATTTCACGCTAAATCAATCGTGTTATATTTATACAGCCTATGAATCTTTTTATTAAGGGGCTTTCCGTAGGCGGGTTGTTAGAGTCCGCGGATACAAAGCAAAGCCATGCTGAAGGTTTCTGGGGTCGATTCCCGGTCGGTCCAGCATCTTTTCGTAATGGAAATTTCCATGAATTCCATGGGCATAGAGTATCATCGTACTTGCAACACGATATACGAATGCGAAAAGGAAAGCTCTCAGTTCATTATTGTGGAAGTGTTCATTGACCACTAAGCTGAGAAGCAGACTCTGTCTAAGTGAGCACGTAATGTCAAGAAGAAGAAGAAGAAGAAGCATATTTTTTCATAAACTTTATTTTTGTTCACAGTGAGCAAAGGGGAGTCGGTCAATATCCTCTTCCTGACCCCCACTCTGGCTACGCCCATGGATTGTAACGGTTGGTGCAATGTGTGGAGAGGACGAATTGGGGACGACCGGGTTTCTCAGCACCCATCTACTCACATAGGGGGACTGGGGGTAGTTTGCCCACGTTAAGGAGAACAGCGATTTTAGATGTGAAAAACATTATTTTATGCTCTTTTTTATTATGGTCGGATAGACAAACATGTTTTCTACCAAATAGTAGAAACAGCTATCCATTCTAACTTTTCTGGGGTTTATAAATTAAATTTTAAAAAATGCTTGCTTAAGTGCATATGTATTGTTTTGCGGGGTAAAACGCCCCGCTTGAGTTCGACGTTAGCCATGCTGTAAACGAACGCACACAATCATGCTTGTATATGTGTTGCATACATCCGGGCGTTTGTTCAGATGTTATTGTTCAATAATAGTATACATGCTGATGCGAAAAATGTACATTTATAAGGTTCCAAATTACGCGTAACTTCAATATGGCATTACGTTTGGTAGAATTTGAATTCAAACGGCTGTTTTGGTGTTATGAAATAGGGGTGGGCGTTTTGCCCCCAGAGTTGATTAAAGTTTAGGTCCTTCAATAAGCTTTTTAAGGACAAATTCAACATATTTTTTGCATGTTATACAAACTATGACAGTGCACAAGTTGGCTCCCGGCGATAGTTTCAGAAATTTGATTATTTATCGACCTAAAATATGACCTTGAAGATCGCACAAAATTGCAACGAAAATAGCGAAAAACGTTTTTATACGTTTTTTACGATTTTCTTGAGAAAAACACATAAAAATATATTAGGAGAAGCATTTTTATCCATTTTCTATAACCTAAGGTGAAAAAAATTATTCTAAACCACACCGTTCGCCCAAATCGAGGGTGGCGCGTTTTGCCCCCTATGGGCATATTACCCCCAGTTCCCCTACACATACACAGAATGTTGCAGAAAGAAAGGAAAACTTTTCCTGGTTTTGGGGCTTGTTTGCCCGAGTGCTCTTGTTGCGCCCCAGTAGTTCAGGGTTGCTCTTGGCAATGAGGTGGAGTCAGATTTGGGGGGAAGGGGCACGGACAGTTTGTGATTGTTTTGCTGTAATTCGGGTGCCCTTGGGTGGAGTGTTTTGGGAGCAAGTAGGTAATTTCCAACAATTGTGCGTGCGCTCTTGACTGCTCGACTGGATGAAGGACGAAAGGATGTTGGGGAGATTTCCCCTGTGGCCGCTCGATGCTTGATTGTTTGGTGTCTGTAGGTCAGTAGGATTTTTGGTGCTTGTAGTTTTATTTGAGGGATACAGTTGTATGGATTGCGATACAAATGTAGATGAGCTACAAATAAGCTTATTTTTTTAATTAGGGCGTTGGAATCAAGGTTGAGAACATCCTTAGTCTTTGCGTATCTTCAGTAATTTTAAATAGATATTCTTAAGCTTTTTGGGTTTATTTGGGTTTGATTCTACGTAAGTTCGTGTTTACCCTTAGGATTGAAATTTCCTTTGAAGCAAGAAGCATCTTAGTGTTCTTTCGATACAGAGAACTTCCTTTGGCATAGTGAATGATAAGAAAATCAGTGCAATTGACGTTCAAGGGACCATAGAGATAGTAATGTAAACCAACATCTAGTATAGTTCTCTAACTCGATATTGAAGTACTGAACATCGAATAATGGAGAGTTGACTGTGGTTACAAAATGATGGTGAAGTGAAACTTCAGGACATTCTGTACTTTACACCAAGCAAAATTGTGCTACAAATTTGATAAAACTTTTCTTTTTAAAAACCGAATTTTAAAACAGGGGTAATACCATTACCTACTGCTCTGTGGACTAATCAAAAATCACAAATTTCACTAGCATCAACATTTACAGAATATTATTTTTTTTCGCATAAATAAACCATACCAGAGACACCCACAAACCTTGGTGTATTCAACCCCACTACGCACTATGGGCCAGAAAGCAAAATTTCGCGACAAAATTCCAAACACCTCCAAAATGAACAAAAATCAACCTAAAAGTAGTAAGAATGTATGAAAAAGTCATATTTGGCACGACTAAGATGCATTTTGAGTTGAATTGAAAATATTTGTAAGAATTATGCATGTTTGGAAAAATATGTTAATTAAGGCATTATTGATTCAAATTCGCTCGTATTTCATATTACAAAATACATAGTACATTTTCAAAGATATGATTCATACATTTTAAAGTATTTTGAAGATACACTATAAAAATTCTCAGAATAGTTGAAAAATACCTGAACAATGTGATTGTTGTTAAATGTTCCAAAATGCAACTGTTTATTTAATATATTTATTGGTATTTCACAGTACATTTGAATTTAATTCATCATTTGCACTATTAACATTTTATAACGCATTGTTTTAACTGTACATAACCTATGACAAAGCCATAAATCATCAGAGTATTGGCATGGTCCAAAATGAGACTAGATAATACGAATTACATTTTTGTAGATGCTATGCTGTTGGTGACAATTCACATTGTTTGAAGCGTTTCAATCAAAATCAATTTCGAAATATTATTGTCAGGAATATTTTAGCTATTATGGGGCCTTACTTGATGTGTTAAAACATCAGAGCACCTGGTTTACACCAGGTTATGGAATCCATTATATGATTACGTGCAGCATATGAGAATAATACAAACCTTGGTGTATTCAACCTCACTACGGTACACTGAAATTAATTTAACAAAATGAGATTTCCTCTGCCCTCAGTTTCGTTCCGTGCCATTTCTGTCACGCTTTTCCTCTTTAATGGGCAGTGACTTTTTTTCGTGTCCTTTTTACACCTCGGTTAAATGATGGAGTGTGTAGAGGTCGGTCTGACATTAAATATAATTACAGCTCGGTGTTCATTTTGTGTGCGTACGGCGTGATGCTACTTAATAGTTAATTAATTGTTTTGTTATCACAGTCGAACCATGACCATGCAGTCCAACGAATCTGTTATGGTCCTGGAGATACCATAGAATGGGGTGAAGTTGAACGCTTTTGAGGGATTCGGGTGAAAGTTTTGTCATGAAACTATTATAAAACCTGTACGACACATAGTAATTATTAAAATAATTATCCTAAATAAAATCTGGAATGCTCCATTCCGTTGATCAATTACTGTTCAATTATGATTTCAAAAATAAGGAGAAACGATATTCATACAGTTTTAAGCCACTAAATCAGAATAAAAAAACGTTTAACTCTTTAACTACCACGGGGGAGTAAACTTACGCTTACAACAAAGGGTCCAGCAAAATTCAAAGTTCAACTTTGACAATGCATATCTCCGTCGTTTTCTAAGCGATTTTCAAATATTTTACAGCACTAGAATTGAACACTTTTCAAGATCAATACCCATTTAAAGTTTATTTCAAAAGATAGTATACACAAAGTTTTTTTTTAGACAGCCGTAGCGGTAAACGCGCAGCTATTCAGCAAGACCGAGCTGAGGGTCGTGAGTTCGATTCCCACCGGTCGAGGATCGTTTCGGGTTGGATATTTTCTCGACTTACTAGGGCATAGAATATCTCCGTACCTGCCACACGATATACAGATGCAAAAATGGTCAATCGGCAGAGAAAGCTCTCAGTTAATAACTGTGGAAGTGCACATAAGAACACTAAGCTGAGAAGCAGGCTCTGTCCCAGTTAGGACGTAACGCCAGGAAGAAGAAGAAGTAAGCCGAGAATCGCCAACATTCTAGAACCACATCTACTACAGCGGTGACGACAGAGCAGAACGTGGAGTTGGCTTCATAGTGACCGGTAGTAACCGGTAAGCGACTGAATCTGTGTGTTGAGAATGAAGCCAGTGAATAAATTGTCACTCAACACTCAGCAACAAAGACATTGTCATCTCCTATTCTTGTTGCAACAATTTGATTCCGCAACATCAGTTTATCACCACTTGAACATAATATGATAAAGATCGATCACCACGTGCGCAGCGATTTTCTGGGTTTTACATTGCAATTTTCGAGAACTTTCTCTGTGTTGGTAAACATTGACACAATATCGAACAGCATGTCTTCAACAAATTTGGGTTTGTGTTCAAAATAACTGATTAATCGCGAGTTGAAAAGGTTGCAACAATGTTGTGCCCTGTGATTGTCATGACAATTTTGCTTCTGATTGTATCCCAATCCGCAAAAGTATGGATAAAAGGGTTGTGAGCGACTTGCTTTGTTGTTTGTTTTTTGTCTCCTTTGATGATAATTTGATTCACTGAATGAAGCACAAGTTCTTCAACTAGAGCCTGATCAGCATATATGCGCCAACGAACGATAAGCCCGATGACATGAAGAATGAGTTCTATGAGAGCCTAGATAAGTTCTAATATTAACGGCTTTTCAGTCTTACGGATGAATCAAAACGCTACGTTTTTTTAAAATCCAACGTTTCGGCCATTGGACTTGGCCTTCTTCAGGGATATAAAGGTGTACCGTTTCTCGTATCACGCTCAAAGCTTTGCGATCGGTTGTCGCTTTTATGGGGTTTTCTTCCTGGTTGCCGTATCATTTATACGGTTGCGTTGACCTACGGAGAGTGCCCAAAACAAGATGTCAAGATAGTCATCGGCGACGCAAATACGCAGATCGGGAAAGAAGATTTCTTCCGACCCGTCATTGGAACAGAAAGCGTCTATTCCGTTACCAATGATAATGGTCTGCGGCTAGTAACGTTCGCTGCTGCTAGAGGGATGGCAATCAGCAGTACCTACTTAGCACGAAAGAATATCCGCAAACACACCTGGCGACACCCGAGTGGCGATGCCTGCTCCCAAATAGACCACGTGCTGGTTGATGGGCGACATTTCTCAGATGTCATGGATGTCAGGACCTTCCGAGGCCCTAATATCGACTCAGATGATTATCTCGTTGTAGCTCAAATTGGGACGCGGTTATCCAGTGTCAAGAGTTCTAGAACAAACAGAACGCTGCGCTTCAATATACAACGCTTGTCGATTGATGGGGTAGCTGTACAGTACCGCCAGCAGCTAGACGAGCAGTTGGGAAGAACCAACGTTGCTGGAGATGTCGACAGCCTGTGGAAACCTATCCACGAAGCTGTGACAACAACGGCGCGGGAAGTGATCGGCACTGGTCAACGACGAAGACGAAACGACTAGTTCGATGAAGAGAGTCAGAGAGTGACAGACATGGATAATGTCGCCAGAATCCGTATGCTTGTGGCCGGTACCCGACAGAACAGAGAGCAACGGTCAATGGTGCGCGGCACAATACCGTACCAGTGCCCACCATGTGCAATGATCGAGAAGGGAATTTGCTAACCGATAAAACGGTGGTGGCTGCCAGGTTAAAGGGGCACTTTTAGCAATTCTTGAACGGTGAAAATAGAAATGTAGCGAGGAATTGGATGAACATAGATGATGACGATCAAGCTGTGGACCCACCGACCATAGGTGAGGTTAAAAAGGCTATCAGCGAGCTGAAGGCTGTAAGGCTGCTGGGAAGGACGAGATCCCGGTCGAGCTTCTCGAACACGGAAGTGAGCAGCTCTATCAGTCGATCCACCGAGTACTTCTGAAGATATGGGAGAACAAAGAATTGCTCACCGGCTGGTTGGAGGCCTCATACGCCCAATCTACAAGAGAGGGCATAGACTGGAGTGTGCCAATTATAGAGGAATTACCCTGTTGAATTCGGCGTACAAAATAGTGTCGCGCATCCTGTTTAACAGACTGAGACTGCTCGAGGAGTCCTTTGTTGGCGAATACCTAGCTGGTTTTCGTGAGGGTCGTTCGACAACGGTTATTTAGCTTGCGAATGATCCTAGATAAATTCAGTGAGTATACCCTGTAGACTCACCATCTGTATATTGATTTCAATTCGGCGTACGACTCAGTGAAAAGAAATGAGCTGCGGCAGATAATGTCTGTGCATGGTTTTCCGGCCAAACTAATTAGGCTGATACGTGCTACGCTGGATGGTTCGAAATCATGTGTTCAGATCGCAGACGAGGTGTCGTTCGTGACGTTAGACGGGTTTAAGCAGGGAGACGCACTTTTGAATTTACTGTTCAACACTGCACTCGAGGGTGCTATTAGGAGATCTGGCTATTATCACAAGGTCGCACATGCTCCTTGGCTTTGCGGACGATATAGACCGAATTGGAATCGATCGCAGGTCATTGGAAGAGGCCTCCGTACCTCTGAAGAGAGAGAGAGCGAAGATAGGCCTAACCAATAATTCTACCAAAACGAAGTACATGGTTGCAAGTAGAGATAAAGTCAGGCATTGTTCTGTAGGTGATGACGTAGTGTTTGATGGGGATGTGCTTGAAGTTATTGGAGAATTTGTTTACCTTGGAACACTTGTGACATGTGACAACGACGTTTCTCGCGAAGTGAAAAGACGTGTTGTGGCTGCGAATAGGGCCTTTTACGGACTACGTAAACAGCTTAGGTCTCGCAGCTTGCAAACAGAAACAAAATTTGCCCTGTATAAAACATTGATAGGTGCCTTCCTTAGCCGAGTGTTTAGAGCCCGCGGCTACAAAGCAAAGCCATGCTGAAGGTGTCTGGGTTCGATTCCCGGTCGGTCCAGGATCTTTTTGTAATGAAAATATCCTTGACTTCCCTGGGCATAAAGTATCACACGATATACGAATACGAAAATGGCAATTTAGGCAAAAAAGCTCTCAGCTAATAACTGTGGAAGTGCTCTTAGAACACTACGCTGAGTAGCCGGCTCTGTCTCAGTGGGGACGTTAATGTCAAGAAGAATAAGAAGAAGAAGAAGAAACATTGATTCTTCCGGTGGCTCTTTACGGGCACGAAGCGTGGACGTTGAAAGAGTAAGACCGGAAAGCTCTCGGTGTTTTCGAGCGTAAAGTGCTCCGGACAATACTCGGTGGGAAACTCAAAAATGGTGTGTGGCGCAGACGCATGAATCACGAGTTGTATAAGGTGTACAAAGATTTATCAAGCGTGTAAAATACGGCAGACTTCAGTGGGCTGGTCACTTAGCGCGAATGTCGGAAGTAAGAATTGCGAGAATAATATTCAGCAGGGAACCAGGCAATAGTGTACTGACTGTTTATTTCGTTCATAACCGCTAACCGGGGCCCAGATAGCCGTAGCGGTAAACGCGCAGCTATTCAGCATGACCATGCTGAGGGTCGTGGGTTCGAATCCCGCTGGTCGAGGATCTTTTCGGGTTGGAAATTTTCTCGATTCTTAGGGCATAGAGTATCTTCGTACCTGCCACACGATATACAAATGCAAAAATGGTCAATCGGCAAAGAAAGCTCTCAGTTAATAACTGTGGAAGTGCTCATAAGAACACATCTGAGAAGCAGGCTTTGTCCCAGTTGGGACGTAACGCCAGAAAGAAGAAGAAGGGAACCAGGTAGAGGTCGTCGGCTCCGGGGAAGACCACGAATACTCTGGCTGTACGCAGTGGAAGGGGACCTGGCGACCCTAAACGTTCGGGGCAACTGGAGAAGTTTCGCCCAAGACCGACGAAGATGGAGATCTTCAAGGAAATTGTCAATTTAATAATATCCTCGACCGGAGGAATTCGATTCTTCCATCCTCAATATGGTATTGCTGAATAGTTGCGCACTTACTGCTATTTGGGCACATAACATAAGTGGAACTCGAGCTCAAAAAGTAGCACCCACTTTAATATTTGCATGCTGGTATAAGGACATCGGAATGTCAAAAGTGTTATACCACCAATACATCAATCGACATTGCACATTGGGCCAGACCGCAAAATTAGGGGAAAAAAATATTTGATTATGAAGATGATTTTTTAGAACAAAACTGTCTTCGGCAAAAATGTTACATATGATGAGGACTACATTTTGACATTAGTGACATTAGTGTGGTTCAACAAAACACGGAAATATGTTTTCCAACTTTTATGCTTTTTAAGCTAGCGCTTTGAACTGTTCTATAAAGTTGTTCTCTGATAAATTTTGAACAACTTTGCTCAAGACGCCAACCTTGTAAGTCTACTATAGCCCTTGCTATGGCGCTTTCAATGTTGCAGGGTAGGGTTGTCCATGAAAAATTGATATTTTGCCCATAACTTTTTTACTTCAAATTCTATCAAAATTACGTCTTCTACAAAGTTTTAGAACTAGTTGAAACGCGCATTTTAGTGAAAGAGTTAAGTGATTCTATTCATTCGTTTAGGAAATATGATCAGTTTTATTTTGAAAAATCATATTTTTCAAACGTAAATATCAACAACAACGGGGATCCAATTTGCACAGGATCTGAAAGGTATAACTTAGAGGTTCAAATGGTTTATTGTATTACTGGAGAATATTGGAGGATTTACCGTAAAATTTTGATGAGAAAACGAGTATATTGAGCATGAGCATAGATGACCGTACACTTCGTAGTTGCTACTCCTTGATTGACCAGAACAATCAATGTTGCACAAAGAGTTAATGAATGGGGCTTGGGATTAGCTTACCATTCTTCAATGTGCACAAATCGAGAACTCAAATTTAAAAAGTTAATAACGGCGCCGGGTACATCCTTACGATCATCGGGGAAGGGAAGGTATGTTAGCAACCGTTGTTACTAGAAACCGAGTATACCTCTACATCTCCACAGCTGTCATGGAAAGGATATTGGGTTAGTCGGATAAGGTAAAGATCTGGGAGTCACCAATCATTGGTGATGCGATCCAGGATATAAACACGCGTAATCGGATTCGCGATATAATTCGATAAACGCATTGTACGCCGACCAAGTGTTCATCACTCGCCCACGCAAGAGCAAGTGATACGATCAATAGATCAAACACTTTTAACAATCCGCGACGCTTTTTCATTTCGCTACTCGACCGACGCACGATATGTTTGATCCTGCCTTCATCGCCCGCCCCCCCAGGGACAAGCGTCAAGATCGAAGGATCAAATAGAACTAGCGGATCACGACACTTTTTAACTTTCTTTAAGGCTAAGTAGTCTGTCATTCGTTTTGGCAACAATAATGACTTTTCAGCTTGCATTTCAAAGTGATAAAACTCAGTCTTGATAGTTTATATTGACTTGAAAAAGTATCACTGTGCGCGCTAGCATGCATAAAGTATGCTGATACTTTTTCAGCTGTGTCAGTGCAAAACCAACTGATTTTCTTTGATTCGAAATCGTGCGATGAACTAGCAACAACGACGCGTACAAATTTCAATGACGGCCTACTTCGCCTTAAGCGCGATATGTTTGATCCTGTCCCCATCGCCGCCCCCGCAGGGACAAGCGCCAAGGACGAAGGATCAAACAGAACTCAATTTTGATGAGAAAACGAACATATTTTAGAGGTATTACTGTAATATGTATGAAATGTATTAAATGGAATAAGCGAAATAATCAGAGAACATATCTATGACATAACGACATACTATGAAATGGCTTTTACAAGCATTTACACATGTTGTTCAATGAAGCTGAACGTTTGTTCTTTGTAATGTACACTGATCTAAGCTCAAACACATGGTTATCAATTACAAAGTATTTTTTTATACAAAACCAAAAAGCATTGCAATTTCACAGTCTAATTTTTTTTTAATTAAATTTGATCACTTTCAACCATACACAGCCCAATCATTGGACATGTACAACAAATCAAAACGATTTCATTGATGATTAAAAAAAAGGATTATATTCCGAACGGGCCCAGATAGCCGTAGCGGTAAACGCGCAGTTATTCAGCAAGACCAAGCTGAGGGTCGTGGGTTCGATTCCCACTGGTCGAGGATCTTTTCGGGTTGGAAATTTTCTCGACTTCCCAGGGCATAGAGTATCTTCGTACCTGCCACACGATATACACATGCAAAAATGGTCAATTGGCATAGAAAGCTCTCAATTAATAACTGTGGAAGTGCTCATAAGAACACTAAGCTGAGAAGCAGGCTCTGTCCCAGTTGGGACGTAACGCCAGAAAGAAGAAGAATATTCCGAACACGCGGATTTTGTATGGCGTGGTGGTTGAAATATTTCACTGATATTTGTCATCCAATTCCCAGGAAGTGGAAGTCAATAGCAACTCAAATTTATTGTGTTTGAACCTATTTTATACCCTGGGAGTAGTAATGACTTTCTAGCTCGATGTCAGATAAACCAGCTTAGATTATTTTGTATGATTTTTGCTTATTAGCTGCATTTCAAGTCAGCCTAAGCCGCAAGTGTTCGGAATATGAATCTAAACATTATATAAATACAGTACTGGACAGAATAAAGTACGCATTGGCCGTTTTTCCATACAAAATGGTCAAGTTTGGAGATCTGAATCTCAGCTTTTAGTGTTCCGATTGATCTGAAATTTTCACCACTGCCTAGATATAACATAGATTTTACTCAATTAAAATATCACTGCATTTGAAACACAATCTTTTAAATTATATAAAATCTCTCAATTTGCAAAAAATTGCAAAATTTAATTTTGAAAATATTTTGAAAACAATCAGTTTTAACGAAAAATGATGATCTGCAAACTTGTGTGTGTTATCAAATTGTACATTTTTGCAGAAGGACATATTGCTCTAAATATATTCATTTAAAAATTATTTTTACTTTAAAATTTTGTCATTTTTCTCGAAATATGAGATTTGCGATAATTTAAAAGTTCGTTAATGAAAAACTATGAATTTCTAGCCTAGCAAATTTGAGGTTACTTTCAAGCTGCGGTGAAAATTATGACTTTGACATTTCTTGGCTATCAATTTTATAGTTTAGTCTTAGTAGGCGACAATTGAAGATTGTTGATTGAAATGTCGATAGTTTTTACTGGATTTGTTTTGCTGCTGCGGTTTTTCTGTGCATATTGCAATGTCTATTCTATTTCACACAAAACTTTATTGAATAAAAATGGTCATAACTCATAAACGAATGAATATAATCACTTAATTATTTCACCAAAATACGCGTTTTAACTAGTTCTAGATCTTTGTAGAGGACGTAATTTTGATAGAATTTAAAATACAAAAGATATGGGCAAAGTATAAATTTTTCATGGACTACCCTATCCTGCATCATTGAAAACTCCATAGGAACGGCTACAGTAGACTTACGAAATTAGCGTCTTGGGCAAAGTTGTTCAAAATTAAACAAAGATCAACTTTATAGAAGCGTTAAATTGCAATGCATAAAAGTTGCAAAAATATTTCCGTATTTTGTTGGACCAACCTAATGTCACTTAATGTCAAAATGTAGTCCTCATCATATGTAACATTTTTGCCTAAGTGTTTTAAAAAATCATCTTCATAATCAAAATATATTTTTTTTCATCTAATTTTGCGGTCTGGCCCAATGTGGCATTGTATTGAAATGAACCAAAGATAACATATATCCAGAGTGGCAACGAAGGGAATGAAAATAACTATTTATGGTACAACTTTAGAATGAGATTTACACCACTCGTATTCGAGATAATTTAGTCAATGTATTAGATATCTATGTTGTTATGCTAGAATTATATTCTTTAGGTGAATGAATGGAAGGATTTTAGAAAGCAAAAGCTTTTTCACGTTATGAAACAGGAAGTTTTTTGATAGGAAATAATATTTTCGAAACGATCATTTTCTGTGGTTATGAAACATGAATATTAAATAGTATGGCAGAAAAAATATACATTTTATGAAAAAATAAATATGTTTTATCTTCAGACATTGCATTCCAACGTTGCCGATCGTCCCCCGATCTTAATGTCTGTAATCTTCGCAGCAACTGGTCTACTGATCGAATCATATGTTTTTTGTTTACTCTTGGTAATGACAGTTCGATGTCTTCTGTACTAGATATACCACTTGCCAGCAGCTGGAAGTGGGTACAACTTTTTAACTCGCTTTCACTTCGGAGTTCCACATATGTTATGTGATTTGTGCGGCTTGGTGGTGACAATAACTCAATGTTGTTTATAACAAATATTTCCCTTTCTTACGAACAAAGGTTGTGCAATTGAATCACGTTGTAACAATGATTATTCACATCATAGTTGCAAGCATTTTTATTTAAAATTTGCAGTTCTTTGTTAAATAGGCCCTTTTTTCAAGTTATAATAGGAAAACCTAGCCACGAATATTTCCGTATGGAACAGCTAATTCTTACGAAATAAGTATATTCTTACAGCTTCCATTGAAGTTTAGACTATAGTAAGAATATTCTTATTCTTATTCCATATGGATCATTTGTCAAAACTGAAAAAGCAGTTGTTTCTGTTTGATCAACAAATTAAGAAAAACTGGAACGTTCGTGTATCTTAATTGACAAAATAAAAACCGATTTTTTTTATATCTCTAGAATTTTTGTCCTGTTCTGGAGATAACTGCTGTTTCAATTTTGACAAATGACCAATTCTAAATAGATCTCAGAAAAAGTAGAAATTTCCGCTACTTTATTTTCTTGTGTTCAAATAGTCAGTTCTCTCATGAAACTGCTCGCTACTTTTCTACCATCATAATTTCTCCATTGTCTTGAATCAAGCACAAAATTTTTTTTAGAATATCTGATAGAAATTCAGCTAAAGCATCCCATACACCAACGAAAGCTTTGACTGTAGAGGTGATCAGAAGGCACCATGCTTCAAGTATGCCGCAGCGGAACGATTGCCTAGGGTGATGTGCTAGTATTTATCGTATTAAGCATGGATCAGTGAGAACTGCAATTTTCCCAGTATTGAAGTAAATGATGCTGATACAAACCGATGCCAAACAATTCTTTCTCAAAACGGCTTTAGCATTAGACAATAACATTTTGATGAAATTGATCTCTTTTTGGAAATAATGCAAAGAAAATGTATCTTACCGTATTCTCAATCCGTCGTATCGTTTTCAACTCCGTCGCAATCAGTTTCCAGATTCGTCTCACAACTTACGGTTCACTGTGATGTATTGAGTGGTTAAAACACAACATATCGACGCTATAAAAAAATGTTTTACTAGAATATATAGATCTACGGGCATCTCCCTCCATTCCTTCAGCATGATGGATTATACTAATTTCCTTTAAAATGAATTGTTCGTCATCAAAATTCAGCCCAAACATATGAACACAATTCCTTTTGACCGCACAATTATGGCATTTGGTCACAGTATAGCGAAAACAACACAATCAAAGGAACCGTATTTTTACGTCGAGCGTCGCGCACACATTGATGCACACAACCTTTTTTTTCTCAGTACGACGGATTGAACTTTGTTTACATTCTCAATTATATGCGGTGGTTGAGGAAATTTCGTAAAATTTGGTGATTTATTGAAGTTTTACGGCGTGTGATTGGAATGAAATCCTTCAGTGAAGAAATACGAAGGTTTTCCAAAATGAGAATAAGTGCCCGGCGAAGTAAGTCACCCACGGCGGCGGAAAGAAGTTTGTGTTGGAAAGTGGTGTGGCTCAGTCGATCGCTAAGCATTTCTCTCAAATCGTGTTCGTCCATGCAAATTCGGTGAAAAAGTGCAAAGTGGATAATTGAACTGAAGTTATTTACCGAAATACAGTAGTTTTATCGCATTTATGGTGTACAATTGTACGAAACATAACAGGTTTCACAAAATTATACTTGGATAATGAATCTATGTTGCAGGTAAGTTTGAATATCCGCCGTAGTGGAACATTTAAAGTTTGATACGACGAATAATAGCGCTCACGACGAAGTAGAACAAAACCCTATCAGATTTATCTATAAACGAGACCCATAGATCAACATTTGCATCGATGTTGTTACGGTGATCATCCATTGCCATCGTTTAAAAATCTTTTGGAAGATCCTTGTGTTGGTAGGTCGCCATCTAAAAATTATGAGTGAAGGAAGTGATTAGCAGCATCCAAAAGGAGACTTTAAGGGGAAGATAAATCGAAGCCAAACCTCAAATTTTCAAGAGCACGAATCTGGAGAACCAAACATCCGTTTAAGCTGAAAACTTAATCGATTGGTCACTGGCTGGTGGTGACCAATCGATTAAGTTTTCAACTCAAACGGGTGTTCGGTTTTCCAGATTTGTGCTTTTCAAATCAAAGGTTTGGCTTCGATTCATCTTCAACTTAATACATCGCTATTTCGCGCATAATATAGCTATCCTATTCATAATAAATTCACCCTTCCTATCGAAATGGGATTTTCTTCAGAGCATTGAATTTCGGCTATGTGAATCCCATCAAAATTTAAAAAAATGCTACATGAAACTTAGTAAATAAGAATTAGTTGCTGAAAACATATCACCTTCTAATATTTGCAAAACACATTGTTTTAGCCAAAGTCATTGCTCATAAGAAATCGTAAAATCATCTCACTACATTCTAAACTGAATTAGTGTAAAGATGTGATGCATTTGGGGTAATGGCGTTCGAGGAAGTGTCATGGAGTCCAAAATATGGCATACACAATTCTGCCCCATTATCTCGAAACGGAATACCATGACCCCGAATATCGTCTCTCCGAATGCTAAATGTTTAATTACCCTGCATGACATTACCCTTGTTTAATGTGATTCTGGGAGATGGAATTCGGGGTCATGGCATTCTGGTTAATGACATTCGGGGCAATGGACTTCGAAGTAATGTAGTAAAGTAATTCCATGCCTATATCCTCTGAATTCGGAAATACTGACCACGTTTGGCAACACCCTTTGCTTTCTCACTTGATCCTTAGATCTGGGATAGAGAAAGTTTCGTTTAGTTGCTGGAAAAATGGTTTTAAATGTTGTACTGATTGTTCATTTTGTGTTTTATTATTTTTTCTATTATCCTCAAAGATGTGCTGAGATTGAAATTTAACATTGGGCCGATATGTTCTTCATTCAGCACTGTCACAGATTAAACGTTTCGAAGCTCACTTCCTGCAGATGAACCTACTCATCCTAAGTTTCATCACCTTCACGAGACAAAGGAAATCTCAAAAACAAAAGAACATCACTTCCGCGTGCCTGGCAAATGCTATCCTTTTCTTGGAAATAAAAAGCGCCTCAATCTTACTTCGTTGCTCACCCAATCACAACTCAACTTTCATTCTTCCTCACCTCGAATGGCCATCACATTAAGAACTTCTCCCATCAGAAATCCCTTCCCGCCTTCGATTCGACACAATGAACGATGACTTTCCGCACACTTCATCACATAAGCTATACCCACACAGCGCAATTTATTTGGTCTCTTGAGTAAAAACTTTTACACCTGAAATGTCACCGCCGTCGCCATCGGGCGCCGACACTTCAAGTTCCAGCGGTAGGTATCCTTCCCTCGGTTTCCCCCTCATTGAACCTAATGATGAACCACTTTGTTGTCTTCCCTCTACGCCATCTGGAGTAGGGTGACCCAGAAAAAAAAGATTATCTGAAAGTGTTTCTGGAAATGTTCCCATGTCACACGGACATCGAACATAAGTCTTACTTTTTCTAAAGCTTTAATATTATTTAGATCACTTTTGTTAAGATGAACTAAATAATATTCTTCCTTGAACA
Organism: Aedes aegypti; assembly: GCF_002204515.2. Taxonomy (NCBI): domain Eukaryota; kingdom Metazoa; phylum Arthropoda; class Insecta; order Diptera; family Culicidae; genus Aedes; species Aedes aegypti. Next base: position 98,344,150 of record NC_035109.1, on the reverse strand, counting down.
AACGATCAATTTTGTCGTCACAAGTAAAAATTATGCTTCTTCTTTTCAAGATGTTTGAGAAAAAGTTCGCGAGTTTCCGGCAAAACGCGACAGTCTCCTTTCTTTGCGATTTGGAAGGAAACCTTGATTCTCCTAATGGAGTTTATGATCTTCTGCCTAAATTCCCCGAATTCGGAACAACTGACCACAATAGGCGGCACTCTTTGCTTCCTCACTTGAATCAAAGAGCCTGGGCTAGAGGCTGCTTCGATTTGGTGTTCGGAAAATTTGTGAAGAGCATCGAACTGATTGCTCATTTCGATGCAATTATCAACATTACCCATTTCAGCCTTGGAAGAAAGTGCGCATTCCGGAGAAACGTTCTTTCTTCCATTCTTGTCACGTTTAGTGACAGTTTTAAAACCCACTTTTTTAGAAGGAAGCTGTGTATTCAGAGATTCTTTTATTCTGGGCTTGAGTCACCCTACTGTGGAGTCCAAAATCCAGAACTGTGTCACCATTTCTATAATCAGTCAAGTTCCGAAGCATGAGCAGCCGGAACCACTCGAGGGGAAAAGTTTTCAAGGACTTTTCCGTCCGTCCGTCTGTCTGTCGTTTGGGACCACTAGGGAAAGGTGAGGAAAATTCTATACTTACCGCCACTCGCAACACAGGTGAAGTTCACCGAAGCGCCTTCATTGTACGGACCGAGAATGTAGTGCGGAATGCTGTGACCGCTGGAATCGACGATTTGGAGCTTTTCCGGTGGGACTGGAAGGGAAGAAGTAGAGATCGAAATAGATACAAGTTAGATATTGATGGAGATTTTATGGCGGGGAAATCTGAAATGGAAAACTCATAGGTGATTTCAGAACACATGGGTTTGGTGAAAAATGGGCTTAATTATATTTATGTAGCGTTCATTGATTTTATTGTCAAAGATTGCCATCAATGTTTAGTTTTTCATAGCGTTCTTTTAGGTAAACTCATTTTGCGTAACTTGTTTTGTTAATGATTGTTAATTTAAAGATTTGTTCTACACAAAATACTTCTCACTCAAACATGTTTTTTAAGCAATTTTTTTGTATCAATTTAACAATCAACGATATGATGTACCTTTTAATTACAAGTTTCATCCAGTATAACCTTGAAATTCTTAGTATCGTCCATGGATTCCCCATGGAATTCAGACACATTTTTTCGCGTGTTGTTTTTTTTGGAAAAATGTCACAACTTTGAGTAAAAATTTAGTATACTAATTTCAAACGACGTTTTTGAAAAAATACCTACGAAGTGAGAATAACTCATTGCCTTTCGAATGCGCCATGGAGAGCTTCAATTGGACGTGTTATCACAGAGATATGGACAAAACACTTTGGCATGTTTTTTTGAGAGTGAACCAAAAATTTTGTACGGGAGTGTAGTTCCTAAAAGTTTCGCTGTAGCAACATTCAAACTATTCTCCCATCGTTTCTAAAATTCCATTTCGAACCATTTGTCTTTCGCTTTTGAAATGCACTTCGTCAGCTATCTTTTGGTGACACACTTGGTAATAATTTCACTTTCTGTCATTACACTGTTGAAACTGCACTGCAGCAAGGTTATAAATTACCCTTCCACAATTTAGTCAAAGCACCCCAACTCCCAGAACGAGAGCCATGCTTTCAAAAACAGGGCGACCCGCGAATCCCAAGAGACCTCCTCCGAAAAAACCCTCCCTCGTTCCGATCGTCCCGTCGTCGCATCTCTGCCTTTGTCAGCGAAAAACACGGAAATCGGACGGAACCCTCGAAAATATGTTTCGGCTGTTTGCTGCCAGCGACGGATGGCTCCATTGGATCCCACCGGACCTAGCCTAAAACGGCGCACACACAGGAGTAATGTGGGTCAATCGTCGACATTATTTTCTGTCCTTAGCGTTCTTCTCATACCCTAGCCGCTCCACAAGACAGCATTTTGGGAGCAATATTATACAATATTTTCACATCTGACTTACCTGAGTTACCTCAGGGATTTCAAAAATCTTTGTTCGCGGATGACACAGGCTTCTCCGCCAAAGGACGAAGCCTGCTTGCCATCTGTAGTAGATGGCAAAAAGGCTTAGATAAGTTTTCATCATTCTTGCAATAATTGGAAGATTTTTCCTAATGCTTCCAAAACTCAACTTATAATATTCCCACATAAACCAAAAGCTTCTTATTTGAAACCTTCAAATAGACATGTTGTCAAGATGAGAGGGATTCTAATAAATTGGCCAGATGAAGTTTAGTATTTAGATATCTAGGTATCTATTGCTAATTGTTGATGAAAAATGTATTTTCTAGAATAAAATTGAAGTCATTCAAGCAAAATGTAATGAATACATGGAATTTTGTTATCCACTTATAAACAAAAAAAAAAAAAAACATCTATGTACTACGAGATATTTCCAATTTCCGAATTTAAAATTTTGGACATGCATTTGCTCTTGTTACTCATCTGTGCATCGGTGTTGGCGAGGGCCCGTAACAAGAAACGCGGGGTCGTCCTTCATCATCTGTAGAATGTGCGCATTCAACAAAAGTGCCGGAATGTCACCAACCGGCCCAAACGTAAAACCTGGCATTTATTCGGGCGAGAATTTTGTTCGTGTTGTCCGCAGGAGGGTGTCTTTTTTTCTCTCTCTCTGTCTCTCTCTCTCTCTCTCTCTCTCTCTCTCTCTCTCTCTCTCTCTCTCGTCTGTCTGTGTGGGGCAGAAGTGCCCCGGCGTGTTTAAATACCGGAAACAAACACAAATAATTGTTTTCATGGGCGCTTGCAGCGGACGTCAGGAAGACGAGGGTTCGACCGCGGGAAGGATCGGCCGAGAAGTTCCCGCTCTCGGTGGGGGCTGGTGTATGCAGTCTAAAGGGACTATGTCGTACAGCCGCCATCGTTGTCGTTGTCGCTGCAGTGGCGTTGGTGACATGATAAATGAACTTTTATACGACCTCAGCTGTGGTGGAGGCTATGTGACGTTATGCCGTGTCGTGGCCGACATTCCATTGCGATGAAATTGTGCTCAAAGTACTTTAGAATGAAATTAAAATTAAGAGGTTCATGATTGGTTATATTCGTCAGTCAGAAAAGTTTCAGTTTCTACACTCTTAAAAATAATGAAAATTACTCTAGACGTAATTCTGGTTATGACTGAATGACACATGATGTAAATTATAAACCGACACAAAAACGTGTCCTTGAAGATGTATTGAACAAAAAATGTAATTTTACATGTTGAACGACACGAAAACAATGCAACTGTGATTGACAATTCCAGAATCAGACACTAACGTATTTGAAATTGGACACTAATTTACGTCATTCGGCTCGCTTCTTTTATGTGCATCCCAAAAGACGTAAATCACATTATTTTTTGGTACTGTGTATGCTTAAATTGAATTGTCCATCGTTTTACCTGGTTGTCAGAAATTCTTGGAAAAGAAGTTTGCTCTGAACTAAAAATAACTGCTTTTCATTACAGAACAAACTCTTTTCACTCACCCTATTATTACGCTCAAAATTCCAACTTACACAGTAAGCATCACTTGTTATATCGCATCATAATAAATACTCAATTGACCAGGTTTGCTACGCGAAAGTTAAAATTGTTTGTAGCTTACTTGGAAGAGATCATGTATCCAAGTATATTTATAACGCATCAATATCAATTTCAATGGGAACGAAATGACATCTGATCTACATAACGACAGCTCGTCATCCCGGAGTAAAATTTTCAGAAAAGTAATTCAAGTAATTCAAAAGTTATTTCCATATTAACTTCAAATGCATTTTAATATTTTTTTTTATATTGATTGATGTTACATTTGTCAATCAGATGTTTGGTGGAAGGTGGAAGCAGCACTTCGACAAACACCTGAATGGCGCTGAGAGCCCAGGCAATGAAGGACGGAACAACGGAGGAAATGCCTTCGTCAGTACTGCGGGCTTTGGAAACCATCCAGCCCCCACCTTGAAAGAGGTTGAGGATGCCATTCACCAGCTCAAGAACAATAAAACTGCTGGAAAGGATGGTGTGCCGACGGGACCCCTCGTCGCAGCAACGCTGTCGATCGCAGCGCACCGTTCATCGACTCATCTACTGACAGTGACGTTCTGTAAGGAATGTCATGCTGATCGGGTTGTCACTGAATGATAATGAAAACTACTTTGTCATCCTGATCGAAGAGTGCACAGATTATTGAATTCTTGATTTCCAATCCTTATTACTAAAAGCTGAATTGTTTAAACATAGTTTGTTGCTTAATAGTAAGTAGTACGGCTTAATCGTTGATTTGTAGAAAATCTATAAAGTTTACTCTCTAGGCACAGCAAATCTCAGCGTGAAATCTCCGCGACCCACACCTTCCAAATTTAATCGATTAACCAAAAATGTAAGTCAATTTGAAACCGTAACAATGAATTGTAGCAAGTATAGTAAATAAATATTTCTTTTTAGCTTAAAGCTAACGTCAGCAAATTCTGCGTCTGCTATTAGGAGTTGGTAGGCCGAAGTTAACCCAACATTCTTTAAGATTTTTGTTGTGGTTATGGAAGGTAAGATGGTAGATCGCACTCCCTCCCCGCGATCTCATACTCCTCGTAATTGCCAATCATGCGACCGCCCCGATCATGCCGAGGAAGAGATGGTCCAGTGCAGCATATGTAAGCTCTGGGAACACTTCGGATGTGCCGGCGTAGATGAGCAGGTGAGACAGCACGACGAAAATCTGATTCCCCAACTTCCGATGGATGGGACACGTCTGTCGAAAGGATCGAAAGCAGCGTCAAGGGCAGGATCAAAGAGGGGGAAAAAGGTACCCGACCCACCGAAAAGTACTACCTCCAGTATGCGTGTGGCTCTCTTAGAAGAGCAGTTGAAGCTAGTCGAAGAAGGGCTACGGTTGAAAGAACAGGAGCTTCTTGAACAGGATGAGATGAAGCAGCGGCAACTGAAAGAAGAAGAACGTCAACTAGAAGAAAAAAGAAAACTCGCGGAAGAGGAGCGTAATATACGTGAGCGAAAGCTTCAGGACGAGTTGGCGTTGAAAAGAAAACAGCAGCAGATACGAAGAGAGTCCTTGGAAAAGCGGCAGCAAATCATCCGGCAGCAAGCAGAAATGAGCAGAGGTGGTTCAATTCCAGATGTTGGCCAGAGAGTGGGAGATTGGCTAGATTCTCAAGCGAGAACTGAAGGGTCGGAAGGTATTCCAGACAAGGCATGCGATGACAATCAATCCGTCGACTCAAACCTCGGAGTCGTTTCTAATATACCGGCAGTGATCCATCCGAACGCCACGGAACTTATGGACACACCAAAGCTAAAACGAGCTCAAAATATTGATTCTCGAACTCAAGACGTTTCTCCATTCAACCATCATCTCACACAAGTGCAGATTGCAGCACGACACGTGCTGGGGAAAGATCTGCCGACATTCAGCGGAAACCCAGAGGAGTGGCCAGTTTTCATTAGCAATTTCGAGCAATCAACGGCCACATGCGGGTATTCGGATGCGGAAAATCTAGTACGCCTCCAACGGTGCTTGAAGGGCCAAGCATTGGAATCGGTAAGAAGCCGCCTGCTTCTTCCCGCAAGTGTACCCCACGTTATTAAGACGCTTCGCACGCTCTACGGAAGACCGGAGCTCATTATTCGATCGTTGATGAATAAAATCCATCAGGTTCCGGCCCCCAAGCACGACCGGTTGGAAACATTGATTCATTTCGGCCTCTCCGTACAAAACCTAGTGGACCACCTTAAGGCAGCAAGTCAGCACAACCATTTGTCGAATCCAGCTTTAATGCAGGAGCTGGTAGAAAAACTACCAGGATCGATGCGACTAGACTGGGCCATTTACAAAAATAAGAATCAACCAGCAACTCTCGAATCCTTTGGAGAATTCATGTCTGGACTCGTAGACGCTGCAAGCGAGGTATCTTTTGAGTTTCCTGAATTGACTATATCACAGAGGATCGAAAAACGGAAAACTAGTGGTTTTGGCGTAGTTCATACGCACTCCGAGGAACAACCGGCCCCTGTGGCGGTCGGGACTTCGCTCAATACAAAGGCGGGTAAACCCTGTATGGCATGTGGTCGCGTTGGTCATCGAGTGGCAGAATGCCATCAGTTTAAAGGCGCGAACATGGATGAGCGCTGGGAATTAGTTCACCAAAAGGGATTGTGCCGCACATGTCTCAATAACCACGGAAAATGGCCATGTCGATCGTGGAACGGCTGTGGAATCGATGGCTGTCGTCAGAGACATCATACACTCCTGCATACTTCAAACAATTCCCCAGAAAACGTCGGCGTTTCAGCTAGCCATGTATCTGCCGGTGGTCTCAAGTGGCCACTCTTTCGCATCGTGCCCGTCGTCCTTTCAAGTAGCAACAACTTTCAAACTATTTTTGCCTTCATCGATGAGGGTTCGTCGTACACCCTGTTGGAAGAATCTGTGGCATCGCAACTAGGAGTTGTTGGACAGCCGGAACCACTTACACTCCAGTGGACCGGTAACGTCAAGCGAGTCGAATCGAAATCTCAACGTGTACAGGTTAACATTGCTGGCAAGGACTGTGACACTCAATATAAACTGGTTGACGCCCGTACCGTTAGTCGGCTGGTACTGCCGTCACAAACCCTGCAGTATGGAGTTCTGGCACAACGCTTCCCTCATCTACGTGGTCTTCCACTACAAGACTACGAACTAGTTCAACCCAAACTTCTGATAGGGCTCGATAACCTGAAATTGTGCGTTCCACTGAAGCTGCGGGAAGGAAGGCCATCAGAACCGATAGGCGCAAAATGTCGACTGGGATGGAGCATTTACGGATGCATTCCTGGTCAATCGTCCCAGAAGGCGATCGTCAATCTACACGTAGCTGCAGTTTGTGACCCTGATCGAGAGCTGAACGAACAGTTGCGTGATTTTTTCACCCTAGAGTGTGCTGGAATTTCGGGCTTACGCGAGGCTCCTGAATCCAGTGACGAAAAGCGTGCTAGAGAGCTGCTGACCAGCACAACACGACGTGTTTCACATGGACCCGGTTATGAAACAGGACTTCTTTGGAAAAACGACAACCCCCTGTTTCCTGACAGCTACCCAATGGCTTTGCGTCGTCTCGAAGGGCTGGAGCGAAGGCTGGAAAGAGAACCGGACTTGAAAGAGAGAGTTCATGAGCAGATTTTGGAATATGAACGTAAGGGATACGCACACAAGGCCAACTTGGCTGAATTGACGTCCGTCAATGTCGATCGGGTATGGTACCTTCCCCTCGGCGTTGTTATCAATCCTCGAAAGCCTGGAAAAATACGATTGATCTGGGACGCAGCAGCCAAGGTGGGAAACACTTCGTAAAATTCAAGGTTGTTGAAAGGACCCGATCTTCTCTCTCCACTTCCAAGAGTTCTCTACAAGTTCCGTCAATATCCGGTGGCCGTCTGTGGAGATATAATGGAGATGTTTCACCAGATTCGAATTCGAGCTCCAGATTGCCAGTCGCAACGGTTTCTCTTTCGCGAGCGCTCATCGGATCCGCCACAAGTGTACGTAATGGATGTTGCGACATTCGGCTCTACTAGCTCTCCTGCATCGGCACAGTTCATCAAAAATCTCAACGCCAACGAGTTTGCAAGCGAGTATCCGCGAGCTGCTGTAGCTATCAAGTATCACCACTACGTAGACGACTATTTAGATAGTTTCGAGTCGGTTACCGAGGCTGTTACAGTGGTGAACGAAGTCAAACTGGTTCACTCTAAGGGTGGCTTTACTCTGCGACGTTTCCTAGCCAATGAAGTGGAGGTTCTGCAAAAAATTGGAGAATATAGTGAACAAGCTTCCAAAACCCTTGATCTGGAGCGTGGAGGAAAATCAGAATCGGTACTAGGTATGAAGTGGATGCCATTTGAGGATCTGTTCATGTATGCCTTTGGATTCAGAGACGATCTCCAATACATCCTGAACGAAGGACACATTCCCACCAAGCGAGAGATTGCACGGGTGATCATGAGCTTCTTTGATCCACTCGGCTTTATTGCCTTTTTCCTCGTGCATGGCAAAGCTATCCTATAAGACATTTGGGTAAAGGGAACTGAATGGGACCAAAAGATACCGGTAGACTTAAACGAAAGATGGCGACAATGGTCTGGCCTTTTCCATCAACTGAACCAACTTTTCATACCAAGATGTTACTTCCGGTCTCCATTCCCTAAGAACCTCGACACACTTCAGCTTCATCTATTCGTCGATGCCAGCGAAGCAGCATATGCCGGCGTAGTTTATTTCCGTTTGGAATCAGAGGAGGGCGTACAGGTGTCTCTTGTAGGAGCGAAGGTCAAGGTAGCCCCCCTTAAGACACTTTCAATTCCAAGACTGGAGTTGAAAGCAGCTGTTCTTGGAATTCGTCTGCAGGAAGCTATCCATAGTCAACACACCTTCCCGATAAGTCGTCGTTTCTGTTGGAGTGACTCTGGAACCGGATGGATTCGTTCTCAAGATCACAGGCGATATCACAAATTCGTTGCCGTTCGTGTGGGCGAAATTCTATCTTCAACAGAACCAAGCGAGTGGAGGTGGATTCCATCCAAGCTAAACGTCGCAGACCTGGCGACGAAGTGGGGCAACGGTCCTCAGCTTAATATGGATAGCACGTGGTTTCAAGGGCCGAGCTTCCTACGTGGATCCGAGGAGAATTGGCCAAAACAGCAAAAGATCGATTCAACAGAAGTAGAGTTGAGACCCGTTCGATGTCACTTCTCACACTTTACTCCTATTCTGGACTTCACTCGATTCAACAGCTGGATTAAAATACATCGTGTAACCGCCTATGTGTTACGTTTTGTAGAAAACATGCTACGAAAGAAAAAGGGTGAACAGTTAGAGCTTGGTATCCTCACTAGCAATGAACTTCGGTGCGCCGAAGAAGTGCTGTGGAAAAGTGCTCAGGGTGAAGCGTTTCCAGACGAAGTGGCTGTTCTTACCAAATCTAAGGGGCCACCTGAACAACGTCACAGCGTCGTACATAAGTCCAGTGCTATCTACACAAAGTGGCCTTTCCTCGATGAAAGAGGAGTTCTACGAAGTCGCGGCAGAATCGGTGCTGCACCTCACGCACCGGCCGAAGCTAAGTTCCCTGTTATTCTTCCTGTAGTAGATAAAAACGACATAATGAAAAATTAAAAGATCAACTAATTTTCAGTGTGGTGGCTTTAGTATGCATCAACTATACCACGACCGGAAATACCTGTTGAAGTTAAAAATGAGAGAATAAAACCCATAAGGCTCTAGTTCGATTCGTCGGAATATCCGCCAGTGGTAGGCGACAGCCGAGAACGATCGTAGAAACGATGCATTTCAATGTAAGTGAGAGGGAGAGTAGTTGTTCGGGTTTGCCTGGAGCTATGATGAATTCAAGCCCGGCGCGCTTCTCGACATGTCAGACAACAGCCCGAGTGAATCAACCTTCGGCCCGAATCTTTCTGTGGAGGTACATTCGGGGCGAAAAGTTCATGTTCGCGTGAGCGGAGCAAACGAGAGATGTGATTCGGCAAGCAAACAAGATCGGATCTCGCCTCGTAGAGTCGAGCTGGAAGCGAGCGTGCTTCAGTATAAACCGCTCTAACGTGAGAGAGAGAGAGAGAGAGAGAGAGAGAGAGAGAGAGAGAGAGAGAGAGAGAGAGAGAAACGGTGCGGCCATAGTAACGCGTCCGCGTCCGCGAACGCGATGCGATCAAAGGATTTCCTGTTGTTGATATTCTGCTTTGCGGGCTCGCACACGCGCACGCATCGCTCGACGCGTTTACTATGGCAGCGCCCAAAGAGAGTAAAACACGAGCAGGGTGCTCTCGGATGGATAGACGCTGGGGGTAGCGGGCGTTGTACCGTCGGGACGAACAACAAATGTTCATCTGGGCAGAGCAAACGCGAGAGGTGGATCGGGAATATCGGGTCTCGTGGAGTCGGGCGGAAAGCGAGCGGGTTTCAGTATCAACCGCTCTAACGTGAGAGTAAAACCCGATCTCACGGAAGACGCTGGGGGTCGCCGTCGTGGAAGGTACAATCGAGATGAAAAGTAAAGGGTGGTATGGCTCGGGCAAAAACGAGAGGGGATTCAAACACTCTAATGTGAGAGAGTGAAACACGATCTCGCTCTCGGACGGAAAGACGCTGGTGTCGCGGTTGTTAAAACGACGATCGCATTTCATTCTGTTAGCGAAAGTTGAGACGTTTGGACGCGTTTAAAGTATCGTCTGATTTGCCATTAAATCATCCGAGTAAATTCAGTTTCCTTTCAAAAATTACATTCCGCTTTTTTTGACGATGGCAAGTAAGCGGCACGACACTTCCAAAGGATCATTTAATCACCTTTTATATTGTAGACTGGTTCCATCGCCGTTACCACCACGCCAACAGAGAGACCATCTTCAACGAAATTCGCCAACGGTTTGACATACCAACGCTAAGACGACTTTTGGACAAAGTAGCTAACAAATGTGCTTTTTGCCGTATTACAAAGGCTTTACCAAAACCACCCGCTATGGCTCCGCTCCCGGAAATGCGCTTAAAAGCTTTCATTCGTCCATTTACATTTACTGGTTTGGACTACTTCGGGCCAGTACTTGTTAAGGTTGGTAGAAGCCATGTCAAGCGATGGGTGGCCCTCTTTACCTGCCTCACCATCAGGGCTATCCATTTGGAGGTAGTACATTCGCTGAGCACAGAATCGTGCATTATGGCCGTACAGCGATTTGTATCCCGGCGTGGTGTTCCCACGGAGTTTTGGACCGATAATGCAACAACCTTTCAAGGTACCAATAATGAAATGAAAGCAACAAATCAAGCACTATCTCAAAAATTCACCACCGCACAAACAGCGTGGAAGTTCATTCCACCTGCATCGCCTCACATGGGTGGAGCTTGGGAGCGGCTCGTCCGTTCAGTCAAACAGACAATCAGTACTGTATTGGACGAATCCCGAAAACCGAACGATGAGACCCTAGAAACGGTCTTATTAGAGGCTGAGGCCATGGTAAATTCAAGGCCTCTTACGTACATTCCGCTAAAGTCGGCAAACGAAGAAGCCCTTACGCCAAACCACTTTTTGCTGGGCAACTCGTCCGGTACGAAATTCCTTCCTACGGGACCGATAGACAACTCATCAACCTTAAGAAGTAGCTGGAAGCTGGCCAGATTCATCACCGACGAGTTTTGGCGTAGGTGGATAAAGGAATATCTCCCGGTTATCACCCGTAGGTGTAAATGGTTTCAAGCGACGAAGGACCTCGAAGTTGGAGATTTGGTCTTGATTGTTGGCGGTGCGGCTAGGAACCAGTGGATAAGAGGACGTATCGAAGAAGTGTTTCCTGGAACAGATGGCCGAATTCGCCAGGCATTGGTTCGAACTTCGATGGGGATCCTGCGAAGACCAGCCGTGAAACTGGCTGTTTTGGACGTCGACGAGAAGTGTAAACCTGGTCCCCCTGCTCCAGAGCCTGACCAAGGTTTACGGGCGGGGGTATGTGCCGACGGGACCCCTCGTCGCAGCAACGTTGTCGATCGCAGCGCACCGTTCATCGACTCATCTACTGACAGTGACGTTCTGTAAGGAATGTCATGCTGATCGGGTTGTCACTGAATGATAATGAAAACTACTTAGTCATCCTGATCGAAGAGTGCACAGATTATTGAATTCTTGATTTCCAATCGTTATTACTAAAAGCTGAATTGTTTAAACATAGTTTGTTGCTTAATAGTAAGTAGTACGGCTTAATCGTTGATTTGTAGAAAATCTATAAAGTTTACTCTCTAGGCACAGCAAATCTCAGCGTGAAATCTCCGCGACCCACACCTTCCAAATTTAATCGATTAACCAAAAATGTAAGTCAATTTGAAACCGTAACAATGAATTGTAGCAAGTATAGTAAATAAATATTTCTTTTTAGCTTAAAGCTAACGTCAGCAAATTCTGCGTCTGCTATTAGGAGTTGGTAGTCTGAAGTTAACCCAACAGATGGTATCGGAGCTGAACTCATGAAAATGGGCCCGGAGAAGCTGCTCATTTGTTGTTCCGTATGCCATTTGGCCGAATGCTGTTTGACCGAATGCCGTTTGGCCGAAATTTAAAACAATAGTGGACTATAGTTGGCATGCATTTCTAATGAAATTCAAAGAAACTATTCTGCTTATTCTTAAAGAAAGATAAATCATCGTTGATATACAAATAATTAGTTCTATAGTGTTAGTTCTAGAAACAGTCAATTCTGAAAGTAAAAGGTCCAAAATGTAAGCAATCATTAACTTCTCTTCTAGGGGTAGGAGCTGCCAGCAGAGGTTTAGCACCGCGTTTGTAGTCTTGTAGCCCTCTGACAGTAACTAAAACAGTTCACAAATTAATCGTCATTCTGCTGGATCGGGTTGCTTCAATCTCTCGAATAGTACTAAGTAAATTATTTCATAGTTCTAACATCCACATGTCTTTGTTTCCTTTTTTCACAATGGAGAACCAGTGAGCTTCTTCGACGTAAGTGTTCACTGAGTCGTTTTACTGCTTTACGCAAGCAACGGTACAGAGTTCAGTTCACACGTTGCAATTTAAATCTTGAAGGAGAAAGACATGTCACCTTAGTTAACCGTTGTGCTATAAAAAAAATATTTTGAAGAAGACTCTTTATGAACAAGCTTTAATTCCAATAACTATGAATAATACTTCACTCTTAAAAGAATAGCGATCAAAAGAAGGAAAAATCTCTTATGAAAATTTAAGCATAAGTAATACAAATATTCGTTTTATCAATATAACTACAAAGAACTGCCGTTTATTGAAAGAAGGTAAAACTCACAATGAAAATATAATCTAAATTATTGCACATATGAATGAAACTCGCAGAGAAACTCGAAAGAAAAGCCTACGTTTAAAAGAAGGATAAAATTATGACGAAGTCATTATATATACTTGAAAGCTTAGCATACCTTTGATAACCCAGAGACGAATCAACCATCAGCTTAGAGTCCACAACTTCGTCCTGAATAGCCGGTTCAATTTTAGATTCTACCCCATTACGCTGAATCCCATTACCCCGAACGCCATTAACTCGAACGCCATTACCCCGAATTCCAAAACCCCGAACGACGCATCATTCCGAATGACATTTCCCCATGGCATAGGAATTCGGGGTAATGACATTACCCCGAATTCCTATGCCATGGGGAAATGTCATCAATACCATCATGTCAAGATAATTTTAAATTCAGGGAAAATAGTAATGGTACATTCAGGGTAATGGAATTTCGGGTGATGACATTCGGGGAAATGGCATTCGGGGCAATGGAGTATAATCTCAATTTTATTATATACCTTAACGTTGAAGAATTTTGATTTTTTCGTAATTCGGCCAAACGGCATTCGGCCAAACGACCCGCTCGGCCAAATGGCGTTCGGCCAAACGGCATTCGGCCAAACGGCATTCAGCCAATAGCCGGCCCCATCTACAAGAAAGGCGACAAGTTAGATTGTGAGAACTTTCGAGCGATCACCATTCTAAATACGGCCTACAAAGTATTATCCCAGATCATCTTCCGTCGTCTGTCATCTGTTCACACGAATTTGTGGGAAGTTATCAAGCCGGCTTCGTTGACGGCCGATCGACAACGGACCAGATCTTTACTGTACGGCAAATCATCCAAAAATGCCGTGAATACCAGGTCCCAACGCATCACCTTTTCATCGATTTCAAGGTGGCATACGATAGTATCGACCGCGTAGCTATGGAAAATCATGGATGAGATCAATTTTCCCGGGAAGCTTACAAAATTGATAAGAGCGACGATGGAAGGTGTGCACAATTGTGTGAAGGTTTCAGGCGAACATTCCAGTTCGTTTGGATCCCGCCGGGGAGTACGACAAGGTGATGGACTCTCGTGCCTGTTGTTCAATATTGCGCTAAAAGGTGTCATACGGAGGGCCGGGGTACGATTTTTACGTGATCCAGTCAATTTGGTTGCTTCGCGGATGATATGGGCATTGTCGGCCGAACATTTGAAAAGGTGGCTGACCTGTACACTCACCTGAAACGTGAGGCAGCAAAAGTTGGACTGTTGGGGAATGTGTCCAAGACAAAGTATCTACATGCTAGCTGGTGGGGCCGAGTGCGACAGGGCTCACCTAGGGAGCAGTGTTACGATAGACGGGGATACGGTCGACGAGTTCGTCTATCTTGGATCCTTGCTGGCGGTTGACAATAAGGCTGATACAAATATTAATTTTCTTTTATGTCACCCCCCCTTCAAAAATCCGAAAATTTTGAAGGGGAGAAAAAAAAAGATTCATAATTTTTTTGACATCAGTAAGGTTTTTTCAATTTTCAAAGTAAAAAACAAGTAAAATAATGATCCAGAGAACGTTTGAAAAAAGTTCAACAATTATCGTTAAAAATAAAAATTCGAAAAAAATACTTTTTTTTTTATTTTTATTTTTTTGTTCCTTATTTATTTTTATCCCCCCCTCGTACCTTCCAAGTGGTCTCGGACATAAAAGAAATTTAATATTTGTATCAGCCTAACGTTAGTCGTGAAATACGGAGGCACATCATCAGTGGAAGTCGGGCCTACTACGGCCTTCACAAGAATCCGCGGTCAAAAAAGATTCACACCCGCATCAAATGTACCATGTATAAAACGCTCATAAAGCCGGTAGTCCTCTACGGACATGAGACGTGGACGATGCTCGAGAAAGACTTGCAAGCACTTGAAGTCTTGGAACGTCGGGTGCTTAGGACGATCTTTGACGGTTTGCAGGAAAACGGTGAGTGGCAGCGAACGATGAATCATCAGCTCGCCCAACTCTACGGCGAATCCAGTATCCAGAGGGTGGCCACACCTGAAAGGATACGATGGGCAGGGCATGTAGCAAGAATGCCGGACCGCAACCCTGCAAAGATAGTGTTCGCTTCGTATCCGGTTGACGCAAGAAGGCGTGGAGCGCAGCGAGCTAGCTGGGCGGATCAAGTGCGTATCGATTTGGCGAGCGTGGTCAGAACCGAAAATGGAGAGATGCGGCACGCTCTGAGTATTCCAATAGAACCGACAACAGCCAAAACGTTAATCCATTATTGAATTCCAAGTGCAAACAATTTGCACATTCTTCTTCGTCACAGTCGAAACCAGCATGGAGCTGATGCATTCAATTCAGCCGTCTTCAACTGGACTGACCAAGAAAACAAATGATCACCCCCTCCCCGTTTCGCCCTCAACGCCCATCCCGCCTATGATCTGTCACGTCCAGACGCCTTTGGCCATGGGTTAACCAAACATAGTGTCGATGTCAAATGCCGGTGCCGGTTCCAGTTTCGGTTCACCCATTTTGCCGCCGCCGCCCGTCGTTATTCCCTTGTATGTATGTATGTATTGCCATTGCGGTGCCTTCAGTGTGAATGCGTTTATTGTGAATGGTCTTTGATACAGCACACGAAACGGTCGTTGGTCGTCTGTTGAACTGCGACTGCCACGACGACATAAATGCAACCTTCTGTGAACTCCCATCCCAAGAGGAGGGCACTATGGGCTAGAACTCAGTTTGAAAATTTCTTTCAAGGAATGGAATATAAATCAACTTTTACGTGTAACAAATTTGATTCGTTCTAACAAATCTTAAGGCTATTCTATTGGTCTTGTTCTTTTAGACATATAAAAATCAATCGACAGTGGTTTTAAAATTCAAAAAATTTAATTTTCTAACATACACTTTTAGAATAATCCAGAATTATCTGTCAAATGGTACACTTCAAGTTAATTATCAGAACTCAAAATCTTAAAAACTTCCTGTAAGAGCTGATATTCCTCATGGTAGCTTTTTGGGGCCAATATTATACAATATTTTACATTTGACTTACCTAAGTTACCTCGGGGATATCAAAAATCTTTGTTTGCGGATGACACAGGCCTCTCCGCCAAAGAACGAAGCCTGCATGTCATCTGTAGTAGATTGCAAAAGACTTTGTATATGCAAAAATGGAAGATTTCTCCTTATGCTTCCAAAACTCAACTAATAATATTCCCACATACACCAAAAGCACTTTGTTTGAAACCTTCAAGTAGACATGTTGTCACGATGAGAGGGGTCCCAATAAATTGGTCAGATGAAGTATCTAGAACTCATGCTAGATATAAATTTAACTTTCAAAAATCACATTGAGGGCATTCAAGCCAAACGTAACTATTATGGAAAATGTCTGTATCCACTTATTGACAGAAAATCAAAACTTTGTCTCAAGAGTAAGCTTTTGATCTTCGAACAAATTTTTATGCCAGCCATGTTCTATGAACTAGGATTCCAAATAAAATTTTGAAAATGATTCTGAAGCTACCCCCCTGGTATAATAATAATGCGTTACATGGAATATACAATGTTGAAACATTGGAACAAATGTCGAACAAAATAAATTTTAATAATTATAGATAAAATCGTTGCAATTTTCTATTGCCACGATGAATGCGTTATATATCTAGGTTAATTTAGATTGATTTAATTGAAAGCGTTTTTTCTCTTATATGCAGGTGATAACAACTCACCTGTGAAAATTCTGAACTGCAACGGTCAATTAAATGTAATATGTGTTTAACAATATGATAATAAATGCTTAATTTAACTTTAACAATTTAGGATGATAGTGTTTTCTAACACAGAACAATTTTTGCGCGACAACCGAAAGGTTCATTTATTTTTAAATGCAATAAATCCTTAAAGGTTTTATATAGAACTAAATGCGGTTAAATGGCCATAACAATGTAAACCTTCGTAGAATAATTTGTAAGTACACCCCAAACTCTTTTTACGACCACAATAAGGAAGGGGATCGTCAAAAGAATTGGTCGTGAAAATCAGGGAAATACTGATTCAAGATATTTGGCAAAGTTGAAGCATGGATAGAGAACTTTCCAAAATGGCCAATCAAATTTTCATATTCTGATAATCGATGAAAACACTGCTCGATTGTTATCAAAAGAGACAACTATGTGGGGATGTTACATGCACGTACCAAAAAATACTTAAATATAACGATACCGAATGTAAACCAAATTTGAAGAAAGTGTTGCATGCCATACAGTCGACTGAAGCACTTATTATCATGTGGCTGGCAACACTGTTTAAGAGTATTTAAGAAAAGATCAAAATCATAAAACTTGGGTGGAATAGATAAATAGAAAGCTTAGCAACAACATAGGAATATTCTACAGCTGTAATCCAGTTTTTCATGATGGGTTCAATATTTTGTCGTAACTGGGAACACTGCTCAAGTAAAATTCCGCCATCAAGCAGTGCTAGTGAGCATGAAACTTTTGTTTTGCGAATATCTCATGATTTTGACCACTTCGAAATATGGTGTTTTCAGAAAAAATGTTCATTCAAGCCAAGAGCTTCGAGATTTTGCCAACAGGTGCCGCAAGTTAGGATTAAACTTTCAATTTGTAAATATCTTAGCATCAAACTTGGCAAACTTGTTTAGTAAGTCAAGGGTAATCATTGTTCGAGCAATTCAATTCAATATTTTGTCCTCAGACGACACAAATGAGTATCATTTTTTGCCAAAAATCTCGACTTTCCTTTCTAAAATAAACAATTTTTACGAAGACGCCATCTTTTTATGTGTTAAGAATCTTGAGATAATCACAATGCAAGTTACAATCCCGATACTATCTCTGCGCTGGCTGCGAACGATACTGCCGATGATATCGTGCAGTGCGATAAGTGTGCTGCTTAGTGGCACTTTCCCTGTGCCAAGGTCCGTAGCAGATCGCACTTGCTATATGTGCGTCAAATGTACGACCCCACAGGCACCTCCGCGATCTACCACGATCAGGACGACGTCATCGAATTGAAGAGCCTTGCTAGCCATAAATCTACAGGGACTTGCCGAAGAAAAGGAACTGCGGAAAAAGAAATTGGAGATCAACATGGAGAAAGAGTTCGTAAAAGCCAAATACGATCTACTGGATATCACAGCGTACGCGATCGATCGAAGAATTCGAAGCCCGAAGATCGAGAGAAACCGTTTTGTTTCGATTTTGCCAATATCCGGTGGCAGTTTGCGGTGGTATGAAAGAAATGTTTCACCAAATTGGTGTCATCGCAGCTGACCGTCATGCCCAAACGTCATGTGATACGCCTGAGGAACCTCCCAAGTTCTTTCTGATGGACGTGCTAACCTTTGGCTTGGCGAGCTCACCTTCGTCTGCACAGTTTGTCAAAAATCGAAATGCGAAGGAACGCGAGGCCCAATTTCCAAGGGCAGCTGAAGGGATTGTGAAGTGGCATTATGTCGACGATTATCTCGACAGTTTTGAGGACGAGGTGGACGCGAAACTAAAGCCTGTCCACGATAAATTTCGGACACGGATGGCGGGTGTACCACAGAAAGTTCGAGAATTTTACAGAAAGAAGGATTAACATCCTTGTCAACTGTTTATTTTGTAGATATAACTCTTTTATTCTGAAATAAACAATTGGTTTTGTTGAATTATGAGTAACTTTTTTTTGCTGCCATTATTTGGGTGTCCGAAATTTAACGTGGACAGGCTTTAGTAGCTGAACAAGTTCAGAAAACAGACATGTTGTGTTTTTCCGAAACGTTCAGGGCGGACATCAATGAACTTATCCGCTCAAAGGCTAGACCGACGAAAAGGCAAATACTACGCACGATAATGAATCTATTCTTCTGGCATCATTTCTAGTGCATGGCAAAATCCTCATGCAGGATGTTTGGCGAAGCGGCATAAAATGGGACGAACGCGTAAACGATCGGACTGAACAGCCAGCAGTGGCAAAACTGCAAGCACACCTGTTCGTCGACGCCAGCAGGGCTGCATATTATGCTGTCGCCCAATGTCCACAGGAGAAATCGAGCCCTCTCTACAAGCTCACACCCATGATGGACGAAGACGGAGTTTTGCGTCTCGATAGCCGCACAGGAGCGGCTCAGGTGAGTACGTTTGACTTAAAGTATCCTGTTATACTTCCACGGAAACATCACGTGACCCATTTACTGATCGACCACTACACTCACTGCAACGCAAAACGAGCTTCGACAGAAGTTCTGCATACACCGAATTCAAGATGCCGTGAATAAGCACCACTTTACTACCAACGTCACGATTGGAACAACGATGTCTACCAACGATCATGTATGTACTTTGTTTTGCTGGTGTTGACGGTAAGTTCAATCCTCGCTGTCTCCCTTTTAAAAAACACGAATGCCTCTTCTACGACTCGACGATCAATTCCGATTATATCGATATCGTCAGCAAAACTCAGGATCATATGCGACCGGGTGACGATGGTACCGCTTCTTTGCACGCCCGCTCTCCTTATAGCTCCTTCGAGAGCAATGTTGAACAAAAGGTTCGAAAGCGCATACGGTACGGTGCAGTATTTCGTACAGCTGCTCACTACCGTGCTTCAAAAGTTCGGCCGGGAGCTCGTTTTACCTAGCAGCCTTACAGTTCTTCAACTCCTTAGTCGCTCTTCTAACCTCATCTAGCGTCGGGGGTTCCACAGCTTGTCCATCGTTGCTGATGATAAATCTGTTCTCAGACGCGCTCATGTTCTCTCCATTCAACAATTGCTCAAAGTGTTCTTTCCACCTGGCAGCCACCAAGATTTTGTCTGTCAGCAAGTTACCTTCGCGGTCATTGCACATGACGGGAGACGGTGCAGTTTTTCTCCGTACGCCATTAACAGTTTCGTAAAATCTCCGCAAATCGTTTTGTTCGATGCTGTTTTGCGCCTCAGTAATGATGTCTTCTTCATAATGCCTTTTCGTTCTGCGGTGAATTCGTTTCTCAGCTGCTTTAGCTTCCTTGTACCACTCTCTATTCTGCCGGGTACCAGACACTAACATCCAGCTTCTGGTAACATTCTTCTCATCCGTCACATTCTGGCACTCATCAAACCAACCGTTTCTGGGTCGTCTCTAAGCAGTACCTATCACCTCTCGCGCCGCTGTGCTCATCGCACCGTGGATAGACTCCCACAGATTGTTGAGGTTGTCGCCTACGTTGTATCTCCTTATCCGCTCATCAAGCTTCCGGTGGTACTCGTCTGCTACACCTTCTGTTTATAAGCGCTGGATATTGAAACGCAACGGTCGCTGTGTTCTTGTGTTTGCCACTATGGTAGATGTTGTATTTGAAAGCTGTGTTGGCGACGGGATCCACCGCCCTGAATTCACGATCTCCAGTTCTAGGCTATCTTACTTCCTGAATAGCAGTCACGCCCACTCCAACCTTCTGCAATTCACGAGCCAAAAGGCTCACTCGTCCGGGTTCATTTACGTGCTGACATTCCAGGTACCGAGTTTCCAATCATAGTCCTTATTTCGTTGCCAGGTCGGTTGCCGAAAATATCGTTCGTTATTTCTCCTTTCTCCATTTTTCATTGTAGATAATAAATTCGATATGCTACCTTACCAGGGTCGCACCTCCTTGGTGGACAGACACTCGAGACGCTCCTCCACACTCTAGCTGATGTCGGCAGGACAACAGTGCCCAGGCTGCACTACCAGCTAAGTACGCAACCCTTAGCTGGCGGTCTCTGTCATCGTTTGACCCGTGGAAGCGTGAGGTAGGGACTTGTGAGGACCAGAGCTATGTTGGATGCTTCTTCCTAGTTGTCGGCTCACCATTTCACAGCCCTACATTACATAAGAATGAACATCTAAATGACGCAGAGGAGGAAGACCAAGGCAGCAGTAGAATGGCTTCATCAGTACGGCGGATGCGGGGGACGTACCAACTCCCACAATAGGTGAAGTTAAGGATGTATCAAACAGCTCAAGAACAACAAAGCAGCTGGAAAGGATGGTATTGGAGCGGACTTATTAAAATGGGCCCGAACAGGTTGGCCACTTGTCTGCACCGATTGATAGCGAGGATCTGGGTTACAGAACAGCTACCGGATGAGTGGAAAGAGGGAGTAATATACCCAATATACAAAAAGGGTGACAAGTTACAATGTGAGAACTATCGAGCAACAACCATTCTTAACGCATCCTATGAAATGCTTTCCCAGATCATCTTCCGCCATCTATTGCCACTGGCAAGCAGATTTGTGGGAAGTTATCAAGATCCTCCAAAAGTGTCGCAAATATCAAGTCCCTACGCACCACCGATTCATCGAATTCAAAGCGAATGATACTATGATACTATAAACTGCAAAGAACTATGGAAAATTATGGACGAGAATGGTTTTCCCCGACAACGATGGATAGTGTACAGTGCTGTGTTAAGATATCGGGTGCAATATCGGACCTGTTTGAAACGCGCAAAGGACTACGACAAGGCAATGGTCTTTCCTGCCTCCTGTTCAATATTGCGCTAGAAGGTGTTATAAAACGGGCGGGCTTCAACATGCGGGGCACGATCTTCAATAAATCCAGCCAGTTTATCTGTTTCGCTGACGACGTGGATATATCATGCTGAAACGAGAGGCAGACCGGGTTGGAATGAAGGTAAATACGTCGAAGACGAAATATCTGCTGGCAGGAGGAACCGAGCGCGATAGAGCTCGTATTGGCAGACGCGCAATGTTCGACGGGGATGAGTTCGAGGTGGTAGACGAATTTGTCTACTTCGGATCATTGATAACGTCGGATAACTACTGTAGCAGAGAAATTCGCAGACGCATCATTGCCGGAAGTCGTGCTTACTACGGACTCCACAAGACCTTCAGGTCTGGTAAACTTCACTTCCGATTCACTGCTGATAAGACCGGTAGTCCTCTACGGGCATGAGACGTGGACAATGTTCGAAGAGGACCTGCAAGCGCTAGGAGTTTTTGAACGACGTGCGATCTTTGGCGGAGTATGTGAGAACCACGAGCTTGCGCAACTCTACGATGAACCCAGTATCCAGAAAGTCGCCAAAGCTGGAAGGGGGGACACGTTGTGAGAATGCCGGACAGCAATCCCGCAATAATGGTGTTCACCTCGAATCCGGTCGATACAAGACGAAGAGGTGCGCAAGGTGGTTTGACCAAGTGGTGCAGGATCTTGGAAGTGTGATGCAATCGAGAAACTGGAGGTTGGCAGCCATGGATCGAGCTAGTTGGCGTAACATTGCGTGGCGTTTAACCGAAAAAGCCATAAAGAAAAGTTATTAATGTATTCGAACCCTCTGAGCAGAATCTCAATAGAGACACTTAAAAATAAATGTACCTTGTAACTTTTAATTCCGCCCCTGCAGACAGATACGCGTATATCAGTCGTCGCGCTGTTGTATTTTGTACAACATTGCTGAAAAAACCTCGCTTTTCGTTCACAACAGCAGCGCGGTGGTTCTGACGGTGGCAAATTGCGCGAATACTGGAAGGTTAAATAAACACCAGATAAGCACCTACATAATTAGTCTACCTAGGAAAGTTTCGACAGGGGTATACCTGCTATGGCGTGGTCAAAATATAGAAAAGGGATAATAAAAACTATACTAATCCCTAATATCTACCAATATTTTTAAGCTCGTTTATGTTGTTTAGGTACAAACTTAAACAGCCTAGAATTAAACAGTCCGTTTCCTTGATCCCTATTAAGAAGTAGTAAAGGCTTTTGTGGGAATGCTGTTTCTCCAAATCTTGATAGCAAACACGGAAAGTGCTGACACAGCTTCAAGCTATAATTTAATTCATTTTTAAACATTGATTTTACAGTGTTCTATTCATACCTACAATTTTGGTGATCAACTCGGTAGACAAGGATCGTTTCACGACCACTCTAGGTGCAGCAAATCAGCAATACGGTACAATCCTATACAATATATGGTTATGAATCTTTTAACATACTCGAATTCAATCTTTTACTTACTTTATCTTTTACTTTTTATGAACAAAACCAAAGAATAGCCTGTGATTTAGTTTTTAAGTTTTAGCCAGCTATAACGTAATATAATTTAAGAAAACATTAGTTAGTGTTTCGACAATGAGATTTGCTCTCTAGTCTGCATATTTCCATCTACTCACTATCTGTTCGCCCTACGAATTAATTCACGAATCAGGCACAGACTGATAATTTTATGCTTCAATTTCGCCACAGAATCAATGAAAAAATGCTTTTTAATAAACTTGCAAAATTTTGGGTTTCGATAATGCTGAGTGTTTTACAATCCAAATTGCCTTATCATTGTCTATCTCGTTGACGTTTGTATGTCCAGTATAGGTAGCTGTTCGACGTTCGGTACGCTTCAACACTGGTATACGCTACTGCAACGAGGGGTATCGTCGCAACAGCTTTTTTTTCTAAACTTTCTGCGTCGTCTAGTCTCTAAGATGGAGATACGTTTCGTACGATGTCTATGTTATGTTCATCCTGGAAAACATGTTCGGCCACTTTTGATTTAAAGTCATACGTTAATTCCTTGACAGCTTTTTTTACCTCAGCAATTTGTTCTTTGAATCTCTTTTCTAGAGTTCGTTTTGTTTGTCCTGTATAGATTTTATTACAATGGAGGCATGAAATTTTATATACTCCTGCTCTATTCAGTTTATTAATTTTATCCTTTGTTGATCCTAATCTAGATTTTAGCTGACAACTCCTACTGCTAAAAGCCAAATCTTCTCCATATTTTCGAAATTTTTTAGCCAAAGGCTTTGTAATCTTGCTATCAAAATTCACCGCTACTCTTTTTAATTCTTCTTTTTCGGCAATAAGTGTTGTCATACTTTTTCTATATTTTTCCCATGCTCTCTTATCTATTACTGATTGTATTGTAAAATATAATCTAGTTCTTTTGGTTTTTGCGTTTCACTTAAAGGAAGGGTTTGCATTCTATGTATCATATGATGAAAAGCTGCCATTTTATGTTGATAAGTGTGGTTGGAGTACTCGGAATAACTCGCATAGTAGGTTTTTAATGCTAGTAATGAACTTCTTAGTAGCTGAAATTCACTCTCGATATCTCGGACGGATATACGTTGTGTGGAGTCTAACAACAAGTTCAATATCTTTACTTCATAGTACGCCTATGAAACACACAAAATCATTCGATTTTTCTATCGACATATACATTTGGCAAACTGATGTCCGAATGCCTATCATGGACCCTCCCGGAGTTCATAATAAGAATGTTTACAAATTTGACGTTTCCTATTATGGACCCTCCATTTGACTCCCATGTAATCCGGCTCGCTGCCGACGTGCCTATTATGAACCCACCTGGAAATGCGTATTATGGACCCTCTTGTGTGGTTTAATTTACAAAACTGTTCAAATATCTGTATTTATGCGTCTCAAACCAATTATTTTGTCTGAAACTGCTGACTAACAATGCGAACGAAGTTTCCCTGGTGGATTTTAATAGGACCTTATTGCTTTGAGTGTTAATTTTATGTTTTTTTTTTCTCTGGGGGGTCCATAATACGCAAAGGGTCCATAACCGGCATCAACTCCCTATTAGTTGGTGTTTGCGAACAAACCATCTATGGAACCCCAACTTGCGCTATTATGTAGAACAGTTTTTGCTCTCCTCTCACGTTAATCCACCCGATCACATACGATCGTGGATCGAATTAGACGATAGGTAGCTTGAATTCAAAATATAAGTTAGTGTACCACGAAACCCGGTCGAATATAGTCCCTTTTCATCCGCAGAACGAGTGATTTCTATTCGGTGTCCGAAGTGCAGTAATCAGGTCTACGACCTATTAAAGTGGCTCTGGACTTGCATTCGTTTTTTAATTATACAGTCCACTAGTGCGGCAGTCCAGAACATGGTCCTTCGAGCCGGATTTTAACCGGTGGACACTGGAAAACTTGCGCGGGCGTTCGATAGTGACCGCGTGGTGAAGTGGTGGAAATACTCCACAGAAGACTATTGGCGTCATTTTATTCAGAGAGCATCGGCATTGTCCGACATTTCACTATAGTTACTGTGCCGGTGATGCCAATAGGGGAGATAAAGTGATCAAAAGTTGCCACGTGTGGATGCTGTTGCTGATCGCGAGTGCTGGTTGCTGATTTCTGTTGCGGATTGCTGTTTGCTGTTGCTGCTTCCTGGGTGCTGTTGCTGAGACGGACGAAGGTCGTGGTGGCTGGCGATTGAAAAGCACGTTGATTCAGGGAAGTAATTGATTGCATGTCTATGGTGGCGTTCTTTGCATGTGGCGTCTCCGTATTGTGGGCTTGTGTGGGGCGAACAAAGAGCTTCAATAAATTTTACAAAGTGAATGCGTGAGCGTTTCTATTCCGGCATTTGTGGTCTGGTTTCGAGTAATTGTGTCCCTAACGGATTATCTGGTTTGTTGGTTCCCTTGGTTGCCTAGTCCGCTGCTGGTCCTCCTTATCGGCTGTCAATGGTCGTTAGTCCGGTCAATTCGAGTCGCGTCCCTGTGGAACGTCGTGTTAGATCTCCGAGAAGCATTCCAGTCGATCATCCGAAAGTGAGTAATAAAAAGTGATCAGCAAGACCCTTTCAATCAGTTTATTGCGTTGCTATACTGTATCAAGTATGTGAACTATACGAACTTAAGTGGCAGTGTGTAACTTGAACTCTGTACTTTGTGAGAAGTGCAAGCAGTGCATTAAACTTTGATTGCGATTAGTGAAGTGAAGTGTAGCTCAGTATGTCGGAAGAAGTGAGTTTGAGAGAGCTGAGTCGGCAAGAAAGGCAGCTGAAGAATTCCATCAATGCCATCGCAAAGTTTGTCAGTGACTTCCATAGGCAAACTCAGGAAAATCAAATTGAAGTGCGATTGGATATGTTGGAGACCGTGATGTGCAAGTTCTACAGTGTCCGTCGCAAGATCGAAATCGCTATGGATGAGGTTGAACCTGAAGAAGATGTCGAGGCCTTGAATGAAACAGCAGATGAACGTAAGAAGCGCTAGAAAAAGATAGCTACGATGCGCGAAGCCTAGTACGATGAAGCAATCCGTGTGGTGGAAGAAAGATACTTCGAAGTCAAAGCTGCTCTGATTTCGCTAAGACCCCTAAAGGTGAGCACAACTCAATCGACTGCCGTTGTTCAAGCTCCGACGGATAATGGAATGTCGAGAGTCAAGCTGCCAGACATCAAGCTGCCTTCCTTCAGCGGCAAGGTCAAGGAATGGATAACATTCAGAGACACGTTCTACAGTTTAATCCACAATAATCGTCAGCTAGCACCAATTGATAAATTCACGTATTTGCGTATTCTGTCCACGGCGATGCTCTTCAAGAAATCTTTCCGCTGAAAATGATGAGGTGGCATGGAAGGCTCTCGAGAAGAAATTTGAAAACAAGAAGCTCATTGTCAAAGCGCATCTGGATGCAATATTTGCTGTGGAGCCAATGCGACGAGAAAACTGTGGAACCGTTTCATCTTCCGTTTAAATGCAGCAAGTTCAAAGGCCTAACGATCAACCAACGAGTGGAAGAGGCGAATAAGAAACGTTTGTGTCGCAACTGCCTATCCATAGGACACTACGCTGAAGGCTGTTCCAAGGGCTCCTGTACTAAGTGCGGGAGAAAACATCACACAATGCTGCATTATGACAGTGCACCCATCATTTCGCGAGCTTCGAAACCATCCGTTCCACAAACGCAAGATCAACCCCGCGCAGCAGGACAGGCACAGACACAACCAAGTCAAACGGCACCAAGAAGTCAGACACAAACACCCACACAACCAGCTACACAAACCACAAACTCTTATCCCGTGATTCAATCAAGCTCTCAGCACACAACCCCACACCCCACCACAGACCCACTCGCCACTGTTACACTGAAAGCTTCAAAGCAATCAGAATCTATGCAATCTTTCCCACGACAAGTGCTTATGTCCACCGCCATTGTTCGAGTGCAAGATACGCTCGGAAATGTGTCGTTTGCTCGAACATAGCTGGACACCTGTTCAGAGTTTTGTTACGTCACCACCAGTTTCTCAAAGAATCTCAAACTGCGGGAAACTCCGGCTTTCCTGAAAGTTGAAGGAATTGGCAACGGAACTGTAACTTCGACAAAATCTGTGGAAGCAAGGGTTCAACCACGACAAGCAACTCACTCTACGTTCGATGAAGATATACAGTTCTACGTTCTGCCAAGAATCACCCGAACCTTGCCCATCAACCCTGTAAATGTGAACCTGCTGGAGATACCAACTGACATCGTCTTGGCGGATCCTTCGTTTGGTGAACCAGGTCCCATCGATATGATTATTGGGGCCGAATTTTACATTGACCTTCTTGCTGAGGGCAGAAGAAAGCTGTCGAACAGCGGTCAAACTCCACAAGAGACTGTTTTCGGTTGGATCGTGTCCGGAAAACTACCAGAAGCTCCCACCAACATTCCGAGGACATCAACATTCGTCAGCACCATGGTTGATTTACAAGAACTTATTGCCAAATTTTGGGAATTGGAGACGTGTCAAGTCAACAGTACAAATTCAGTGGAAGAAACAGCGTGTGAAGAGATTTTCAACAAAACCACCACTCGCAACGACGAAGGAAGATTCGTCGTAGCCCTGCCGAGGAAAGAGAATGTAATGGAGAAGCTGGGAGAATCCAAAAACATTGCCATCCGACCAGAAAGCCTCGAGAGACGGCTAGATAGCGACCTTCAACTCAAGGCGATGTACACCGAATTCATTCATGAATATCTTCTGATGGGTCACATGAAGCAAGTTCCGGAGGAAATTACCAGCGAAGGGCTGGTATATTATTTGCCGCATCATACAGTGCTGCGTCCAGATAGCACGACCACGAAACTTCGTGTCGTCTTCGATGCTTCGTGCCGTACATCAACGGGAATTTCACTCAACGAGGCATTGATGGTGGGGCCAGTCGTACAAGATCCGCTCCTGGCCATTTTACTTCGATTTCGCTTACGTCGGATTGCTGTCGTCTCGGATGTTGCTAAAATGTACCGGATGGTAGTTACTCAACAAAAAGATCATCCTCTACACAAAATCGTATGGCGTGATTCGAAGGAGCAGCCCTTGAAATTCTTCGAACTAACTATTGTCACGTACGGAACGGCCAGTGCTCCGTATTTGGCTACAAGATGCCTCAAGAAGCTTGGCGAAGATTGTGTATTAACGCATCCTATTGCATCTGAGGTAATACAACATGACTTTTATGTCGACGATATGCTGTCGGGCGCCGATAGCATCGAAGAAGCTAAAACGTTAGTGAAGCAAGTCAGCGAAGTGTCGGATTCAGCAGGATTTAACATCCGAAAATGGAACTCGAACTCCAAGGAAGTACTCCGTAGCATCCCAAAATATCTGCAAGATGAGCGTTCCATGCTTGACTTCGACTCGTCGAATGCAACTGTGAAGACCTTGGGTTTGCGATGGAACGTAACCTCTGACGAATTTCACTTCTCGTTTCCCCAATGGAAGTCGGATTCTTCAACGATCACTAAGCGAAGCATACACTCCGACGCAGCATGCCTGTTCGATCCACTGGGACTTGTTGGTCCGGTCATCGTGCAAGCAAAAATCTTCATAGAGCAGCTCTGGCGGCTGAAATGCGGCTGGGACGATCCCCTGGATCAGTCGGTACAAGGAATGTGGAGAGAATTCAGGCAAAATCTAATGGCGCTTGAAACTCTTACTATCCCTCGCTACATGGATTCAGCGATGCGTCGACTATAGCGTATGGAGCGTGTCTCTATCTTCGTTGCGTTGCTTCAAATGGAACCGTTACTGTACGGTTGATTACATCAAAGTCTCGATTGGCACCGCTTGAGAATTCGGAGCAAAAGAAGAAGAAAATGACCATTCCTCGTCTCGAACTGTCAGCTGCACTCCTCTTGAGTCATCTCTACGAGAAGTTCATCCAAGTAAAGACTATACCCGTGGCGTTTTTCTGGACAGACTCCACCATTGTGAATCACTGGCTACAATCACCTCCGTCTCGTTGGCAAGTCTTTGTTGCCAATCGAGTATCCGAGATTCAACATCTCACCCAAGGCGGAACTTGGAGTCACGTAGCGGGAATTAAAAATCCTGCAGACCTAATCTCTCGTGGGATGTCACCAGCAATACGAAAAGCGCTGGTTTGAAGGTCCTCATTGGTTATTGCAGGATCAATGTTACTGGCCGCAAACAAGTCTCGTCCTAGAAGATCAGATCGACACCGCACTCCTAGAAGAGCGATCTTCACAAGCGTTTCCCGCGCCGGGAACTCCTACTAGTGAGGTGTTTGGACTACGATGGTCATATCAAGAGCTTCAGCGTATTGTGGCACTTTTGCTACGCTTCAAACATAATGCTACAACTGCGAATCAAATTGCAAGGCGATTTGTCACTAGCAGAATTAGAGGCGGCGTTGCTAGTACTGGTGCGTCAGGCTCAAAAAGACAGTTTTCCAGATGAGCTCGCAGACCTGAGGAAACATGGCGAAGTAAAATCATCTTCCAGGATTAAAACGCTACACCCAGTATTGATGGCAGATATCATGTGCATTGGTGGTCGGCTTGCCAATGCGCCAATGTCAGAAACCCGAAAGCATCCCTTCATTTTGGATCATCACCATCCTTTGGCATTATCGTTGGCAAGGCATTACCATCACAAATTTTATCATGCCGGACAGCAACTTTTAGTAGCAGTCCTTCGTGAAAGATTCTGGCCAACTAATGCCAACAGTTTGGCCAGAAAGGTTATACACGGGTGTATTCCGTGTTTCCGAAGAAAACCGAAAGTCGTCGAACAGCTGATGGCTGACCTCCCAGCGGAGCGTGTTACTCCTTCGGCACCATTTCTAAAGGTCGGCGTGGATTACTGAGGACCTCTCCATATAAGTTATCCCAATCGGAAAAGCAGTCCGGTGAAGTGCTACGTCGCAGTATTCGTCTGTTTAGCAGTGAAAGCCATACATCTAGAACTCGTCATGGATTTGACAACACAGGCATTCATTGCGGCTCTTCGGCGCTTCGTTGCAAGGCGAGGCCGACCACAGATTATTATGTGTGATAACGCTACTACTTTTGTTGGAGCTAACCGTGAGCTGAAAGAGTTACTCAAGCAGCTTAAAAGTAGCCAATTCCAAGACCCAGTAATTAAGGAAGCAGCTAACGATGGCATCGAATTTAAATTAATCCCACCCCGAACGCCAAACTTTGGCGGCCTGTGGGAGGCCCAAGTGAAATCGTTCAAAACCCACTTCAAAAAGGCAGTAGGGCTTAGAACTCTGAAGGTTGAAGAAATGTTGACAGCTCTAGCCCAGATAGAGGCAGTTTTAAACTCGAGGCCGATGACAGCCATGAGTAGTGATCCAGCCGACTACGAAGCTCTTACTCCAGGGCATTTCCTTGTGCAGCGTCCGCTGACTGCAATAGCGGATAACAATTTCGATGATGTTCCCGTCAGCCAACTGAAGATGTGGGAGCAAGCACAGAGTCTCACTCAGCACCTTTCCGACTTGCAGAACCGTATAAAATGGAATAAGCAGAACAGTAACATTTCTGTGGGTACAATGGTTCTGCTCAAAGAAGAAAATACACCTCCTCTGAGGTGGCTACTCGGCAGAGTGATCAAAACATTTCCTGGTACCGATGGAAACATCCGTGTTGTCACGGTACGTACTAAGGATGGTAGCTTCGATAGAGGAATAGCCAAGGTCTGTCCCTTGCCTATTTGGGACAATGAAATTCTGCAACAAACAACCAGTCATTAAGCACTCCATGAGTGCGTCAACTGTGACCTAAAGGTCACCACCTCTGTTATACTCAAAGATCAATCCGTCAGTCTACAATTGGTGAAAGGTCAAGTCTCGTCGAGTATCGTTTGTATGTGTCTGTCCAAGTCTCTTGTCTTGGTAAAGGGTAACACTGAAGCCATTCAGTTCAGCATAGGAGATAGCATCTACTCCTACTCCGGTGCACTGGGCACCTGCGGTGGACACTGGGTCATCGCCACGCTAAGTTCAATATTAATTACTTCTGTGTCTTCGGTAGCACTATCACCTGCTACCACTCTATCACCTGGGGACATCCATGGTACCCTCTCCAGTATCACCTCTTCCGTTCGTTTGGCAATGGGCCCGGCCAGCTCTGCCGTCAATCGCTACGACTGAGGACAAGTTGCAAGCCTTCCGTTGGAACCACTACCCGCCAGGCGCTACTCCAAGGAGAACTCTCAGGCACCACTACTGCCTGTGTGGGGTAAGTTGTTCCGGTTTCGGAAAAACTACACACAGATTACTACATCCATCCTTTTTTGAGGAAATCGCTACTACAATTCAACCACCAACCGGTGAATGGCACATACGACGATGTCAACCAAGAAGATATCCACCACGCTGAAGCAAGTACATCGCCCGATGCATTCCATTGAGAAGACCAATCTCCAATGTACTACAGACTCCCAGACGCAAACCCACCATATGAAGCGAAGAAGCTGCAGTCCGCAGTATCCAGTCGCACGCGTACTCTGCAACCGCAGTACAACACGCTGCGATTCATCCAAGCAAGGCTTTCAATTGCGGTCAACAACCATACCGCAGAAGTAGTCAACCTGAAGAGCCGGTATACCATCGGCAGTGAAGATGACATCGAGATAGAGACGAAGTTCAGTAGGAACCGCGCTTCCTACACATTAGAATTAACAGTGAATCATCTATAAGTTAAGTCAGTTGAATTTCATTCCAATTTGTCAATTCGAAATAGTAAGATGCATTTGAACTCTAATATCTATAACTGCAACTAGAAGTAGGATTCTGTTGAATCCAGTAGGTTTCAATGGGGGCGGCATGTTTGCGAACAAACCATCTATGGAACCCCAACTTGCGCTATTATGTAGAACAGTTTTTGCTCTCCTCTCACGTTAATCCACCCGATCACATACGATCGTGGATCGAATTAGACGATAGGTAGCTTGATAACCAAATGACTTCAAATATAAGTTAGTGTACCACGAAGCCCGGTCGAATATAGTCCCTTTTCATCCGCAGAACGAGTGATTTCTATTCGGTGTCCGAAGTGCAGTAATCAGGTCTACGACCTATTAAAGTGGCTCTGGACTTGCATTCGTTTTTTAATTATACAGTCCACTAGTGCGGCAGTCCAGAACAGTTGGTTTCCGGTAAATTTCAAATAAGTTAAAGTAAGTCAAAAGTTCTCCGCAAAAAGAAGCTGACAAAATGTGTTTGTACAGTAACAATAGTGTGGAGCTCAGAATCGTTGTTGGCAAGCGGGAGCCCCACGAAGAACCTTTCATTCAATTCTGACGTTACTATGGGAGTGAGGCGGCGAAGTTGTGTCAGGCCTACTAGATCGTTTTGATCGATCCGATGCTACATTCTCGGAGTTCTTTCATCAGGCTTTAGACATTTCGCCCTCATAACAGGGTTGGAAGACAAGATCTATGACAAAGTTCATTCGGTACCACACAAATAGCTTGTAGTGAGTGATAAGACTTCAAATTTTACTTGGGTTCTAAGGGTTCTAAGTTATTTTTGTACATTACGAAAAAGCTTGGAATTTAGTCGCGAAATTTTAATTTTTGGCCCACAGTGGAGTGGAACTGCAATCGACCGCCTGGCCTGGGCTGCTGACTGGCGACGTGGTAATGGTGTAAATTTATTGCATTGCAGACGTCACGAAAAGGGGTGGGAGGGTTGGTGTGGTGCGGATGGGGAAATGCTGCTTGCAACAGGAAAGAATGCTCGGCACGGCACACCATTTCCCAACAACTGAGACTGTCAGCAACTGGTATTTTCAATTGCACACTACTCAGACTCAGCCAGCCAGCCAACACCATCAGCAGCCCAAACCGAATGTTATAAATGGCGACAGCGACGACGGCGGTTAGTGTTATGCCAAAAAGAAAAAAATCTCCACTAAATGTGTGAATAAAATTTATTGTAAAAGTTGTTATTCTGTTTTCGGCTTCTTTTGTCGAACGGAAAACACTGAAGAAGTCGGTGTCTGGGTGTATGTATTCTGTTTATGAAAAGGGATTATCAGATTTCACTGACTTCAATTAAGTTGCCATGGAACTTTCTGAAAGCTTCGGTAGACGCCCACTCGGAAAAGTTGTTGAACTTTCCGAAATTAGAGTAGCTACAGCAAGAAGTGCTTCAATTCGACTAAACTTTCATTGCCTGAGTGTGCTCGTTTTGGACCAGGACGGACTGAAAATCCAATAAGAAGAATTCAATTATGAGCATACATATTTCATGTTGCTCCATCAGCGGATTTCCCACAGATCCTTTCAAAATGTTACCGGCGAATAGATACCAATGCGAGTGCATCGATTTCTCCGCACCGTTGTTCTCGTCATACACACGAAAGCTTTTACTCATGGAAAATTGATGGGAAACCTTCGATGCACTCTGATTTTGCATACGGAAGGAGGAAAACCTGATGGAAAATTGTGGAGAACCCGTTTGATGAAAGCTTTGGTACTAACGGCAAGAGAAAACGACTGTAAAACAATGGTCATAGCCAAACGACGATGCAACAGGAAGAAGTAGATTATTGTTCGAAGAGGAGTATGTAACATACACCAAAGTAACAAATTCCTTTAAAATCTATGGAACGAGAGCCGAAATACACATTTAAAAGCTCCATACGGTATCAAAGCGATGATATTTGTGTCCAATAAACACTTGCAGCAATAAACTCACTTCATATCAGCAGAATACACCAGCATGGTATTTTCCTTTTTTGTCTTTATCTGGATACTAACACCCATCACTGATACTTGCATTGCATTGATTACTATTCAATTAGCTTATTTGCATCAGAAGAAATCATTAAGAGTATTTACTTTCTTGAACTCACACATTCCATTTTGTTTTCACAGGAAAAAAGGAACCTGACTTTGCCAATGTTTGCCTTCAATCAACATCAAATCAACACTCGACACGCCCGATAAATTTTATTCAAACTACCCTCATTCCAATTGAACTCCAGTGAACTAAAATAATTGCCAACGTAATTCCCGTCCCATCCCCAGTCTCTCTCATTTTCCACATGAACACCTCTGGCTTATGTACACGTCCAATCACAGAGCGAAGAAAGAAGGGAGTCATTGCTTGATTGCTTACAGCAGCCGGATTTATTTAAGTTCGCTTGATTACATCTTAACCACATTGTTCCCCTATTTTCCGAACTCACTTTCCGTTCCGATGCATCCCCGATAAAGATTGAAAGAAGTAAAAAAAAAAACGACATTGTGTAATCAAACTATCAACCTCATGCTCTGCTTGGTGGTGTAAAGGTATGCGATATTGGATATTGGAATCATTCGTTCCTCGGAGTCCAACAAACCGAGATATTTGTCTCGTTCAGTGAATCAATTGTCACCCAACACGCGGCAACAAAGACATTGTCATCTCCTATTCTTGTTGCAACAATTTTATTCCGCAACATCAGTTTATCATCACTTGAACAGAATATGACAAAGATCGATCACCACGTGCGCAGCGATTTTGAGGGATTTTGTGCAATTTTCGAGAACTTTCTTCATGTTGGTAAACATTGACACACTATCAAACAGCATCCATAAAAGAAATTTGGTTTTGTGTTTAAAATAACTGATTAATCGCGAGTTGAAAAGGTTGCAACAATGTTGCGCCCTGTGATTGTCATGACAATTTTGCTTTGGATTGTGTCCTTATCCGCCACAGTTGCAACAAATGGTTGTGAGCGAGCTTGCTTTGTTGTTTATTTTTCGTCTATTTTGATGACAATTTGATTCACTGGTCTCGTTTCGTTTGGTCATGCTAATAAATAATCCACCGATTTTTTTCTGTGACAAACACAATGAGACAGATATTTCCCATTGTACGGTGACGTCATCAGAAAATCACTCTCTTTCCCTCTTTCTGGAAATCTGAAAACAGCGGTGCCAGTACCTGTCAAAGTTGACAGGTACTGGCACCATTGTTTTGAAGTTATGTTGAAGAGCGAAAGAGAGAGAATTTCGCCGTGAAATGCCTAATTTTGGAAATAGGGTAATTTACAGCTTCGACATCATTCGACTCTATCGGTAACCAAATTTCAAACGCCAAATACACAGTTTTTTCCACCAAAACACACCAATAAAACATTTAGAGACGATCCTTTGTTCTGTCAACTTCCAGCTGTCGAAATCTCGATTAGTATCAAAATTGCGTGTACCTTAGATTTTTATCAATTATCCTGACAATACTTTCACACCCTGAATGCTTCAAAATATTTTATCGGGAAAAAATGTATTTCTTGAACTTATAAGGTTATTTTCCAAGATAATACTCAATATTGCATCTAAAATTGTTTTATACGAAAATTTTATTTCGCCGACAGAATATTTTTAACCCTTCAATAACAAAATCTCGCCCAAATGCTGAACGAACACTATTTTGATCTCTTAATCTTCTATTTTTCCTCACCAAAGTCACGAGGCACTTGTTCTTTAATCGGCAATGCAATTACTATTGTCGGCAACAAAAATGTTCACTTTGGCAATCCAAAACTGCGCAAAAACTAGTTTATGTATTGGTAACATTTCGTATTTGTTGACAATTCCTGAAATTAAACGTCACTCATTATGTTCTACTCGTTGAAAGGGCCAATGCAGAAAAATACAGACTACACTGAGAAAAGAATTGCAGTTATAAATAGAATAGCGGAGAGTCAAATTGAATACACAACGCCACTTAATTTATGCAGACTAAGGCGCCGTCCACAAATTACGTAACGCTCTAGGGGGAGGGGGAGTAGGCTCAAACATATTTTTTTTTCATGCCGCACCGATAGAATATTTTGAAACCTTCCGATTTTGGAATTATAGACCAAATACTGATATCTAGCGAAAAAAGTTCGAGGTACATTCGATTTCCATAATCTGCTGGCTTAGACATAGCGTGTGCCGACGACTGTATGTTACCACTTGCTACACACTGATTTCCTCTCCTTGAGAAGAACTGAAAAAAAAAAACGCCGCCAGTGCCTGTCAAAGTTTACAGGTATGTACTATCAAAATATTAGATTCATAGAACTAGTAGTTTATTTTTAATAAATCATCGAAAAAAGCTTGAAAAAGGCCTTTTTAAATTGTCACTTTTGAGGTTTCATAGATAATCTCGCATATTGAAAAGCTCTAGAAAACTTGAGAGGATCACGATTCTCTTGATTTATTCTTATTGCGAATCAATTCTACACGCAGCGAGCAGGACTATCGAAATTCATACATTTTTCCAAAACCTTCCATTCGTCGAGCGATTCGCCACCGTCAGAACCACCACGCTGCTGTTGTGAGCGAAAAGCAAGCTTTTCTCACCAGTGTTGTACAAAATACAACAGCGCGACAACTGAAGTGTTAAGAAAGATGGAACGATTATTGCAATACGAACGCTTTATGTATCGTTTTAGCATCACCCCACATCAAGACGTCGATAGACGAGCAGTGTGCGCACGAGCCTATCGTTTGTTAGGTCCTTGGTTCGATTCTAGGTTGCCGCGAAAACAATTTTTGTTTTCAAATTTCGGTTCCATAACGTAAATTTATGAATTTCAATCCGATTTCTTGTGGCGAATTTTCATAAGGGGTTCCTATATTTATCGATAGTTCATTTTCCTGAGTGTAGTTTGTTTAGTCTAATGTCACCTTCTCGAAAGGGTGAGTTTGGGCCAGTGAACGAAAATGTACCGTCAAAAACTGTAGTGAGTGTGACTTTCACGCATTGACTACCACTACCTTCATGCAACAAAAACATTCATGCGATACTGAAAATAAAAGTCACGCGCGACTGTGACTTTTTTTTGCTCAGCTATAAATGTATCATGGTTGTATTGAATTACTGTAGTAGACGTCAACCTGATTTTCATAATGTGCCACCCACAATGTGCACCGATGGCACCAATTGATCTTTTTTTTCTTTTTATCCTTGTGTCAACCAGCCGCACTAGCTTGAGGGCTGCTGATAACCCACGGGCTATTTTTTTTAATTTTCCCCTTTGTGGTCTTTTATCTATACAAAAAAATGTGTTGATCGTGATTTATGGCCAGACAAACTCCTCTCACTTCCTCCCCCCATACATGACCACGTGGTTTATGGACAGCACCTTGTGTGAGATCAACACGAAGGAGAAACCTACGAATAAAGAGAGTAGAAGCAAACCACAAAAAACCAACCCTGGTGCTCTATTTGTGCCTCTTTTATGTTGCTTCCAATGAACGCCCTCTACAATTCCAATGGGCCAATGCACGAGTTCATTATTTGACATTTTAGCGGTGCCGTGTTTTTTATGTGACCATGGAAACTAGTGAATTCGGCACTGCTTAAACGTCAGATTAGTGAACTCGTGAATTTATCCATGGATCTATGCACGAGTTCACTAATTTGACGTTTGAGCGGTGCCAAATTCACTCGTTACCATGGTCACACAGAACACTGCCAGATAACGACATAAGGGATGTTTCAAATATTACGTAACGCAAAACTTGTCCATTTTTAACCACCTCCCTCCCCCACGTAACAGCTTTTGTATGGAAAATTTTGAATATTTATATGAGTCGTAACACTACGAAAGACTCTCACCCTACCCTGATGCGTCGCGTAATATTTGAACGATCCCTGAATGCGGCGTATGGGAGAACAGAGCTGGGATCAGAAACAAACGCGAAAAGGGTGCTCGTTACGATTAAAGCTGCGTCGTGATTGTTTTTTACATTCATTTGGTACTCCCGTCATGCACTACAGCATAACGTTCATGGTAGGCTGAAAAGAATGGCAGACTACACTTATCCATGTCAGGTGATACATTCATGGCTGCATTAAGAATGTATCAGTAGCAAACCGAATGTCACAAATGAATGTTTTGAAACCTTCTGCATGTGAATGTAACTGTAACAGCGATGCGACAGTAGCACAAAAAATGTACTATACGGTTCACTGATTTGGGCCTATTTTTAAATGATTCCTATTTTAAGGAAAATAATCAAATTTCAATTATTTGTTCAGCATTTGCAAGGTATCCTCATATTTAACCGAACATATCAAGTCAAATTGCGAAAGTTATTTAAAAATAAATGAATACTTACGCATTTTTGGCCAAATCTCACCCTCAACGACGGTACTTGCACAGTTGTTTTCATTTTTTTTAAATGCGAAAGGTCAAGAATTTCACCGTGCATTGAACTATTCGCTGACAAGCTGAATGGCTCGATTTGGTTTTGGTCGGTAAAGGTTGCTACTCTTGAACGCTATATCACCACAGACAAACAGACGTAACACTTAGAACAAATCTCGATCAAAATCATAGTCACGAGGACATAAACGCCCAATACTAAAATCGGTGTGTTTGGCCGACAAGCCAACAGATGGCGGTAGTGTGTAAACGTCAAACACGAACAAAAAACGACGTGAGCGCTGCAGATGGCGGATTGGCCACCTACAATATTTTTGAATCGACCGTTAAAAAGCTGGTCGATGGATAATGATAAGAGTGTGACGTCTGTTTGTCTATGCTATCACCAAGTTATTACCGAGAGAATGAATGGTATTATTTGAAAAAATCCGATTACGATGTCCCACGATTTTTTTTTGGTTTATGAATAGCCTTCTCCGAATATGGTTCGATCAGCTAATTCGGATCAAAATCCAAACCTTTCCAGTAATTTTTAAGGTTCATATTATTCTCAGTGTATGAGAAAATCAGAATAGACCCTTTTCAAATTTACTCACTTTTGACTTGACACAATTACATCATCCACTGATTGCCTGTAGAACAACAGGAGTGTTACCAAAATAGTTAACCTATTTAAAGACGTATATTTTATATCTTTCTCAGTATATTGAAGTTTATGCGCTACAAACTTCAAATAAGGAAGGTATTGAAAGCTTTAATTATTACCCATGCATGCTTTGTTGCCTAATTCCAATAAATTAATTAGTTGTATTCGATCTTTTCTGTGAATTTAAATTGTGAATAATAAATACACCGCAATTGAATATGGTTTTCTGGCAACCTTCTTCTTCTTTCTGGCGTTACGTCCCAACTGGGACAAAGCCTGCTTCTCAGCTTAGTGTTCTTATAAGCACTTCCACAGTTATTAACTAAGAGCTTTCTATGCCAATTGACCATTTTTGCATGTGTATATCGTGTGGCAGGTACGAAGATACTCTATGCCCTGGGGAGTCGAGAAAATTTCCAACCCGAAAAGTTCCTCGACCGGTGGGATTCGAACCCACGACCCTCAGCTTGGTCTTGCTGAATAGCTGCGCGTTTACCGCTACGGCTATCTGGGCAACCTGGTTCAGTAATAAAAAGTGATTGCCGAGGAAAACAAAGTTCATTAATTTTAACTTGTGATTTGAAGCATAAAAATTAAGTATTTTCGAGTGTTTTATAGGCCAATATAAAGTTTAATTGTGCATAAGTGATCGGTTCGTAGATTTTGTGAAAAAATGGACATTGGAGCGGAGAATTGGACCTTTCGAACTGGTGAGTTTTTCTTAAGCTGTTCTTGTGTTGTTCTATTCGGCAGCTCACGAATGATGATAATTTCGTAAGCATTTATTTCATTTAATAATAAATACCATGTTATATAATATTTTTGTGAAGGATGTGATTTATATGGAAGATTATAGTTCAAGGAACATGTTGAGTACATTGAAGGTAACCCTTGTACCGTAGATAAATTTTAACTAGGACGATAAGTTAGTGTTGCCGAAAATACCCTCAGGGTGCCGAAGCCATCATTTACCCTATGATCTGTCAGTTTTTACCACTTGACGCGATTATATGTTGCACTATTTACGAAATGTTTTGTTGTCAACACAGATTGTCGTTTATGAATCGTAGTGGGGATTTATATACATGTTGTGTTGACGTTGATAACGCCTTATTTGGCATCTTTTGGGATTCTGTTTTTTGACGTACGAATTAATGATTTGGGATGCACATTCTAATTCGATACGTGATTCACTGGATCGTCATTTAACTCGAAAACATCATAAGAAGAAAATGAATTTAAAACATCTTTGAACTTTAAAGAGCACATATATAGAGAAAATTCAATCGATTGATCGCAATCAACGAGTTACCAATCTATCACATTTTCAGTACAAACAGTTGTATTGTCCTCTATTCTCTCTTCTCTTGAAAATTCTAGTTAAGGCTTGGTTGGGTTCAATCAAAAATGTATTTGAAAGCAAAAAAGTTAAGATATTTGAAAGTATTGGTACAAGTTTTCTAAACGGTTGCGGAGCACCTGCATAGGATTTGCGGAGCTTCAACACGATCTGAAAACCGCTGCTTTACACCATATCACTATCTATGGAAGACGGAATTACTGAGGTTAGGGTTTAAGTCTCGGACCGAGAATCAACCA
Organism: Aedes aegypti; assembly: GCF_002204515.2. Lineage (NCBI taxonomy): Eukaryota > Metazoa > Arthropoda > Insecta > Diptera > Culicidae > Aedes > Aedes aegypti. Next base: position 98,303,876 of record NC_035109.1, on the reverse strand, counting down.
CCCATTTGTCAAAAATAAAATAAAATGTGGACTATATAATGCCAGGAAACAAGGAGTTACTCTAAAAAAATCATACAAATCGATTAAGAATTCTTGGACAGGGACGAAAATACTCAATCTACCTTCGCCTGTATTGAGGCTTGCTGGGTAGAATCTTCATTGAATTTTATTTATTTTTATCCTCACCTTGACAACACAACAAAGATTGGCAAAGCGCTTGCTGCAAGATTGTCAGTTTCCATTTAACCTGATACTCAACCGCTTTGTGATAATCGGAAACAAAAAATGATTTCATTCATTTCTAAATCTGACACCAGGGCCGGATTTGCCCGGGGGTAATTTTCTTGTGGGAGCCTTTTTCCAGAAAACAATTTTCATTCTATACTTCGCAGAAAAAACATTTTTCGACGCAAAATTCAATTGATGATTCTTTTTTTATTGGTGCCATGATTCAAATTATTCTTATTCTATTTCTGTTTTCATATTCAAGTTGTTGAAAATACCGATTTATTTAACAGATTTGAGTCAAAGAAATTGGTGTGGGGCTGGTAGCAAGTCTTTTTCTAGAAACTTGGTATCTTTTTTTCTTTTTTCAAGGAAAGCCTCTAAGGTCCCTAGTTTAATCAAAATGTGTCTCTAAAGTATGTTTTATATTTTTTATTTGGATTGCAGTGAATCGTGATGTAAAATTCCATAGATTTCAGAGAAAAATTCAAAGACTTGGACGCGACTTTTCAACAGGTTCTCCAAGGCTTTCGTCTTACATGTCTCGAGGAAAAAGTTCAAGAAATTTTTTAGTGAATTGTCCAGAGGTTCAGGGATTCATACAGGGATCCTTCTAGAAATTCTTTTAGAGATTTCTCTTCCAATTCTTCCAAAAAAGTCCTCCAGCGGATTTTTAAAATATGATTAAGGGATTTACTCCAGGAAATCCTTGAATACTCCAACACGATACGACCTTCAGTAATTACCTCAGGGATAACCCCCTTTTTTCAAAAACTATACAAGGAGTTCCTCCATATATGTTTTCACTAATTTTTCAACCGAATTCTCCAGATGTTATTTAAGGAGATCATAGAGCGGTTCCACGCCGTTTCGCAAACCCGATTATTTTTGTATTTTTTGAATCCCCTGAAAATTTGCATACAGATTCTTTATGACCAAAAATGCCATTATGCACTTTCAGACCGCCATTTTGAACCTCGCCTTATTTTTGAGAAGGGCGTATCGGAAATGCATGGCAAATCTTTTAACAACTGTAACTCGAAAACGGTTTGTCCGATCGATTTGAGATCTTCTACAAAGTTGTAGGTATTGCTTAGGACTATATGGAGAAAAATATGCACGGTAAAGAAAAGTTACAGATTATTTTTTATTTCAAAAACAAAATTTTAAAATCGATTTTCTCCAGAAACGCAGTGACAACTTGTGATTTATTGCACAATGTTTCAAAATGGAAGAATTATGGACAAAAAAGTTATGATTCTTTAAAAAATACAGATTTTGAAAAAATAATCGAAATAGAGGAAAACAATAATTTTTTATGTGATTATTTGAAAGTACAGAAAAATTGCAATCGAAAAGTACTTAGGTAAATTTTTTTCTAGGTTGCATCAATTTCGAGATATACTCATATTTATATAAAATTTTCAAATAAAAAAAGAAAAATAGGCCCTTTTCAAGCATATTGCGTGTTTCTCCATTCCAGAAAAAAAATATTTTGATTGAGCGAATCGTAGCTAAATTGTTTTTTCGTTTGATGTAAACATTTATGCCTAAGTATTGAAAAAAGAGTGCACGGTAAAAAATATAAACCATATTTTCAAATGAAAATTTGAAGCTAATAGTTCTTAAAACCCGCAACATTGATGTTTTTATTTTTTGGATATATTTTGCGGTTGTTGTAGGTATTGTTTAAAACTATTTGGAAAAAAATATGCACGGTAATAAATAATGACAGATTTTTTTAATAAAAAAAATTAAAATCGATTTTCTATGAAAATGCATTTGTGATTTTTATTATTTTTGGACATGTTTTAGGGGACAACTTATGTGATATATTGCACAATGTTTCATAATGGAAGAATTATGGACAAAAAGGTAATAATTTTAAAGAATATTACAAATTCAAAAAAAAATCGAAATAAAAGAAAACAATATTTTTTTATGTGTTTATTTGATAGTACAGAAAATGCATTGGAAGAGTACTTAAGTAAAATATTTGCATCAATTTCGAGATATACTCATACTTATATAAAATTTTCAAATAAAAAAAGTAACATAGGCCCTTTTCAAACATATTTCGTGTTTCTTCATTCCAGAAAATTTTATTTTGATTTCAACAACACAAACCAAGTCAAGTCAAGTACACAGCACTGAAGACGGCTTTACAGTTGAGGTTGAAATACGCGTATCTGTCGAAGGATACAATAGTAGAATTAAAAGGAACAGTACTACTCATTTTTTGTATATTTACAGACATTCTACTAGACAGGCTCCACACGGGTTTTCATCACTTTTGCCTGTGTTAGTAGGTCTGATGTACAAACACGTTTTTCCCATAACCATACATTTGGACATGGTAAATGAATAAAAGAAAAACGATGGTTTTTTTTAACGTACTTCATGGGTACAAAAATAATGCGCTATGTTGTCAAGTTTTATCACTGTAGCAATCATCATTGAAAAAAATGCGGTACAAAAACTTCGTGGTGTGAAGTACCTATGTAGTATATAAGGTAAGTCTGAAACCGTGAGAGCATTAGTGTTGTATCAACAGGGATTGCTCAGTGATTGTAGGTGACGTTTATTTGCCTGTGAAATTGACGTGCTACGAAAGAAGATACAGCATTATATTGTGGATTAAGGAGGCGTTTCACAGAGGTATTTATTTTTGTTGTGCGTGAATCTGTACACATATCATTTTTTCGCAATGAGTTATATCAGTTCAAGATGTATTAAAGTGTTCAAACAAAGTTGTTCTAAACATTGTCGAAATCCTACGGAAGATAATATTCAGAAATTGGTTTTGTTGGGATGTGCTGAACAGAATAAATTAAATAGTAAGCTTAAAGTTTGTGATTCTTGTCGTTTAAAACTGTCTAATTGTACTCAACTATCTAGTAGCGATGACCCATTAAGCAAAGGTAGCAAAGGTGCACCATTTAGATGTTTAGATTTACCTTGTATATATCGGAAGTGCCATGTCCTCTCAGCTAAATTTTACTTGAGTATTTTTCGATAGAAATTTTTCATATATAAAAATATATAGTTATTTTTCTGTTCTTAAAAAAACGCACCAAAAATATCGTTTTACATAAATTCGTTTTATTTATTTTTTTAAATATTTATTTTTTATCCAAAAATTTATCGTTTTGAGGCATTGTGCAAGAAATTACAAACAATATGCTGCAAAACATATCCAAAAATTAAAAACATCAATTTTGCGGTTTTTAAGAACAATGAACTTCAAATTTTTATTTGAAAATTTCGTTTATATTTTTTTTACCGTGCATACTTTTTTAAATACTTTAGTATATAGGTTTTGATCAAACAATAAACAATTCAGCTACGATTCACTCAATCTAAATAAAATATTTCTGGAATGGGAAACACGAAATATGTTTGAAAAGGGCCTATGTTACTTTTTTTATTTGAAAATTTTATATAAATATGAGTATATCTCGAAATTGATGCAACCTAGAAAAAATTTACATAAGTACTTTTCGATTGCAATTTTTTTGTTCTTTCAAATAATCACATAAAAATATTGTTTTCCTCTATTTCGATTTTTTTTTCAAAATCTGTAATTTTTTAAAAAATATCATAACTTTTTTGTCCATAATTCTTCCATTTTGTAACATTGTGCAATAAATCACAAGTTGTCACCTAAAACATATCCAAAAATAAAAAAAAAACGAAACTGCGTTTCTGGAGAAAATCGATTTTAAAATTTTGGTTTTGAAATAAAAAATAATCTGTAACTTTTCTTTACCGTGCATATTTTTCTCCATAAAGTCCTAAGCAATACAGTGTCTTACCGATTTTGGCAACAAGGCTCGATTTTTATGTTGCCAAAATGGGGATGTTGCCAAATTCGGGAATTTTGAAATGCTTATGTTTTTATCATTCATCATTCAATTTATGCATGGCAATGAATGATGTGAAAACTGTCTGGGAGCCTTCCTCAGTTCAGTTTTTGATTCAAAAGTAGATACTTCATGTAGTGATTATATGCACCATCTGAAAAGCACACTTGTTGTACACAGTACAAGCGTGGTAGTCGACTTTCCACATCTCGATATCTCTCCCTATGTAGATGAAGGGACCGTCATTATACATACATTTTCACTCTCATGTCTCCCTATCGCGATGGTCCATTTGATATCGAGATATGGAGAGGCGACTGTACTTTCAGTGGCCATTTGCGACCGTTTCTTGAGCACAAATGTGCAACTTTAAAGGCAGACCATATTGAAAGTAGCAGATTGTGAATACAGGTTCGGTTGAGGATCCTTTTGGGTGGGATTATTTTAGGGATTTCTTGAACATAGAGCGCAATTTTGGTGACATGGCTTAATAGTGAGCAAGGTTCTAAGTGGAAAAAAGTGGAAGTTCTTCTAAATTACTTCTTGCTATTACAATCAATGTTAGCACGGTTGAGATGTAATGTCAGCTTTTTTTCGGGTCTGGCACCCAGAAATAGAATTAATGACGAGTTCTTTTCAAGCATTATGTTCATTTGCTGAGATTCGAGAAATATCAAGCTGAGAGTTGTAAAATTAATGATTAGAGGATTGGGGCCTTCCTTAGAGTCCGCAGCTTCAAAGCAAAGCCATGCTGAAGGCATGGGTTTGATTCCCGGTCGGTCCAGAATCTTTTCGTAATGGAAATTTTCTTGACTTCCTTGTGCAAAAAAGTATCATCGTATTTGCCACACGATATACGCATGTGAAAATAGCAACTTTTGGCATATAAACTTCTCAGTTAATAACTGTGGAAGTGCTCATTGAAACTAAGCTGAGAAGCAGGCTGTGTCCCAGTGAGAACGTAATGCCCAGAAAAAGAAGGATTGGAATATATTTCTTGAAAAAAAATCATGTTAATGAAGAAATGTGTGGCGAATTGAAGCAACGCGAGGAGTCTTATTCGAACTGAAAATTATTGAAAGTTATGCTGTCGAAATTTCCAATTTCATTCATTTCATTGCGTTTGATTTTTCAAGAGAATACCATTAGATTTTTTTACGAACTCGTTAAGAAACTGCTTTCAAAATTTCTTTGGCACATATGAATTTACATATGAACAGGATTTCACCAATTGATGCTTCTGGTAGAAATACAATTGCTACATGTATCATTAGGTTCGATTTCTGATTTTCTGTAAGATTCTGGAACATCCGTGAAAATGAAAACGAAGATCAAAAATATCTATTTTAGATGCGTTGAATTATCGCAAGGATGTGTTCAGTAAAACATTTGACTGTTGAAGAAGCGTCAATCTGGACTAGATTGCTAGAGATGATTTCCAAATGTCTATATTTGATAAATTCGACAGGAAGAAGAACCATATAAATGTTAACAACGTCCAAAGAATTTTGATCATGGGCTCTTCTTCTACTCACTCTTAGAATTATTCTATAAAAGTTTTTCAATGACTACTTCAAAACCCATTCTCAACCATTTGACAAAATTGTCATCTAGTGTTATGAATAAACTTTCTCGATGTTTTCCTCAACAACTGTTACTGAATGCCTACAGAAATACCCAAAAGAAAACACTCATCTTCAAAATCTTTTACGGATTAACTAATCAATGATCACAAGATTCACATAATCCGATTAAAAAAATACAAGCACAATAATAATAAAACATTAGTGATCAACACAGTAAAGTTGATCATCCTATCATTTGATGCTTTTATTAGACTTGTTTTTACTGTTGATTATCATCCTATTCCACCAAATTATTATGCCTTTTAAACGATGTAGCAATCATTTATCCAGCTTGCTATATTTGTACAGAATTCTTCTATACGTTAAACAATAACTTTGAAATATGTGCATTCTACTTAAAAGTGCGTTCAACATTAGCTTTCTTAGCTCGCAATGGTCATCAACATCTTCATTTTGACTTATTTTCATTTTGTTCAAACTCATAATATTAGGTTACAGTACTTAATAATTAATTGAAAATGTTTTTCAATGTGTTGCCAAAATCGGGAAGAAAATGTTGCCAAAAACGGGTGTTGCCAAAATCGGAGGTAGACAAAAACGGGTGTTGCCAAAATCGGGAAGGCACTGTACCTACAACTTTGTAGAAGATCTCAAATCGATCGGACAAATTGTTTTCGAGTTACAGTTTTTTAAAGATTTGCTATGCATTTTCCGATACGCCCTTCTCAAAAATAAGACGAGGTTCAAAATGGTGGTCTGAAAGTACATAATAGCATTTTTGGTCGTAAAGAATCTGCATGCAAATTTTCAGGCGATTCAAAAAATACAAAAATTAAAATTTTAAAAAACAAATCGTCATGTTCGGTGGAATTACTCCATACAAATATTTTTTGAAGATGTTCTAAACGTTAATCTTGGAGGATATACTAAGAAAATTGATGGAAGACTCATCGGAAACTTGTTGGGGACTTAGGAATCCCTTAAAATTATTTAAACGAATCTTTGAAGAAATTTTCGATGCAATCTCTAAGGTATTTTTTATGGTTATCCTTGGAAAAACACAGGTTATATTCTTGAGATACCGAAACAAAATTCTTGGATGATTTCCTTAGAAAAATTCTCCACGAGAAATAATCATTTAATGAAGTTCTGGAGAAATCTTCGGAATAAGCTCTGAATGTTTCGCAATACCTAAACCTCACGAAATTGCTGGAGAAAATCATGAAAAAATACAAACAGTAATACTGACGAAAGACACGAGAAATTACAAAAACGAGTGATAAATGTCTGGCCTGATTCTATGATGGAGAATCAAACTCTTATCTTCTGGTTCCTATTAGGTTACGTTTTGTTTTTCTGTTTCCTGTTTGATTCATTTTGGGTCACTTTTGTTTGCTGTCTGGTCTCATCTTGGTCTCTTTCTCCAAGCTAAATATCTCAAAAGTTGCTATATTCAAGACACTTAAATACTACCAACCTTGCATTGTGATCAATAGTCATTTTGAAAATTAATACTAAATAACTAAGTTCTATTACTTAATCTATCGATCTATAAATTGAATTCGATCTTAATCTTAAACTTTGTTGAGAAAGCTTTCAGTCACATTACAAATCGTTAGAAATTTAGGTTTGTTTATCCAAATCGTTTTTGAATCTTTCTAATTTTCTTTTTTGGAAATTCATTTGAGTTTATTTGCATAAATTATTGCGTATTTCTTGAAATTAATTGAAGCTTCAAATCGTATGATGCGATTCAAAAAAGTATGTACTATTGCCTTGATTCTAATTATTTGTGAAAGTTTAACTACAAATATATTTCTCAAGATTTGTTGGGGCCCCTAAAATGTGGGGTCCCGGGGGCCATGCCCCCCCCGTATATGCGGCCCTGCCTGATACTCTTCTGGTTCTGATAATTAAAAACACAACATACGGTCATCGTTGTTTGTTTTCTTCATCAATTTTTGTGCCATCTTCATTGGTACAATCATACTGGTGGTGGTGTGGATACTTTGATGGTGGCATAAATATCAGTGAATTGAGTATAGTGAGCATGGTGTTTTTCGTTCTTGTTCTTGGACATATCTGAAAATTCCGATATTGTGTTTTTTGATGTTTTGAAGATCTGTTTTTGGCCAGGGCGATTTGTTTTTTTTTGCGATAAAAATGAAGTGGTTTTAATTAAAATCATCCAATTAACTCTGAATTTGATGGATTGTAATCTATAAATTAGAAGGCCTATATTGTATTGAGCATATTTGGATTCTAAGGATTAGTCTAAGAATAGCCCATAACTATACGTGTAGATCTGGTCTCCTGTATTGAAATGATTTCTTGGATTCTAAGGCGTTGAGCTTAAAACATAATATATCACAATTGCTCGACAAAACATGAGTACGAATTGCAGTGATGAAGCTCATAATCATAGCAGCTTATCTTATAGAGAAGCAACAAAAACTAATTCTTCAAAATAAAATTTATAATTTTTGTTTCGAAAAATTCCGCAAAAATTATGGTTTTGTTTCAAGTTTTATGGAACATTTCCATATTTCGTTTTATTTCATCATTGAAAATGATAGAAACCCCGGGTACCGTTTTGTTTCTTACGGCGTGATAAAAATCATATCGCACACCCTCATGGTGGCGCCCTCCTCCAGAGACCGTGCGACCCCGGAAAATTCGATTAAAGTTACTGAATTGGAACGTTATTCGTTGCCAACCACGGAAAACGAGGATAATTCAACCGAGCTCGACCGAGCTGCTCGCCACCCCCGGGGGTAATACTTTATGATGATTTACGTTCTGAACCGAGTGGTAGTCGTCGGAAAATCGTTGGTTCGGCGAAAAAATGAATTAATCTACACTTGGTGGGATCGGACTTTTCCATGAATCTTTGAGAAATTTCAACTTTATTTCTGGAAGTAAAACGGTAACTTCAATAGTTTTTGCATTATTTTTGATTAACTGATGAACAGGAATTATGTTATTCGGTAAATTGTAGATCCCGGGGACGAATTATTAGTGTCCGCAGCTACAAAGAAAAGCCATGATGAAGGTGTTTGAATTCGATTCCCGGTCAGTCCAGGTCTTTTCGTAATGGAAAATTCCTTGAAGTCCTTAGGCATATAGTATTATCGTATTTACCACACGACATACGAATGCGAAAATGGCAACTTTGGCAAAGAAAGCTTTAATAAATGTGGAAGTGCTTATTGAACACTAAGCAGATAAATAGGCTTTGTAACAGTGAGGACGTAATGCCAAGAAGAAATAAGTTACGCGTTAAAAAATTATCCGCATTATCAAGATACCTCGTTTTGCGACACCAATACTTGACTTATCCCAAAAAGTAACCGGAACCACTGAAAACATATGTTCCTCCCCAATTTCCTGTGCGGTGAAGACTTATTCGATTAACGTCTTGCTCAAACTGGTCCTCCGATCGGAACGTTTCCAAGATGATATGAATCAAACGCAAATAATTGCCACCCAGCCAGTTTCCGGGTTTCCGGGTACTTACTTATAACCGACAGCTGCACCCTGGTGTTCCTCGTGGGGCTCTTGTGGAAATCTACCCGACATCGGTACACGCCACTGTCGGAATTTTTCGTCTGCCGGATTTCCAGCACTGCCGGCGCCCGATTTGGGTAGAAGTTGGCCCTCCCGTCGAAGGACGTATTCGAACTGCGGTGAGAGCCCTCGCGGGTGGAGTCCCGAGCGTCGAATCTGCGAACGAGAGGAAGATATTTGGATTAAAATATAGTATTTGAATTTGAACTAAACGATAAATCTCGATGCACATGGCTACTCTTTTAAAGAAATTGCAATTGCAAACCATACCTACGGTTTTTGAATAACTTTCTATAATTTTGACAAAGCATAACAAAATCTTTTCACAATTTTCTAATTTTGACAAAGCATAACAATTTTTTTGAGAAAATGAGAAATTAAGTATACGAAGTTACATATTCTCGGCAGTCTAAGCCGATGTCGATCGTCTTTTTTAATTCTCTCGGACATAGGCACACAAATTACTTGTCCGTCTGTTTACATTTATGCGCTGCACAATCTTCTATCGATTCACACAGACAGACTCATTGAAAACTTTTTGGAAACATTTTTACAACTTTTCGAACATCTCAGACTCCACCCCCCCTTCCGAATCTGTCGGGCCCCCATTCTTCTATTTTGTACAACAATAATGGGAAACCGATTTTCAAACTTTTTTAAATTTTGAACCGCCTTAATGTAGCATATTACATGTACCGTACTATGCTCCAATGAATTTGGAAACAACAAGATTTGAAAGTGTTCCAATTAACTACACACTTCTAGCGTGTCAAACATCAAACTTACAGCAACTTAGTCCACAGATTGAGGCTCCTACCGAGAAAACACCGATGAAAACATGCTGTTTCCTGTCCCACATCTTCATTGCTTCCGGTTGTAGTTTGACACGATTTCCTCGACCGATTTCGCAACTTTCCTCCCCACCCCCTCCTTACAATCGGGCAACAGGAAAGCACATCAAAGAATCCAATTCCCATTCTCACTTTTCTGTTGCCGTCATTATTATTTCATTGATTCGCATCCTTTCCACTCGTCCTGGCTGACCATTTCGGCCATCATCATCAGCAGCAGCAACAACACTAATGGGGTAGTCGACTGTTTCCGGTGCGCCGGCAGCCTCCGAGTTGTGTTGAAGGCCACTGGACCAAATAATAATAAATAAATAAATAAATTCCGATGATATTTCTCGTCGTAACACGCTTGTCTGGCACATGCTGGAGTGTGGGTGGAAACTTGTGGCTGGGCTCCAGGGTGCATGGGGGAAGTGTGACGATGACGTAGTGAAACATGTGCTATCACCACTTTCCGAAGTTGATTGGAAGGTTTGAGGAATATGGGGTGAGATTGAGGCGGTAGTTCAGGGTAATCACTGAGTTTCGGTGACTTCCTAGCTCGGCAGGCATAAGCCCAAATGATAATGTGGGCCATATGTCTTTAGAGCACGTGCCGAAAAGTATGCAGAAAATCAAAGAAGTCATTAGGGGGAGATCCCCCAGTACCGGACACTTCAGCCACTAAATTCATAATTCGAAAAATATTGGTTTTATGTGCTCGTGTTACCCATTTATGATAAATATTTTCATTTTAATAGTGTACAAAAATAAATTTAAAAATATAAATATGAATTTTGACATTGCATTTTGATGATGTATTTTAGTACCAAATTGATCGATCTTGAAAGGTGGCACCCAATACCGGACACAATCTGGGAATGCCTCGAATTCTGTAAATTTGGACATCATTGAATGTGTTTACTTTAGGAATAGTATATAATTGACAATTCAATGCATTTGCAACATTTACAAGAACAATTTGAGTATTTCATAGTTTTCAAGATGTCCATCAAAAACCTCTTTCTTATATGATGAAAAATAGCACATTTTACGATGTTGTTCTGAATGTTCATTTTTCTTAATTTTATTGCATGTTTGATACCATGATCGACGGAATCCATGAGAAATGAATGTATTTTGAGATACTCGTGCAATAATTACAAAGATATCATATAACAAATCAGGCTGTCCGAAACTGGGGGACAGGAGGTGCTTGAACAAAATTGTAATTTGTCCATATTTAGTCCAATTATGGTACAAAATTCATTCATACTATCAAATTAGGATTATGTTCGAATATGCTTGCGTGATCGAAAGTATTTTTTCATATTCAAAATATTCTAAATAGGCTCAAAATTAAGGCAATACGTCAATTTTTTTGAAATTTTCAATCTTTTTTACTTTTTTAAAAAGGCATGCATATTTCAAGGATGTGTTATTCTACGCAAACATTAGTCTCCATAATAGCTTCCTTTACTACTAATACACCATCTTGATTGGACCATGATTTCTCAATGTTTCGACTTTGTCCGGTATTGGGTGCTGTCCGGTACTGGGGGATCTCCCCCTACAACTGCTTTTAATTGGATTCTAGAGTAATAAAACAGACACCTACTCGTTAATGCTTCCAGTGGACGATTTGCCCTTTGAAGGAAGCATCACACTAGGCAACGGGCTAGCATCATCAGCAGGAATCGAACCCAAATGCTTGGTAACACTAACCGCACGGCCGCGAAGCCCACTATACTGAAATAATAAAAAAAAAATCTTGGCCAAAAGCAAACCAAAAAACATTTACATACCGTAATCCGGGTAACATTGGTCAGCGGGGTAACATTGATCGCAATGACTCCCCCCTTCTCCCCCTTCTGTTCATGAGAAGGGGGAAAATTGAGTTGGGCTAATGAGTAAATGTTTCAACTTTTGGAAACATTGATTTTTATGATTATGGATGACATGATCAAAGAATCATGTTTCACATGAGTTCTGAAAACGATATGAGCAAAAGAAATGTGGCTGACATTGCCTAAACGATTTCGTTGTCAAAACTTTGATAAATATGTTCAGTTAAGCATAATTCACAAATTACAATATCAACTACAACTTCTGGCATATTCTACAACCGATACCGGGACCCTTAAAAATTACATAAACTATTATACACATTGAGTAATTTATATCAACATAAAATCATTTTAAGTACTCCGGAATGTTCTGGAGTCGATTACGGTAGCCTTTAAGGTGGAGATGAATCGAAGCCAAACTTCAAATTTTCAAGAGCACGGATCTGGAGTACCAAACATCCGTTTGAGCTGAAAATTTAATCGATTGGTCACTACCAGCGAGTGACCAATCGATTAGGTTTTCAGCTTAAACGGATGTTTGGTTCTCCTGATCCGTGCTCTTGAAAATTTTAGGTTAGGCTTCGATTCATCTTCACCTTAAATGGACTTTAGTTCGAAGATTGCAAACAATAGCATGCAACACTTCAATCTTCTAGGTTTTTAGCCGGGAGTGTAAAATGCAAATTGAGTAAATACACTACCCGCCATAAGTATGGAATCGCATCATCTAGTATTGCAACACCTCAGTTGAATATTGCAGCACCCCCCAAAAAGTTTAGTATCCCCCGTAAACTATTACACTAATGACGCAATATCTTGGAGACCTTACTTTCTAGAAAGCTGCGGTCTTCAGCAAAGTTATTCAGAAGCCTTACGGCGTTCATCAGCTGAAATTTTTAATACGCCATTTTGCCGCTACGTGTCGCTAGTGTGTATGTAATTTGGTCATATTTTAACAGGCTCTAGCTCATGAACCTGTCCACCTAGAATCTTCGTGTCTTCAGCAAAGATGTTCAGAAGATTAAAAGCAATGAGAGGCAGCACTGATTGGTTGGCAATTTTGCCGCTACGTGGCGCTAGTGTGCTTGTAATTTAGTCATATTTTAGCAGGCTCTAGCTCATGAACCTGAGCACCTAGAACGTTCGTGTCTTCAGCAAAGTTGTTCAGAAGCTTAAAAGCAATGTGAAGCAGCACTGATTGGTTAGTAATTCTGCCGCTACGTGGCGCTAATGTGCATGTAATTTGAACATATTCTAGCAGGCTCTAGCTCATGAACCTGACCACCTAAAACGTTCGTGTCTTCAGCAAAGTTGTTCAGGAGCCTAAGAGCAATGTGAGGCAGTACTGATTGATTAGAAATTTTGCCGCTACGTGGCGCTAGTGTGCATGTAATTTGGTCATATTTTAGCAGGCTTTAGCTCATGAACCTGACCACCTAGAATGTTTTAGCAGGTTCTAGCTCATGAACCTGACCACCTAGAATGCTCCTAAAGTATATGCGGTGATATCACATTGAAAACACGTCCGTTTTTGTTCTTGGTTCAAATCAATGTCTTGTATCTTTCTTTTTGATTTACATCAAACCTTAACTCTACACTCAAGCTTAAGTCTACACAAACTTAAATTCTATGGGAGGAGCTTGGACTTATTTTTGTGAAGACGATAGCCAATCGTCATGAAGCAGGCTGTTTGTTCAACATGTGTCTTTTACTGCACGGGTGGTATTTTCTGTTTGTTCAACATTGAATGTGGGTCAGGCAAGTGTCAACTGCCTAGTCCCAAATTCAATGTTATGATATGGTCGAAATAACATGTTCATGAAAACATGTGTATGCAATAAATTTTGAATGAGGTCTGTTGTGAAATCTGAGTATGCACTAATGAATGTTGGCAATCAAGTGCCTTAATGTAAATTATGACTCGAGCAGTGAAATGGTATATGAATGATATTATTTGGGATGCTACACTCCCAAAATAGGGTACTTGATGAGATTTATTGCTAACCAATCAGTGCTGCCTCACATTGTTTTTAAGCTTCTGAACAACTTTGCTGAAGACCGCAGCTTTCTAGAAAGTGAGGTTTCCAAGATATTGCGTCATTAGTGTAATAGTTTACGGGTGATGCTAAACTTTTTGGGGTGCTGCAATATTCAACTGAGGTGTTGCAATACTAAATGATGCGATTCCATACTTATGGCGGGTAGTGTACATATAACAAAGGATCATTTACCTACAAGAACTTGTGGGATGTTGTATCGTTGATTCTGGGTTGTCTTTTTCCGTGGTCTCGAAATTGGCTTCAGACTCCAGAAGTACTTTTTTTCCTCATCTGTAGAGCCTTTTAACCACTGCTTCCATTATTTAGGAATATTTTAATATGACCCATATTTCATTTGGTGCTCATCAAATGTTTTCACAATTGAGATATGATAGACATTGGTTGATGTGTCACACTGTCCCAACTGGACACAACTCGTTTTATAAAGTCTATTACCCTATTAGGACTACCTTGTCAAATTTCCAAGGGCTCTAATAACCCTTTTCCAAATGCTAACATTCTTTGATCAAGCAATGCTCCGCAGTTGCAGAGTGAATGCTCAGCAGTTTCGTTTTCAGCTTTGCAAAAACGACACTCAGAGGATTGGATTTTTTCCATCTTTTTAAGATGATACCTACTTGGGCAGTGACCGGTCATCAGACCAGTTATTACCCTAAGATTTCCTTTATTAGGATTCAGTATAGCCCGGGCTTTAGCTAGACTGGGTTTTATGAATCTTTTCGCTTGCTTGGATGTATCCGTGGCGTTCCAATTGGATTCTACCATGGACATTTCCCAATTTTTAGTTTCATCCTGAAAGTCCAGAAGTACTTGTAAATGGCATTATGCTGCTTGCATTTACTCAATTTGCATCCTATTATACTCTCGGCACAAAACATTCATGATTGAACTTTCGCTTGATAGGATTTGCAGTCATAGGGTTGGTGTCCTTTTCCAGGGGCCCGGAATTGGCCCTAGAACATCCAGGAAAAAAATTGAAAATGACACTATGTTGCAAGAAATTACACAGTGTGCATTATTTTATACACCCAGCGAAAATACCTGATGATAAGTGTGTCGCATGATATGGATTGCAATCATCGGATCTACGTGCTTTTCTAGGGTCCTGGAATCGACTCTAGGATATTACAGAAGTACTTGTAGATGGCCTTAATAAATTACTCATTATGCATTGTATTATACCTCTGTTGTAGAATCTTGAAGAATGGTATTTCGAACCAGCGAGAATGGTTCCAAATAAGTTTTAAGAGTTAAAATATATTAATAGTTCATGATTTAGTTATCAACACTGTAGTTCTGTTTGATCCATGTAAAATAATTATGAAAATATCTAAAATGACCTTCGGAAAGATCCCACGGAACATCCGTGCAAATCCGAAACCGACCGCCCGATGATTGGGGTGCCCCAGACAACCAGCAGTTGCATAACGGTTTACGTGAAAAGTCGTTTATTTATACACATTGCATCGCACCCGCACTACATGGTGGGTGAAATCATTTGATCGATGAGTTTCTCCGCATTAAACGAGTTCATATGTACAATTCGTTTCGTCCCGTATACTTGTACAAAGTAAGTCCGATCCGTTTAAGAGTACAGATAAATTTGCAACAAAATCTGCGTACTCGCATTTCATGCTATTTTTCATCATATAATATATGTGCGTACATCGCCTCCACTTTTGTACGTATAAGGCCTTTTCGCAGCATCGTGAAACTTTGCACATGTAAGCATCGCATTAAGCAAAAGGTGTTTTCGTTATATGTGCATTATGGTTGTCTGGGTCCTAGTATAGGTTTATTATTTATTTAGTTGGTGTTACATCAATTAATTTGATAAAACCTCGTTAACGATGTAACGCCAATTTACTCGGTCCATGGATGTGTCCCTCCAAATTCGATTTCTGGGAAAGCTGTACTCGTCCATGATTTTCCATAGCTCTTCGCGGTTATAAGCCGCATTAAAATCGATGAACAGGTGATGCGTTGGGACTTCACGGCAATTCTGGAGGATTTGCCGTACAGTGAAGATTTGGTCCGACGTCGAGCGGTTGTTGATGAAACCAGCTTGATAACTTCCTACAAACTCATTCGCTATTGGTGATAGACGACGGGAGATAATCTGGAATATCGCTTGGTAGGCGCTTCTTGTAGATGGGGCATATGACGCTTCCACTCCTTCGGAAGTTGTTCCGTTTCCCAGATTCTGAAAAACAGCCGGTGCAGACAGGCGGCAAACCTCTCCGGGCCCATTTTGATGAGTTCAGCTCCAATACTATCTTTAACAGTGGCTTTGTTATTCTTGAGCTGATTGATGGCATCCTTAATGAGGGGGCATGTTGGATTCCTTCATCCGTCGAGCTGACGTAGTCACTTCTTCCGCTGTCGTGACCCTCTGCGCCTGTGTTCTCCGTGCCATTCAGGTGTTCGTCGTAGTGCTGCTTCCCCCTTTCAATCACCATATGTCTGTCCGTCAAGTTACTTTTATCCTTATCCCTACACGTTTCGGCTCGCTGCACGAAGCCTTTTCGGGATGCGTTAAGCTTCTCGTAGAACTTTCGCGTTTCTTGTGAACGATGCAGCTACTCCATTTCTTCACATTCTGCTTCTTCCAGGCGCCGCTTTAAGTCCCTGAAAAGGCGGGTATGCTGCTTTCGTTTCCATTTATATCGCTCCACGTTTTGTCGCGTTCCTTGCTGCAGCATTGCAGCTCGCACTGCATCCTTCTCCTCTAAAACCTGTCTCGAACCAATCGTTACAGTCCTCCTTTTTGCGTACCCGACGATGCTCTCGGCTGCGTTGTTGATGGCTGTTTATGTTTATGTTGCTCCAGCAGTCCTAGCCAGTGTCGTAAAAATTCAGCCGAGTGATACCCGATCAGTGCGAAAACGAACAAAAAAAAACTCCGCTAGCAAGAAACCATTCTGACTTCGAGTGCGAATGCGACGAGGAAGAGAGTGGGTGCAACACACGCACGCATTCAGTTTCACCTACTGTTGGTGTCATTTCAAAATTCAATTTCACCTAGAGGCACTGAAATTGAAAATTGAATATAAAAAATTACAAATGAAATTTATATTACTGGTGTAAGAAAACGGCAATGTGACGCCTCCAGTTGATGAATCATGATTGTTTTCTAATAAAAAAAATACAACTTTTGCAATTTGCGGATGTTTTTGTTGGGTTTCTGACGGTAATGATTTTTTTCACTAGCGAAATTGAATTTGCTGTCAGTAGGTGGATGAGAATCAGTGTAGAAAAAGTAATTGAAAAACTGAATGCACGTTCAACCAGATTCGTGCATGTATTGTCATAAAAACATTCACACAAAGAAGAATTCAACGATGACGGATCCTACTGAGGATCGGCGTTGTTGACTGTATATTGAAATATACAGACACTGGTCCTAGCCCTATTCCGGCAACGCTACCTCGAGATGCTGCTCGTAGATGGCGGCGACGGTCGGTTGGGCCAGTCGCGCTAACTTATACCGAGACGGGTGTCGATACCGTGCATTGTTGATGACGGATAGTTTTGGGGCGCAGTTTCACCATCGCGAGTACGAAGCACTACCACTAGATAGTGATCAGAGTCAATGTTAGCGCCACGATAGGTTCTGACGTCGGTTATATCGGAGAAGTGTCGTCCATCGATCAAAACATGGTCGATTTGTGATTCCGTTTGCTGTGGTGATCTCCAGGTGTATCGATACGGGAGACTGGGCTGGAAGTAGGTGCTGCGAATGACCATGGAGGTCTTGGAGGTGGCGAAATCTATCGGTCATAGGCCGTTCTCGTTCGTCAGCCGCCCTCTCGGACGATGGTCAGCCGCCCCTGACATGGGGAACAGACGCTGTTGTTTACAAGTAAAGGTTACAAAACGTGAATAGTGTTGTGGTGTTGTGTTTCAAAGTGTAGTTGAAATCGATTGAATGTTGTGGAAATTTGTTATTGATCACAAAAAACATGTTTGTAAAAATAGTTCAGGGAAGCGAAGCTTAAACTAAATACTTGAAAAATTAAAAAAAAACATAAGAGAATCGAGCCGTACAACGTATATTTGAGCCGCATTTTAAATACAATGGGGTCTGATTTGGGAAAAGTTTATCACAGTGCATCATTTCCGTGTCCATAAACATGCAGAATTACATAATTTGTTCAACACATCTTTCAGAATACATTTTCATGTCGTTTCGTTACAAACATCATGTGTTAAATAATTTTCAAAAATATCATGAATCTATTTGCGATTATTCTGAATATATTAACCATAAAGTTAAAGGTAGTCTTTAGAATTCGTTCTTTGCTGCCATTCAAAATATTACTAGTGACGCCAAATTGAAAATTTAAACATATATGATTATCAAAAGACTTTATCCAATATATTCTGAAATGTATAAAACTAAACTATTTTTTTTCCTTCCTTGCTCTCAACATTAAATTGAATATACCGTGCAGATTCGAATTGCTCAAACGCTGGCCAGAACACCGGCCTTGATTCACCCAAATAATATAATTTCGTAAACTTTTATGAATGAAGAATGAAGGCGACCTCATAAGATTGAACCAAAGCGATAAAAATGGGTATGATTTCAAAAATATCGTTAGGAAGGGGAAACGTATTTTTAACGGGAAGGAAAAAATCTGAAAGTCCTCTTCAGTTGGGAACGCAAACCATAGATAAGGTATAATTCAATTGGCGGTATTATTTGATCACTTGAAGGTGACCTTCCGAGAAGTCTTCACAGCATTTGTATTTTGTAACCAGTTCTGAAGCCATAAGAATCATTTTTTTTTTTAATTTAATATAAAATATGTTTTAAATAGCATTTTAAAATGGATATCGAGTTATGGAGAGAAATTCACCTCTCATGTGACATCGACTAGTGGAGATATCGACTTATAGAAATATCGAATTATGGAGAGTACGATGTATGGAAATTTTAAGGGACTAAAAAATGCATCGAGTTGTAGAGTATATCGTGTTCTAAAATATCGAGTTGTGGAGAGTCGACTGTAGTTAGCGTTGCCAAGTAATTATTGAAAATAAAAAGAAGTTAGTTGTTTCTGTCGGACGTCATTCGCATCGCATTTTAAATCAAGTTTAACCTTCGGGCCGTCACGCTGTTGTACTTTGTACAACGGTTGTGATTTATATGCTATTATTTTGCAACAAAGATATCTATCGACACCAAATCAAAATGTATTCCTCAAGAATCTTCTAAAGAACAATACTCGATAGTTTTTGTGTACAGTATTGCCCTCTATTATGTGGCAAAATCAACAAATGTACATAGAAGTCGCAAAATAATGAATGCACTATAGACGGTTATACCACAGTTTGAAATCGGTATATCTCAAAATCCAGATGATTTCGAAACTTGGGGTCTTCAGTAAAGTTCTTCTGGAGGTGAAGCGCTATTTGATGGTACCTCATTTAGTTCGGAATTCGACCGCTAGGTGACAATAGTGTGCAAGAATCAGTTTTGTTTTGCAGTAATTTCAGGATCCTGACTATTTAAGGTGAAACATCTTGGAATCCAAAGATGGCCGTCACAATGGCCGGCTTGTGCCTCTACTCACGTTTTTTAAAGCACTAAACTGGATAAATAGTTAGCATTCCTTTCTGATCTTCTTATTTTAAGCTTTCTGCTAGTAAAATCAAGAAAGCATTTGAGCTACTGAATCAGATGGTGGCAACATTTTGAACCAACTAGCTGATAGTCCTTGAATTACCGAAGATGCCATTCCGAATTTCTTGGCTAAAATAATGACGACCCTTGAGCTACTGAGCAATTTTACCGAAGACACCAACTTCCTAAGTGGCTATGCTCCTGGGATATTCGCCAAACCATGGGATTTGTACAAAGTACAACGCACGACTACTCGCGTTACAAAAATTCTCGCGACTACCGAAAGGTTAAGGCACGAATATTTGTGACGCGAGTAGTCGCGCGTAGTACTTTGTACAACACCCTTGGTTTTTTATGTTGAACATAAAATACCTCGCGATCTATATTAAATATCAAAAAATATCTTTGACAAAGTTTTTTAGGAGATCATGGATTTAGGAGATAATGATATTTTGAACCAAGAAATTCAAGATTTTGCCATCATGCGGAGCTGAAACTTTTGTTTTGCAGATATCTCAGGAACCTGACCACTTAGAAAGATGCCGCCTTTGCCAAAGTTGTTCAGTAGCTCAAAAATAATCATTATTCTAGACAATATATTCAAGATTTTGCCGCCAGGTGGTGCTAGTGATCATGAAACTGTGTTTTACCGATAATTCATGATCTTGCTTACTTGGATAGAAGGAGTCCTCGGCAAAGTTGCACAGTAGACTTTCTCGGGAATACGACTGTGATGATTATGTTCTAGGTTATGGCTTTCAGTTTATTATGCTCAAAAACGGATTTTTCGTTTTCATCCGACGTTTTGGACATATTTATTGTGCCTTTTTCAAGGAATTTACTGTGTTCTGTTTTATCGTTAACATGCCCACAGCATAGGCAGCATAAGCCAACATGCGAGGTTTTGCCCGTTCTGGTATCTAACACGGGCGTAGAATCCTTAGAAAACGATCCGGATTGCAGAACTTGCCTGTTTGGCGCCACTTCCACTCTTCTTGTCCCCACCAGTCAACCAATTTTTATGACTTTTTGATAAATAGACTTAAAACAAAATGGCGGTCAAATAAATTTTATATGAAGAATGTCGGTCTCCCAAGGAATTTCGAGAGGAAAACAAATCTCTCGTTAAATAACATAACGGCTTATCTGCAGTGACGAAATCTTCTAATCAATTTTCACTATCATTGACTATTATTCTGGATGCAGTAGATATGCAACATGGAGGATGAAATGATCCGAAGGCATAATAACTATTTCAAAGACAATTTAACTTTTCAAACAGGAGGTGTTAATCTGAGAGAGACTCGCGAAGAGGAAAAATATCAACGTCATATGCAGCCCAGATTCCCCTCTCACGTAACGTCAAATGCAGCCCACCGTTTTTATGGCTGAAAAAGAGAAAAGTATTGTGTTCAAAGTAAATTGTTATTAAAAACCTCAGTCAGCGGAGCAGTTTTTTTCCAAAGTTGCTAATAAATCTAAACAGAAGATTAATTATTTCTAATGTCTGCTACGTTTGCTGGCATGAAATTTCACTCAAACGGCTATTTATGATTCGATGTGATGCGAACTCAATCATTTTTTGCTGAGAGGTTCATGTGAGGATTTGAACAGCTTGCGCATAATTGGTATAAACACAAAGTGGAATAAGAAAAAACTCAGCAATCACAGAAAAAGAAGACCGTCTTCGCGAGTCTCGTCTCAGGTGTTAATTATAAGAAGAAAATTTGCATCCAAGGAGTCCAGCGTTCATACAAGAAACGATTTTTCAAAACAAATTCCCATCAATCGTCATTCTTCTTCTTTATTGCCCCGTCCATCGCCAACGCATCCGACGCAAAACCGGAAGCACATGCTGGACCAAGTGGGCCAACAATAACAACAACGGCAATAATAGTAACATCTCGACGAACACCACTTCCGCTCACACACAATTACCAACAATCATCCATTCTGGGCGCAATATACACTCGAGCTTAATGGTAAATGATGGCCATCATTCTACTTCAATGTCTTCGGGAGAGCAGCACCGGGAGAGACTCCTGCTTAGCCCAGGGTGAGGGTGGCCACCACTCAGTCGGGACCCGATCATTGCCCGCACCGAGGCACGTATCGCTATCTGGTGCAATTTCCTCTACTGTCCACTCGATGTTGCGTCGCTGATGGCACACTATGCTGGTTTGTGTCGTCGTTGACGACGACAACGCACAGTGGTACCACTCGTAGGCCATAAACCGAAAAATAAACTGTCTATCAATCGGATAAGAGGATCATTTAAGGCCCAAGTCAGTGGAGGATCTGGAAACAGCCGACAATTTGAAATTTATTGAATGAACTTCGGATCAACGCACTCGCGATCCTGCTATGAAAATTATATGGCAGTGTTTGCAGAAAGAAATCAAGAAACGTTTTGCTCAATTAAGAAACAAAATAAATTTTTTGAAAATAAAATTTCTCAATTGGACCCCGGCTCTAAGCCCTTTTGGAAATTATCTAAAATCTTGAAAAAACCTCAGAAGCCAATACCGGCATTGAAAGAGGAAAACAAATTATTACTAACTAATTGTGAAAAAGCTCAAAAACTTGCTATGCAGTTTGAAAGTGCGCACAATTTTAATTTAGGACTTACTAGTCCAATTGAAAATGAAGTTACTCAGGAGTTCGAAAATATTCTCAATCAAGAGAACGTTTTCGAAAATGCCTGGGAGACTGATTTGGAAGAAGTGAGAACTATTATTAAAAAATTGAAAAACATGAAAGCTCCTGGCGATGATGGAATTTTCTACATCCTCATCAAGAAACTTCCAGAAAGTAGCTTATCATTTTTAGTTGATATATTTAACAAATGTTTTCAATTAGCATATTTCCCTGACAAATGGCAAAATGCTAAGGTTGTTTCAATTGTAAAACCAGACAAAAATCCTGCAGAAGCTTCTAGCTATCGTCCAATCAGTTTGCTTTCCTCCATCAGTAAACTTTTTGAAAAGGTTATTTTGAACAGAATGATGGCCCACATCAACGAAAATTCAATTTTTGCCAATGAACAGTTCGGATTCCGCCATGGACATTCGACCACTCATCAACTTTTACGTGTAACAAATTTGATCCGTTCCAACAAATCTGAAGGCTACTCTACTGGTCTTGCTCTTCTAGACATAGAAAAAGCATTCGACAGTGTTTGGCATGAAGGTTTGATTGTAAAATTAAAAAACTTTAATTTCCAACATACATTGTTAGAATAATTCAAAGTTATCTGTCAAATCGTACACTTCAGGTTAATTATCAGAACTAAAGATCTGAAAGACTTCCTGTAAGAGCTGGTGTTCCTCAAGGCAGCATTTTGGGACCAATATTATACAATATTTTCACATCTGACTTACCTTAGCTACCTCAGGGATGTCAAAAATCTTTGTTTGCGGATGACACAGGCCTCTCCGCCAAAGGTCGAAGCCTGCGTGTCATCTGTAGTCGATTGCAAAAAAGTTTGGATATTTTTTCTTCATACTTGCAAGAATGGAAGATTTCTCCTAATGCTTCCAAAACTCAACTAATAATATTCCCACATAAACCAAAAGCTCTATATTTGAAACCTTCAAGTAGACATGTTGTCACGATGAGAGGGGTTCCAATAAATTGGTCAGATGAAGTTAAGTATCTAGGGCTCATGCTAGATAAGAATTTAACTTTCAAAAATCACATTGAGGGCATTCAAGCCAAATGTAATAAATATGTAAAATGTCTCTATCCCCTTATTAATAGAAAATCAAAACTTTGTCTTAAGAACAAGCTTTTGATATTCAAACAAATTTTCAGGCCAGCCATGTTGTATGCTGTACCAATATGGACTAGCTGTTGTAATACCAGGAAGAAAGCTCTGCAGAGAATTCAAAATAAAATTTTGAAAATGATTCTGAGGCTTCCTCCCTGGTATAGTACCAATAAGTTACATAGAATATCCAATGTTGAAACATTGGAACAAATATCAAATACAATCATTGATAATTTCAGGCAAAAATCGTTACAATCTTCTATTGCCACGATTAATGCGTTATATGTTTAGATTAAGTTAGGTTAAGTATATTAAAAACGTTTTTTTTCCTCTTATAAGCAGGTGAAATCAACTCACCTGTAAAAAAACTGAAATGCTACGGCAAATGAAATGTAATATGTTGTTAACAAAATGTTAATTAAATCTTAAATTTGTTTTACCAAATAAGGATGATAGTGTTGTCTAATAACACAGAACACCTAGATATAAGAAATGAATGTAATGTTTGGAATGATACTAATAAAGAAATTCAAAAAAAAAAAAACAAAAAAAAAAAAGAATGAACTTCGGGTGAGAAAATGCTATAATATTATAAATGTTTATCCACAATATTTAAAAACTCTACCAGTACCACTTATTTAAAAAGGGGCCGTCCATAAATGACGTAGCATTTTTTCACTGATTAGTTACACCCCCCTCCCCCCTCGTAGGTTTTCGTCACAAATGCTGGTACTCCCCCTGGAAAATACGTAGCATACCGAGCACCCCCCCCCCCCCTCCTCCTATATTTTTTTTATTTGTTTTCCTTAGTGACTGGGTTGAAAATTGGAATTCAGAAGTTCAATACAAAGTTTAACATCAATTACTGACTGAAATCTATTCTAACAGTTTCATATACAGTAGCGCTCAAAAGTAATTTGGAAAAGTTTTAAATAAACATTTTCCTTGGTTTTGGTTTCCAGTTTCTTATAGACTATATTATATTACTTTTGCTGTTCTTACCATAAAAAAACAAGTTTACTATAAACAATGTGAAAACAAATTGATTGGATTGACGAAGCTCGTTACTGTCGAGTTAGGGTCCAATATATTTTATAATATATTGAACAAAAATTTCGTTATATTAGAAGATTGTTGTTTTAATTATTCGTTGTTAGGAAATAGATTTCAATGAAGATGATCAAGAAAATATATTTATTCGAAATGAATCATCGTTAATATTATCCAATTTCAAATCATTTTAGCAAACAGTGGCCAGATACATAAAAAATTACACTGGAAATATTTGGAATGTTTAGATACAAATATCTCAATATTTGATACATAGATACAAATATCTCAATATCTCAAATACAATAATCTCTATTAATATTTCAGTTGATTTTTATTATTGTTTCCATACTGAAATACTCTTACATAACCTATAATGAAACCGTTGAATAATAAAAATTCTTCAAATTACCGAGTTATTAACAACATTTAATGATAGTGCAATTTTGTTAACACTCGAATCTATTATCCTCATTAATATTCAGGCTATTCCATCAAGAGCATTGATATATCAAAACAAATGATGAGTTGATTGGGTGGAGATCTCCTGCAATATTGAAGGCATAATTCACGGAATAAATATCTTGCTTTAAATGTAATATTTGCCAAGAAGAGCATATATTATTTTCTTGAAGAAATAAAGCACCAACAGAAAATATGGATAAAACTTAAACGGCTGACTTTATGTCATGTTCATGACAAAAATATGTACTTCAAGTAGTTAGAGCATTGATTTTTATTCAATTCATTAAACTTATTTTGTTTATTTATAAATTTATTAATTTAGACGTGAATATAATATAATATTCACATAATTATTTAAAGCTTCAAAACATCTGTTTGATTGCATTTATCAAGAAAATCTAAAGCTTCATAGATATTTTTTTCAATCTTGTTATATGAATGTTTTGAAGCTTAATCATAATTTCATAACCCAAGTTTATAAGTAAAAAAAAAATGTATGCAATTTTTTTCAGCGCCTTTCTTTTTACGGACTTGATTCAAAATGCTACGTCCACTAGCTAGGACCCCTCCCTCCCCCTCGTCACACTTCGTCACAAATACGTGAAGACCCCCCTCCCCCCTAAAGAGCTACGTCATTTATGGACGACCCCAAAAAGGAACTTTTCGTTAGTTATAATACCTCTATACAGCAATCCAAGGTACCATGCATTATATGGTTTATCAAATAAAAATGCACATAGAGGATAGTGCCATTTCATAATTGCATTTCAAGAATTAAATTATCCTGTCAAAAATATTCAGTAAATAATTCTGTTGCAAACTGCTAAGGAAAACGAAATTGATGCAGCTCAATACTAACTTCCAGAGAGATCTAACGGTTCTCCGGGTATGAACTCCCACTATGAGTAAAATTATCACAAGGGAACAAAAGACAACAAAATATAATAATGTGTTTGCTAAAACCTGATAAATTGGTGTTGTTATGTTCCATGTTCAATTGAAAATGATGAGTAAACTAACTATCTAACTGACGATTTTCTTTATTGAATTTTACTGTTCCAGTAGCAATATTGAAATTACATGAATATTTGCATGCCCACCTTAGCCGTTAATCTCAAAAAAATGCAGAGACATAAATTTTATAACAAAATTGTCCAATCTGCTTGCTTTTTCTATCAGTAAACTTTTTGAAAAAGTCATTTTGAACAGAATTATCAACTTTTCGCGTGACAACAGATCTAGCGTTCTTAGACAAATAAAAAGCACCCGGCTGTGTTTGGCATGAGAGTTTGCTGGGAAATAACATAAATAATTTTTCAACATAAACAGTTAGAATTATCCGAAATTATCAGTTAAATCGATCACTTCAGGTTGATAATGAACCTTCAAGTTCATTATCAAGATGGATTTTTGTCATGATAACAATAAACAGATCAGAATAAGTCAACTATCTAGAGCAAATGCTTTATAAAAATTTTACTGTTAGAAACACACTCAAGCAAAATTTAACAAATAAAAAAAAACATTGTCTAGAGAAAATTTTGAAAATGTTTCTGAAGCACCCTTCCTGGTATAGTATTAATGAGTCACTTAAAATATCCAATGTTGAAACATTGGAACAAATGTCGAATAAAATTATTAATAATTCTAGACAAAAATCGTTACAACACTCTATTGCCACCACAATTGCGTTATATATCTGGGTTAAGATAGATTGAGTTTATTGAAAGCGTTTTTTTGCGTATAAGCAGGTGGAATCAACTCACCTGTAAAAATTGTGAGCTGCTAATAATACTGGTTTTTTTGGCGCTTGGGACAAAAAAAAACAATGTTCCTACGTCTGATGACCACTTTGTAGAACAAATGAAACCACAATGCAACGCCGCCTTCGTCAGCTGGGAGGGCTGCTGCCGCTATTGAGAACCGAGCTTAATTTCCGGTCGACCTAGATTCGCCGCCCCCGAAGCGCCTCCAAGGCATCCAACTATTTACGGCACTGGGAGACGGAAGGTTTTCTTGTTTTATTGCGCTAGCAAACAATTGTTGATTGTTGCCGTCCGCTTCGTTTGTTATTGGATCGTTTGCTCGGAGGAACGGGAAGAACCAATCCTGACGAGTTTCTGGAAGCACCAGGAGCAGATGCTGACGACACTCGGGATGAGTGTCGTTTCCAATCTGCGCTTCGTCCGGACTATAGTAGTATTGCAGCGTTTCTTCTGCTGGTCACGTGGGAGTTTGGGTAGGGGACAAAAATGATTAATGTGCGTCTTGGCCATTGGGATTGTTTGGCGGTTTGAAGTACCGGTATTCTGGGAGAAGGTCGATGAAAATTTTCTGGAAATGATTTCAATCGAAGGTACAGTGGAATGGGAACAAACGAAATAAAAGTGTCAAACATTGTTGCACTCAGGTATTTTCCTTTTGGTTCATTAATCACTCGATTGTTGCTTGAAATATTCTTTTCTAAGCAAAGTTTGTTTCTGGAGATAAAGTAAAGAGACAACTCAATCAATCATCGAATGCTAAACAGCAATGGACGTTACGAATTATCCAACAAGACTTTTAGGGGTTTTTTGATACCTGTCACTTATTACACTCTAGGAACTGACTTAACAAGCTTTTCTGTCAAAATATTCAAGATTGATATAATAAAACAAAAATACAACTCAATTCAAGTACAAGACACATAAAAATCGTTGCATCGAAAATTCTACACCCCAAATACACAAATATTCATTACCTCGAGATTCATTACTATATATCTTTACGGATTCATTCCAATTTGTCAAATACCGCAAACGATTACCCTTTGCCTGCCATCGATCTCCCCTTGACAGCCCTTAATTATCAGTACTTAGCACTTGAATTTATGGCAAGTCAGGCGAACAACCAACAAATCCCCCTCCCTCTTCCTCATATTGAATAAACAGAGAAATAAAATCGAAATCGAAACCCGTTCGGGCCAATACTCACGTGTACAACGGAATCGTCTGGCCATTCTTGTACCAGATGACCAGAATCGCCCGATCGCCCAGAAGTGGTGCCGTGATGTTGCACTCCAGCTTGCCCGTGTTGCCCTGGACTGCTTCGGCCAGATGGAGCGGAGCTGCAATAGGGGAAAACAGAGAAAAACGACACGAAAAATAAGAAATAGAATTTAATTTATTGCGCTGGGGATGCGCTGTACGCTGTGCACAGTGGTGCATAGCTGGACAGAATTTTCTCATATAAAGGTTTCTAAGTAGGCATTTTTAATACATTTCTATACCATTAAATTATGTTTCTTACAATATTCTTGTTGCCATCTTAGATGAGTTTCGTTATCTGTCCAGAAGCGAAAAAAAATCATCGCATCTGTAACGGGTCATAATCGGCAATGTATCGCAAGTAACCTGAGAGACACTCGCGAAAGGGAAAAATATCAACGTCAAATGCAGCCCGTCGTTTTTATGGCTGAAAAAGTGAAAATTATTGTATTCAAAATAGACTGTAATTAAAAACCTCAGTCATCAGTGCAGTTTATCCAAAGATGCTGATAAATGTAAACACAAGGCTAGTTATTTATAATGTCTGCTACGTTTGCTGACATGAAATTTCACTTAAAAGGCTATTTATGCTTCGGTGTGATGCAAACACAATCATTTTTTGCGCTAATTGATGAAAACAGTGTGTGGAATAAGAAAAAAACTCAGCAATCATAGAAAAAGAAGACCATCGTCGCGAGTCCCGTCTCAGGTTGTAACCAGTTTGATAAATAAAAACAGCGAACGAGAGCCCCAAAGAGAGAGCGACGATAAAATCCATTTTTCTAGCTTATTTAACGTTGGGGGTTGGTGATTTATTTTACTGGCACGATAAACAATCTCTGAATACCAGATATCAACTCTATAAACCCATATTCTTCTTTTTTTTAGTAGCTATAGCTCTCAAGTCACACATCCCTTTCTCAAACGTACAAAGAAGTTTGAATAGCAGAATTCTAACAGTCAAAATTGGCGATTCTCTGACTGTTTGCAATATTTATGCCCACTCTGGTTCACAACATTACTCTGCCCGCGAGAATTTGTTCAAAGAACAATTGCCCTTCTACCTACAGGCTGCTTCCGAACATGTCATTCTTGGCGGGGATTTTGATTGTGTTATCTCTAATAAAGATGCAACAGGGACAAACAATCAAAGTCCTGCTATAAAACAATTGGTAGAGAACATGCAACTCAATGATACATGGGATTGCCTAAAAAGAAATGTTATTGATTATAGTTTCGTTCGTTCTAACTCCGCTTCTCGCATCGATCGTATTTACGTCTCTAGGTCGCTTGTTCGGCATCTCCACTCTTCAGAACTGTTCGCTACGTCTTTTTCAGACCACAAGGCTTACAAAATCCGATGTGGTCTGCCAAATTTAGGTAAACCATTTGGCCGCGGTTATTGGTCTATGCGTGCTCACGTTTTAAATGAGGAAAATCTCGCAGAATTCGAGCAAAAGTGGACTCGATGGTTGCGGGAGAAACGTAATTTTAATAGCTGGATGTCTTGGTGGATTGAATATGCTAAACCAAAAATCAGAAGTTGTTTTAGGTGGAAAACCAACGAAGCATTCCGTGAATTTCACGCAACGAACGAAATGTTGTACCGTCAACTAAGAAATGCATATGACCACTTGTACCAAAATCCAAATGGTGTTGCCGAAGTTAATAAAATCAAAGCAAAATGTTGCAAGTTCAAAGCAATTTCTCGAAAGTATACGAACGTTTAAACGATCGTTATGTGTGTGGAGAAAAAGTGTCCTCTTTCCAAATAGGGGATCCTTATCGACGAAAAACAACTATAAGTTCAATTCGTCACGAAGATCGTTGCATCACTACAGGGACGGAGATAGAAAATCACGTTCACGATTTCTTCCGAAATCTTTATAGTGAGGAACAATTGCACAGTTTTGAATATTCGCCTACGATTCATATTATTCCAGCTGATTCAAACAGTAACAACGCCATGATGCATGAGATAACAACGACTGAACTATTCTTTGCAATTAAGTCAAGTGCATCTCGAAAGTCACCAGGAAGCGATGGAATTCCAAAAGAATTCAACCTGAAGGCTTTCGAAATTATTCATCCACAGCTCAATTTGATAATTAACGAGGCGTTGCAAGGAAATGTACCCGAAAATTTTGTTGAGGGAATTGTTGTGTTATGTAAAAAGAAAACAAAAGACCAGACTATCAAAGCGTACAGACCGATCAGTCTGCTAAATTATGACTATAAGCTTTTGTCCAGAATCCTAAAAGAGCGGTTGGAGAAAGTTATGGTTGAGCAAAACTTACTGAACGCAAGCCAAAAATGCTCGAACTCAGATAGAACTATCTTCGAAGCTGTGCATGCTATCAAAGATCGAATAGCAGAATTGAACTGTAGGAGAAGACATGGAAAATTAATTTCCTTTGATTTTGATCATGCCTTCGATCGTGTAAATCATGATTTCCTCAAGGTCGTGATGCGGAACATTCATTTGAATGGAAACTTTGTGCAACTTTTAGGGAAGATTCTGTCCTCCTCAAAATCTCGTTTGCTAATCAACGGAAATCTCACTCCAAGCTTCCCCATCCAACGTTCTGTTAGACAGGGCGATCCTTTAAGTATGCATTTATTCGTCCTTTACCTACATCCACTCCTAGAAAAATTACGAGCTATCTGCAATGATCCAATGGATCTCGTGGTAGCATACGCAGACGATATTTCCATCATAATAACAGATGAACGCAAGCTGGCAATCATAAAACAGGCTTTTGTAAACTTTGGGCCCTGCTCCGGATCACTACTGAACCTTAACAAAACGTTCACGGTAAACTTAGGACCACATCGGGATGCAGATGACATAAATTGGCCGATGGCCAAAGATTCAATCAAAATTTTGGGAGTAACGTTTTTCAATTCCCAAAAGCAGTTAATCGACTACAATTGGGCGGATGTTACCAGAAAAACATCTCGATTAATGTGGATGTATAAGGCAAGGAATCTCACACTGCACCAGAAAATAATTGTGCTAAATACATTCATCACATCGAGGCTCTGGTTCTTAGTCTCGATAATCAGCGTACCAAATCATGCCGTAGCACGAATTACATCGCACATTGGAAGTTTTATATGGGAGCGTTTTCCAACCAGAGTTCCAATAGAACAGCTCACTTTGCCGAAAAATATGAGTGCACACTGGGCCAGGAGCAGAATTTAGCCAGACAAAACCTCTAGCGCTTTAGGAGTGCATTTTTTCGGGTTGGTGTCAAAGGAGACTTATCTTGAATTTGTTTGTTCTTTAATTTGATGATAAAAGTTAGTTGGAAATTTCGCCGCATAGGTGGCGCTGCGATGCAAACTTTTTTGTTTTGCGTCTTAGAGCTTTTGCGTCTTCGGCAATGTTTTAGAACGT
The DNA here is from genome assembly GCF_002204515.2 of Aedes aegypti. Lineage (NCBI taxonomy): Eukaryota > Metazoa > Arthropoda > Insecta > Diptera > Culicidae > Aedes > Aedes aegypti. The sequence goes on along the minus strand of NC_035109.1, from coordinate 98,272,559 downwards.
GTAAAAATACGACAAGTTGTCGAAGACACCAAAGTTCTAGGACTTCAAATAACAAAGTTATGGTAAAAAATGTGTAAATCACTTAAATTTTACGTTTTTTCTACTTTTTACGTCAAAATCGTAAAATGTTTCATTTTAACAACCATGCGTCGCTTAATTTCGATAACATGCATATACTTTATTAAGAAAAATCTTATTATTATATAAATATTTAATTTTTGAACAAATTATTGTAAAAATATGATAATTTTTAACATAACTTAACTCAAAAAGTTGCAAATTTTTGCAAAAAATTATCAATGATCCCAAATACGCTATATTTCATCTACCAAATGTCAAAGTTTGCCGGATGTATATTTTGGTATATTTGAGATATCTGAATTCAAAATAACCACCGTTTTCATATAAATAGAATAGACTTATTATCAATTTTATCATTGTACTACAAGATTGTTAGACACATTGCGTCAGTCAAGTTTTATGAATCAAATACTTTTTATTAGTCAGGTGTTACAGTATCTAGATATTTTCATATTGTTGTATGGCTCTTATGTCATCTCCAGCAACTGTCTATTTAGAACTTCGATATGGCCTGCTATAATTCATTTTTTACATCCTGTTATGACCGCGTCGAGACAGTTCTCTCTGACATAAATCACAATTTACAAATCACTAGTATCAAAATAAAAGTATTTAATTAACAAATATTAACTGACGCAATGTGTCAAAAATCTTGTAGGATAATGGTAAAATTAATAATAAGTCCATTCTATTTATATGAAGAGATGGCTATTTTGAATTAAGATATCTCAAATATATCAAAATATACATCTGGCAAACTTTGACATTTGGTAGATGAAATATAGCGTATTTCGATACATTGATAAGTTTTTGCAAAAACTTGCAACTTTTTGAGTAAAGTTATGTTAAAAATTATGATGTTTTCACAATAATTTGTTCAAAAATTCAAATATTTATATAATAATAAGATTTTTTTTTCATACAGTACATCCATGTCATCGAAATTAAACGGCGCACGGTTGTTGAAATAAAATATTTTACGATTTTGAGGTAAAAAGTAGGAAAAACGTAAAATTTAAGTGATTTACACATTTTTTACCATAACTTTGTTATTTAAAGCCCTAGAACTTTGGTGTCTTCGACAATTTGTCGTATTTTTACACGTTCTAAAACATTGCCGAAGACGCGAAAGCTCTAGGACGCAAAACAAATAAGTTTGCATCGCAGCGCCACCTATGCGGCGAAGTTTCCAACTAACTTTTATCATCAAATTGAAGAACAAACAAATTCAAGACAAGTCTCCTTTGACACCAACTCGAAAAAATGCACTCCTAAAGCGCTAGAGGTTTTGTCTGGCTAAATTCTGCTCCTGGCCCAGTGTGGAGTGGTTTGAACTTACACCTACCAATGTATAAATGCAAATCTTTGTTGGTGACAAGATTCCTGAAAGAAATGGGAGAAACACCATTTGTGAGTTCTCTTGCGCAACATTTGGAGAACCCACCAAACCTAGCTGCGATTCCTGCTTTGTATCCATGCTTGAAGAGCCTCTCCAAGGTTCTACCATATATTCTAAGTAGAATAAGGGAAAATCCGGATGCCACATTACTCCACAATCACTTCCGCGAGAAACTGAATAAACCAAAAGTCATGCAAGAAAATACCAACATAGCCTGGAGGAGAGTGTGGCAAAACATCAGGATCAAAGGACTAACATCGATAGAACAATCAATGTACTATCTCCTTGTGAATGGGAAGATTCCACATGCAAAGCTACTCCATCGACAAAACCGAGTCGCAAACCCATTCTGCCAGCTGTGCCCAAATACAGAGGAGGATCTAGAGCACAAATTTTCCAGCTGCCCGAAAACCAGTGCTCTTTGGAATCATCTTCAATCTAAGTTGGAGACAACCGTAGGAAGGAGGATGACTTTCACTAGCCTGAGATTTTCTGAATTGAAGAACATGAACAGAACATGCCGATACCAGGCTCTAAAAATATTTATTAGTTACGTAAAGTATGTTTTAGATGCCAATGACCAACTATCAGTTGAGGCATTAGATTTTATTCTTAACTGTGTTATTGTGTAGAAAGTTCATGAATGTAATCAAATAGTTCCAATAAACGTGTTTAAAAAAAAAACAAAGTTAAATTATTTGGGAAAAGATTACATTTAAAAATTGCAGCAAATCTGTAAGAACGCATTGCTGTTCAATATTTTGAGGAGTGAGAATTATCAATTTAATATAATCAAATTATCTTCACTTGAAATATAAGTTTATTTTTCCAGAGTAGTGAGTAGTTAGATTGATGGTAGGTACATGTTTTCTTTATATGATATAAAAATATTGAATTTCATTTTTTACCTTAAAATTCAATGGAATATTTACTTTATTAAAAATCAGATGCGGTCATATTAGAAGTAAAAACAATGTCTAATGATAATCCAGCTTCCTCATTTGAATATTCATGGATACAGGTGAAACCATATGCAACTTATTTGAATGTAGTTTTAATCAAAGTATATTTTATCTGCATTCATTTGCCTCCCTGATTGAGCTTGAGCTTGAGCTTTGAGCTTGATTGGCCGCCCGTGGATGCACTCCAGTATCGCCAGATCAGCTGCACTTACACAAGGAACCAACCGAATGACTGCTTGGGACTAACAGGCATCCTCAGTGTATAAGTGCTGGTGATCTTCTATTTTTAGGCAACAATGGCACCTGCCACGTCAGAATGCAGACCAATGTGGGGAAGGGGGAGGAATTGATGATGCATTGAACTGACTCCCACGTAGACCGTATATTCCACTGCATCCACGTCAGTTCATGCGGGAGTGTATGGATTGGGGGAAAGGCATGGCAGAAAGGTTTGCTTTTGTGGTTAGCAGACTGCCTGTATATCAGGCGTAAGAAAGGCGTGCGCGTGGAAGTAGAAAGCGTTAGGGAAACGGTTTCTTGTCCGGTCTCTGGTTCTAGCGTTTGCTATGAACGAATAGTTTGAGTGTGATATATTTAGAATGGAAGATAGAAGAAAGTGAGAGATATACAACTACAAAGTACGAGGAAAGGGACGGGCTTGGGATTGAACCTATGACCTTCTGCATATGAAGCAGAAGCGGTAGTCATCAGACCACCAACCCCGTCTTCTTTTTTTTTAAAGGGACGGGCCTGGGATTGAACCCATGACCTTCTGCATATGAAACAGAAGCGATAGCCATCAGACCACCAACCCCGACTGCATTCATTTGCCTCCCTGATAACAACAAAACCATAAAAAATGGCTATATAAGGACTGTTCATTTTATAAAATGAAGTGTATATTCTATATCTTTTTAATTTATCAATAAAATCGCAATCGGTTTTTTGTACATTGTTCAACTAATATTGTAAGCCTCCAAAATAATTAAATCTTACATAAATAAAGAACAACGTTTAGAACGGACGATTTTTGGAGGTCATTAAATCAATGATTGTTACGAATTGGCTGGAGAATTCGACAGTCTTTATTTTTATTTTCAAAAAAGGCTTGGTCTTTGAAAACATTATCAATCAGAAGACTGCTGGAAAATATCAAGTTATTTTTGGAGCAACAATTTCCCAAATTACGTATTTCACCGATTTCTTCTGAGAAGCAGGCTTTGTCCCAGTAGGGACGTAACGCCAGAAAGAAGAAGAATGAAAAATAACCTACGCCTTCATAGAGTTGCTTATATAGTCCCCACGTCACATTTAAAGGACCATAGAGAAACAAATGCTTTATTTTTAGAAGATCTCTCAAAGCACAATACAATCATTCAAATTGGCAACAATGCTGTAATGAAATCGATTTTATTTTCCTCATATTATTTTCATAATATGTTATTCTGAGATTACCGATTGAAATATTTGGGAAAAACTGTTGAATTGAGATCTCTGCTACTGCGCAATTTGCACAAGATTTTATGAAAAAGCCTTCCAGGATTTTGTAAATTAACCCAATTTTTAAATAGTGTACAATATTACGATAGACTCCAGCTCTTGCGATGAAATCTGTGAGAATGATGCTCAGGACTTTGCAATAATCCTACTCAGAATTCTGTTAGAAATCTATGAAACATTGCGTGAGAATCGCACCTGGTATTATGAGGATCTCTCCAAATAAAGTTCTGAATTTTGTACGAATACTGTAAAGCATTTTGCGAGTACCTTCTTCAGGATTAAGTAATAATTCTTCCTAAAATTAAGTGAGAATCATGTGCTGGAATCTGTTATAAACGTGCTAAGAATTTCATCAGAACCTTGTCCAAAATTCCAAACTAAAATCGTGTATTGGAATCCGTAAGGATGTTGTTCAGGATTTTATCATTATACCACCCAGAAATATGAGAAAACCAGTCGCTGAACTTAGTGAGAATTACGGCCCGATGACATGCTGCGTAAATTCCTTCCAAGATTGTGTAAATCAGACAAAAAATGTTACATGATTCAATGAGGCTCCATCCCATGATTTAGTGAGGATATGATTGTTTTTTTTTTCGCAAATTTGTAAGCCTTGGTCTTGCGAAATTTAAACTTCTAAGCAGGGTCTTTAAAATACTTCTTCTTTAAGTTGTTGTGAGGTTTGGTCAATCGGCTAATTCAATCTGAAAATAAAAAGAGAGTTCTTCATTATTGAGCATAACTGAAACTAATTATGACAATTTCCGCAAATCGGAACAAAATTTTCATTTGTTTGGCTGAAAATAAACAATCAAAACCATACAAACTTACTGTTTGTCAAGGTATGCTGAGGACATATTTCCAAGCTTCAGTTCAGTGGTGGTTGCCAGCTTCTGTCAAATATTTTATAGCATATTGTTTTTTTTATGGTGAGCGTAAAAATTGGACATGGATGAATCACTAAAGTAACCTAGTGTCAGAGAATAGTGGAATATTATTGATTTTTTAAAGCCCTATCTTAAGTAAATTAGTAAAGGCTACCAACATACAATCTGTTCGTGATAATGAGAATTTTTTTATGCGAAAAATATTGTTTAACTTTGACGAGCTTAGTCTTAGGAGTTTTCGTAAAAACTAGTGAAAGATGCACAGAAAACTGATTACGATTTTGTCAACAAATAAAAAAGACATAGCATAAACAAGATGTCCACTATATAAAGGAATCCTTATTATCAAAAAATGACTAATTTTTTTCTTATTTGCGTTTTAGAACCCTATTCACTTCCACAAAGTTGCGTACTTTGACTCAAACTTAAAAAAAATATGCGAATAAATATGCTAAATTTTGAAAATATGGGACAATGTTATATATTTAAGATAATATAAAATCATTAAAAAAAAAACATAATTGTTTAAAACATGTTTTAATGTAAAACAGACTTTAATTTATGAATAGGTAAAACATGTCACCTGTACAAAAAAACAAGTGAAAAACAAAGATTTTAAAATTTTGTTCATTCTTATGAGGAATACTTTAGCATCTTTTGAACTGCCCATAAAAGCATAACTGTCCCCTTAGGATTTTCAAATCATGCGTGTATAGGGAGCCGGATCCTGTTCTTGGCACTTTTGATTCACTTCGGCAGTGGGGTTTTTTTAAAGCAACTTAGCTCATATTTGGCCACAATATGCGTCGTATTTAAGTGCTTCTTATTGCAAAAGTTTCAGACGATTCGGCCAAGAAAAACTTTCGATGCCAAAGTGAATCATGGAAGTGCCCAAGTAGCTCTGCACCCTATATTAAAATATGAATTTTGCTCATCGCAACATTCATGTTTCAGTATATACGTATATGAAAATTAAAATACAGTCTTATATGAACTTTTAACCCAAGAACGTGAATTGTGTTCAAGTTAATATTTTGTGTTGATCATTATTAGGAAAATGTCACCTCTGGCTCTATTCGCTCTGGCTGCGATTTGTCTCTGCTCCGCCACTTACATTTTGGGGCCAGCCGCACGCCTGGGCCATGTGAGACTTTTTATGATAGATCCTCGGGCGGACCGGTTGAATGCCGAGGTTTGTCTTACGTTTCCGGTTGAGCGGTGGCTTGCGGTACGCAAGCACCCCGACGACCCGAAGCCGGCGATTCGTTGTGATCGATACTACTTGACGTAGTTCCCGACGGTGAAGCTAGCCTACTCCGATGCAGAGTTCCCCAACGGAGAAATATCTCTCAAACCGGTAACGTTATGCGTTGATCTTATTCTGTTGTTGGTCGGTAGAGCGGCGAAGCCGGCCCAGCGATTCCCAATGGAGGATGGCTTCCGGTTCACTGGTGACTATCCATCACCGATACTACGTGACACTAATGGCGTTTTCGTTTGTTGCTTGGGCGATCCTAGTTTCGCCTTGGATCCGCTCTAACAGCTGTCAAAACCAAGGATGGAAAAAAACCGTCTCTAGCGACAAAAAACACGGTATTTGAACGGTCTAAGAGGGCCGTCGCTCTTGAAGCAGCATGATTTGAACACCTCATTACGCGCGCACTCAACCGACATATGGAGCATCCGATGCACTGTTTGTCGCGGGACAAAGAGTTTATCGGATGTTGTTACAAGTAGCGATCAACTTGAATCATGGCGCATTTGCGCCATTGTTTTTCGCTAAACCCATGCCTGAATGATTTTAGACTCTCAAACAATATATCCGAAGGGAAATCAACAGATAAAAATGGAACAATCCTCAGAATGATAAAACAATGACTCGCGAACACTTAATCGCTAGCATACATGCAGAACGATGCATTAATCGCGGAGCGTAGTTAGCAGTTCCTAATGCGTACTCTGCTGTTTCGGCTCACACCACTGCCGTATCGTACTCTTTTACCGCCGATGAGAGAGCCTTTCGGATCCGTACGATCATGAACCCAGTAGACCGTATATACCCCCCCTTTTTTCAATAGCAGACTGTTTATGTATGTAGACGTAAGGAAATGCCTGCTATAATGATGGAAGAATGGAACGGTAGAGAAACGGTTCTTTGTCCGTCTCTGATTCAAGCAAATTCTAAGAATGAATGGATCAACTGTGATTAATTAAGATTAAGTAGCCCGTCAACAACAACAATGATGACTTTTTAGCTTGCATTTCAAAGTGATAAAACTAAGTTTTGATAGTTTGTATTGACTTGAAAAAGTATCACTGTACGCGCCAACATGCATAAAGTATGCTGATACTTTTTCAGCTGTGTCAGTTCAAAACCAACTGATTTTCTTTCATCCGAAATCATGAGATGAATTAGCAACAATCATCAACGACGCGTACAAATTTCAATGACTTCGCCTGAAGAGTGAAAGATAGAAGCAAGTGAAGGATACAACTACAAAGTCCGAGGAAACCAGCTGCTTATGATGCAAAAGCGGTAGCCATTAGAACACCAACTCCGTCCAATGAGATATTTATGATTTTTTTCGATCGATTTGGGGCTTAAGTTTTGTCCGACATTTGTTTGACGACGCGCCACTGTGCACTGGCCGAAGAAGACCAACACCATCCAAAGAACACCACGAAAAGGATCCCGAGAATGGACAACAGTGCGCTCTCCGACGGTATTGTGGTTCGATAGACGAGCAAGGGTATGGATTTCGAAAAGAAGATGGTAAATTTCATTTGACGATAAATTTTATTGTATTTAGTTGCGAGACACACTGACTGGATGGAGTGGGAAAAGCGATGCTTTCGATTTCCATTTTTTTTTCTGTTCTTTACGTTAAACTAGCTGGTGGCGCATACTGATTCGTGTTGGATTGCGAAGCGAATGATTGAACTATTGGAGAATTAAGTTATGAAGCAGAAGAAATAGTGCTTATTTGCTATGATTTTGTTTCAAATCAAATTATCTCGGTTGGGGGTTAAAAGCATATGGATTGCTAAAATAAGAAATATTTCTGTCTGGTTGAATAAAAAAAAGTGTTGATATAATGCTTTTGTTATTCTTGCGAGGCTAACGAGTTGCCTGCAACTTTGGTGACGTAAAACATTTCGTACAAAGCTGCAGGGAAGTTGTTATTGGGTTTCACAGGGTTACTTTTAAAGTTTTATTTGAGCCAAGCAAACATTTTCTATTGTATCTGGGAAGGTTCATTGTTTGTCTGCATGTCACGAAAAGGCCAGCGAATTATTAAACTTTACCCTGTTGATTGGTAAAAAGCTAATTTTCATTGATGTCAAGCAAGAATGATGAACCCTTTTCTACAAGTTTCTCGATTAGGATGTTCAGTTCCTTAAGAAGTAACGAAAACTTTCTCTGATTGAGGACAGTGCGCATCGTACCCTCATGTTGATAGTTGCATCGAAATGAGCAATCAGTTCCATGCTTAATACAGTGGAATTCCGTTTTTGGCAACAAAGTCGAAATTTTCAGTTGCCAAAAACGGAACCGTGCCAAAATCGAAACCCTTATTTTAAATTTTATTTTTCAATAATTGGTTATGAAAACATCATTAGAATGTTATTACATCATCCTTATGGAACCATATGGCATCGAGACTTCAGAACGGCTCACTTCAAAGCAGTTTTCCGTAATAGTGTACTAAGCTATATATCTATAGCGCTGTAATGTTAATTGTGGCAAACGTTCTTCATACATACTTTTAACGCCAACAACGTATTTAATGATTTTTATAAGCTATATGTACACTATTTGTATGAGTGGGCCATGTAAAAACAATAATTTCAAAAGTGACCTTTATACAAGAACAAAATATTTTCCTAAAACTATGTAAGAATACGAAAAAAATAAAATAAAAAGGATTTCTGTATTCATACAAAGACATATTTACAAAACATAAACGCTGGGTATTGCAAAACGGCATGAGCTTTTTTATTAGACTTAAGTGTAAAATTTTACAAAATTCCTCCTTTAATCTATATTTCTAATAAAGTAAAGCATTTCATAATGAATGATTGACTGCAGTCAGAAGGGCAAACATAAATAACTACATATCACATATTTATGGATCAATGCGACACGTAATTATGTAGAATACACATACAAGCTTTTATCATTTTTACTTGAAATAAGTTTTAAATGAGCTTGATACATGTTTTAAGCCTACCTTATGAAATCAACGGAAATTTACAGGATCCTGTTATGAAACTTCAAGAACTTGATAGGAATCTACAGGAAAACACTAGCGCTCTGAAGCATCTTGCTAGGAATATTGGTACGATATCGCCGAAAATTCTCAAGTCCCTAATAAAAAAATCAAAAGTTTATTATTCTTTGGTTACCACTAGCACTCCTCAAATTCCTCTGGAAACCTTTCCAAAATCTATCAGATTTCACCAGAAATACTCAAAATACCACTACAAATTCAAATTATCCCGCTACGAATGACCAGGATGCCCTAGAAGTCTTAAGAGTTTATTAGGAATCGGACTTAATCCCCAATAACTAGTTACACATTCTCAGGATCCCGCAAGAAACCCTCAGTGTCTGCTAGGAATCTACAGACATTCTCAAAAATCCGTTAAATTTTCTGTGAAGTCCCTTAAGAACTAAGAATCTCCTAAGAATTCTCCAGGGTACATTTAAGAAACTCATAGTCTCAGCTCGCAAGGAATATTGTGAAATGAAATCTTGTACAGAACTCGTCTCTTTACAAATCTATCGTCTTAAAGAATTTTCAACAAGGAGGTAACTTAGTTCTAGTTTTCGCAGAAAGATTAATATACACATTAATACCACAAACAAAAAGTTAAAAAACTCTCAATCGTTTTTATCGCACGTTTCAATGATATTATTGAGAATAAAGTTTAGTTTGGACTGTGTTCGCATTTGTCATGGTACCGGTATTAAATTGAACATTGGAATTCTTAAAAAAATAATATACAATATAGTTAAATATACACTTTTTTATGGATTACATGTTGACACTTCTGCAATTCACTAGAATAACGCAATTTATTTAATAAAATTCCTTAAAAGTTATGATGCATGACATTTTGCTATATTTGTATCTTTTTCTGTTCCATAATAATAAGAACAATGAGCTTAAAAGGTGAGACATAATTTATAATTTGACTCTGTGTGAGTCATAGACTTTTTGTTGCCCTTGTGTGCTTGTGCTTTGTTCAAACAAACTGTTCGAAATCTGAACAGAAGTATTTTTAATGTATCATCTACTGGCAGACTCAAGTGGGCTGGTCACTCAGTGTGAAAGCCTACGAGATTGGTCTCTAGTCGAATTCTGGTGAAATGGCCTCATGAAACGTTGCGAATGCATGACCAATGACCATCCTGAAGAAATAAAGCGCGTACGTGAGCCCTTAGTAGTTAATGAGGTTTGGGGGAATATCGACGAAAATGAAGCTCTGGAATGTAATCGGTGCGTAGTTAACCTGCCATTCGGATAAATAAAGCAACAGAGACGATAATATTTAAAAAAAAATTACAAATTTTAATGGTATTCAAAAATGTTGCCAAAAACGGATCCATTTTGTTGCCAAAATCGGGGGGTGCCAAAAAAGGAGCATGCCAAAAACGGAGCATGCCAAAAACGGAATCCCACTGTACAAAATTTCCGCACATGCAAACGAAGCAGTCTCTAGCCCAGGCTCTCGGATTCAAGTGAGGAAACAAAGAGTGCCGCGAATCGTGGTCAGTTGTTCCGAATTTGGAGGATTTAGGCAGGAGATTTTGAACTCTATTAGAGGAATCTAGGTTTTCTTCCAAAATCGCAAAGAAAGGAGACTGTCGCGTTTTGTCGGAAACTCTTAAAGATCGCAAACTTCTGCTCAAACATCTTGGAGAGAAGAAGCACATTTTTTTTACTTTTGACGACGAAACTGAAAGTTTGCTCAAAGTCTTCTTGAAAGGTCTCTCAAGTGACTATAAGTCACCTGAAGAGATCAAAAATGGAGTAAATGATTTACTTGGATTTAAGCACATAATTTGCAATTCAAGCTGGTAAACTTGCATGCAAGTTGAATGAAACCGATTTATATATTGCATTTTTACTAGCCAATGTACCATGAAGCAGACGTGCTACGACATTTTCGGAAACTTTTATAAGATTCAGCGACTCAAGCAAATTTGGGTAAGTTAATGCTTTAAACAAAATTTAGCTCCGCTGTGCTATTAAACGTGTCATTCAATCATTAAGTACACCAACGTTCGATTTTCCTGTGTTGATCACTATCCGATAAGCAATTTTATGTTTGCCTTAACCGTTTTCCAAATAGCAAGGCCATTATCGAAAACTTCAAAACAAGATTAACGTAGTTTGTAAGCCAATTCCACTGATTTCAACCGGATCCTCTATCAACACACATGACCCGGTTGATTGAACCATTTATCCAAACCCAAAAAGCACCCTACCTCTCGGGATGCTGTATAGGAAAAAATCTCCCACAAAACCACTGTGAAAGGCAAGCTCGTTCCAAGTTACCATAAAAGGGGGGTGAGTCTACCTCCTTAGCCATTCGAATCAATCGCTTTTCGCTTTCGCACACTGCGGTCATGCAATTCTTTGCTCGTTTTGGGTTTCAAGTCTTTTTTTTTCGCCTGGTCGATTCTTGCAACTTGGCTCTTTTTTACCCTACTTGAACTCGCCACCACCGCCGCAGTCCTTCAGATAGGAAATCAAAGAACCGCAATATGGCGCAATACGGGAAAGGCAGAGGACAGGCAAACGACGACATCTGCAACGAAATCCATTCAAAGGATTTTTGCTCTGATCCCATTTCAAAGTTATTCATTCACAGGGGAAGGCCGAAAGCTGGCCGATAAGACATATATACATGGGAAGGTTGATTGAAAGGAGCTAAAGTACCACCGGTTTTTCTCTTGGACGGTAGTTTCAGATGGCGGCAGTACCCATTATGAGTCAAATAGCCAGTTCTTTCATTTGAATTTATAAAAAGAAACATGTCTGAGAAAACTTCATCCTTTCTGTTGACAAAATTTCATATTATTTCAAGCAGCTGTTTTTTTCTCTCAGCTATTGAAGTTCAAAAAAAAAAAATTAAGAATCTATACTCAAGAGAAAGGTTTTTTTTTCAGAAGATTGCAACTGTTTTGGTCCAAACTTATTAATTATTTTATTTGACATTTGTTCCAATGTTTCATCATTGGATATTCTATGTAACTCATTAGTGTTATGCCAGAGAGGGAGCTTCAGCATCTTTTTCAAAATTTCATTTTGAATTCTCTGCAGAGCTTTCTTCCTGGTATTACAACAGCTAGTCCATATTGGTACAGCGTACAACATGGCTGGCCTGAAAATTTGTTTGAATATCAACAGCTTGTTCTAAAGACAAAGTTTGAATTTTCTATTGATAAGATATTCCATCATCACCAGGAGCTTTCATATTTTTGATTTTTTTGATAATAATTCTCACTTCTTCCAAATCAGTCTCCCAGGAATTTTCGAACATGTTCTCTTGATTGAGAATATTTTCGAAGTCCTGAGTAACTTAGTTTTCTATTAGAGTAGTACCTAAGTCCTAAATTAAAATTGTGCGCGCTTTCACACTGCATTACAAGTTTTCGAGCTTTTTCGCAATTAGTAAGTAATCTCCTTCTGTCGGGTGTGAGATCACTGCGTCCATTTTTTAGAACTATTGTGATATACCCTTTTGCTTTTACAAAGACACTCAGTGGCGAGAACGCCACCGAATACTTTGCGCGGTGACTGAACTTTTAGCCATCTGCCATTGATGAGCAGAAGTCCTAAGTTGCAGCATTGTGAATCCCCCAATCTGGTACGATCAGCCTGATAAAGCCGACCACTTCCCTGGGAGATGCATTCCAAATATCGGCCGGCTCCAAAAAGGGCTTGCCAAATATTTTGGATCTTCGTTGTATATGTGCACTGCAGGAATAGAGAAGGTGTTGAGAGGTTTCGCACGTTTCACCACAGAAACGGCAATTTGGGTTTTGGATGGCTTCGATCTTTTGTAAATGGTATCTGCTGGGGCAGTGTCCAGTTATTAGACCGGTGTAAGTGCTGAGGTCCCTTTTGTTGAGACCAATGAGTTTATGTGTTTGTTTCGAATTAATTGTGACGAATCTTTTGGACTGATTCGCATTGGAAACTGTTTTTTAATTGGATATAATTTGACTGGACAACCAGCTGCTTAGTTCAATATTTAGTGAGTAGTTTGATATGCCAAAGAATGGCTCAGGACCAATGAATGTATTGGCCGATCCATTCCTGGCTAGCTCATCGGCAATTTCATTACCCTCTAGACCCGTATGCCCCGGGATCCAATATAGTTTAACTCGATTGCGGATGGCTAGGTTTTTTAGTGCAAGAACACATTCCCACACTAATTTTGAGTTACAAGTGTAAGCTTTCAGAGCATGAAGAGCTTCTTGCTTGGGACAGAGATTTTAGTTCTTGGCCCGTGCATTCCAGATCCAGAACGATTGTTCATTCTCGATCCATCAGTGTAGAATTTGATTGAGCCTGGAGGAATACTCGGTCCACCTTCTTGCCACTCTTGGCGAGAAGGAATGAACACCGTATATGGTATGTCATAATTCACAACCATTTCCATCCAGTCACTGCATTTTTCTACAATTGGATTTATAGAAAATTCGTTTAGTATGCTTAGGTGACCGGTTAAATCATCTGGCAGAAGGTTTATTGATCGTTTTAGCCTCAGAGCGCTTTTTTCAGCATCCAGCTTTATGAATTGATCTAGCCGGGGCAGATTAAGCATTGCATCTAGGGCGAATGAATGGGTGCTGCGAACTGTACCACAAATGGCGACGCACGCAGCGCGTTGGATTTTGTTCAGCTTGGCTCTAGCCGTAACCTCGCTTGTTTTTGGCCACCAAACAAGGGAAGCGTAGGCTATTCTAGGCCGAACGATGGTTTTATATATCCACATGATCATATTAGGTTTTAAGCCCCACTTCTTTCCACAGGTCTTTGAACAGACCCACAGAGAATTGAGACCTTTATTTACCATGTATTGAAGATGTGTGTTCCAATTGAGTTTAGCATCAAGCGTAATGCCAAGATATTTGACTTCATTTGAGTAAACCAATTGTGTTTGATTAAGGAAAAGAGGTTGCAGCTGTAACTTTCTGCGCTTTGTGAAAGGAACAATCGTAGTTTTTGAAGGGTTTATCCCCAGTTTCTCTTTCAGACACCAGGAGAGCGTGTAATCGAGAGCTGATTGCATTCTTGCAAGGACAACGCTTTCAAATTTGCCGCGTACAATGATGACAACATCATCGGCGTAGCCAACAAGCTCAAATCCTCTTTTTTCCAAGTTATTAAGAAGATCATCCACCACAAGAGACCACAGCAAAGGTGAAAGTACCCCTCCTTGAGGACACCCCTTTGTGGCCATGACAGTGGCGCACGATCCGCTCAACTCGGATGAGATTCGGCGATTTGCTAGCATAGCATGTACCCTAGACTGGCCCACCTTAGTATGGGAGAAAAATAAAGTTATATAATTCCACGGGGCACCCGCCAGGATTATTCCTTGAGTTAGAGGAAGACTTCCTGAAAGTTTCAGCCCATTTGGTTGTTCCATGAGCTGGCGCAATTGAATTGAAGTTAATATGGGATTTTCAACTCCAAACAGCACATCATCTCCTGTTTGAGTTAGGAAAATTGTTGATCGCGTTCATTGGAACCCAGAATGTGAAAAACACTATTTGATACCATAGCAAACAATATTGTAGAAGGTTGTATGATAATTAAAATTGATAAAGTTGGTGTTTTAACTATCTGAAGTAGATTTGCAATATTGCTTAGTATTCCTTCAACTTAGCTGGGTGGTAGCCACTAAGCGCATCATAGCCGCCTATGACGCTGGGCGAGCTGCGGCACAAGGTGCATGCACATGTGTGATTGTACGGGAGTGCTGATCTAAGCCTAACTTTCAACAACTGAAAGCTTAATGAAAATAGGCTTAAATCCAGATACAACCTTCGGCAACTATGTTCATTAGCGTATCAACTAGTGAATTTGTCATTCTAGGCTCAATTGAACGCGGTTAACTAATGTACGACACGAAACAGTGACATAGGGTCAATTTTCAATATATTTGAGACGAATATTCCATACAAACTTTGAATTGAATGCGCCAGCTGGGGGAGCAACCAAATGAGTTGAAATTTTGAGAGAGCTTTTTTCTTACCCTAAGGCACATATCTAGGGGGTGCCCCGTTGAATTTTACAACTTTTTTGTTTAAGGGCCAGTCTAAGTACCCAGGTAGCAATGCATGGGTCAACTTTTCTCCTATGCATTGCTGACACTATAGACGAATAGGAAGCGTTATCGAATGCACCCTCAATGTCAAGAAATGCCACGATGGCGATTTCCTTTGCATGAAAAGTTTTCTCGATCTTGTTGACTAGCACGTGTAGTGCTGAGATCGTAGATTTTCCACTTTGGTAAGCGAATTGGTATTTGGAAAGAGGCATTGCTTCCATACATTTTGAATTCATGAACTCTCCTAAGACCTTTTCCATTATTTTAAGCATCACTGACGACAGACTTATCGGTCTGTATGCTTTGGGATTGGTTTTGTCTTTTTTTCCGCCTTCGGGATAAAGACAACTCGAACTTGACGCCAGTCAACTGGAATATGTCCTAAGACCAAACTGGCCTTAAAAATCTATATCATGGGAGGAATAAGCGTTTGCTCCTCTTTCTGGATAAGCGCTGGGAAAATTCCATCCATGCCAGCAGATTTGAATGGCTCAAAGGATCTCACTGCCCTTTCCACCCTTGCTCGCGTAAAGGCTTCTTTGGCAACCTTCAATGCGTCTCTTTTGGTACTTGAGTCCCATGACAGGAGCTCTTGTTGACCAGAGACGCCATGTCTGTTGCCATTAGCGTTCACGATCGCGTCAGGGATTGAATCAGGGAAGTGAGTCCTCAGCATTTCACTCAGTGTTTCTGTGGGATCCACAGTGAGCGAACCGTCAGTCTTTCGGAGAGTTTCCAGACCATTGGAGTGGTCTTTCGATAGAGTTTTATGAAGTCTGGCAGCTACGGGAGTCTTCTCAATGCTTTCACACATGAGGACCCATGATTTCCGCTTAGCTAGCCTTATTTCCTTGTTGTAGTCTGTCAGAGCCTTCCGGTAAAGGCTCCAATCAGTAGAGCGTTTGGCACGGTTGAATTCCCTCGGTGCAGTTTTCCTAAGCTTTTCAAGATGATTGTTCCACCAAGGAACATCTCTGCTCGACCTAACAGTTTTAGTCGGACAGCTTTCTTGATATGCATTAAGAATTTTGGTTTGTATAGAGTCAGAAGCCATTTCTAACTCTAGTACTGTTTCAATATTAGGATTTATGATGTAGCCTTTGGATCGGAGAGTGGCTGAATAGGTTTCCCAATCAGTCTTCTTAGGATCTTTAAACGATTTTGCAATAGTTAGACCCCCTTCCCATTCAAAGACTATGTGTTTGTGGTCTGACATAGATTTTTCGTCAGAAACATGCCAGTTTGTTATTTTGTGGGAGATGGACTGACTACATAAAGTCAGATCCAGCATTTCCTGTCGTATGGCGTTTTCATATGTAGGCTTGTCACCTGTGTTACATATATCAATGTTTTTTTTTTTGAGGATAGAAACTGTAAAAGATACTCACCTCGAGGATTTATATTTGTACTTCCCCATATAGTGTGATGCGCATTCGCGTCACATCCGATGACAAGGGGAATTTTTTTGTTTCACAGTAGGAGGTTAGCGCAGCAATATCTGGAGGAGGAACATCTTCCGCGTCACCTGGGAAATACGCCGAGACCATGACGATATCAGCTTTCCCCCTAGCGGTAGGAACCTCCACCCTCACTGGTACGATGTCGCGTTTAATTAATTCTGTAATTGTAAAGCATTTAGTGTCATTGCTTATTAGAATAGCTGCTCTTGGAGAGAGCTGGTTGTCATCATATACCAACTTGCATGAGTTTACATGAATACCCTGTATTCGAGATTGGTTGACCCATGGCTCCTGGATAAGAGCCACAGTGAACAGTTCTTTTGTGAATCTTCGGCAAAGCACATTCGTTGCGCTTCGAGCATGATGGAGATTCACTTGAATGATCTTAGTCATTTTTAGGAGTGCCGCAGTTTTCAGGACGGTGGTCGTCTTTCTGTGGATGCTGCGGATCATCTTGTATTTGTTTTGGATGATGTTTCGGGTGTTCGTGTTTGTCAATCTTCATCCCTAGGCCAACCTTTTGTGTCTCTGTAGTCGAATTCAATCTTTTACCAGATCCACTGCTCTTAGATGGCACCAATCTGCCACTGCTAGAGCTAGAAGTTTGGATGGAGCTTGAATCTTTAGAGACAGGCAGACTGGCCTTTTTAATGGGGTTTGATTGTGGGATTTTGCTAGAGGCTGCCTTAGATTTCTCTTGGGGCAGCCTATTAGTTGAATTTTCTTTCGACTGAGTGGTTTTGTGCTTTATTTTTCTCAGCTGTATTTCGCCAAAGCGATAGTTGAGGATAAAGTTGGATTTTGTTAGTTTCGCTATAGACGGCCCATCAACCGTAAATATCCACTCGACATGGATATCATTTGGTGTGCTTCTTTGGAGAATACGCCAACTAGAGGTTGTGATGTCGTTTTGGCTCTCGATGAGCGTTTTTATGCGCTCATCACAGTATTTCGCACTTTGGGGAAAGAACGCACGAATTGGTTCTGGACGCTGAATTTTCTCCTCGTCCATTGCTTCCAACTCGGCACCTTCCCAAGGGATGAGTGAAGGAGTTATTTCTTTCACCCAGTCTGCAGTCTCGAGATCCTTGCAGACAAGGACCATGTATCCAGACTTGTAGAGCAGGTTGCACAATTTTGGTTTCATCGGCTCATTACGCTGTTTCTCCACTTTTAGCAGCAGGGCCTCCTGAAGAGAATCAAGCTGAGTCGTGGAAAGATGGGATGTGGGAAAGTGTTTCGGAACAACTTCGACCTTCCTACGATTGGTCATGTCACTGTAGCTATGACCAGCCGTTTGGTTTTCTCCGCTGTTTTGCTGACCATCACTAGACTGCTGAGCCATTGGGCCACCGTGGTTGGATTGCTCAGCTCGATCTCTGGGATCCAGACGATTCTTGGTTCGTTTCTGCTTGGGGACGTCCTCACTGGTTGCCGAGTTGTCTAGGTCCGTCCTGCCACGTTTAGAGGAAGCTAGCTCATCTTCGCCCTTCCCGAGTTGAATGAGGGCTTCAGATCGACTCACGCCACTCTGCATCAGTGCTTTAAACTTCTTCCTTTGTCCTCTCGTGAGGTTTATTTTGGTCGTCTGTTGGTCATTCGCGTTGTTCGGATGACATGAAGGATCCGTTTTGGATTCAGATCCTGATGGTTGAGATCCTGGGATGTTGATAATAACATTTATACCATCGTTCTTATCGTCGTCCATGTCCAGTTGGGTGTCCGGATACGGATGGTTTGTTGAATTTTGGTTGCTTACTTCGGTTGCGTCGGTAAGCAAATCCTCCTGCGAACTTGCGAGTAACTGCTCTTCGATTAGATCAGTATTGCTCTGCACGTCCTCCACTACCATTGGCTCCGACTGAGAGAGGCAGTCGACACCTTCAAGGTTGTTGTTGTTTTGATTAGTACTCATATTTGTTCCCACGAGTCGCTGGGGAATAACGGTCCGCTGCATCATTGCCCCGCCGTAATGCAGTAAGGGCTACATACTGGGGAGTTCACCCTGGTACACCCCAGGCTCCGTACGCGATTGAGCATCTTTTAAACCCCCTCAACCATTCATCTATCAGCACGGGTCGCATGACACATTGGAATTGGGGTTACCTGACTGGTGGATTTCTACCACCGGATAAGGCGATCCGTAGTATTATTCTTAGCCAGTTGAGTCAACCGCTATCGATAACAACACGGCTCTCTAGGCTGCTTGGAAAAGTTGCTGACATTGATGTTCAACAACTTATTTGGCCAAGACAGCCGACAAGTAAGTACCGTCAAACGGGGTAACTTGCAACAATTTTCAACTTCAAAGCTATATGGATGAAAAATTTGAGGATTCCGATGAGACAAAAACCATCTAGTTTCCTAATCGCCACGTGAAGAATACCACGCAATATAAATTTTATCAGAATTTGGATTCCTGGGATCAGGAGAGACGAAAAATATACATTTTTCATGCTACCCCTGATGTGGGGTAACATGCAACACACATTGCACCTGAAGTACACTATTGTAAACTTAACCTATATCGTGTTATTATGATCATTTAATAATTTTCTGCAATAAAAGTCTGTCGATAATTAGAAACAGCTACTGTACTCTTAGAAAACTAATTATTATTGATTGAATTATGAATATTAAACCAAATCGATTGAAAACATCATTAGTATTGCATAGGGTGTTCACACGTGGAAATTCTAGCATATTATAAGTCTTGACAGTAATTGGAAAGCCATTAAAACGGTTTAATGCAACTTTTCTACAAATACAATTGTAATTTAGGTTATGCGTCACATAACTTTTTGCTTATACAAATTCAAATCAAAGCGACGTACCTCATATTGATATGTATGTTTTAAAATGGTCTCTGTTGGTGTTCTAAAACAACTTTTATCATACTTCATGCAGAAAGTTCCCAATGGCAGATCTGCAAGTTAGTTTTTATACAGATTTTCATTTTTTTTTCATTATTTTCATGAATAAAATAAATCTAATTCTAATAATAAAGCGATTCATGTAAATTTCCAATATTTTGTACCAAACGTGTATTGAATTAATTGCGGTACAAAAATTTTAATGTTACTGAACAAATTTATGTTCAATTTTGCCTTTTCATGTGTTTTCGATTAAACATGGCAAGAAATATCAAACAATTGAGATCAAAATAGCTGTTGCAAGTTACCCCACAAGGGTAGTCAAAAACTTTTTTGAATTTTTATAGTGTTTAAACATCAAATTATCAAAACTTTTATATTGTCAATTAGTACACTACTAAGTACTGTAACTATTAGCGAATTCCTTGAATTACATATTTCTACCGTTTTTGTGGTACGTAGAACGTTTTTCAGTATAAATTTCATGCAATCCAACGTTTAATATGATTTCCACCTCCAGTCAACCAAGCAATAAACAAACAATATCCAAACCTTTGCCAAAATCTTCTGTTGTATACCTGAGATCAATAAATGGCGGAATAAATCATAAATATTTAACTCAATGCTGAACGAAACAACAATTCGGTTACATGTTGAAGTGTTGCAAGTTTCACCCCTGTTGCAAGTTACCCCGTTTGACGGTAATAATTTGTTTCCTCTTTCAATGCCGGTATTGGCTTCTGAGGTTATTTCAAAATTTTAGATAATTTCCAAAGGGCTTAGAGCCAGCATCCAATTGAAAAATTGTATTCTCAAATTTTTTGTTCCTTAATTGTGAAAATCGTTTTATAATTTCTTTCTGCAGATCCTGTCATATAATTTTCATGCATCCCGATTTGATTTCTGATACTCTCAAGTGGTCTTCTACGAAATTGCGAACAAAAATGTGCGCAACTCTTTACAGAACTCGATTTGTACAGCACTCTTCGTAGTTATATGACTCGGCAAGCCTCGTTGAATAAACGTACGACTCGAGCTGTGAAAATCATCATCCTGAAACTTGTTATGTAAACTACTATTCCAGTCAACACTACTATAGCCATCACGTAACCACTGCCTGCTGCTTCGAAAAGATGTAGAGGAAGAATGTTAACAAGCCACATCACACAGCTATTTCCCTCCGTTTTATTCTCCATCAGCTATCGTTAATACAGTAAGGTCCATCGACCGTTATTTCCTGCGGCTATCGAAGAGCTTTGATTGGTTTTAAAAAGGTCACCCAGACGACGACGATACCAACGATGGAGGGTGCCCTCCTTGATGGGATGCTTATTAA
This sequence comes from Aedes aegypti, assembly GCF_002204515.2. NCBI lineage: Eukaryota > Metazoa > Arthropoda > Insecta > Diptera > Culicidae > Aedes > Aedes aegypti. The sequence continues at coordinate 98,251,705 of NC_035109.1, read as the reverse complement.
AATAAAATTGAATTCTATTGCTTTACACGACATTTGAACGGATTCGTCGCCATCATCTCGATCGGGAAGGTTTTGTTGTGAGACCAAGCAGTGTGTACGCTGCGTCGGGGGATTATCTTGATGGGATTTTTTTTTACGATGGCGATGTAAAGTAGTGGTTCTCAAACCACAATAATTAGCTTATTCAATTAGAGATTAGTAGAAAAAGTTAGTTTTGGCAGGAATGACAGCTTCATAATAACAAATAAAGCTTCTCAGCTTCTCTTAGGAGTTCATGAAAAAACAATTTAATTCTTATTCTATTTATTTTTTTATTATATTCAGGAGAAGGTAACAACCGTAGAGCGAAAGAAGAGGAACAAGAAGCACGAAGTGCAGGAGCGTAGGGATACCAGGCCAAAGAAAGGTAGGAGGGTAGGTACCAAGCGCGAAAAGGGTGATGCGATCATCATCAAAACGGAAGAGTCTAAGTACTCGGAAGTCTTGAAGGCGATGCGCAGCGACGCGAAGCTCGCTGATCTAGGAGCCGACGTACGCAGTGTCAGACGCACTCGTACAGGTGAAATGATCCTCGAGCTTAAGCGCGACAAGGAGCGCAAGGGCGCCGCCTACAAAAGTTTGGCGGAAGAGGTCCTTGGCGAGGGTGTCGAGGTAAGGGCTCTAACGCGGGCAGTGACTCTGAAGGTGATGATTCTTGACGAGATCACTGACGCAGAAGAGCTCGTCACGGCACTGCGGCAACAGTGCGAGGTACAGGTGCCCACCGCTGCCGTACGGCTACGGAAAGGTCCGGCAGGAACTCAGGTGGCCTTAGTACAGCTACCTGTGGCGGACGCTAATAAGTCCGCTAAGGTCGGAAAGATCAAGGTGGGTTGGTCAGTATGCTAATTGACCATACACGAGCAACCGGTGATCTGCTTCAGGTGTAGGGCACCAGGATACATGTCCTGGGGCTGTAAAGGCCCTGATAGGACCAAGTTGTGTAGGCGATGTGGTGAGGAAGGTTATAAGGCACTAGGCTGCAAGAACCCTCCCGAGTGTTTGATTTCTTCCGGGAAGTCCGTGAACACAAGCATCCAACGGGAGGCTCAAGATGCCCGACCTTCAAAAGAGCCATAATTGAAAAGTCACAGTGCAGGTAACGCACTGTGACGCAGCTCAGCAATTGCTGTATCAGGCAGTTGCTGAGTGGGGAACGGATATCGCCATCATATCGGACCCATACTGAGTACCCGCCGGCAACGGCAACTGGGTCGTGGATGGATCCGGAAAAATGGCGGCGATATGGACGATGGGTAAATACCCCGTCCAGGAGTTGGTGTCTACTACCTACGAGGGCTTCGTGATCGCCAAGGTAAACGGGGTCCTCTTCTGTAGCTGCTATGCGCCTTCGAGTTGGTCGACCGAGTGGTTCACGCAGATGCTGGACTGTATGACGACCGTGCTGACAGGGCGAAGGCCAGTAGTAATAGCGGGTGGCTTCAATGCCTGGGCCATGGAATGGGGAAGCCGTATCACGAACCAGCGGGGTCAAATCCTGCTAGAGGCACTGGCCGTGCTAGATGTCGATCTGTCTAATGTTGGTATCAATAGTACCTCTAGCCGAAACGGAGCGGAATCGATTATCGACGTTACTTTTTGTAGTCCTGGCCTAACGAGTAGTTTGAACTGAAGGGTAGACGATGCCTACACTCACAGCGACCACCTGGCGGTTCGCTACAGTATCGACTACAACAACAGCAGGCAGCGAGTAGAGGAAGCGGCTAAGTCAATGCCGCTAAGCCCTCGTAGGTGGAATACATCGAACTTCAATGACGAAGTACTTAGAGAGGCGCTCCGCCGTGAGCGTAACCTACTCGTTCTAAGCGGGGACGAGCTGGTAGCGGTGCTCTTGCGTGCATGCGATGCGACCATGGCAAGTCCACCCTAGGAATGGGAGACCACCGACGTACTGGTGGACTCAAGCGATTGCGAACCGGCTAAAATATTTTCGTCCCATAAAAAAATATAAAATTTCCATAAAAAATGCAAAATTTGCCAGTAAAGAAACAAGGGTAAAATCAACAGAAAAGTTAAAAATTTCCCTTAAAAAATAAAGAAGTGCATAGAAAAAACAAAATTTTCCATAAATAAAAAAATTTTGAGCAATAAATAGATTCAAAAGTGCAGTGGAATCGACAATAATCTCACTTAAAAATATCAAATTTTCCATTTAAAAACCTCAAAATGTCCTTATTTTCTTCATAAAAAGCAAGAAATAATTATAAATTTTCCACAAAAAAAAGCCAAAATTTGCAATAAATAAATAATAATTCGCCCACAATAAATCAAAAATTTCCATTCAAAAAATCAAAGATAGCAATAGCAGTAAATGCAAAGTTGCAATAAACAAACCCAACTGAGCAATTCAAAATGACAATCAATACATGAAAATGTTGTAGAAAATTCCAATATTTAAGTAATACTTTCCATAAAAATAACGTAATTTTCCAATAATGAGTAATAATGTGTGTAATGGATTTCATAAATTTTCAGTCAAACTGAAGCCTTGTTTTCACAATTGGAGCTAATTAGTCGTTGTATGTAGATTAGACTGGCCCACCTTAGTATGGGAGAAAAATGAAGTTGTATAATTCCACGGGGCACCCGCCAGGATTATTCTTTAGGGTTAGAGGAAGACTTCCTGAAAGTTTCAGCTCATTTGGTCGTTCCATGAGCTGGCGCAATTGAATTGAAGTTAATATGGGATTTTCAGCTCCAACATATAGGAAACAGCACATCATCTCCTGTTTGAGTCAGGCAAACTGTTGATCGCGTTCGATTGAACCCAGAATATTAAAAACACTACTTGATACTATAGCAAACAATATTGTAGGAGGTTGTATGATGATTAAAATTGATAAAGTCGGTGTTTTAACTATCTGAAGTAGATTTGCAATATTGCTGAGTATTCCTCCAACTTAGCTGGGTGGTAGCCACTAAGCGCATCATAGCCACCTATGACGCTGGGCGAGCTGCGACACAAGGTGCATGCACATGTGTGATTATACGGGAGTGCTGATCTGAACCTAATTTTCAACTACTAAAAGGGTAATGAAAATGAGCTTAAACCCAGATACAACCTTCGGCAACTATGTTCATTAGCGTATCAACTAGTGAATTTGTCATTCTGGGCTCAATTGAACATGATTAACTAGTGTACGAGACAAAACAGTGACATAGGGTCAATTTTCAATATATTTGAGACGAATATTCCATACAAACTTTGAATTGAATGCGCCAGCTGGGGGAGCAACCAAATGAGTTGAAATTTTGAGAGAGCTTTTTTCTTACCCAGCTTTTTTCTTAGGCACATATCTAGGGGGTGCTCCGTTGAATTTTACAACTTTTTTGTTTAAGGGCCAGTCTAATGTAGATGTAGTAATTGCATTTTAGAGTTCGATAATTAATTACGTAAGAATTTAGGGGAGGGGAGAGTGGGGAGATTGGCCGGGTTTGAAAAAAAATTCTTGCCATATAGAAAAAAATAGTGTTTCATACAAAAAATCATACATACACCCCATCGTTAGGCGCTACAATTTTAATTATTTCGGCAAAGTTGAAATGAAACATGAAGTGGGTGATGAGGTACAAAAGTAGCGTTACAGCATGCTTAACCATATTTGTAGTACTGAGACAACCCACTAGATCTAAAAATGAACCTATTAGAAGATACTTTAAAAAGCGTTATGTTCGTATGCAAATAAAAAAAAAATATTTAGGAAAAAACTCATCAATCGAAGTATACATATTTCTGCAACTGCTGTGGGCAGTTACTTTACTGATGCTTAGTTTGTAAACACCAGTTCCCTGGCTGGTGGGGCATGAGAGCATAAGCTTGTAGTTGGACATAACCCAAGCAGTGACATAAGTGTTCCTAATATTGGAAGATTAGATATCCCATGTTCCATGTTTCATTTCAACTTTGCCGAAATAAGTAAAATTGTAGCGCCTAACGATGGGGTGTATTAAAAAACTTTTTTTTGTGATTTTTCGAAACTTCGCCTCCCCTCCATGTATGATTTTTTGTATGATACATTATTTTTTTCTATATGGCAAGAAATATTTTTTCAAACCCGGTCAATCTCCAATATGTACGACGACTAACTAGCTCCAAATGTGAAAACAATGCTTCAGTTTGACTGAAAATTTATGAAATCCATTATACACATTATTACTCATTATTGGAAAATAACGTTATTTTATGGAAAGTTTTACTTAAATATTGGAATTTTCTACAACATTTTCATGTATTGATTGTCATTTTGAATTGCTCAGTTGGGTTTGTTTATTGCAACGTTGCATTTACTGCTTTTGCTATCTTTGATTTTTTGAATGGAAATTTTTGATTTATTGTGGGCGAATTATTATTTATTTATTGCAAATTTTGGCTTTTTTGTGGATAGTTTATAATTATTTCTTGCTTTTTGTGAAGAAAATAGGGACATTTTGAGGTTTTTATATGGAAATTTCGATATTTTTAAGTGAGATTATTGTCGATTCCACTGCACTTTTGAATCTATTTATTGCTCAAAATTTTTTTATTTATGGAAAATTTTGTTTTATCTATGCACTTCTTTATTTTTTTATGGAAATTTTTAACTTTTCTGTTGATTCTACCCTTGTTTCTTTACTGGCAAATTTTGCATTTTTTATGGAAATTTTATATTTTTTTATGGAACGATTAATTGTCTGCCATTGCGAACCTGCGCCGTGCCTGCCTACGGGTGAGGAGGCGGATGCAACGAGCACGTACTGAGGAGGAGCGTGAAGAACGACGGGTGGTGTTCACGATTGTGCTACTTTTCCCCGAATGTCGTTTCCCCGAATGTCGGTTCCCCGAACGCCAGTTCCCCGAATGACCTATTTCCCCGAATGCCATTTCCCCGAATGACCCAGTTCCCCGAAAAGTGGTACTGTTCGAATAGGAGCTCTAATAGTTTTTAGTAGCAAGATGGTGAACTAGAAAGAACGATAGGCATTCGAAAGAAGGAGGTATTTGGTCTTTCTCGACTGTACACATGTTGCCAAAAATGCTGAGGACGGTAAAACTCCTAAGAACCGCCAATCAAATAAAGAAGGGTGCATATCAGATGACCAGTACGTTCACTTACCTGAAATGTAAAAAGTTATGACAATTATGATTGCCAAAAACTGTTCGGGGAAGTGGGTTATTCGGGGAAACGGCATATTCGGGGAACAGGCATTCGGGGAACTGGCGTTCGGGGAAACGACATTCGGGGAACCGACATTCGGGGAAAGGTAGCACAACCGGTGTTCACCGCTGCCAAAGTCGCGCTGAAGTCCGAGATAAGGGCAAGCAAAAAGGCCTGCTTTGAGGGACTCTGTCAGAGTGCCAATGCGAATCCGTGGGGCGATGCCTACAGGATCGTTATGGCAAAGACAAGAGGTGCAATGGCTCCTACAGAGCAATCTCCAGATAAGCTGGAGGGGAGTAGGACAGCCGGGGATTGAGGCTGGCAATGAGGAGAGGGTAGGGAACTTGTAGGGATTGCAAAATCCCTCAGTATAGGTGAGGCACCAGGTCCGGACGGAGTTCCAAACCTGGCCCTCAAAGTTGCAATCTTGGAGGCTCCCGGGATGTTCAGATCTGCTATGCAGATATGCCTGGACGAGGGAGTATTTCCAGATGTGTGCTTCGCAAATCTCACGCTTGATTCAAAAACTCGTGAAACCCAAATGTTGTAGTTAACGTTTGAAAGGATTACTATAATTTTACCAGACTAACAAGAAATTATTGTCGTGTGTGAGTAAACTGTGGAAATACGAGTCAAAAAGGTGAACCAACTAATCCATGATTTTTTGACTGCTGAATTGCGTGATTGATAACTCGCGCATGAAAAATCTCAAGCGTAAGTTATGAGAAATTGAGTTTTTTACAACACTGAGCCTCATAGTATCCTCGAGAGCACTGCCGAACAGTAAATTCGCTTTTCAATCCGCTTCAATCCGTCTAACGTCAAAATCGAGGTTGACACCTCATCTGCAAACCGAAAATTTGATTTCGTCAGTCCAATTAGTATAAGCTTGTTTGGTCGTCCGTGGTTGCTACTCCAGTATTGCCAGATCAGCTGCACTTACACAAAGAATTAACCAGATGACTACTTGGGATTAACAGACATCCTCAGTGTATAAGTGCTGGTGATCTTCAATTTTTAGGCAACAAAGACGCCTGCCACGTCAGAATGCTGACCCACGGTAGACCGTATATACCACTGCGTCTACGCCAGTTCATGCGGGAAGGTGAAGGAGTGGTAATTTTTACGGCAGAGAGGCTTGCTGGTTTGGTTAGCCTGCCTATGTATCAGGCGTAAGGAAAGGCGAACTATAATGATGAAAGAATGGAAGCGTAGGGAAACGGTTTATTTATGTCCGTCTCGGGATCTAGCAAATGCTATGAACTGTGATATATCAAGATAGGAAAATAGAAGCAAGTGAAAGATAGAAATACGAGGAAAGGGACGAACCTGGGATTGAACCCATGATCTTCTGCTTATGAAGCAGAAGCGGTAGCCATTGGACTACCAACCCAGTCTATGTTTCGTCAGTCCAATTAGTATCGCCGGGAAACTATGTTCAGACATTATCTGCCACAGCTCATTTATTTCCACTGAATGGTACGCGGCCTTGAAATCAATAAACATATGATGAGTCTGCAAATTGTACTCCCGGAATTCGCAACGTTAATACCAAATAGTTATTCCAAATTCTTCAATTCAAGATGTATGAATTTTTAGTAGAGCCATCTCAAGAAAACTATATGGAAATGGAAAACCACTGCCATCGAAAAAAAAAGAAGCACGCAATCGCATCGTCTCCGAACCCAAAAGGTTCTCCTAAGCCGCACGCCAAGAACGTACCTAATCCCATTTGAAGCGGGAACGACACGAAGGTTTCCATCGCCCAAACCCCTCAGGGCGGGATCAACTGACGGCCAGGGGATTACGCGAAAATCTAATCGAACCATCATTGCCCAAAATTGGAACGAAAGGATATTGGCCTCCGTGTGCGAGCGTCGTCGTCATCGTCGTCGTTCCACGAACTTGTTCAATAAGGCTTAAAATAAGATTAATTCGCCATTCAGATTGTGGTGGGTTACCCAGTGAGGCTGTGAGGAAACTTCCTGATATTGGATAACCAGGCAAAAATGTCGGAAACTAGCTAACAACCCTTCCCCGCTTGATGCATGTTCTATAGGACCGACTTGTGCAAGAATGTGGCATACCTTCATCGAGGAACGTTTCATCTTGGCAACAAACACTTTTTCCGTACCCAAAAGGCATATGGAAAAGGGGGAAAACTAGGCGCAACATGCCTCCCAAGCCGTTGTACAAACAGAGCTCGAGCAAAAAGGGAGGGTTCGGCTCACATAAAACATGACTCAACACATTGTTGCTGTGTTGCGTTTTGTTATGCTGATGCTGATACTGCCGAAAGAACATTCCAGTGCATTTTGCCCGACGGCGGCGGCCAGAATTCTCTCTTTTACTTGCCGTCGTTGAAGTGGTGCACCCAGAGGCTACTGGAAACTGGTCGCTCTTGTTGAAAACTCGAGATGTTTGAACCGTTTTTGACCACGATTCTCCTTTGGTATGGCAATCTGGTTGTTCGGCAGAAAACTTGTTGTGTTCGGTCAGGAAACAGACTGTTTGTGTGAGCTTGTTATCGATGATTTGCTGCGGTGAACTAATGGTCAGTTCAGGAAAAGCATACGTGGCATAAGTATATTGGAGTGTATTTCGGAAGGTATTCCAAACGATTTTGAGAAGCTCGAGAAGTGAAAAATGAACATGTTTAATTTTTATCAGCTCCATTTTTAAGGCTTTTTATTACCATCAACATAACTTAGTTTTGATAACGTAGAAATCGAAAAATCTTCTATTTCAACTATACCTAGCATTCAATGCATACCTCTGCGCTAATTAAAAGTTCCGTAACTCAGGTCGCAAATCATTCAACCGTGTCATCAAAATTGTATCTCGTCCGACCCGATGCGATAGGGTTTTTATTTCCGGTTCAATGCGTCAATAAGTTTCCTGCTGAGTCCGCGCCGCTATCATTACGATGCACGATGAATCAATGAAAAATGAAAAGGTATTCCCGAGCCCTGGTAAATATTGTAAAACACAACGAGAAGCGCAAGTTGTACCTATCGGAACTTGGCGCTTTCAATATGCGGTGCAGCACACTAAACAGAGTGGAATTGATGATGGTCCCCGGGAAAAGTTGACATCAACACCTGGTTCGAAAAAGGGTTCACTTGGTGGGTGGTGACATCCAGGTGGTGACGTTACCAGCGACCGGATGCAATGATGATGGCATACAGAGTTATGATAATAAACACACGTTTTTCGCACGCACTACCCAATCATGATGGATGCTATTCATGAAAGTAGAGTCTATCAGTGTAAAAAGCTACGGTGCATATTGGGGGACTAGGGTGGTTCAAATTGCATAATATGGTATTTATCTCATATCTAACCTGTAACCTTCATGATGAGGTGGCTCAAAGTAAAGATTTGTAAAAAAATTGAAACGAAAAAACTGAAATAATTTTTCTATCACTGGTTGAGCTATCACAGGTACTAAGCACGATTGAACTTCGTTTAACCGGCTAATTTCAAGAATTAATTAATGTACATTAATGTACATTAACATGTTGTAACGGGAAGTAACGACCATGGACTTAATGAGAAAAATGATTTCATCGCAGTAATCCACGGTATGTCAGAGAAATATAATACCTCCACTATTGGTACACTGTTCCTTTAGTTGCGGTATATTTTTAATTTGTGTTCCTATAGTTGCGGTACCCGTTGTTTTCTTATGGGATCCTGCACTATAGGAACACTTTACCGCAACTATTGGTACACGTAAGAAAAGTTTTAGCACTATTAGTGATATTTCATCAGTTTAAAGCAATTTGAACGCTCTTTTCAGCTATTCCGTGTATCAACAAGCCAATCGATTGGCAGTGTCGGTTTTGTGGCAAATGTAGTAAAATCAGTGAAAACGACACTACCGCAACTATAGGAACACCCACAACTAAGGGAACACTTACCCTACTCTATGGGAGTAGAGAAATATTCCTAAGAGAGGCTTTATCAATTTCCTAATGAAGTAGCTAGAGTGTTCGGGATTACTTCCAAACAGTGAACTAGCTGAGATTGTACCAGAATTGTCTCTATGCAACCACACCGGATCAACCTGCCGCCCAAAGGAATCTCCAGTCCGGCCGCTAAAACCACCTAAGCGGTCAAGATTAATTTAAAATTCCGAGTTTCTGACTGTGAACTCCGGATCGACTGCGCAGTGCTACCGAAGATATCAGATCCATTTCCACATCAATTTACCGACATCTCCAACTGGGAGCTGCATCCCGGTAAGCCGTTGGCAGAGAAAAGGTTCAACATTCCGGGTGACGTCTACCTACTTTTCGGTGCAAGCGTATTCTACAACTTCCTGCGCAACGAACGGGTATCGCTAGGACCCACCAAACCAGTTCTCGAAGATACTGCTTCAGACTGGGTAATGATGGCATTCTATGAATTAGAAAAATTTGGTAAAGTATACTTCGTTGTGCTTCATATCACAAGTTGAAGTTGAATACGCTTCCGTTCATTCGCGATCTGGGATACCGGGTACTCTGGGTTGGCGCAGTTCACGGAAGACGATGCAGCGGAAGTTATAACACGATTCACAAAAGTTCATCCTGTATCAGCAGTACATGGAGGCATTCTTGGCTGCCAATCACATTTCAAGAATCCTTCCGGATCCAAGTTACTCGAAAATCATCTACGTAGCACATCATGGCGTAGTCATCAGTACGGCCCAGTAGTGACATGAATGGTCGCTCAACGATCTGTTGGCAACCGGGCCAGTCGTACAAGACAAGTTGTACAACTGCTCAATGGAATCATCGAGAAAATGTTCCTTCAAATTCGTGTTACTCAAGAAGACAGCAAGCTCATTCAAATGTTGGGACAGAGCCGGGACAACCGTTAGAGAACTACGGATTCCATACACGTCGGTTCCGTCACGTTTGGTCTATCATGCGTACTGTTTCTAATAATAAGAACACTAAACCTGCTAGCTGAAGGCGAAGGCAGCAACTTTTCCTGAATTGGATGTTTTGACAGGAGTTTCTCAAGAAGATCTAGCAGTCAATTCTATTCAAGCAGTCTATAATCAAAACAGTGGCAGTATAAGAAATAACTTCTCACATACAGTGGGATTCCGTTTTTGGCAACAAAGTCGAAATTTTCAGTTGCCAAAAACGGAACCGTGCCAAAATCGGAACCCATATTTTAAATTTTATTTTTCAATTATTGCTTTTAAAAACATCATGGGAATGTTATTACAGCATCCTTATGGAATCATATAACATCCATTGTGGGCCATTTGAAATCAATAATCGCATAAGTGACCTTTATTCAATAACTGAATATTTCCTTGAAACTGTGTAAGTATGCAAACAAAAAAAAAGTAATATACTACTGTATTATTTTCGTCTTTGTAAGGAAATACATGCTTTGGATATTAAAAAACTGTATAATTTTGATTTATTGAACGTTAAGTTTAAGTTTAAGCCATAAGCGTAAAATTAAAAAATAAAGATGTGAGTTAAGAATGGCACCGATAATTTATCTTTCTGACAAAGTAAAGCATCTCAATGGATGATTGACTGCAGTCAAAAGGACAAGCAAAAACAACTTAAACATTATCCATGACCTTTCAAAAACCCTCAAAATTTTGTCAGAAATTTATAATATCCCGATAGGAATTCACAGGATGCCCTAGAAACTGTAAAAGTTTATAAGGGATCACCAGATTTCACACAGCGTTCCCAATAACCAATTACACATTCTCAGGATCCCGCAAGAAACCCCAGTGTCCACTAGGAATCTTCAGAATCCGTTGAAATTTCTGAGATGCCCCCTAATTCCATGAATCTCCTAAGGTTTCTCTAGAGTATAATTAGGAAAGTCCCAGCTAGTAAGGAACATTTGGTAATTTTATGGGACCCGTATCTTTGATTACAAATTTTGTATATAATGTTGAATGGTCTCCAAAAAAGAACGTCTTACAGAATCTCTAAAACAATAAATTTCGTTAGTGAACTGCAATATCATTAACAACGCAATTCACGCAATATTAAATTCGTTAAAATTTAAGATACATGGCTTTTTGCTTTATTTGTTTGTATTACTGCGGTGTATTTTTACACACGCTATACGCATAACAATTGTGCGGTAAAAAACTACCATTTGAGGGAGTTAACTTGAGCGCTCGCACCGGCATTTTCAGCAGATCATAAATGCACTTGATTTTACCATGTCTGTAATTGAAACCAGATAGATGAAAATGAGTTCAGTTCTGTACCAGTGATGTGGTGGGATATACCAGAAACATAGTAATTTGTTCTGAAATTCCATGATAGTTTTAAAAATGGTCGTAGTCAGCTACAATAGTAAATTTTACTACAGAATTGTTTCCAGTCTAATTCCATAAAAATAAAAACAGCGAGCTTAAAAGGTGTAACAAAATTGATTGAAACTCTGTGTGAGCCATACACTCATTGTTGCTCTTGTGAAAGTGCTTGTGCTTTGTTCAAACTAGCATTTTCCAAATCTGAAGAAAAGTGGTTGTTATTAAGTGTATTACCTACTGGCAGACTCAAGTGGGCTGGTTATACAGTATGAATGCCTGAAAGAAGAGTTTGGTCTCTACTTGAAATACTGGTGGAGATTAATGAACCCATGAAACGTTGCGAATGCATGACCAATGAGCGCGCACGTGAGCCCGTAGTATATGAAGGGATTTGAGAATATCACAAACGATGGAGCTCATGAACATAGTCGGTGAGTAATTGACCTGCTGTTTAATTAACTTAAGCAAAGGCACGAGAACATTTACAAAAATTCACTTATTTTGGTGGTATTCGAAAATGTTGCCAAAAACGGATCCATTTTGTTGCCAAAATCGGGGGGTGCCAAAAACGGAGCATGCCAAAAATGGAGCATGCCAAAAACGGAATCCCACTGTACAAGGAAACATGTGATCTCGTTAAATAATTTTTCACCCAAGTTTTCACCAAACGAGAAGTACTGTCAACGGTCGCCAAGATCTACGATCCTCTAGATTTGATTAGGCCGGTCAAGGTCATCGCGAAGCTGATGATGCAAGAACAGTGAAAGATGAAGATCGACTAGTCGGAGCTGCTTATAAACCAGTTTAATCACCGATTAGGAGTATACCTGGTACCTGGTTTACCTAAAGGACGTCTGGCAGATCAAGATACTTCGTCACTGCCTAAGCGTACACAACCCAGTACAATTCTGTCTTCATGTATTTTGTGATGCTTCACTAGGAGGCTATGGTGCGGCCGTGTATCTGAGAGCAGTCGACGAAACAAGTATGTTCCCATTAATCGATCTACACTGATACCCTTAAAACGGACAAGAATGGCATCCTACCGTAGTCGTCGTGCCATATCCAAGACCAACAGCAACGGAAGAAGAAATCATCGACAGCAAAGTCCGTAGTCATCAACCCATCCTTGCCGTACCCACCCATTAGACGTAAGGTGATATACGACTGATGACGTCATTGAAGACCTGATACATAAACATTCGCATTGCACTACGGTCGTCAGGATAATGGCCTGGGTAATTCGTTTCAGCTACAACTGTAAAATCGACCGCTGTCAACGAACCGTGTGGCCAATTTCTGTGGATGAACTACTAGTAGCGAGGGACATGCTCATTTGCTACACTTAGGCTTACCAGATGGTATCCTTTTGGAGAGAAATGTCTTCCTTTTTCATAGCGAGCAAATGCTCTTAAATCCATTCCCATTTCTTATAATTTTTGTTGAAAAGTCTTACCATTTCTGACTTAAATAAACTTCGGTATAGGTTCATGAAGTAAGTTATAAAGTTAAACAAGATTTCATCAGTTTTTCAAATTATGTCAATACCATATCACTGTTCTTCAGAAATTTCAAGACGTTTTAGCATTACACCGAATTCTATAACATTATATGTACCATTACACTGAATGACATAACACTTGAGGATTGAGTTCAGTTCAAGAAGCTGTTATTCTGAATTATAGTAGTAGGCTTTATGCATATTTGTGAGGATCCATTTACTAAGCAGAAGGCCATGAGTTTTATTCCAGAACCATCTCTAACGAAAACATGCCCAAACGTTGATCAAACATATTCTACAAACAGTTGGGGTGGGACATTTCGCATACGTTTCTAAACAAACGCTTCGCATAAGGGCGCAGACATTTTACAAAAGGACGTCTGGTACAATGAGAATTGCCATAAAAATGTTTGCTGTTATTGAATGAAAACACTTTATGCGAAACGTTTGTTATGTCAAATATCGTCATGCGAAACGTATTTATCGTTCAGCGAAATGCGCCATCCCCCAAATCAGCTGTTACAAGGACGTGGTCAAGGTACCTTTCAATTTCGTGAAATTCTGCATGTCCTCCTTTTTGAAAGGCATTCACTCAAAATGTCCTCCTTTCTAAATTTTTCATCTGGTAAGACTAGCTACACTCAGCACCAATCCTATGCTGAAGATATTACAGCGTTCGAAAGCGGACGACCGTTATGCAGCCCACGAACCAATTTGACAGTTTGTGAAACCGATTCAACGGTTGACGAATCGGTCAGCCAAAATCAAACGAGTTTGATTGAGGCAGCCAAATGTTTGATAAACTGATCGTACTGTCTGTAGGGATGTTGCACGAACATCGGCATCAGCATGTTAAGTTCTCGCATAATCTGGGATAACGCCCTAAAAGCCATTGGTAACCACGTATGTAGCTCGTTGTTTCTGAGCAAATGAATGAATAAGCATCGAAACCAACGCCACTGGCAAGTAGAGAATGCTCCTTTCTTCACTATAGCGTTGTTGAATAACATGTAACTCCATTCAAATTCTCAAAAGCAACGGGCTACACACATGATTACCAATGGTTTTTAGGGCGAGATCATAAGTTATGCGAGGGTTGAAGCTTTGACATCCCATGAACTACCGATGCAGATGGGTAGCAAGTGAAAATGCGTGAATCTACGCAGCGTCGTCGCCATGGTTGTCTAGCAAATGTGCTCTCTTGTGTTTTTATATACATTCCACTAGCGATTTCCCACAATTTTCAACCTATTTATTTATCAAATCCACCAGCAGTTCTACCTGTTATTCCATCAAAAGCTCAATAAAGAGTTCCTCCAGATATTGTACCAGGAATTCCTACAAGGAATCTATCGAGAATTTTATCTGGAATTCCTCCAGGTAAAGCTGCAGGAGTTTCTCTAATTCATGATTCCACTGGGTGATCCTCCAGAAATTCAATCAAGGTTTTGTCCAGTAATTTAACAAGGCATTTCCTTATTTATAAATTCCTTCTGAAAGTTCACCTGGTTTTCATTATGGGTTCCATCAGGAGTTCCTCAACTGATTGCTTCAGGAGTTTGCTTAGGGATTCCTAAAAAAGTTTTTCCAGGGATTTCATCAAGAGAACTTTATAAGATTCAATCTTGGTTTCCACGATGGATTCGTTCATTAGGATTTTAATCTTTAGTTGGATGCTTTCGACTGTTATAAGTTGCACCGGGGATTTTCTTAGCGGCTTTCAGTCTCAACGGCAATGAAAACTAAAATATTTCTTTAACGCCCAACGTTTCAATTGTATTTTCAATTTCGTAACCCTTGAAAGAGATTGACAATATAATCGAGAAGAGGGCGTAGAAGAAATATTTTAGTTCTGATTACCGTTGAGACTGAAAACCGCTAAAAAATTCTAGGATGTTTATCGGGAGTCCCTCTAGGGATTCCATTGGAAATTTCTCTAGGGATTCCATCGGAAGTTCCCTTACGGAAACCACTAGTAGTTCTTCTGGAGATTTCATCAGTTGTTCTTCTAGGGATTCCATCACGAACTTCTTCAAGGGTTCCATCAGAAATTCCTTAATTGATTGCATCCTTCAGGGATTGCACCTGGAACTCATCTTGGGATTCCATCAGGAGATCCTCTAACAGTGCTATCAAAAGTTGCTCCAGGAATTTCATCAGGAGTTATTTAAGATATTTTATCTAGAACTGCTCTATGCATTCCATCTGGATTTCCTCTTGGAATTCCATCAGGAGTTCTTCTCGGGATTTTATCAGGATCCAAGCAGCACACTTTGTTTCAACTCAAGAATAAAATTATCTCTTGCAATTAATCAAATTTGTCAATTGTTGAAAATATGACTTTCAATTGCACTTAATAGCAACGCAAAAAGCGCAAGAGGCGGAGTCTGTTTGCTACATATTCAAGTAATATTGATATTGCTTACTTGTTGCAAAATACTCAAAAGAAAAAAATGAAAACAAAAATATGAACGACAATCGAATTTCCGACCTCAAGATCAGATGAAAGTAATCTGAAACATAGCATTGAAACGGGCATTTTTCTAGAAGTTTCAAGTGTTTGTTTGAATAGTTGCTGAAAACATCTTGATAAATTTGACTTCATTGCTATTTGCAAGGGACATTTGCAGCAAATCTTATCATTTAAAAATGTTGAACGTCAAACAAGGAGTGAACTGCATGTTCATTGGAACGGCAATGAAACTTAATGAGCCTTGATATTGATATGCAACCGAACTAGAACCAGATAAGCTACAGATATTTTTATTGATACGCGATTGAAATCATTTTTGGAAAGTATTTCTTTGGAAGATGTTTCGCGTGCTACTTGGGGAGCTCCTCCAATGATTCCATCAGAAGTTCCTTCAAGAATATCTTTAGAAATTCCTCCAAAGATTCCATAAAGAGTTCCTCCAGAAATTCCATCTGGAGTTCGTATAATTGTTCTACCAGGAGTACCTTTAGGGCTTTCATCAGAGTTGTTCTGGGGATTTCATCAGAAAATCCTCCAAGGATTCCATCAAGGATTCCTTCAGAGATTTCGCCTAAAATGAATCATGAGAATCTGTACGGAGTTCTTCTAGAGATTATATCAGGAGTCCCTCGAGGAATTGCTTCAATATTTCTTCTAGGTATGTCATAAAGAAATTCTTTAGGTATTCTATCAGAAGTTTCATAAGAAAAGTTATCAGGAATTCCTTCAAAAATTTCTCAGGTGTTCCTCAAGGGATTACAATAAGGAGTTCATCCAGAGTTTTCATCAGGAGTCACTCCAACGAATCCATCAGGAGTTCCTTTGTGAATATCTTTAGAAATTCCTCCATGGATTCCAACAGGAGTTTCTTTAGGAATTCCAACAGGAGTTCGCATAGGGATTCTATCAGAAGTACCATTAGGGCTTCCATCAGAGTTCTTCTAAGGATTTCATCAGGAGTTCCTCCAGGGAACCCGTCAGGAGTTCTTGTAGGCATTATATTGGGCGCTCCTCCAGGATTTTCATTGCGAGTTCCTTCAGTGATTCTACCTGGAATTCCTACAAGAATTCTATCAAGAGTTTCTCTAAAAATTCCAACAGGAATTCCTCCAGGGATTATATTACAAGTTCATCCATGGATTTTTTTTGACGTTTCTCTAGGGATTTCATCAGGAGTTCTTCAATAGATTTCATTACGAGTTTCTGCAGGGAGTTCATCAGAATTTCTTCCATGAATTCCATTACAAAAACTTCTAAGATATCATTATAAAATCCTCCAAGGGTTCCATCATGAACATTATCAGGGATTCCATCTGAAATTCTGTCAGAGATTCTATCAGGACCTTTTCTAAAGGTTCCTCTAGGTATTCCTCTGGAGTTATTCTGAGTTCCATCAGGCTATTAATTTAAGAGATTCCACCCGAATTTTCTACCAGGGTTTTCTCCTTAGAATTCTTCAAGATATTCATCCAGAAACACTTCAGGGGAGTCCTCCCGAAATTACCAAAAGGATTTCTCCTGAAATTCATCAAGGGATGCCTCCCTAAAATTCCTTGAAGAAGAATGAATCCTTTAAAATTCCTTCCGAAATATCTCCAAGGATTCTTGGGGGTTTTCAGGAATTCCTCCAACGATTTTGCGAGAAATTTGTTATAAGGATTTTACCATTAATGGTGTACTGCGGGTAAAAGACGACCGCTCTGTCGCACCCATCAATTTCAACTACCTTCAGAAAGGGTAACAATTCATTGGGAGAGATAATGGTATAAGTTTATTGAGAGGAACTCATTTAATTTTCAGTACAACATTAATTAGGGAATGTACCATTATATCATCCAGTGACTATATCAGGAGTTCGACCTGTGATTCAAAACAGGAATTCCTCGGAGAATTCCACCAGACGTTCCTCCGTGAATTCCGCCAAGATGGACTCCAATGATCCCATAATGGATTTCCCATGGGATTTGACCTCAATTTCTTGTAAAGATTCCACCAATAATTTCTTCAGAGACTTTACTAGTATTTTTTTTTTCTAATTATTTCATCAGTAATATTTCGAGAAAGAAGATTTCTTAGGGAATTTCATCAATAGTTCTTCTAGGATTAACACTGGGAATATCACCAGAGTTGCGCTAGAATTTCCACCAAAAAAAAAAAATCGACCGGAGTTTCGCCAGAAGTCCTACTATAGAATACTTCAAAGTTTACTTAGTTTTCCTTTCAGGGTTGTCAGCAACCCGTCCAGATAATTAACCGATATTTACGCAGTGGATTGAACAAAACATGTCTCTGAACACGTTCAGGTTCCTTGAAAATTTCTGAAAACAATCAATGGACCAATTCCTTAAGAAAACCATACAAATAACTGGAGAAATTCCCGGATAATTCACTGCAGATTTTTTTTTTCCAAATATTTCTGGAAGAACTTTTAAAGCGTTTCTCAACGGTAATTCCTGGTGGATTCCTTGGAAAATACCCTTCAGGAAATACTGGAAGGAATTGATGGATAAATTGCTTTAGGAATCTTCGGAGAAATTTATAGTAGATTACTGAAGTTATTCCTGCAGAAATCCCAGGACTCATGCCTCGTAGAATCCATTCAGAGGTACAAGGAAGAATCTTTGAAGAAAACACTGGTGGAATTTATAAGAGAGTTTATTGAAGATTCCCTAGAAGAATACCGGAGGATAACCTGGGGTACCTCTCAAAAAATTGCAAGCGGAATCTTTGAAGCAATTTCTGGTGTTATCGCGTGTAGGAAGTTATGACGGATTCTTTTGCAGTATTTCTCGTGGAATCCTTGAAAGCTTCCTGGTGGAATCCTTGGAGAAATTCTTGATGGAATCCATGGAGGAACTCCTTGATGAATCCTTGGAGAAATTCTGGGTAGAATCATTGAAGAAATTCCTGGAGTAAAACTATGTTTGTATTTCTGCAGGATTTTTTAAGGAATTTCTAGAGAAAATTGATGAAGGTTTTTCTGGAGGAATCTGTGGAGGAATTACTAGAAGAATCACTTTAATTTTTTTGCTAGGAGCTCCAAAGCCGTTTCAAAAAATTCTTTCTAAGAGATAGTTCGTTTCAACGATTCCATCACTCGTAACCTCGGATTAGCTTCACGCATTTTTTCATATACTTCTCAAGGAATTCCTCAGGAAATTCATCACCAGAAACTCTCCCAAATATTTCACCAGAGCTTCCTCCTGAGATGCCTCCTTAAATTCTACAAAGAGTTGCTTCAAAATAAGAGGAATTTATTTAAGAGGATAATAAGAGGTGAACAAGAGGAAATTTTGATAGCAGCAATTTCTGATGGAAATTGTTGGTGAAATTTTTGATAAATTTCCTTTATTAATTTCTTGGAATGGATTTCTTGAGCAATCTCTATGAGAATTTCTAGAAGAATTCCTGGTAGAATGGCAGGAAAAAATCTGATAGAATATGTTTTGAAATTTCTGAAGTTTCGCTGGAGGAATTTTTGAATAAATCTAAGTGTATTTTTTGGTGGAATTTTTTAAAGAAGCATTGGATGAATCACTGAAATAATCTATAGGGATGTTTTTGTAAAAAATCTCTGGAGGTATCTGTAAAAAAATACTTGAAAGAATTGCTGAAATCCTTAATAATATTTTTGTAAAAAAATCTCTGGAGGTGTCTGTAAAAAAAAATACTAGAAAGAATTGCTGAAAAATTCCTGGTGGAATTCTGAAGCAACTCTTTGTGGAATTCAAGTAGGAAGCTCTGAAAAAGTCCTGGTGAAATATTTGGGGGAGTTTCTGGTGAGGAATTTTCTTAGGAATCCCTTGAGAAGTATTTGAAGGAATTCGTGATGTGAATCCTGGATTACGAGTGATGGAATCCTAGGAAATAACTGCTTGAAGAATTCCTGAAGGAATCTTTGAAGAAATTGTTAAAGACATCTCTGGAGGAATTCTTAGAGGCAGCCTTGGAGTAAGCACTGAAAAACTACTGAAGAAATTACTTCATGATTTTTTTGATTGAACTTTGAAGAAATCAGTGGAGGAAATCCTAAATAATTTGAAGAAGAACCTTTGAAGGAATCACTGGAAGAATGCCACCTGAAGGGATTTTCTCCGGAGGAATTTATGGTTGAATCTTTGGAGAAATTTCTAGAGGAATTATTGATAAAATTCCTGATAGAATTTTTGGTGGAATCCCTAATATAACCCAAAGATTCCTGTAAAAATTTCAAAGAAGAATAACTAGATTCTGGATAGAATGTTTGAAAAAATTCCGATTGCCATTTCATTATCGATGACTACCAAGAATATTCCCCGAAAGAAGCCCCTCCTAATTTTAGAGTTTTGCCGGAATACTTCGTGCTTATTTTAACTGGAATTCCTCATCTATATTTATTTCTTCCGGTACTTTTATTTTGAAAATTCTGCTCTTACTTATTGCCCAAAAATCGTAGAAATATGCTCCCCCGCAGCCACAGAATTTGAAACCACAGAATTCACCTATTCACTAGACATACCGCGATCATTCAAAACATGCGAGGAACACGAACTTCTTCGCTGCAATGAACTTTGACAGTCGTTGAACCATTGCATTAACATAATTCGGTTTGACTAACTTGGGGGCGGAGTAAATGTTGGTCAAACCGTCTGAGCTGAGCGTCTGTGGGCTGCATTATACTTCTGCGGGATAGATTATAGAGATCTACAAGTAAACTAGCACGAACACTAGCACACGATAAATCTTAAAGTCGATTTCCACAGAATGAAAACGTATCGATATTTGTTCGACGTCATTTGAGCTTCGGTCAACGTCAGTCCGACAAGGAAGTGATGCTCGGCAGCCACTCTGTTTATGTTTGCTTTCTCACAAACAAAGCAATGTTGTGACAGTTCTCACAGCAAACAAAGAATATTGTGTCAACATTGCACTACTACGCAGGCAATTGGGTCCTAAAATGTTTAATGAAATCTTGTTTCTATTAAATGACACGAAAGAGCATGTTACTGCAACTATTTAAGCAATTTAAAAAAAAAAGACAATTTTTCCCGCTCAAGTAACGGCTGCATCATATTTCAACATTCATTTAAAAATTGGGTCCATAAATGCACCTTGACATTTTTGAGCATGTTTGACGTTCGTCTAATCGACAAAAACACCACAGGGCTTTTAGTTTTAACACTGGGGTTGTTCTTATCTGACATTTTAGAAGAGACACGGAAAGCAAAATACACCCAAAATTTGAGTTTAAGCCAAGGAGTGTGACAAAATCTAAAAAAATGTTTTTTGGAGTTATACAAACGAAAAACATTGAAAAAAATAGTAAACATGTGTTTTTGGCCTAAACTAAAGCGTTTGGCATTAAAATTGGGACAGGCCTTCAGGACCCTATTGGATTGGTGTATGCGGGACCAATAATGTTGGTGAACAGACGAGCTCGAGGGACTCCGGCGAATACATCGCGATATTCGTCTCCTTCGTCACAAAGGAAACCCACACTGAGACTGTCTTTAAGCTATTTTCCAAAAGTGTTTTGCCGTCGCATGGCGTTTTGTGGCCAGGAAAGAGCATTGTAATTGTAATTGCACCAATTTCGTAGGAGCAGTCAACGAGATGCGACATTGGTGTGTGGTAGTATAATGTAGTTCGGCAGCACTGTTGATCACGTACGTCGGATAAAGTGCATGAACTAATTTACGATGACGTCACGCTGCAACTTCCGGCGCAAAGAAAACCTTTACTGCGGGCCGTGTTAACAAAAAATGAACGATATTGCTGCGCATTCATCCACTCAATGTTCATCCGGTGAACATTCGTTCGCTGGATGTGTGTCCGGATATCATTTTATAGAGAAACTTTAAAGTAGATGGAGTACCATGTACCTTTTAATTTCGCTCCTAAATGCTTATCTTTGACAGATACGCGTATTTCGACTACCACTTGCAGTCTTCTTCAGTGTCAGTTACTCGTATCCACTTTGTGACACTGAAGAAGACTGCAAGTGGTAGTCGAAATACGCGTATCTGTCAAAGATAAGCATTTAGGAGCGGAATTAAAAGGTACATGGTACTCCATCTACTTTAAAGTTTCTCTATTTGAGATTCTGCTCAGAGGATTCGAACATTCATTAAAGAGTTATCATTTTATGTTAACACGTCCCGCATATAGAGCGGAAAAGAAAAAGAAAGTCGACAGTAAAAGAAGACCGTGGATAAGTCCATTCATCCGACCCTGCACTGCCATCTCTTCTGTCAACTAAGTTGACAGTTCACTCCGCACCCTCAGCTAAGACAGATCCCGCCCATATCAGCAGTATGTAACGGTGACCGTTCCGGAGCTCGTTTGAGCCTAGGCGTTATGGACTGTAAATTTGGTACAACAAGACAAATACCGTCGATTACAACGAGCGAGTTGCAAATTTTTTGACAATATACGATAAACAGGCCCTCATGATGTTACATAGAGCGATACGAGAGAGATTCTCTCAGCTTTCTTAGGATTCAATCCATGTACCTGCCAAATGATATAGGAATGCTAAAATGCAAACTTTGGCAAAAAAGGTCTCAGTTAATAATTGTGGAAGTGCTCATTGAATACTGAACTGAGTTGCAGGCTCTATTAAGGTTGAATTGTAATGTCAATAATAAGAAGAAGAGGAATTACATGTAAAAACATAATTCAAACCACTTGTCTGGAATTTTTGATTACAAACTATTTCCAAACTTTTTTTCCCTTTAATTGTCTACTCTAAATGCTTATTAATTTGGCTGCTATACCCAATCCCAAGCACGAAGCTTTTTGGCTTCCTCTAAATCACCATCGAAAATTCTGAAAATTTCACAATACGAAATTTTTAATGGGAGAACTGTAAATAAGATATGGGAAATATGTTTTTGCAATTTCTCATCGTAAAAGGCTGTTTTTCATCACGTCAATCTGTCATGAAACGGCCTTCTTTCCTGCACTGAAGTATGCAGGGCGGGAATAGTCATTACACAACTGAAACCAGTGCTGTAATGATTCATTACGCAACGCTTTCTCATTACACAACTGTTTTGAGTTGCGTAATGACTCATTACACAACAAATTTTCCAGAAATTCTAAAATAATGGTGAATGCATTCCGATATAATTTTTGATACCCTCAAGTGGTCTTCTACGAAATTGCAAAAAATGTTGCACGTAACTCGTTGCAGAACTCGATTTTTACAGCACTCGTTGTAATTATCCTACTCGGCAAGCCTCGTTGGATAAATTTACGACTCGTGCTGTAAAAATCATCATTCTGCAACTTGTTCCGTAAACTACTATTTAAAAACTGTAATTCGAACCGCCCTAGTGATGAAACGCTATGTTTCGTCGTATGCTCTGTGGCTCTGAACTGCACTAATGTTATTTCTATCGAGAGGAAAAACATCCGTGCAGCAAAGCAATAGCTAACTAGCCTAGAAGTACCAACCCTGGTAAACTTTTAGGAAGTATATTGAATACTTTAATAGTACAAACATCGCTTGCATCGTTCGTTATGACAGTTGATAACATTGACATCGAGTTAAGTACAAGCCCATCCAAACTCTCAGCTCAGAATTAGTAATTTATTAATTTGGATTTATTCTCTAGAAAAGGATACACACAAATGTTACCTTAAGTGGCTGTTGTACAATATCTGTTAATTGTAACTATCAAAGAGTCGTTCGTTCCTTATTCACCTTCCCAAAAAAAATAGCTCCATCTCGGATGATGAAAGGCACTCTCCCGCTTCTGTTGTTCACTAATGCACTTGAAATGCTTTTTGCCCCAGACAGCTTTGAACCGCTTTTGATTCCCGTTGCCACGGGGTCACTTTTTTCCTCCGTCCCCGGTCTTCCTCATTCCCAGTTGTTGCAGGTTGCAATTTGCATATTTCCGCTCCCGGTACTTCATTACGGTCTACTTCTCACTTAATGAAACAATACCTACCCTTCAGTGAAAAATCAACTCACTCACTCATCCGCTCGTTCGCTCGTGAACTTTTGCACCAATTGGATGGAAAGGTTCTTTTACACGGGAGCAATACCGTTCTGGATGGTTTCATTTCAATTTGCGTGGGCACTTGATGAGCTGTTTGTGGTTAGACCGTTGCAACTGTTGCTGAGTGCTTGGAAATATGAGGGGATTTATATTTTTAAATCTTTCATTCTGTGAAATTTAACAGTAACGGGTAGTTCGAGCAGTATATAACCAGATCTGGATCAACTAAAAGTATCCAAGTAACAATTTCAATGCTTATTGATCTTAGATGTTATTTATTGAGGTTTCGTTAAAGGTGCATTCAATCATAACTGATGTAATAAACTATTGAAAAGAGCTAAACGGCCTTTTCAGTTGAACCCACTCGAAAATTGCTCTTGTTGAAACTTATTTGCCATCTAAATATGTTGATTATGAAATGCATTCCAAAGGAGCTAGTGTAGTGTAGAGGCCTTCCTTAGCCGATTGGAAAAGTCCGCGGCAACAAAGCAAAGCCATGCTGAAGGCGTCTGGGGTCGATTCCTGGTTAGTCTAGGATTCTTTCGTTATAGGAATTTTCCTTGACTTGCCTGGGTCTACAGTATCATCGTACTTGCCATACGATATACGAATGCGAAAATGGTTGCTTTGGCCAGCCCTGTCGTCCTGCTTAGTCGCGCTTAGTCGACGACTAAGAAGCTTTTCTCGGATTTTTTTTTACAATTTTCGCCCTGATTCATGAAAAAGAGATAAATCATTGCGAGATCATGTGCATCCTAACGCCCTATAAGACATCAATAGACATTTTCAAGCTATATCAACGTCCTGGAGTTATTTGACTTTATTATACGTGGACCAGGTGCATCTGAACGCCCTGTAAGGCATTAACGCTGGAATAAGCTGACCATATACGTGATAAGATGCACTTTAACGCCCTGAAGACATTATTTGAAAATTTCAAGATGTATGAACGCCCTGCAGTTATCTGACCTTATCTTTCGTAGATCAGATGAATCATGACGCCCTGTAGAACATCAGTCTAAAATTCTATGCTGTATCAACACCCGGGAATAATTTAACCTTACCCTTCGTAGATTAGGTGCATCTTGACGTCTTTTAAGATATCAATGAAATTATATGCCGTATCAACGCCCTAAAGTAATTCGACCTTATCTCAAGAAGACCATATATACTTAACGCTCTGTATGACATCAATCGAAATCAACGCCCTGGAGTAATTTGACTTTGTCTCACGTAAAAAAAATTGCAAGCTATATCAACCCCCAGGAGTAATTAATCCTTAGTAGATTAGATGCTTCTTAACGCCCTGTAAGACATCAATAGAACATTCCAAGCTGTATCAATGCTCTAGAGTAATTGTACATTATTCCACCAAGATCAGATGCATCTTGACGCCCTGTAGTGCATCAGTTGCAAATTATAAGCTGTATCAGTAATTTTACTTTATTCAACGAAATTCAGCTGCATCTCAACCCCCGTAGACATTTATTGAATGTCCAAGTAGTATCAACGCCCTGTAGTAATTTGACCTTATTTTAAGTAGATTAGGTACACCATGAGGTACACCTTGACACCCTGAGGGCAACTATTGAAAATTCTAAGCTGTATAAACGCCCTGTAGTTATTCGACCTCATCCCACGTAGACCAGGTGTAAATAGCCCCCTGTAGGACATCAAAGGAAATTTTCTAGTTGTATCCACGCTCTAGAGTAATTTTGACCTTTTCTCCCCCTGACCCCCTGAAGACATCGATAGCAAATATCAAGCTGTATCAACGCTATGCAGCAATTTGTCCTAAGTAGATTTTTTGCATCTTAATGTCCTGTTAGCTATCAATTTAGATTTAGCTGTAGTAACGCTCTGGAGTAATTTAATTTTATGCTTCATAGATCAGATGCATCTTGACGCCCTGTAGGACGTCAAATTTGAAGTATGTGATATCGCTACGCCCTGGGGTAATTTAATTTTAATCTACGTAGACCAGATGCATCCTAACGCCCAGTAAGACATCTGCTATGGAATGATTTGACCAGATATTACGTAGATCAGATATACCTCAACGCCCTGAGGACGTTACCTGAAAATTCCTACTTGTATCAACGCCCTTGAGTCATTTGGTTTTATCCTTTGTAGATAACAAGTAACTTGACGCCCTGTAGAACATCACTTGAACATTATAAGTTGTATCAACGTCAAGTTGTTTCAACAATTGAGAAATACAGTAATCAGGAGTAATTTGACCTTATCCCACGACTATCTGGCGCCTCTTGACGCCATGTAGAACATCAGATGAAAATTATAAGCTATATTAACGCCCTGAAGTAATTTGAGCTTATCCCACGTAGCTTAACCACGTAGTTATTTGACCGTAATTCAGATCGCCCTGGGGATATCAATTAAAACTTCCAAGCTGTATTACGGCCCTGAAATTAGTTGATCTTATCCTGAGTAGACCAGGTGCATCCTAACGCCCTGAAAGCTATCAGTCGAAATTTCGAAGCTTTATCCACGCCCTGAAGTAATTTGGCCGTATCTCTCGTAGATCATGTAGATGCTGTTAAGCTGTATCAATGTTAAATATTATTTCACATAGATCTTCTCGAGGTCATGAGCATGCTAACGCCCTAATATATTCCGGAAATTTTATTATTTCACCTGATTCTGCACATTCCTACGTAATATAAGGAAATATTATTCCAGTGCGCTGATAGCTGAATATATGATTGTTTGTTGGACAACAGAATGCACCTGATCCCTTGAATTTATCATAATCGTTTAATAAATTTATGGTTCAGTTATCTAGATAGATATTTAGAAAAATCACGTAGTCATTAAGACTACGGTTGAAAAATGTGTGGACAAAAACCAACTCGTGGTTTATGGTCAGAACTGCTTTGTTGGATCAAAGAGAATATCTGGGTCAATCCAGATAAGTCCACGACGGTGACAATTGTATACAATTGAAGGCGACCAAAATTCGTACAAGAACGCAGAAAACAATGAACAAGATACAGTGATACCTCCATGAGTCGATGTTCCATGACTCGCTATCGCCTCATGGAACCATACTAGAAACAAAATTTCATTGTTACTATGATGGTCCCTAGAAACAGCTTTCCAAAGGATTTCTATTCCATGACTCGATATTTCCATGAGTCGATGGTCCCTTCAATATCGACTCATGGAGGTTTCACTGTATGCATTTTACCAACAAACTTTTGTATGTGCCAACTTAAATAAAGGCGTTCAGAAATTATAACGGTATGACTTTTAAAAAGGGGTTTTGGGGACTAGTATTACGAAAATATACGATATCTTAAAACATTCGCTAAACAACTAAACATGAATGATAATTGTCAATGTTATAACAATATTGTTCAAGTAAAATATTGTCCATATGGTGTTGAAAGTTTCAGTGCCTGCTGAAATTGACTGTTGAACTGATACGAGGAATGACAATTTTAAGTGTTTTAGTTCTAAAACTGTTACATTTCTTTATTTTTGCGGGAATAAAACGCCAGATGATAACAACAATATGTTTGCTATTCTTGGTATGTTTGGGTAGCTCTTGTGATTCAAATAAAATTAAATTCGTTTCTCTCTATATAGGTACTATCATAGAAATGTATGGAGAAAATAATTCAGATGGCATAATTTGGAAATACTAAACATTTTACAAGCTGGAGGAAATCAACATGGCGGAGGCACAATTTAAATTTTATTGACAAATGCTATTTCTTTTATCATGAAAACATAAATAAGATTCCGTTTGGCATTGTCTTTTGTACAAAAATTTTCTTAAAAAAACTCTGCACAAGCCTCGTTTAGATTTTTTTTCGGTTCTTTTTATTATCTTGAGAAGTGATGTGATGAAATCATGAAAATTTGTATAATAACATATCGGAATGAATCGGAACCTAATATAACTTTAATTAAATTTTGTTTGTTGTTTACCTGAACAGAATCAGTCATTTTTTTGCGTAAGTAGGGCAACTGTAGACGCAAAGTGGATATTTGACAACAGAGGCCGATTTTGGGATGCCGGATGTCCCCGAGTGAACCAGTGCTAGAGAACAATTGGAATTGAACTCCAATACATATCGTGAGACGGCTCATTCCTTAAGTCTAGTTATGAAAGTTAACACCCATTCATTCGACTCATCAGTATAACACACCGGATACCGATCGCCTGCGATGCGCTGACGCTGCACCACGCGCTGCAATCAACCCGTGTGGAATCTAGGCCGTTGTCAACGCCGATCTGCTGCTTAGGTTGCATTTTATATTTTCATTATAATTCAAATAAAATTATTTCTCACTTCTGTTTCGACCGTCAACGAGTCCGCGTTCTTTTTTAAAAACCCGAACAGGCCCCTCAGGTCTTAACTTGAATGAGTTAAATATAGACTGAAAATGGATATTTACCAAGAATGGCCACCACCGGAAGTTCCAGGAAGAGCCTGTCATTTAGGGACATATCATGCGAAGGCTTAGTTTTTTATTTCTTATCGTGAATAGCGTAACTGTAGACTCAATGTATACATCAAACTATTGTGGCCGCTTTTAGGCAGGAAAGCGAGGAAACCTGTGGTTGGGAATAATTTGAATTGAATTCCAATATAAGGACTGTTCATTTTATAAAGTGGACACCTTGTCTATGCTATAGCTTTTTTATTTATTGATTAAATAAAAATCAGTTTTCTATGCATCGTTCAACTATTATTGTACAATGTTATGAAAATATACAATCTTACAAAACGCTATTGGTTGAAGGAC
Source organism: Aedes aegypti (assembly GCF_002204515.2). Classification (NCBI taxonomy): domain Eukaryota; kingdom Metazoa; phylum Arthropoda; class Insecta; order Diptera; family Culicidae; genus Aedes; species Aedes aegypti. Next base: position 98,223,477 of record NC_035109.1, on the reverse strand, counting down.
TAAATATGTTTTTTTCAAAAACTTCTAAGAAAAATTGTTTGTCAATGTTAAGCATTAATTTCCGCTTAACTATTATCCTCATTTCTATGGACAAATTATGTGTTGGTATCCTTTACTATTCTACGAAATATAGAACCTTTTAAAATATCAACATTATTACACCATTCTCTGACACTAGGTCACTCTAGTGAATTATCTTTTATGACCAAATTTTCTGATATACAATCTTTTACTCACAGCGTGTTAAAAATTGGTTTAGATTACTAAAGAATCTATATTTGTATGAAAGAGTGTTAAATCGTGACTTTCAATTGCATTCTTAGGTATAAATTATACTCTTTATGGTCATTTTATAAAAATATCGCATACTTTTAAAATCATGTACGCATGTTTATCGATCTACAGCAAATTGTGGGCAAATTTTTCCGAATATGTTGAATAATAACCTCAGAATAACACATTATGAAAATAATACCTGGAAAATAAATTTGATTTCATTACAGCAGTGTTCCCAGTTTTGATTACAGTTACTGTGCCTTGAGAGGTCTTCTGAAAATAAAACATTTGTTTTCTTTTGTGCTTTAAATGTGACGTGAAAACCTAATAAGCAATTCTATGAAAAGGTAGATTATTTCTCATATCAATACTATATGAGAGCTTCCTTCAGGACGTACTTTAAACCTAAAAATTTTAATCATATCGGTTTCATTTAAATTTAAAATATTTCTCTTAAAAAAATCGATAAAAAATGATGTTATGATATCTGGAAAATTGTTGCTCCAAAAATAACTTAATATTTCTCAGCAGGCTTCTGATGAATGATACTTTCGAAGAACAAGCCTATTTTGAAAATAAAAAATATAGATTGTGAAATTTTCCAGCCAATTTCTAATAATCATTGATTTTGATAACCATCAAAAATCGACCGTTCCAAACCATGTTTCTTATTTGTGCCAAATTTTATTATATTGGTGACTTTTTTATTATCATAACATTGTACAATATAAGTCGAACGATGTACAGAAAACCGATTGCAATTTCATCAATAAATTCAAAAGATATTGCAGGTACAAGATGTCCCCTTTATAAAATGAACAGTCCTTACTAGATTACTCTAGGGGTCTATCCTTTATGGGAAAATTTGCTGATACACCATCCTTTTACTCCCAGAAAAAAAAGTAGAGAAGAAAGCGTGTTTAAAATTGGTTTAGATTACTAAAGAATATATTTGTATAAATGAGAGCCAAATCGTCAGTTTTAACCGCGTTCTTTATATAAATTTTACTCTGTATGGTCGTTTCATTGACATATCTCATACTTTTAAAATAATTTACGCATATTTATCGATCTACAGCAAATTGTAGACGTTTTTCTCCAAATATTTTGATAAGCAATCTCAGAATAACATATTATGAAAATAATATGTGGAAAATGAAATCGATTTCATTAAAATAGTGTTGCCAATTTTGATTATTGTAATTGTATTTTGAGAGGACTTCTGAAAATAAAACATTTGTTTTTCTAAGATACTTTAAATGTGAGGTGGGGACTAAATAAACAACTCTTTAAAGGCATAGGTTATTTCTCATATTATTACGATATTTGCACTTCCGTCAAGACGTACTTTGAACCTAACAATTAAACTCATATCAGTTAACTTGCAATTAAAAATATTTTTCTTCAGAAAAATCGGTGAATAAATGATTTTATGATATCTGGTAAATTGTTGCTCCAAAAATAACTTGATATTTTGCAGCAGGCTTTTGATTGTTGATGCTTCCGAAGAACAAGCCTTTTTCGAAATTAAAAATATAGATCGTCGAACTTTCCAGATTTTTTCTAATAATCATTGATCATTAACGCCAGAGAGTAGAAGCGCCCTCTTGACTATAAAAACGCCCCTCAAAAAAAGTGACGACTAAGTACCTCAAATTTTACGACGACAGGGCTGGCTTTGGCTCTCAGTTAATAACTGTGGAAGTGCTCATAAGAACACTAAGCTGAGAAGCAGGCTTTGTCCCAGTGAGGACGTAATACCAAGAGTAATAAGAAGATCGTGTGGGCTGGGCCGGTAGGATTCGACGGATATAATCTCTGAAGCAAGAACATGCTGAGCCCTCTACTACTGCCCATTCAAAAAAAATCTCCAAAATGCCAATGCCCACATGAAGGCATCCCATATAAGTATACTATAGATGATCCTACCACAAATGCTTGATATTGCATGCTGTTCAATTTTACTATCGGTAAAAGTCTCCCATGCACTGAGCCATGTCATATCAGTATAACAAAAAATCCCAACGAGAAAATGAACCCGTACATCCCACAAACCCACTACATGATCCTAACCAAGCAACGAAAAAAAACGTCATAATCACTTCCTGACCACCGGAAAGCATCTCTACACGAATGGCCCCTATCTGACCAGTAATTGCATCGGAAAACCTGCTGACATCTCGTAACAGGGTGGACAAAAACCGAGCAAGAAAAAAAAACATGAAAATCCGCCTTCAAACGCCACAGATGCTGCCGCCGCCGGGTTTCATCCCGCCCAGAGTGGATTCCTGTCGCAAAAATCCCAAACTAATGCACCCCCGGAGAACGAGCTTGTAAAAGAGAGGAATTCACCGTCCCCAAACATGTTCAAAGAGAAAGACGCCTTGTCAGCATCTTTTTTTTTATCCATTGCAGTACCCTGACCTCTCCGGGTCCCACTTCATGAACTATCCGTTTGACGGCGCCACACAGGAGGAATTTGGGTCAGTCGTGGCCAAAATTATTTTCTACCCATCAGTGCCAGCAGCTTAATTTTCACCACAAAAAATCCAAATCTCGATAACGTTTCTGTTTCTTGATATTTTTGCACGATTTTTTCACAGGTTCTCAAAAATGTATTCTATTTTCAGGATCTGTGTCAATATTTATCATTGGTCATCGGGTTTTGAAGATGTTGCGATGTTCCTTTGATGACCAACATTCGATATTAAGGGTATGCGAAATACCGAATGATTCCGTCAAATCCGGTTCGAAACGAAATTCCGCGGAATTCCGCGGAACTCGCACAGGCGAAATTTGTTTTTTGCTATTTCGTTTCGTTTCGCCAAATTGTTAAAATATTTCCACGGAAAATTGAAAACAAACGGAATAAAACGGAATTTCGCGAAATTTGAGTTTAATTTCGAACAAAAAAGGCAAAGCTACAGTCAAAAATGGGTCCGTATTATGGATCAAATCGACTCATATCATGGATCAGAACACTATAACAGCAAATTATCTGCGAAGCATACGAATGGTGTGCTACTGAAAGCATACGTTTTGGCGTTTCTTCAGGAATCGTCTTATCTTAGATTCATAACTGTTGTATGGGTTACAATGCCCCACAGATATGAATCAAAGCTGCGAATAGCCCAGGAAAGGAACAACTGCGTTTGATGAACTACCACAATGTTATCTTCCATAAGAATGAAGAGAGCAAAACCACGGTTTCCTCCGGGGAACATCGCGTGTCCTTTTGAGCAAATCCGTTAATATATCGCAAAAATTGTTTGTACACAAATATCAAAAAAGCTGCGGAGCGTGAGTCCCTGATGTTCTATATTTGCTCAGGTGGTGCAGATTATTGATACGCGCATTTGTTCTCTCTCTTGCTTTCCTGCTATGACGTCACTTTTAACTCTGCATTTGAACAGCGGGAGAATAGAGAAAACTAATAGCACGCATCAATGAGTAAAGGCTCTCCCAAATCAACGCGATTGTTTCCGCGATGGCGACAATAAATCGCCGCGATTTCGTTGTTGTGTCATAAAACTGTACATGTAGCAGCGAAATCGCAGCGATTGTTTGTCGCTGTCCCCGTGAAAAATCTCGTTGATTTCTTCAAATCTTCAACAGCACAAATCTAAAGAACCAGATGTCCATTCAAGCTGAAAACTCTATCGATTGGTTACTCGTTGGCCAATCGATCACGTATTCAGCTTCAACCGCTGTCGGGTTCGTTGGATTTGTGCTCTTGAAATTCCGAGGTATGCCTTCGATTTATATTCACCTTAAACAAGGAAGATGCATACATTATTTTATATCGAAAAATGAATCTAGGTTTATTCACGCTGTACCACACCACCAACACCTCTCTCCTCTTATAACATGACATAATTTCCTCACGACCCCCAATTAAAAAAAAAATGCGAATATATTAGAAGCCAAATGCTGCAAGGCAAAGATCTTAACCTTTTCAATACCGACATCAAGTTTCAAAATTCTCTATTTTCGCCATCTTTCGATCGATTTTGATGATTTATTTTAGGAAAAATCACAAATCAGTTATAAATTTGATTCATGCATTGCATGTATCATCAAAATTGGTTCCGGATATAGATTCAAGTTTGGTGGGGTACCTAGGGTATTTCACAATGGAAAAGCGCTACATTTTTTTTCGATTTTCGCACATCTAAATCTCGAGAAAAAAAGGCCAAACATTAAATTTAGCTCATTGAAAGACGGATTGTCTGAACTAACATGGGTGAACTTGTCAGTCTTATTTGCGGTTCCGCTATGCTATGTAGTCCAGTCCAGGTTCAAAACTTTTTTTTTCGAGATTTTCAAATATTTTTTAAAATACTCTCTAGGCTCAAAATTTAGTGAAAATGTGATTTTGTAGTCAGTTATAAACAAAGAATCTGAAAATGAGATAATATCAACAATCCTTAATTCCTTCAGAATCGTCCAGAAATTCCTTCACATATTTTGGAATAGGATCATTTCTCCAGTATTTGCTCTACAAAATAATAGAAATACCTTCAGTATTTTCTGCAAGGTTTACTCTAAAAGTTTGCATTCATCCAGATTTTATCCCTCCAAGAATTAATTCACAGTTTATGCAAGGCTTTTCCAGAAAATTTATTAGGAACTTCTAAATTAACCCCAACAGGCAATCCTGGCCGCAATATCTCTTGGAGTTGATTAGTTTTGCAGTTCTTTTAAATTTATCTTGATTGATTTCTTAGGTATGTGTTGATGGATTCTTTAAAATTTAATTTAATTCAATACTCCAGTAAACATTTAAGCAAATATTCCAGTGATTCCTCTGTTCTACTTATTTTTATTCTTCTTTCTGGCGTTATGTTCCAACTGGGACAGAGGCTGCTTCTCAGTTTAGTGTTTTTATGATCACTTATCGACTTGTGTCCCCAATCACATTCATTTAAGCCACAAAGCTTAAAGTACAGCAAAAAATATAAATATCATTATTCCATGTTTTATGGTATATATTAGCATAACATCACATCCACATGATTAAAAAAATTGTAAGGCATTAATAAAATTCAAATTAATTTTGGGCTCCTCTCAATATGTTTGAGATTGTTTTAAGGGCGTGAACCATTTGGGGTCTTCGTTTAACTTTTGGTTAAAATTTGACAGTTCGGTAGTTATTTCCCCTCAAACGGTAGAAAAATAACTTCGGGTTCGACCCATTTGGAAGTTTGACAGATGGGTGGTTATTTGAAGTGAGTCATTTCTAAAGTCTCGCATAGCATTTCAAAAGCACTTATGAACGTTTTGCACTATTTTTTTTTAGTCCATATATAACTTATAGTAGTTTTTGAACACAAATCAACACTTCATTAGATAAAGTATGCTTCAAAAAATTATTAATTTAATGGATTTGCCTAAATTAATTAATATAAATTTCGTAAAACTCAAAATATTTACCCTGTAGAAACGAATATAGATAAGTCCTTTTTGAATGTTACTCGACAAATAAAGTTCAATCCAGAAAAAGCAAAATTGAGAAAAGTTTCAAAAAAAGCAAAATGATTTCCTACGAAGTAATTTTGTTGATTTTCGTGATGTTTTTGTATTTCTTCAAGCCAAAAGATAACTCAGCGGAAATGTTTTTACATTGCATGATGCCATCTCCCAGAACCGTAAGTTTAATTGATTTGTTTTAAAATGAAATTTTATCGATTGATTTGTTGATATGGTTTTGTTTTCAGGGAGTAAAATATGCTGTAAAATGTCTTGGATCCAGAGTAATGACGGAGATTTTGAACTTTAACCCTGTCGCGATTAAAGAGCACCTCAGATTATCAGCAGCCGTTTTTCAAAGAATTTGCCAGCTAGTTCCGGAAAAGCGATCTGGTTGGAAAACGGAAATAGATGTAGCTGTTTTCCTTTTCTGGTAGGCTACTGGAACCAGTCGTCGGGTGGTTGGCGCAATGTTTAATTTTCCTAGAAACACAACGAAGAGGATCTGTGACAACATGTTGAATTTCATAATCAACATTTTGATGAAACAAATCATCAAATATCCGCGAGAAGAGGAATTAGCAAACATTGCCTATAAATTTTGTAATCGAGCTAGAACACCGATCTTCGACAAAGCTGTAGGGGCGATTGATCGTTCGCACATTCGTATTCAGTGTCCGACTGCTTTACATGACCAGTACATCAATCGCAAATTGACCTATTCGATCCAGTGTCAGGCAGTTTGTGACAGTAATTACAAATTTCTAGATATTTGCGTAGGTTACCCAGGTAGTGTTCATGATACACGAGTACTGTATAACAGTTCGTTATACTATAAGATATTGTATCCTCCTCCTGGATACTACCTGCTAGGGGACAGCGGTTATCCATGCAGTTTGAGCCCAATTGCTATAATAACTCCATTCAAAGAAACAGGTGGACAAAGACTTCCTGCGATGACAAAGCGATTTAATAATCTCCACAGTAAAGCGCGCAATATTGTCGAATGTGTTTTTGGACAGATGAAAAACAGATGGAGAAGTATTTTTAATAAAGAATTAGAACTGAAAATAGAAAATAGCATAAGTACAATCGTTGCATGTTGCGTTCTACATAATATCTGTGTGGATATGAATGACGTAATGCAAGCTGATCTGGACGTAGAAGAACAAACACAAAACATTCGGAATGAAGCGGACTTTCAACCCGTTTCCGACACAGGTGAAGCTTTTCGTTTAGAGCTTTTAAACAAACTGGAAAACATAGTATTGTACAACTCTATGAATAATTGATATTGATGTAAGCGGACTTTTTAGTTGATAATAAAGAAATAAAAAGTATACAGTTCGATTCGTTTATTTCCAATAATTCATTTAGAAAAACAGTTTAAAAGTTCGAATTTTAAAGACTTATTCCGATTCCGAGGAACTGGAGTTGTCGAATGAAGGAACGGAGATGTTCTGTGATTCGGCTATCGACTTTAGCAACATAAGACAATTTTTGGTTTCTTTCCGCTTTCGTTTCGACTCTCTGCGGAAAAACTCAAACATGTCCTGTTGGGAGTAACGCTTCTTTCGTTTTTTCTGCGACTGCATCATATTTTCCGGTTCTTCTGTACCAGGGCTGTTACGGGTTCGTCGGTATCCTGAAGGACCAGCTACAGGCGAAGACGTTGCCATTGGTACCGGCTCATCGGAAGACGATATTTCCGGATCAAACATAATGTATGTTGAAGTTTTCATCATTGCCAGCTGTCTCCTGCGCGTTTCCGTTCAGGCCATCGACTTCCGGCTCTGGTTCAAAAACAATGCAATCACTTAAATTGTCGATTCCTTCACTTACTTCCGGATTCAGTTTTCTCTGTGACTTTCTGATTACATCGCCGTTACTGTTGACAACCAACGGAGGATAGCATGTATGCTGAGTGGACATGAACTGATGCATTTTATTAAAATGTACCCACTGATCCGCTCTCAGCTCACCGTTCTCTGTTGAGCCTCCTGTTGGGGGTGCAATAAGTTTCTAGAAAAAAGGTAATAATTAATGCTGACTTATTCACCAGCCATGAAATTCAGATTACCTTGTACTTTTTGGCCAGGTTGTTCCATTTGGACTTAATTTGCTCTATGGAATAGTTTTGGAGTCCTTCTGTTTCTTGTATGGTGCTGAAAGTTAATAATATTAGGTAAAATGTGTTAACGCTACCATATGAACACTTACCGCCAGGCCTCCTTTTTATCGTAATTTTTGCTCGTGAACAAATGGCTGTGTTTTATGCGGCCACTGATCATGTACGAAACTTCGATGTCACTCACTGTAAGAGTAAAATTAGTTATAAAAGCATACCTAGAAAACAATAATTTTAATAATAATTTTTTTCGCTTTCTGATGCTTGCCTTCCATTGTTCTGATATTCGCGAAACTTATAAAAACAAAAACAACATATTTTTTCTGTCTCACTTCTAGCCGCCTACTGTGCAGAAAATGAAATAACTATCAAAGTGTCAAAATCAACCATGCTCAACAGCAGGGTTATTTTCAACCGGAGGGGAAATAACTACCGAACTGTCAAATTTTAACCAAAAGTTAAACGAAGACCCCAAATGGTTCACGCCCTTAGTTGTAGCATTGAAATTAAACCCACTCATTGCCTTGTGAGAATGTTAGATATGTTGAAATGAAACCTTATAAAGTTATTAAGAAGATTTCATCAAAACAGAAAAGAGTCTTACCAAAACATGTAAGGTTTCCGCTGAGCAACACTAAGGTTTCCATACGGTAGAGGATTCAAAAAGACGTTTTTTATGCCTAATTTCCAGCTTTTAACAAAAAAAAAAAACTTAAACGTGTATTCCGCGAAACAAATTCAAAAATTTCGTTTCGTTTCGAAAAATTCCGTGAGATATTTGATTTCGTATCGAATTACACGAAACATTTTTAAATTTCGTTTCGTTTCGTCATTATCAGCGCAAGATATTCCGCGTATCGTTTCGTTTCGTATCGACATGGAAAAAATCCATATCGCATACCCTTATTCGATATATTAAATATATCTGGAAGCCAATTTTTCGAGTAGTTTTATCAAAATATAAAATGAGGGGTATACAATGTCAGATAGTTATGAGCTTGAATTAGTATATAATACTAACTGGAAGAGTAATTTCTAAAAAATCTCTAAATTAATATATTACGTTCTTTGGAGTCTTCAAGATCTCAATACGGCCAGAGTGGTATCAGAAATATAACTGTTCATATCTCAAGAATGGTTTTACCAAATTGCTTCAATTTTTCACAACAGATTCTCGTCAAAGTACCTATTGTTTCAAAAAGCGAAGAACTGAACATGAGGAGAAATCTGTAGCTTGAGATACTAACGTGGGTTATGCACGGATAAAAATCTGATCCCCACACCATGATTTACAAATCATGAAATTCATGAATTGGTTAGGTCATAATATCAGGATCACAAATCCTGGAATAATAATCATGATTCCTTATAAGCGTAACATCCAGTGTGAAAACACTAAGCGGCGCACTTTGCTTCATCTCATTCATATCGATCACTCTAAATTCAAGATGACGAAGCGGTTGAGTGGTAGAGTACGTGGCTTTCAATCGGAAGGTTCTTGGCTCGCGAATCTCAATATATGCTATTTTTAACTTTTTTTTTATTTTGTCGATCATAAACGGATGCGCGACTAAGCATTTTTGGCATTTGAATCATGATTCCGAGCAAACAGCTACAAAAATCTAACGTGTGTGTTGCGTTACGGCAATCTGACTCATGATATCATGAGTTCAAATCATGATGTATTTTCACAAGACGAAAACACGCTGGAATCATGATATCATGAGCCATAATCTTGTTTTTGGATTCTGATTTCTACCCGTGTGGTTACACAAAGAAATTTCAGAATATTTCACCTTGGAGACCCCGTTCTTGGAGGCCGAGCTCTTTGAGAACATTTGACTGCATCTGCATCGAGCAAATCTGTCAAGCTCTCAGAACACATTTTTTTCGACAAGATCTCGGACGGTAAATCTTTTGCAGGAAATAAGCTAGTATAATTTTTAAGTAGATGATAAAATGACATCTACAACACTGATAAATGCCATGATTATGAAATCATGTAATATCTGCATACATTTAGCCATTTTTTTCTGAAAGGAAGCTAGCACTGTCCTGTACAACTCTCCTTAAGACAGTACCCTTCTGACAAGTCGAAGTCTTGAGACATCCGGCCGCAATGTTAGTTTTGAAATATTTTGTACGGTATTTTTCTGTTGCCTCTTATACAACGATAGCAGAGCTCACCCATACGAATGTGCACATCAACAAAGCAGCTGGTGTGAATGTGGGGAAATGAACCGCGGAACACAAATTCGACGCATTACTTGCGTTTCATTCTGAAGAAAATGATTCACACCTCCGTTTTTTGTTTGTTATCTATGGCTTAATTTTTCGAAGAAACATTTGGTTTTCTGTAGCTTATTACCACAGAAAACAGACGTCCATCTTTTGTCGTCAGCGTGTGCAAACCATTGTACTGGTCATTTCAAAGTGTGTCGTTATGCTCCTGTTACGTGGCGCTGTCCTCAGATTGAGAACGCTACAAATTTGCCGCTTTTTACACTTTGGCGCTAGTGTCGATATCAAAAATCGCCACTTGTCGCTAGCGTTGCTTTGTGTGCTAATGCATTTTGACGGTCACTAGTGACATCATGTTGTCGAAACGAGTTTGTATGTCGGGCTGTCTGCGTTGGCGGCGCTGATGGTTGATTCGAACCTTTACACATGGTTCAGATGAAATTTTGTTCAAGCCTCCATGTCTGTTCTCTGTGTTATTACTTTCAAACAGCTTTTGCAGATTTCGTTGCGCTCCATGCCTTTTGTACTGTTTTCTCTCGTATGAGAAGGTAAACATCCGAAAAATATACGTGTGTGAGTGGAATTTGATTCTGGAGTATAAATTATGCTCCCGATAAGGAGGCACAACTCAAGCTGTCAAATTCCATAGTGAAAAATAGGTCGTCATCCCTCTGCATCCATGGTTCACGGAGACGGAATTCAACTCAATTTTGGGTTGTTTCAACGCAATTCCGTAGTAGAGCCCAATAACTCAATTTTGGCTAAATTTCCAAGGTCCCCACTAGGTAGTTTGGCTTTAATTCCATTAGAAAAATATACTCAATTTTGGGTTGATTTAACGCAAATTTGAGTTCTTTCGACCCAAATATAAGAAAAGTTGCATTTACCCTAATTTGGCTTATTGGGCCAAAGTACCCCCATTGGGTAGATGCAGCTCTCTCTATTTTTGACAACATTCGTGTGAGAGAAAGAGAAAACCGAGAGATTTAGGGTTGAAACTATAATCGATATACTTAATTTTGGGTAAAGTAAACTCAAAAATTAGGTAAAAATATTTCTCCGTGTTGCATACAATTTCTAGAAAGATTCGCGAATTAGGCAAAACTGACAAAATGTACACAATTTAAGAAAATATAGCGTTGAAATTGTAGCTTGATTGTCTATTCACTGCACTTGAACTTTTCCCCTATCGAAAATTTAACTATTCAAAAAACGCAAATTTGTAGAAGACGAAACTTCACCTGATGCAAAACCACACACTGTATTGATTACGCCTGTGTTTTTGTTTATCAAAGAGATGGGCGCATCTGAAATCGAAATCAAAACACGGCGAGAGTAAACGGCGACACTGCAAACAAAAAATAAACAAGGCGTACATGACGGGCTTAATTGAAACCAGAATGTAAACACGGCGCAAAAGTAATAGGGGACACTGAAAATAATATCGATTACAGGCTCATAACATTGGGCGATACTGGCATTCTTGAGTGCGTTTAAGGCGAAACCTTTTAATATTTTTTTATTACGAAATAGCTAGGGAAATTGTAGGAGATGTGTGTGGTATTAATGAGGATTTTGAAACTAGGTTTATGAAATGTGTATTAAAGTGAACAGGTTAAAGTTTGAGTATATTTTCTCCAATTGGGATTAAAAATTGCACATGAAAATTTCATTGGTTATATTCTCATTGTTATTGATTTGTAAGATAGGCCCTTATCGCGAATCCCTCTCGATTTGTATGGAAAGTCGATGCATAGTAAGCTCAGGTCCGTCCACTCGAGCTCAGATTGGGTACCACTTCTAGTACTGCATTCGGTCCCTCGGTAGTGCAAAAGGTACCCAAGCTTGACAGATCGCTGTACACTTTTCACGGCATTCTAGATTACCTTATGAGCCATAAAATTTTGGGTAACTGCAAGGGACATGGAGGTCTTTAATTTGTCTTTGGTAAGCTGCTTCACAAACGCAAACAGAAATTTGCTTAGTCCGAATCGTGAACAACAAGACTACGAAACGTCAAACACTTATAAATTTTATCTTAGCAACCTCGGCGTGCAATCCCCTATGCTTCAGAGCATAGATGCACAGACAAACAGATGTCACACCTTCATCAATGTCCATCGATCACCATTTTTAAGAGTGGATACAAATATATGTTAGGTGGACAATCTAAACCCGCAGCGCTCTCATCGTTTTTGTTCGCGTTTGACGTTTACATACTACCACCACCTGTCGGCCAATCGGCCAAACACACAAGGGTTTTTCTTAATCCAATCTATCGTTTTCTGGTGGGTTGCAATCTTGATGATGATGTCGCGCTACACGATAAGTGTTCATCTGCAACAACCAGACAGCTTACCAATCGAAATCGAGAGCGAGAAAAGGAAAGGCAAAAAGGTCTGCTATGACAGCTTTGCAGACAGCGAGTGCACTGAAAGAGACTGGCGCTTGATTTGAAATGATCAGTTTTTTTTCGCTATTGGATGTTCTATTCGTGATCAATCATCAACATCCCACCGCAAAATCGCTAGTGTTTGGAGGTGATGTTAACCTCCAAAATGCGAAATCATCACCTCCAACATAGTTCTAATACCCACCGTTATATGAAATATGGTGGCGCGTCGATTGTCGCAAGTATCTCGATAAACAGTCAATGGTTTGGTTGATCGATATAAAAGTTTGTTTTGAAAGAAGCTCCACTCATTCTGCAACATGCTGCGTGTAGAGTAGTAGACATGTGCTTTACAAAAAAATCTCATATTTCAAAGCAATGATCGTTGTTGGTTTATGGCAAAGGATTAATATGTTAAGCTTTACAAATCTTATTTTAAATAGAGAATAAAAAGACATACAATTCAACAAGTATTTGATTACAATTTTTAATATTTTTAATTCTAAATCACTGCGTAAAAAAATAAGAATATGAAGAATCCAATTCCTCGTGAGTAGAATTACTCTGTACACGTACTGTAGCCTTGGGTGCAGGAGCCTCATTGCTTTCATGCGCACGGGCGTGCTGTACATTGTGAGAACTTTTTTTGGTGCGCCTCATCTTTCTTGAGATGTGTCTCACTGCGGTCTCATGCGCTCCGTCACGTGTGCTGTTTAAAATTCAGCGCATTAATTGAAGTGACTACTAAAGTTTGCAACGGGGATCGAAATTGTAACTCTTGGATCGTGAGTCTTAGATTTTATCATGTAGTCATGTAATCTAGACACCTGCATAATGGTGCGAAAATAGTTGTAGAGGCTCTTCGTTACTAAGCAGTTGTTTCACAACTTGGATACCGATGGCGAGCCATAGCGCCGATCAGCGCATGAGACGAGTCTCCCCGAAAGCACATCACCAAGCGCGCGCTTTTAGAATTTTCGTGAGACTCTGGCTAGCGCAGCACACTAGGATTCCGATGAGCTGAGATACGGTTTGGTAGGAGGATCGTCAGTACATCTATATGCCCCTGAGAAATATGTAACTCTACTCCTGAGAAGGATGATGTACAGGAGGCTCATTCTAATTAAACACTCAATAGGGTAACGACTGTTTATTTCATTCTTAAACGCTAACAGTTAGTGCCAGCGGCAAAAAGTACAGGCGAAAGGTTCGAACATTCAGTTTCTTTCACTGACCGCCGAGCGACGACACTGTTGTTTGTATTCCTTGGGATTCTCGAATTTCTCAAACTTCCAACACAAGCGCATGGAAGAATGGTAGTCGGAGAACTGTCAAAATGTATGGAAAATAATGAAAAACGTAAATTACTAGTAATTAGGAAACTGGATCAAAAAAGTAGTGATTAGAAATCGAGCGTAATGTGGATAGATAACTTTTTGTGTTTACTTCATCTTCCATGGTGCTTTCTTTGCTTCAGTATTTCGTTTTTACCACCACTGGAAAAGAGCCAACTGTTGCCTTTTCAGTTTTGAATATCGCCCTATTGTCGTGCTTTTATGGGGATAAATTAAAATTGTTATTGCAACATACATATTTTCTATGATTAATTGTAAATATTTTAAACCACCCTTTTTGAAGTATATAAATATTCAATAAAAACATAACTCTATCTTTAAACACTCATGAGAATGGTATTTAACTCTTTGAGTTTTATTTTATTAAAATGGGCTTAAATTCACCTGAATAAAGATTTATAAATTAAATTTGATATTGATGTTACGAGCTTTGTCTACAGTGACATTTAGTACTACACAAGAAATTAATTTTAGGCAAAGTATTTCTAAATAGGTATATTGTATGAAACAAATCCTTAATTATTGTTCAAGAAATTAATCTACAATTCTTTGGGAAATTACCCGGGGATTCTCCTTAAATCGCTGATGAATCTTTTAAAACCTCTCTGCGTTTATTCTTAAAATCTTGAGATTATTTCTGATATCTCTTCAAGTTTTCCTGGAAATCACAGAATTTTTCCAGATTTCTACTTCCAAAGAAAATTTCGTTACCCTGCCGATATTATTTCTATGATTCTTCCGGATATCCCTTTGTGATTATTCTGGATATCTGTTTGGAATTCTTACTGAAAGTCCTCTGTGATTTTTGCGTGTATCTTCTTATGGATTATTTTTGAAATCCTACAAATTAAATCCTTGGAAATTTTTGAAAATTTGGTGCTATTCTTCCGGATATTTTTAGACGGTGTTTCCAAAAATTCTATTAGGACTCTCCTACATATCTGTTTGGAATTCCTCCGAACATAGCTCTGGAGTTTTTCCAGATATACTTTTGAGATACTTATGAGAATGCTTCTGGCATTCTTCAGGAATTCACCTGAGGTACTTTAGGGAATCCTTTTCGAATACTTTCCGATGTCTTTCGAGAATTTTTCTGAAAATCTTTCTTAAATTCTTCTAGTAATGCTACAGTTAATAACTTTGAAATACTTTGAGACTCTTCCAAAAACATGTTGGTATTTTCCCGGATATTTTTTGGGTATTGGTTTAGTAAACCTTCTGGAATTCTTTTGGAAATTATTCTGAAGCAAAACATTCCTACTAACTAGATTTTTCCGAGGATTATTCCAGAAATTCTTCCATCTTTACTTCTAGGATCCAGTAGCACCCTGATTTTTTCAGGAAAACACTCTGTATTCTTTCGAGTATCTTTCAAGGATTTTTTCGGAAATTCTTCTGGAATACCTCTAGATTTCTTTCGGAAATCCTGATGGATGGCTTCAAAATACCTTTCGGAGATTCTTCCAGACATTTATCTGATTTTTTTCATGATCTAACAGAAGTTTTCTTGAGATTCTACCGTAAATCGTTCTGGTATTTTTCCATAAATGGGATTATAGAAGGATTTCCGGAAGAAAACCAGGTCGATTTGTGAAAGAATCACAGAGAAATAACTGAAATTATTCAAGAATTTTCGTAAAAACCTCAAATAATCCCATAGGGATTTTAGGAAGAATTCCAAATGGATTATGAATGTATTTGACAATGGTATCCAAAAGAATCCCACAAGCTATTTCGCAAAACTCGCTGAAAGATTTTAAGAAAATTCACAGACATTCAGAAGAATTCATGAATATTTTCCAGAATAATTTCAGAGCGATGAATAGAGGAGCTCAGGAAAGATTTAGGAAATAATTTCAAAAGGATTTTCCGGAACTAAGAGAGTAACTTAATGAAGATTTTCAGAGAGATTTCCAAAAGAATCTCAGATAAATTTTATAGGACTCTCTTAAGGAGTTTCCTTAAGGAATTTCCATTTGAATTCAAGAGTAATTTTCAGAGAATTCCACCAGGGATTTGGGAATATTTCCAAGAATCACAGAGAGATTGTTCCAGAATTCCAGAGGTTTTTTTCAAATAATCTTAGCAAAAAATTCAAATAATCACATAAGGATTTCCGGAAAAAAAAATCCAAATGGATTTTTTTAATTATCCCATGAAGATTTCTCTTCATCGATGTCCTCTTCTGTGAATGAAGGTAACAATATGCGCGTTTGTTAGCATTTGTTCACTTCAAACCCCTTGGTAGCGATGCAATTTTGCTTTCTGAGGTGAAAAAATGCTGATAAAAACAGCACAATGCACAAAAAAAAAGAATCCATGAAGAGAAATCGATCATGCGCTTGGCAAATGGGAGCACCACCGAAAGCTCGACACTGCAATGCCTAAAAAATATGTTTTTGTTGATAAACATAATGTAAATCTGCATCACTGTGGCCCAGCAACAGTTTCACGCAGGAAGATACATTAGAGCTTCAGAATGAAACATTAGACGGGAACTGTCTTCAACAAAGTTATTTATATTAGTTGGGTCATTTGTTTGGGGTTATTCAAGATTAGGCTGGTCTACACGGGTAGAAATCATAAACCAAAAACAAGATTATGTCTCATGATATCATGATTCCAGCGTGTTTTCATCTTATGAAAATACACCATGATTTAGACTCATGATATCATGAGTCAGTTTGCCGTAACGCAACACACGCGTTAGGGTTTTGTTGCTGATTGCTCGGAATCATGATTCAAATGCCAAAAATGCTGAGTCACGCATCCGTTTATGATTGACAAAATAAAATATTTAAAAATAGCATTCATTGAGATTCGAGCCAAGAACCTTCCGATTGTAAGCCACGTACTCTACCACTCAACCGCTTCGTCATCTTGAATTAGGAGTGATCAACACGAATGAGATGAAGCAAAATGCGCCGCTTAGTGTTTTCACATTGGATGTTACGCTTATGAGGAATCATTGTTATGACTCCAGGAACCATGATTTGTGATCCTGATATTATGACCTTTCATGATTTTTAAATCATGGTGTGACGATCAGATTTTTATCCGTGTACGTTTTGACAGAAATGGTATAACTAAAATTTTTATTTGTAGAATATATGTATACCATCATGCTTCAGCAAAGTGATAGACTATTCAATTTCAACCAATTCTGCCGAAAAAAATATTTGTAGTTTTTAAATTGACCAACTAGCTCTAAATCTTCCAATGTTGGCAAACGGGTTTTCAAAGAAAATTAGTTTTCTAGCTTCAGCGTTTTGAATTCAAATATCTCATCAAAGTAGCCTGTGAGCCACATTGAAAGTATTAAAAAATGCGTATTTAGATGAGTGAAGGAACTCGATATCAAGTAGAAGTTGGTTTCCATGGCTACCTTGATGGTTCCAAGGATCGCATTCGCACTGGTTTTGTGTTCTGTGAATCGATACCTCCTTAACTTATGATCCCTTCAATATCTAGTTAGGGAGAGTTGACTGTATATACAATAAATGCAGCTGTGTTTTTTTATAGCTTAATAAAATGCCTTAAAAAACAAATATTTCGTTACTAATATAATTTAACTTTTTTACTAAAATAAATAATAGCAATCTATTCATGAACATTTGTGTATTGTCACGTTCTAACAACTGTACGACTTTTAACATAGATTTTTTTTTTGGATAAAATACTCGGAGTAAAAATTGAAATGACGTAACTTAAAAACGCGACATTCTTGTAAAAATGCGTCAAATAAGATGGAAAAGTTACGTAATCTTCATAATACCAAGTTCAATGCGACGTAAAATCATGTCATTTTAGCCTCAAACGTGCGTTATTTTACTTGCATAGATACGTTGAACATATTTGATGTAAATATACACGATTTTTGTATGAATACAAAATAAAGCATGATCAAAAACGCCAAATTTCAAATTTGTAATTATGGTCATTAATTGGTTCTAGTAACTCCTCTGTGTATCATAGTGAATGGAAAAAGCACCATCCGGAGGAATCTTCTCCCCCGTTCAATATATGTGGTGGTGTGTGCATACAGTGTCCGGAAACTTATTGAAAAATGCCACTCAGATTCCATCCACCGTGCATCCGACGACGTCGTCCATTCCAATAAACGGCTTTCCTCCCCGAATCCTGAACTCTTTTGTCGGATCGGACGGAAGACGAATCTTTCAGAATTTTCCACTGGTTTTGGTTGGCTTTCCCGCCCCCCAGATGCAGTTCCAATCCCTATTTTCCCCATTGGAATGTTACGCTTATGAGGAATCATGGTATCATGTATGTGTACTCAAGCGACCCCGGCTGTTACGAAAGTTTCCATTCTGCAGCAGTAAAGTCACATCGCAACAAGAAAGCTGTCCCCGCCGTGCGTCTTCACCATCAGGCGGGCTGCAGCACAGTGCAGAGGCGCAAGCAGGACCATAGACGTCGTCGTCGTCTTCGTTAGCCAATCAGAATGGAATGCAGCTTTCCGACAGTATTGCGTCCCAGCAGTTGCTTTAATTCGAAGTGGATGGGTGAACGTAGGTTCCCTAGTTAGACGGATCTTGGTCAAACTTCAAAAAACCCCGATATTCAAGGAAAAAAGTTTGTATATATTCAAAAGTCTAATATATTGTTTTCATTCTGCTCATTCTAAATCACTCATTATGCCAAACGGCCATCATGCGAAACGGTTGAAAAACGCAGTTGAGAACCTATAATAGCGAAAAAGCTACCCATGAGGTCGTGTTCTGCTTTATCTCTTTGCGCGAAAGTCAGCTAACCAACCAACCAGCAGGATGATACACGATGGGTGTTAACGCTCGCTCATCGTCGACACAGCAGTCGCTCTCGTCAGCCGGGAGACCTTAGGAGACTGTCCTCTGATCATGTTTGCTAAGTGCAACGCGGGGAAGTGGAAATGAGATTTGATTTTTCCGGAACTGTCTCCGTATAAGTGATTTATTGGATTTTTCAGAAATTCCCCCCTCCGGCGATCGGGAACGGAAGTAGATATGGACATGTACTAGCTTTAGTGGGAGCAGCTGCTGTCGATTAATAAATCAACCGTTAGTGTGCTATATGTCAGGAAAAGTAGGTCCTCTTGAAATCTTTACTAGCAAACATTAAACATCGCTTGCACCCTTATTTTCTACATAAAAATAAAATTGAAACTAACCTAACTGGCAAACGAAATTGGCAGCAAATTTGAAAACCGCGCGTCCATTGATCTGGAAGCTTTCCAGAACCAAGTACGTAAAAAAACTGTACATCGACTGCCCGACATCAAAGGGTGCTTAATTCGTCGTTTCGTTCATTCGATGATCTGTTCGAAATCGAACCACTCGTCCGACTGAAAATTCAAGGCCAATCTAATCGATTTTCAAAAGCACCCATCATTCCATTCATTTTTTTTTTTTTGCATAGTGACCTGATTTTGCCCACAATCCTCGAGGGTCTCGTTAACGAACGACCAGTTTGATGTTTCTTTCATGTCCCAAAAACGAATTTGGACGGAAAAAAAACTTGACACAAAACTACTTCACTTCATTTCCGTGTTGCTGTTGGTTGGACAGTTGAATGGCGAACGTTGAATTGCATCAAAGAAGTGACGGATCTCGGGGACGAAAAGTTTCTGTCCTGGAAGAGCAAACTGATGCCACGTGATGTCGTCTGCGTCGTCAGAGGCGTATCTGGACAGTGGTTAAAATTCTTGTAACTCGTTAACTTTGCTAAATTTAACTTTGAATGTCAACAACATATACATAAATGGTAACAATTCTTCTTTTACTTAAAAACGTTTTCCAACGATAAAGGATTGTATGATTGAAAAGTATACATTTTTATGCTGCATGATGTCAAATATGGGAATTACTATGGAGATAACAACTAATTCATGCAATCGGTTATGGGGTTTTGCACTGTTTTGATTTAGTATGGGAATTTGACGTTCACTGACCTTCTTTTTCTTCTTCTTCTTCTTCTTCTTCTTCTTCTTCTTCTTCTTCTTCTTCTTCTTGGCATTAACGTCTTCTCTGGGACAGAGCCTGCTTCACAGCTTAGTGTTCTTATGAGCACTTCCACAGTTATTAACTGAGAGCTTTCTTTGTCAAAGTTGCCATTTTCGCATTCGTATATCGTGTGGCAGGTACGAGGATACTCTATGCCCAGGGAAATCAAGGCCTTGTTGTTGACAAATTTTGCTTTAGAGTAAAAAAGAAAGGAAGGTTTTTATTAAGTGCCTCATAGCATTTTCCCATATACAATTTTGGGTTAGTACTACGCTGATAATGTTTGATACAATTATCAACTACCGTCAAAAGGGGTAACTTGCAACAGGGGTGAAACTTGCAACACTTCGACATGTAACCGAATTGTCGTTTCGTTCAGCATTGAGTTAAATTTCAATAATTTATTCCACCATTTATTGACCTCAGGTATACAACAGAAGATTTTGGCGAGGGTTTGGGAATTGTTTCTTTTTTGCTTGGTTTGCTGGAGGTGAAAATCATATTAAATGTTGGATTGCATGAAATTTATGCTGAAAAACGTTCCTCGTACCACACAAACGATAGAAATATGTCATTCGAGGCATTTGCTATTAGTTGAAGTACTTAGTAGTCTACTAATTGACAATATAAAAGTTTTGATAATCTGTTGCTTAAACACTATAAAAATTCAAAAACGTTTTTGACTACCCTTGTGGGGTAACTTGATCTCAATTTTGATCTCAATTGTTTGATATTTCTTGTCGTTTATCATCGAAAACACATGGAAAGGCAAAATTGAACATAAATTTGTTCAATAACATTAACATTTTTATACCGCAATTAATTCAATACACGTTTGGTAATAAATATTGAAAATATAACATGAATCGCATTATTATTAGATTTAGATTTATTTTCTTCATTTAAATAATGAAAAATTTTGAAAATCCATATAAAAACTAACTTGCAGATCTGCCATTGGGATGATGGGTATGATAAAAGTTGTGTCAGAACACCAACAGAGACCATTTTAAAACATACATATCAATATGTGATACGTTGCTTTGATTTGAATTTGTATAAAAAATATGTTATGTGAAGCATAACCTAAAGTACAATTGTATTCGGAGAAAAAAAACGTTTTAATGGCTTTCCAATAACTGTCAAGAGTTATGATATGCTAGAATTTCCCCGTGTGGACACCCTAAGCAATACCAATGAAGTTTTCAATCAAATTGGTATAATACTCATAATTTAATCAATAATAATTAGTTTTTTAAGAGTACAGTAGCTGTTTCTGATTATTGTCATACTTTTACTGCACAAAATCATTTAATGATCATAATAACACGATATAAGTTGAGTTTTCAATAGTGTACTTCAGGTAGCACTATGTGTTGCATGTTACCCCACATCAGGGGTAGTATGAAAAATGTATATTTTTTGTCTCTCCTGATCCCAGAAAACCAAATACTTACAAAATTAACATCGCGTGGTCTTCTTAAAGTGGCGATTAGGGTACCAAATGGTTTTTGTCTCATCTGAATCTTCTAATTTTTCATCCATATAGCTTTGAAGTTGAAAATTGTTGCAAGTTACCCCGTTTGACGGTACATCTTTGTCAAAGACTGCACACTGGGCCAGGAGCAGAATGTAGCCAGACAAAACCTCTAGCGCTTTAGGAGTGCATTTTTCTGGGTTGGTGTCAAAGGAGACTTATCTTGAATTTATTTGTTCTTCAATTTGATGGTAAAAGTTAGTTGGAAATTTCGCCGCATAGGTGGCGCTGCGATGCAAACTTTTTTGTTTTACGTCCTAGAGCTTTCGCGTCTTCGGCAATGTTTTAGAACGTGTAAAAATACGACAAGTTGTCGAAGACACCAAAGTTCTAGGACTTCAAACAACAAAGTTATGGTAAAAAATGTGTAAATCACTTAAATTTTACGTATTTTTCTACTTTTTATTTTAAAATCGTAAAATGTTTCATTTTAAAAACCATGCGTCGCTTGATTTCGATAACATGCATGTACGGTATGAAAAAATATCTTATTTTCATATAAATATTTGAATTTTTGAACAAATTATTGTAAAAATATCATAATTTTTAACATAACTTTACTCAAAAAGTTGCAAGTTTTTGCCAAAACTTATCAATGTTCCGAAATACGCTATTTTTTATCTACCAAATGTCAAAGTTTTCCAGATGTATATTTTGATATATTTGAGATATCTAAATTCAAAATAACCATCTCTTTACATAAATAGAATGGACTTATTATTAATTCTATCATTGTACTACAAAATTTGTGACACATTGCATCAGTTAAGATTTGTTAATCAAATACTTTTATTTTGATACTTGTGATTTGTAAATTGTTATTTATATCAGAGAGAACTGTCTCGACACGGTCATAACAGGATGTAAAAAAATAATTATAGCAGGCCACACCGATGTTCTAATTAGACAGTTGCTGGAGATGACAAAAGATAAGGGTATGCGAAATACCGAATGATTCCGTCAAATACGCTTCGAAACGAAATTCCGCGGAATTCCACGGAACTCGCACAGGCGAAATTTGTATTTTGCTATTTCGTTTCGTTTCGCCGAATTGTTGAAATATTTCCACGGAAAATTGAAAACAAACGGAATGAGACGGAATTTCGCGAAATTCGAGTTTAATTTCGAACAAAAAAAGGCAATGCGTTCGCTTCTACTCCTAGCTACAGTCAAAAATGGGTCCGTATTACGGATAAAATCGACTCATATCATGGATCACAACACTATAACAGCAAATTATCTGCGAGGTAAACGAACGTAGGCGACAACCTCAACAATCTGTGGGAGTCTATCCACTGTGCGATGAGCATAGCAGCGCGAGAGGTGATAGGTACTGCTCAGAGACGACCCAGAAACGGTTGGTTTGATGAGGAGTGCCAGAATGTGACGGATGAGAAGAATGTTGCCAGCATACGTTTTGGCGTTTCTTTAGGAATCGTCTTATCATAGATTCATAACTGGTCGGTGTTCAGACAGACTGAACTAAGTGTTTTTTCATGGTTCCAGAGAAAAGTTCCCCAGGCATGCGAAATATCCAAATATTTGTGTTATTTGCTGTAATAATGGAACTTATCTATTTGATGATACGTCTGTATAAAAATAGCATAGGAAAAATCACATTTGATTGAGTCCTTAACGTATCTTTAGAACACCAAAATATCATCTAGTCCGGTCTGTCTGAACACTGGTATGGGTTTCAATGCCCCACAAATATGAATCAACGCTTCTAGGCATATGTATGACATTTTATATCCTACGAATGGAACAAAAGTGTTTAAGCATGTTACTGTTGATTGCGATGCTGTATAGATTTATGGTTCGCGTAGGTAAAATAGGTTCTGCGTAATTGCTACTCTATTTGATGAGATATTCTCCATTTAATCCAACTTTGATCCATATCTGTGTGCTATCCATAACTGTTGGATGACTGTAGTATTGACTGGTCCGCAGGATATGATAAACTGCACTGCCGTTGTTAAGTTTCCAAAAACGCCCATTTGCCCTAAATTCCTCGCGGCGAATAGCCCAGGAAAGGAACAACTGCGTTTGATGAACTACCGAAATGTTATCTTCCATAAGAATGAAGAAAGCAAAACCACGGCTTCCTCCGGGAAACATCGCGTGTCCTGTTGAGCAAATCCGTTAATATATCGCAAAAACTGTTTGTACACAAATGTAAAAAAGGTGCGGAGCGTGAGTCCCTGATGTTCTGGATTTGCTCAGGTGGTGCAGATTGTTGATGCGCGCATTAGTTCTCTCTCTTGCTTTCCCGCTATGACGTCACTTTTAACACAGCATAAGAACAGCTCTCCCAAATCAACGCGATTTTTCTCGCGATGGTGACAAAAAATCGCCGCGATTTCGTTGTTGTCCCATAAAACTCTATACCCGAGCAGGTGAAAAAAGCTCAGCAATAGCTAATTTTGATATGAACATCTAAAAGTGATATTAACTTGATAGATATAAGAGATAAAAGATCTGAAAATGATATCTAAAATTTACTCCTAGAATATCATTAGCATATCATATTTAGCTTTTGTAAGATCTAACCAATATCAGCGAGCAATTCATTTGATCTGCAAACATCAAATTTTGATATGGCTTAGAAGTTCCAGGAATAAAATTTAGATATTATCTTCAGATCTTTTATCTCTTATGTCAATCAAATCAATATCTCGATTTGATGGCCAGGTCTTCGCTTCTGCTCGGGTATGTAGCAGCGAAATCGCAGCGATTGTTTGTCGCTGTCGCCGTGAAAAATCGCGTTGATTTGGGTGATCCAAAGCCACACCTGAAATCTTCAAGAGCACACATCTAAAGAACCAGACGTCCATTCAAGCTGAAAACTCTATCGATTGGTTACTCGATGACCAATCGATCAAGTGTTCAGCTTGAACCGCTGTCGGGTTCGTTAGATTTGTGCTCTTGAAATTCTGAGGTATGCCTTCGATTTATATTCACCTTAAACAAGGAAGAAGCATACATTTTTTTTTAATCGAAAAGTGAATCTATGTTTATTCACGCTGTACCACACCACCAACTCCTCTCTCCTCTTATAACGTGACATAATTTCCTCACGACCCCCAATTAAAAAAAATGGGAATATTGATAATATTATCATTACAAGTATTAGAAGCCAAATTCCGCAAGGCAAAAGTCTTAACCTTTTCAATACCGACATCAAATTTAAAAAATTCTCTAGTTTCGCCATCTGTCGATCGATTTTGATGAATTATTTCAGGAAAAATAACAAATCAATTATAAATTTGATTCGTGCATTGCATGCACCATCAAAATTGGTTCCGGATATAGATTCAAGTTTGGTGGGGTACCTAGGGTATTTCACAATGGAAAAGCGCAACATTTTTTTTTCGATTTTCGCACATCTAAATCCCGAGAAAAAAAAATGAACCAAACATTAAATTTAGCTCATTGAAAGACGGATTGTCTAAACGAACATGAATGAACTTGTCAGCCTTATTTGCGGTTCCTCTATGCTATGTAGTCCAGGCTCAAAACTTTTTTTTCGAATTTTTCAAATCTTTTTTAAAATACTCTCGAAGCTCAAAATTTAGTGAAAATGTGATTTTGTAGTCAGTTTTAAACAAAGAATCTAAAAATGAGATAATATCAACAATCCTTAATTCTTACAGAAATCGTCCAGAAATTCCTTCACAGATTTTGGAATAGGGTCATTTCTCCAGTATTTGCTCTTCAAAATAATAGAAATACTTTCAGTATTTTCTACAAGGTTTACTCTAAAAGTTTGCTTTCGTCCAGATTTGATCCCTCCAAGAATTAATTCACAGTTTATGCAAGGCTTTTCCACAAAATTTATTGGGAACTTATAAATTAACCCCAACAGGCAATCCTGGTTAAGTTGCTGCCGCAATATCTCTTGGAGTTTATTACTTTTGCAGTTCTTTTAAATTTATATTGATTGATTTCTTAGGTATGTGTTGATGGATTCTTTAAAATTTAATTTAATTCAATACTTCCGCAAATACTAAATCAAATATTCCAGTGATTCCTCTGTTCTACTTATTTTTCTTCTTCTTTCTGGCTTTATGTTCCAACTGGGACATAGTCTGCTTCTCAGTTTAGTATTTTCATGATCACTTATCGACTTGTGTCCCCAATCTCATTCATGCATGTCACAAAGTATAAAGTACAGCAAAAAAAATGAATAGCATTATTCCATGTTTTTTGGTATATATTAGCATAACATCCACATGATTAAAAAAATTGTAAGGCATTTCTAAAAATCAAATTAATTTTGGGCTCCTCTCAATATTTTTGAGATTGTTTTAAATGTTTGTAACTGCTTTTCGACCCACTTCTTAGTTGTAACAAAATTAAACCCACTCATTGCCTTGTGTGAATGTCAGATATGTTGAAATGAAACCTTATAAAGTTATTAAGAAGGTTTCCATATGGTAGAGGATTTAAAAATACGCCTATGGTCAAATTTCCAGCTTTTGACAAGAAAAAAAAAACTTAAACGTGTATTCCGCGAAACAAACTCAAAAATTTCGTTTCGTTTCGAAAAATTCCGTGAGATATTTGATTTCGTATCGAGTTACACGAAACATTTTTAAATTTCGTTTCGTTTCGTCATTATCAGCGCAAGATATTCCGCGTATCGTTTCGTTTCGTATCGACATGGAAAAAATCCATATCGCATACCCTTGACAAAAGAGCCACATAACAATATGAAAATATCTAGATACTGTAAGACCTGACTAACAAAAAGTATTTGATTAATAAAACTTGACTCACGCAATGTGTCAACAATCTTGTAGTACAATGATAAAATTAATATTAAGTCTATTCTATTTATATGAAAAAGGTGGTTATTTTGAATTTCTCAAATATATCAAATTATACATCTGGCAAACTTTGACATTTGGTAGATGAAATATAGCGTATTTCGGAACATTGATAAGTTTTTGCAAAAACTTGCAACTTTTTGAGTAAAGTTATGTTAAAAATTATGATATTTTTACAATAATTTGTTCAAAAATTCAAATATTTATGCAAAAATAATATATTTTTTTCATACAGTACATGCATATTATCGAAATCAAGCGACACATGGTTTTTAAAATGAAACATTTTACGATTTTGACATAAAAAGTAGAAAAAACGTAAAATTTTAGTGATTTACACATTTTTTACCATAATTTTGTTATTTAAAGTCCTAGAACTTTGGTGTCTTCGACAACTTGTCGTATTTTTACACTTTCTAAAATATTGCCGAAGACGAAAAAGCTCTAGGACGTAAAACAAAAAAGTTTGCATCGCAGCGCCACCTATGCGGTGAAATTTCCAACTAACTTTTAACATCAAATTGAAGAACAAACAAATTCAAGATAAGTCTCCTTTGACACCAACCCAGAAAAATGCACTCCTAAAGCGCTAGAAGGTTTTGTCTGGCTAAATTCTGCTCCTAGCCCAGTGTGGACTGTTTGTTGTGGCCAACAACAAGCCACCGGGGTGCATCATGCCGCACCACACCAGTGGACGAACATGCCTCATGTTGAGGCCACAAACACCACAAATTCATAATACTGGCAACACTCTACTCACCTACACTACAGACCATTCATACTGTTGCATACCTAAAAGACAAACAACAATTAGATAAAACATTAAATCATTAGCAATTCACTTACCTTTCGATCTTTCCAGACCGAACACAATCTACCGATTGTTTATTTACATTTTCATTCTCTCTATTGTCTGACAGTTCCAGAATATTCAGTCCGACAACAGTATAACAGTTTAGACACAGCACATTATTGTATACAACAATGCACATCGAGAATATTCTATGAAAGTACAATAGGGTAGAGGACTATAAATACAACACCATGTAATATACCAAATCAGTCAGAAATAAACCGTGAATTCGAACGTATCTCTCCGTATTAATTATTTCCTACCGGATCGTATCCGCGGGAACACTGTTTGAAAATCGAAGTTATTGATTTTTATCCAAACAGAAAATGTCAAACAATGCTCTTTTATCTTGTTAACAGGCAACATTGCTGCATCTAGCGCAAAATATGGCTCTCATAAATCATAGCTACTATGTTTCACAACCTATATCCAGTGATACCCGTAGAACAGCTTAACAATTATAGCCTAAGATTTTCAATTCCTATAAAAATCAATTACTTATTACTTAGATGTCCAACTTGAAAAAGGTTAATATTAACTATGAAGGGTATATGGGAAACACTTATAGCCGTTGGAATGAATTACCTGCTTTTCCCATAGCAATTTCCATACAAATTTTGAAAGGATTGTGCAGTCGCAGTTTTCACCCAAATGAGCTTAAATATTGGGTTGGCACTCAGAATCCGACCTAAAATTTTAACACTACTCACTGGGCTGCAAAGTGGTGAACCGACAACCTGAAAAAGGCGTCCAATATAGCTCAGGTCAACTCCCTACCTCATACTTCCACGAGTTAAACGATGACAAAGACCGCCAGCTAAGGATTGCGTACTTAGCCAAAAGTCCAGGGGCTTAACGGACCCCTCCCCCAGGACCTCTGCAAGTTGTGGTGATGCCCAGAATGTTGTGGAGTTCACACCTTCATAAAAAACACCGAATGCAACTCTGTCAAGGACTCTACGACACTACCCCGAACGCCACTACCCCGAATGCCACTACCCCGAACGCCATTACCCCGAAAGCCATTATCCCGAACACCACTACCCCGAATGGGTCACTACCCCGAACGCCATTACCCCGAATGCATAACATTTGTACGTTTCCTTATGAGTATTTAACGAGTTTGGCTCAACAATATATTTTTAAAATATTAGAAGATAAAAAGCAGCTAGTTTCTCAGCAAATAATTTTAACAAACAAAGTTTTGTTTGGATTTGTCCTCTAAGTTTCGTTAGATTCACACAGCCACATTGCAATGCTCTGAAGAACAGTAAAGTCTCTTATTTGATGTCGGTACCCACTTTTCTTCCATTTTTGTAGGTGTCGCGCTACTAGCATTAAGATCTTCTTAAAGATTTTGTTTCGTAAACGATGGTAATGGAAGATCATCCTGAGATAGTCGCCGCAAGTGTTGTTCTATGGAACCCGCTTAAAGACCAAGCTGATAAACAATTGTTCCGCTATAGTAAGGAAACGTTAATACACTTGTACATGTTAGAAAAACGGCGGTCTCTGATTGCCGCTACAGTAAAAACTTTCGTTGGATTGTGGGATCATTAGTTCGAATTTCGATGTGACATCTACAAAAAAATTTTTTTTTTATTCAAGGCAATGAAGAAACGATGATGGCAAAAATGTGGTGAGCAAATCCATAAGAGACCTGTCTGTTTTAATACAAGAAGATACAAGAAAGGGAAAATTTCTGATTAGAATTATAGCAGGGTTCACTTAAGTGAATGCCTTCAGGATATATTTCTTTAAAATAAGCTGTTCTATATGGAAATATTAGTGACTTCAACGAAATCTTGAAAGAACAGCCTATTTAAGAAAGAAGGGCAAATTTCTGGTGAAATGTTTGCAGCTATGATGTGAATGATCACGAACATTACCAAGAAGTCCAAACACCGGTGATCACGCAGCTGTTCAGCAAGGCTATATTGAGGGTTACTTACTTACTTACTTATTTGGCTTCACATCAATTATCTTGATAAAGCCTCGCCAACAATATTTCGCCAATTCACTCGGTTCATGGCCGCTTCTCTCCATCCTCGACTGTGACCCACGATCTCCAGGTCCTGGTGTACCTGGTCAATCCATCTTTACAGGGTTGTTGTCCGGCATTCTTGCAACATGCCCTGCCCAGCGTATCCTTCCAGCTTTAGCTACCTTCACGATACTGAGTTCGCCGTAGAGTTGAGCGAGCTCGTGGTTCATCCTTCGCCGCCACACGCCGTTCTCCTGCACGCCGCCGAAGATCGTCCTTAGCACTCGGCGTTCGAAAACCCCAAGAGCTTGTAAGTCCTCCTCGAGCATAGTCCACGCCTCATGCCCATAGAGGACTACCGGTCTTATGAGCGTTTTGTACATCGTGCATTTGGTGCGGGGGTGAATCTTTCTTGACCGCAGTTTCTTCTGGAGCCCATAGTAGGCACGACTCCCGCTGATGATGCGCCTTCGTATTCCCCGACTAACATTGTTGTCAGCCGTCAACAAGGATCCGAGGTAGACGAACTCGTCCACCACCTCGAAGGTATCCCCGTCTATCGTAACACTGCTTCCTAGGCGGGTCCTGTCGCGCTCAGTTCCGCCAACCAGCATGTGCTTTGTTTTCGACGCATTCACCATTAGCCCGACTCTTGTTGCTTCGCGTTTCAGGCGGGTGAACAAATCTGCCACCGTTTCAAATTTTCTCCCAATAATATCCATGTCGTCCGCGAAGCAAACAAATTGTCCGGATCTCGTGAAAATCGTGCCTCGACTGTTAAGTCCGGCTCTCCGCATGACACCTTCAAGCGCAATATTGAACAACAGGCACGAAAGTCCGTCGCCCTGTCGTAGTTCCCGCCGAGACTCGAACGAACTGGAGTGTTCGCCCGAGATCTTCACGCAGTTTTGCACACCGTCCATCGTTGCTCTGATCAATCTTGTGAGCTTCCCGGGAAAGCTGTTCTCGTCCATGATTTTCCATAGCTCTATGCGGTCGATACTATCGTATGCCGCCTTGAAATCGATGAACAAATGGTGCGTAGGGACCTGGTACTCACGGCATTTCTGGAGGATTTGCCGCACGGAAAAGATCTGGTCCGTTGTCGAGCGGCCGTCGATGAAACCTGCTTGATAACTTCCCACGAACTCGTTTGCTATAGGTGATAGACGACGGAAGAGAATCTGGGATAGCACTTTATAGGCGGCGTTTAGGATGGTGATTGCACGATAATTTTCACACTCCAGTTTGTCGCCCTTTTTTTAGATAGGGCATATAACGCCTTGCTTCCACTCCTCCGGTAGCTGTTCCGTTTCCCAGATTCTGACTATCAGCCGATGCTGACAAGCGGTCAACCTGTCCCGGCCCATCTTGATGAGTTCGGCTCCGATACCATCC
Source organism: Aedes aegypti (assembly GCF_002204515.2). Lineage (NCBI taxonomy): Eukaryota > Metazoa > Arthropoda > Insecta > Diptera > Culicidae > Aedes > Aedes aegypti. Next base: position 98,193,016 of record NC_035109.1, on the reverse strand, counting down.
TTGCCAGCGGCTTTGTTGTTCTTGAGCTGTTGAATGGCATCCTTAACTTCCCCCATCGTGGGAGCTGGTTGATTTCCGCTGTCCGCTGTGCTGACGTAGCCATCGCCTTCGCTGTCCTGACCTTCTGTGCCTGTGTTCTCTGCGCCATTCAGGTGTTCATCGTAGTGCTGCTTCCACCTTTCGATCACCTCGCGTCCGTCCGTCAAGATGCTCCCATCCTTATCCAGGCACATCTCAGCTCGCGGCACGAAGCCTTTGCGGGATGCGTTGAGCTTCTGATAGAACTTCCGCGTTTCTTGAGAACGGTACAGCAACTCCATCTCTTGGCATTCCACCTCTTCCAGGCGGCGCGTTTTGTCCCGAAATAGGCGGGTTTGCTGTTTCCGCTTCAGTCTGTATCGTTCCACGTTTTGCCGCGTACCATGCTGCAGCATTGCAGCCCGCGCTGCATTCTTCTCCTCTAAAACCTCCTGGCACTCCTCGTCGAACCAATCGTTTCTTGAGCTCCGTTCCACATATCCGACAACGCTTTCGGCAGCGTCGTTAATGGCTGCTTTGACTGTCCTCCAGCAGTCCTCAAGAGGGGCCCTATCGAGCTCGCCCTCATCCGGCAACGCTGCCTCAAGATGCTGCGCGTACGCATTGGCGACATCCGGTTGTTTCAGCCGCTCGAGATTGTACCGGGGCGGGCGTCGGTACCGTACATTGTTGATGACGGATAGTTTTGGGCGCAGTTTCACCATCACCAGGTAGTGGTCGGAGTCAATGTTGGCGCCACGATAGGTTCTGACGTCGGTTATGTCGGAGAAGTGCCGTCCATCGATCAAAACGTGGTCGATTTGCGATTCTGTCTGCTGGGGTGATCTCCAGGTGTACCGATACGGGAGGCCATATTGAGGGTTATGGGTTCGAATTACAGCCCATACACAATATGTAGAATGTTCATACAATCAATGGTACGAGGTGGTGGGTAGGTGTCAAAAATGGCAACTTTTGGCGTTACGAAATTTGTGAATAAAACCTTAAACTGGGAAAGTGCCAACTGAGCTGATTAACAGGCACTGTATCAGAAAGAATGAGAAGAAGATAGTTGCCAACAAGATATTTCGAAAGAATAGCTGACATATAAAAGAAGGGAAAATATATGATGAACATTTTACCGATGAATTTTGTGCGCCATTAATTACCAGTTTTCATTAGAGACGCATTTTTGCATGCAAAACAAGATACTGCACTGTATCTCAAACTATTCGGGGTAATGGCTTTCGGGATAGTAACCCATTCGGGGTAGTGGCGTTCGGGGTAATGGGATGAAGCCCTGTCAAAGTGACCAGTGCACAATGGTCGGAGAAAATTGAAGTTTGGTCAAAACTATGTTTATCGCCGTAATCGATGAAATATGTAGTCTGAATATGTTATTTGGCATTTTTATTGTTCCAGAAGGGGTTATTCACAGATTACGTGACTTTAATTTTTTTTTTAATTAATTTTTTTATGAAACTGGGTTGAAAGCACAAATTTTGTTTGTATTTGATCGAGTTTGGTCAACATGTGTATGAATAAAGGATAAATATATTTTAAATAAACTTTGTATAAAAAAATATACATGTAAAATATCGAATTATTCAAATAGCTCTAACAAATCAGCAAATTTCTGCAAAAATTTAAAAGGTTTTTTGTAAGATCTAAGGATGCTTTTGATGTGCAATATTCGAAATGGCGGCGACATGACGCGACAAGAGTTGTTTTTCATGTTCAATATCATCAAAATTACCAAATTGTAATATTTAATAGTAATAAAACTTCAACCAAATATTTTTTTTTCATCCTCATGCTCGATTAAAGTGTTGAACCATAAGCTTTCAGATTGTGCGTGACTTTGGGGAAATATTGCATTCCCAAGTTATAAATTTTGTACTTAAATTTATTGTTACATTTTTCAATTATTTGACTTCAGCTGATTTGGCGTCATAAAAGTCATAAAAATTTAAATTTTAGTTAAATAACATTTAAGGATCATAATAATATAACACATGAGGTATATTTTAAAATTATAAAAATCATATAAATCTCAAAAATGTTTTCGGTAGTTTTGGCCGCCCCTTTATATGGAGCCCGACCATTGTGCAGTGTCGCTTAAAGTACCATAGCATCCAAGCTCAAACTAACAGGAGGGGATTTTTTGACGTAGAAGTACGTCTTTCTTCTCTATACAGGAGTGAAATTGGGATTTCAAAACCAAGAGCGTTACGCTGGCATGAAATATTTTAAACGTTTATAACTTCTCGCTGGCTTAACGAAATTACTTGATTAGCACCTCAATCGAAAGATAAGACATCAAAGCTTCATGTCGTTTACTTACTGAATCCCACATACCTGTTCAAATAGTTTAATAACTGTTTTAAAATAGAACGTTGATTTCAAGCAAATCTATAAATAGGGGTGGCTAGAGAAAATTTGACGTCATTTGCTTTTCACTCTCCGATTGGCTCGCATCACAGCAGGCGACAGATCGGCTTGCTCTGACCAGGCGTGCTTCTCAGGCACAGACATCGATAGCGAAGGACGCCCCCGTTTGTCTTGCTTCGCTCAAATCAAACTGTCGAGCGAGCGAGAGAAGATACCGTCCGAAGCTAAAGCCATCACCGCTGCCGCCGCCTAGAAGAAGAAGAGGAAGCAGTCCACAGGTGAATTTGCGGTCGAACTATGAACACGGTCGGGCGAGTCATTCTCGCTTTGTGGTTCACCGCTTGTTTGCGTTCACCCAGCCATCGTCATCGCCGCCGCAAATTTCATCGGCCGAGGAGCTGTTGACCCGCGCTTCAAAATTTCGACTCGTGATGAAATCATCATTGGTGGTCAAGAAGCAATCCCGTTAGCGGAATTGGAATGAAACTGAATCCGATGAAGGAACCATGTTTTATAACCTCAGAATAGCAGATGATGCTCCTCCCTTTTGTGCTCTTCGCTTTCTGATCGACCAATCTGGGAAATTGGTATGTGCCAATAATGTGTTGGGCTTGGAATTACTTGAAAATTGCGGGGAATGCTAATGCATGAGAAATCGGTCGAACATGAGTTGCTGGAAGGGTTGACATTAACTAAATATTCAATACGAGCTATTGATAATCAATAGTTTTCTTTATTATGAAGGTAAATTTCTGTTCCATGGGTGCCAAAATTATTACAATTGTTCAATGAGAATGTCTTTTCAAAAGCATTCTAAATATGTCGCAATTTTGTTGTATGTGATAATTTTCCTAATCAAAGTGTTTCCTTAAAATATGGAACATCAAAGATGCTGTTGGAAATGCCACTCTATTTTACAATTGTTGTGGAATGTTGAGCACTCACCCCGACGGCACTGCAGCAGCGTACGCGATTACAGTCTCAAAATGTTTAGTCATAAATTATTCATGACAAATGAAATTTTGTATGAAGCTGTGAAATTGATTTAGGAATATTAGAAGTCATATCTAAAGTCGGTAATATTTCTCTTTTAACTCTTTTCAACTAATTTGATGGCCCTGAAAAGGGCCGATGGCTATGTTAGCTTTGATGCTCTTACAGATAAATAACACTGCGGGATGTTATCAGTTGATTGCCATGGTCAAACGGGGAATCCTCAAATCAAATGTATAAATTTGAGCAAGTTATTTGCTTATACGACGAACCAAAAGTTTCGTGGCATGGATGGCGCACAACAGTAACAAGTAGTGGATCACCGGGCTTAAGTCGAAATCTGATGATGGCGGCGATGACGATGGCTGGGTGAACGCAAACAAGCGGTGAAGCACAAAGCGAGAATGACTTACCCGATCGTATTCACAGTTCGACCGCAAATTTTCCTGTGGACTGCTTCCCCTTCTTCTTCTTCTCCTTGGCGGCGGCAGCGGTGATGACTTTGGCTTCGGACGGCATCTTCTCTCGCTCGCTCGACAGTTTGATTTGAGCGAAGCAAGACAAACGAGGGCGTCCTTCGCTATCGATGTCTGTGCCTGAGAAGCATGCCCGGTCAGAGCCAGACGATCTATTGCCTTCTGAGATGCGATCCAAGCGGAGAATGGAAAGCAAATGAAGTCAAATTTTCTCTAGCACCCCTATTTATAAATTTGCTTGAAATCAACGTTCTCTTTTAAAACAGTAATTAAACTATTTGGACAGGTATGTGGGATTCAGTAAGTAAACGACATGACCATATGATGTCTTGTCTTTCAATTGAGGTGCCATTCAAGGAATTTCGTTAAACCAGCAAACAGTTATAAGAGTTCAAAATATTTCATGCCAACGTAAGGCTCTTGGTTTTGAAATTCCAATTTCACTCCTGTATAGAGAATTTTTATTTTACTTTCAAACTGTGCGGCATAATCAAATGCAAACGCATTCAGTTCCCGATGGTTAGTGCCTGTGCTTTTAGTGTTCATAAGTCGCAAGGTGGAACTTTCCCCGAGGTCGTGTACGACTATGACAAAAGCCAGGATCAGCAATTGGTATATGTTGGTTTGTCGCGGGTTACTTCATTGCAAGGACTATTTTTGACAAACTCTACTTTTTTTAAGTTCCATCACGCCAAAGGCATCAATTCTCCCAAGAGGGTTGACTTAAGGAATGAGTGCTTAGGCAATCATCGATTAGTGACGCTTTGAGACGAACTGCGTGAAATACTGGATCATAGCGGCCAAGCCTGCATATTGATGAGTATCAATGAACAGAGCCTAAATGCTCATGCAATGGATATTGCTACAGACCAAAGCACTGGACCGATTTTATCGATTCTAACGATCGAAGCACCCGAGCTATCAAACATCTAATCTACTGGAGGAGTTTGGCGAACTACAGCTGGAGCCAGAAACCGATCACCCAACCAAGCAACACAAGGAAGCAACGACCAAACAAACAAATTCAATCATCTGGCATTATTCCTGGAACACCAAACACTGGTTCTCGGAACCACAGAACGACAAATGGTTCTTTTCAGGACTACCAAAATTAGTCCAAAAAGAGTTAACTTCTGAAAACTTCAACCGATCAATAACAACACAAAACTAGCACACTTACAAATTCATACACATGACAAATTATTAATCATCGTAGTTCTACGTCAACCCCGCGGTAATGTAATAGACATTACCCACCCCAATTTTTTTTTATTTCCGTACAAAGTGGGCCGAAGGGTCTCAGATTTGAAACTTTTTCCACAGGCAGGGCTCATCAATATATGAATAAAAAAAATTGAGAAAAATTCAGGGTCGCTTATTTTCCCGGAAAACTCAGTTGGATTTTTTTTTTGTTTTCCTCTGACACTACTTACTTTGAAAAATCATAACTCAAGAACGAAGCATCGTAGAAACAATTTTTTTTATGAAAATGAAACAAATTTTCTCCGAAATAAAAAAAAATATTAACTGGAAAAAGTTTTCCACAAAATTTTTCACCGTTGAGAAAATTCGTAAAGAAAAGCCGGAAAAACTATGCTCCAACTCTTTGAAAAAATATTTCAAAAAATATTATTGAGAAGATAATTTCATAAGCTTTAATCGCTGAAATTTTTGAAATGTACTTTTTTCGTTTTTGATTTATGGCCAATTTTGTAAAAAATGTGCAAATATGCTATTCTGAGCCTTTTCTTTGAAAATCATAAGTCAAGAAATAAGCATCGTAGAAACAAAGTTTTTTATGACAATGAAAGCAAATTTTCTCAGGAATAAAAAAAATATTAACTGGAAACAGTTTCCCACAAAATTTTCCACCGAGAAAATTCGTAAAGAAAAGGCGGAAAAACTATGCTCCAATTAGTGGAAAACTTTTAAAAATATATTTTTGAGAAGGTAATTTCATAAGCTTTAATCGCTGAAATTCATGAAATGTACTTTTTTTCGTTTTTGAGTTATGGCCAATTTTGTGGAAAATGACCATATAAGCCTTTTCTTTGAAAACCCATATTTCAATCGAAGCATCGGAAAAACAAAGATTTTTTATCAAAGCAATTGCAAATTTTCTAAAACATCTGAAAAAAAGATATGGGATTGGTTTTAATGAAATATAAGTCGGAATGGATGATATTTTTCATGAAAAATGACACCGCTAAGAAAAACTGAAAAATACTGTTTCTGTCCAATTTTTCATTACACTGAAAAGGGATTCTTTCTTTTCTATGGAACAATTAAGATTATTATTATTTTTTTTTTAAATTTTATTTATTAAATTATTCAGTATATAACTTACATTATCATCTTAATACTATCTATTTTTTCAACCGGAAAGATTGTCTTTGGTTGCTAACACCAAAAGATTTTCGTTTCTTTTTATTATTAAGAACAAAGCATGCTGTATTTTCTTGGTTGAGATAGTATTAAGATGAAAATGTAAGTTACATACAGAATAATTACTGAAATTACCTTCTCAAAAATATATTTTTGAAAGTTTCCCACTAATTGGAACATATTTTTCCGGCTTTGTTTCTACGATGCTTCTTTCTTGAGTTATGATTTTTCAAAGAAAAGGCTCAAAATGGCACATTTGCATTTTTTTTACAAAATTGGCCATAACTCAAAAACGAAAAAAAAGTACATTTCAAAAATTCCGGCGATTAAAGCTTATGAAATTATCTTCTCAAAAATATTTTTTTGAAAATTTTCCACGAGTTGGAGCGTAGTTTTTCCGGCTTTTCTTTACGAATTTTCTTAACGGTGGAAAATTTTGTGGAAAACTGTTTCCAGTTAATTTTTTTTTATTTCTGAGAAAATTTGCTTTCATTTTCATAAAAAAACTGTGTTTCTACGATGCTTCTTTCTTGAGTTATGATTTTTCAAAGAACGGGCTCAAAATGGCACATTTGCACATTTTTCTACAAAATAGGCCATAACTCAAAAACGAAAAAAAAAAGTACATTTCATAAATTTCAGCGATTAAAGCTTATAAAATTATCTTCTCAAAAATATTTTTTGAAAATTTTCCACGAGTTGCAGCATAGCTTTTCCGGCTATTCTGTACGAATTTTCTCAACGGTGGAAAACTTTTTCCAGTTAATAAATCCGTACACTTGACCTAATTATCATTATTTTTGTATTTAAATGGCTAAATATCCAGTATTAAATGGACACATCTAATCACAATAAGTTATAAGTTGCTGGTAATGCCAACTGTATATAAGTAGGCCATGATTTGAAAATTATGTGGTTTGTTGCCTTCTTAGCGATTTGCTAACAAAAGTGGATATAGTTTTTAACAGATTAACAGTAAAATTCCTAATTTTTTGAGCCCGCTGCTTGTCAAAATGTCTTTGAATAGTATGTCTTTGTTATTCTAATGCAGTATATGCCGTTTCTGACCAGTACAATAACTATTTGTGTGGTTTCTTGTACTGTACGGATGTTGGTTCATATTTTCAATTCGAACCTAAATCCGTACACAGGAAAAGTTTAACATATTTTATCATGTTCTAGCCAAAACACATGATACAATGAAGCCCAAATATAGTACTGGGGATTTGAAAAAAAAACCGTTGGTATACCGAAGACCACTGTCAGAGACGCTGTTATAAATCAGTACGCCCAAAACAAGGAGCTCCCACAGTTTTCCGATGAGGAAGCCGGAATTGTGAACTGGATCCTTGCAACGGCCGCAGCAGGATTGTCGGTGGGTGAAAAGCAGGTATGTTAAATCTATCGATTTTGGTGACGACTGTTCATTTATGCATTAATGTATAGGTAATTTCGTACGTCGGGAGGTAATTTCGTATGTCACTGCTGTTATTCACATACAATTCACAGTATACGATATGCTAATGCAAAATATGTTATTTTGCGAAGAATTACAAATTATGAAAGTGCTCTTAGAACACAAAGCTGAATACCGTTTTGATTCATATTACGGACACTTAGGGCTTCAGTGAACTTCAACTAATCGAAACATATATAAATTGAGTCGTTCCCTATACAACTTTAGCGTAATCAGGCCTTGCAAACACTTAAATTTCGAATGCTGGGTGAAGGTCAGGATTCCACAGCTTTAATTCACTTTAATCAACAAAAATGTTCGGCCTCTTCATGATTTTTATTCCGGACACAACCACACTTTTGCTTCATATTCCGGACATATTGATTCGAATTCCGGACAGCTCATGAAAAACAGAATTAGAATAGTCGAATCATTAACTAAATGCACTAATGCGTTAGAAAGACGTCAAAACTAGTTGAACATTGTAAATTTTCATGGATTGCTATGTAACATGTTTATAAAAATCATCTTTCAAATTGGAAACTTTTTGACGGCCCATTTTGAAACATTTCGAGTGAAATCTTTCCCATACAAAGTAGAGTGTCCGGAATTTGAAGCTGTCCGGAATTCGAATCAAAACGGTATGAAGCGTTGTCCAATTTGGTATGTAATGTCAGTAATAGAGAGAAGAAGATAAAAATGCCATCTTTAGCATCCAGGTTTTGAATGTTAAGTAGCTGTACGGATTTCAAATCACAGGTGTACGGATTTTGATTCAAGACAAGTCATTTTTATTCATATTTTTTAATGATTTCTACTCAACTTTTAGATCTTGATGTGATTATTTATATCTAAAAAGATGTTAAGGTAACAGAAAAAAGGCTGATCGATTCTTTATACAAACCCACACATTTTAATCATAGGCTTTTAATTGGCTTAGTGCTTTGGTGCACGGATTTCGGTCCCACACGGTACATCAGGATCGATGGCAGTAATATCCTGATTATGGTATACTGGTCGCAATGCAAACTGACAAGCCATGGAACTAAGAGTTGCCAGAGTGCCAACTCGAGTCCGTGAGGTGAATGTACAGAGTGGTAATGGCTGAGACCAAAAGTATCATAGCCCATGGTCCCCAGCGCCATATGCAGCAGATAAAGGAAGAGAAGTGGTGAGTGGCGAACGATGAGCTAGCAGAAGTCGTGAAATCATTCGCGTCAAACAAGGCACCGGGACCCGATGGTATCTCGAATGCGGAAACGATCATGTTCAGAACCGCGATGCAACGCTGCATTGGAATCTTCCCGGAAGTGTGGCAGCGTCAGAAATTGGTGTTTTTACCAAAGGCGGAGAAACCGAGAAACCAACTTGTGACCTGTCGGTGTATAGACCTATCTGTCTACTGAATACGACGGGCAAGTTTTTGGAGAGGTTGATTTTCAATAGGCTAGTCCCTATACGGAAGGTGCGGAAGGCCTGTCCAACAACCAGTTTGAATTCAGGAAAGGTAAATCTTATCTGGACGCTATCCAGTCGGGCGTTCAGACAGCTGAGGTGGTAGTCGAGCATAAAAGGAGCGGCATCCGTTACTGCGCGGTTGTCACTCTGGATGTGAACAATGTGTTCAACAGCGCAAGCGCTGAAGCAATAGCACACGCACTTCACCGCCTCAAGGTTGCAGTTGTGTGAGCTTCTAGAAAGCTATTTTTCTGGTAGGATTCTACTGAATGACACAGAGGAGGGGCAGAAAAGCGTACGAATTACCATATGAATACCTCAAGGTTCAATCCTGAGCCCGATGTTATAGAATGCGATGAACGATGGTCTAGGAAACCTAGGTGGTGGTGATCAACAATCTCAGTAGGTGATTGCACCATAGAGTCCAAGCGGTACGTAGGCATCCAGGAGTAATGATCGATGACAAGCTCAGCTTCGCTAGCCACGTTCAATATGCCTGAAAAGGGCATGTACGGCTTTAGCGGTGCTTTTGAGGATGATGACCAACAGCTCTGCTGTAACTGCCAGCAAAAGCAAGCTCCAGGCAAGCATACTAAAACCAAGCAATTCATACTAAATTATGGAGGACCAATCTGATCAAAAGTTCTTAGAGTGGGCAGAAACCTAAAGCGGTAGGAAAGCATGTATAGAATCATGTGCTTAAGAGTGGCAAGCGCATACAGAACGGATTTTAAAGAGGCCGTGTGGATCATAGCCGGGATGATGCCCATCAAGGAAGATGTTCAATGCTTCAACCAAAGAGGTACTAGAGGCGTCCGCAACGCGTGTTAAGAGGTTGGCAGCAGGAAGTGGGATAACTCCACTAAAGGTAGATGGACCTATCGGCTAATACCAAAAGTGTAAGATTTTTATAAAAGAAACCATGGGGAAGTAAACTTCCACTTGACACAATTTCTGTCAGGACATGATTGTTATAGGCAGTATCTACATAGGCTCGGGCACTCGAGCTTCGAGAAGTTCGAGAATGCAGATTCTCCTCTATTTCCCAATTGTGCTTGAGTTTCACCTGCAGATGGTTAGCCCTACCGAAGTTGGTCCCCAGTAACAATGTTTAAGTCGTCTAGGAAAAGTAACCTGTCGAGGTTATTTCTGCTACTTCTGTTTCAGTGCTTTATGCTATATTTCACTACGGCGCTTGCGTTTTCAATTTCACGAATACTAGAAGATAATATTGAACACAGAATGCGGTAGAAGTCATTGTGGGTGTAGGGTTGCGTACACGTTGTTATATTGCAGCTAATAATAGCACAAGGGAATTCAAAGGTTTGGGCGCTTTAGGTAACTCTCGATACAGATCAAACGGAGCAAGTGGTGACTATCAAAATGGAATGAAAGTATTTGGATTCTGAAATCAACAAACAATTTTATCCCTCTCCTCATGCCCCTTAACCTTCACCGTTGATGGTCGCGAGCCAATCGTCTACGGAACTTCATTTCATCTTCCGGAAGTACCACCATCCACAGAAACTTTCTTCAAAAAAGGCGCGCAAAATGGCCAAATAGAGAAGAAAACGTCTTTGTTGTATCTTCCTGTGCCCTCAACCCCACAAGGACTGTTATCCCTTTTTCCCTCAATAAAAAAAATGGAAATAATTGAGAAACGACCTTCCTTGAAAAGCACGCGCGTGCAGAAGGCTGCGCCGAAAACTTTGCAACTCTTCGCCTTTTGCAAGCTCGTCGCTTAATTAACATTATAATAAAGTTTGGTGAAGAATTTAATTTTGAGTTATTTCTTCTTTCGGATCTCGGTGCCACCTCTCTTTGACTGTGTCTGTGTGTGTGAGTGCGCGAGCGGATGTTCTTCGTCGGAAAAAGAATACTCGGAAAACCGTCTGCCTAGTGAATGGGAAATGTGGTAGGCAGCGGGTGGAGGGGGGTGTCGGAAAAAGTAACTTTGGTTGAGGCGGGAGCTTAAATCGGTTGAAACTCAGGCAATTTGTAGTGAGCAATAAAATGTGAATATTTTACAACCACTGTGCTGCAATGGGGGAATTTGAGGGATCATTAAGTGGTAAGCCGGGCCCAGAGAGAAAAGTTTGAAAGCAAAAATGTGCCTTGTAAAGCTTAAAACTTGTACCGCACAGCCATTGAGATAATTTACTAGATGAATTTGGCTTAGTTCTTTCCAAGAATTTGGAATTTTAAATCCGCAGAGAAGAAGTTTCTTCAACATTCACGCATCTGCTGCAACGGTGCTTCCTACACCGTTAAGGTCAGAATAAAAATCTTAATCAACCCTGTGCTAACAAGTCGATTTCTAAAGCTAAACTGCTTGTCTGGAAAAAAATAAAAATTCGTGGGGTCCGTTTCGATGTTTGAATTTTCTTGATGATATATTTCAGGAAATCTTAAGCATATCATGATGTTTTGATAATAACGGTTTTTAGAGCACCGTGGTTTCCCTAGCCTTGAAGCTGTCTTGTAAAAAGTCTATATTTCATAAAATGTTTATCACATAATACCTTCTACAACCCCCCATTTCCCGTTATGTCTGAAAAGGCTCCAGACATGTGAGCTCGAAACGCGTTTGAACATATTTCAACCCACCGTCAATCAATCTAACACAAATGGTTATTGTGGCCTACGGAGAGCGGCATCGCTGCGGGTCATGCCCCAGCCTTTGAACTTTTACGGCCTTGACGACAATCAAAAAAAACGATGGATACCATTTCCATCGCATATTTTTCGCAGAATCATACCGCTATGATGGTTATGGCATTTCCAATGGTCTACAACCTTGCTCCCCCTTCTCCGGATGAGTTCGATCCGCTTTCGGCATCTGTTGCCGATACTGGCAGCGCTGCTCTAAGTTTCCTAACAACGCCTCTGGTTGCGTGTCTGCCCATTTGTACGTGAGTGACAAGCAAACATTTCCGCAGGCGCTACAGTCAAATCAACTAACTGTCAGCAGTCAGGTGTCAGGCGATAGTTACAAAATATCAAAAGAAGATCGGAATCAATGTTTACATGTCACTAAAGAACGTAAAAGATTTATTTAGATTAATTTACAATTAAGAGTTATTATAACGAATGCAAAACTGAAGAGTCGGTGAATTAGTTCCAGCTGAATTTGTTATTAACTAGCAGTAAGTTGTACAATGAACTTTTCAACTTATACAGTATTTCAACCAATTGTTAATTATATTAGGTTAACACGAACTCGATTCGTTAGTTAAACGGATCCTGAGTAGATCCGAAACAGTAGTTGGATTTCAATCTGTTCGACAGTTTAAGGAAGACCAATTTGTAAGTAGTTTGTCAGCTTCAATCAGGTCATTTATTAATAAATTTGAATTCCAGCTTCAAGTAATCAGCGCTACTAAATCCCGTGCGTTTTCTCTGAAGAGGTCATCGAAAGAAATCCAACAAAGCTTGAAGAAATTGCTTCAAAGACACCAAGCAATATGCCGGAAACCGACCGATACGATTGTAAGATTTGCCGTCGGTCCAATAACGTCGATAACATGGTGTTTTGTCCAAAGTGTGAAGACTGGTTCCATTATCAATGCGTTGGAGTGAACGACGCTGTAGCGGACCAAAGTTGGATGTGTTCTACCTGCTTGACACGTCCAATGACCAACCCTTTGAGACAAACGAGCACACCTCTATTTACCCCTGCTGGATTAGCTGAAGCGCCGGGGCTATCTGCTGTTCTCCCACCGATTGTGAGTACTGTGACGTCAGCAGTGACACTAAATCAAGTGACTACTGGACACCTTATGAATCCGGGTCAGTCAATATTGACCGAACAAGCACGGGAAAGTCTCCGGTGGGTTCAAGAACAGCGGGAAATAGTAGAACGGGAAATGGAGGAAAACCATCGATTAGAATTAGAGCGAAAAAGATTAGAGCTTAAAAAACTCACCAACAAGGCCATGTTGGGGATTCTCAACAACACGAGCGACGCAGCTACAAATAGTTCTAACGACCCAGCTGCCGCGGTAGGTAGTTGGATGCAAGGGATAGTAGGAGAGATGCAAAATCTTTCGATCGCTCAGGTGAGCGGAATACCAGAGAAGCAATCTATCGGTCCCACATTTGACATCAGTTACACACCGACTACTGCTGGAGCGCGTGTGAGTTCGTTCGATCATACGTTGTCGCCAACTATCCACAGTATCCCGATTAGTGAGGTGAGTCTGCCTCAAACGACAAACCTCTCGTTTCCGACGGTTGTACCACCAAAACTGCCCATTAACACACAATCAGAAATCGATCACTACCATCAGCTTGGTGCGATGCCAAGTAATTCGATTAGCCGAGCACCTCCAGGGCTGGGTATCGGTAATCAAACGAATGTTGTGACAGCTTGTTCTACAGTTCCAACGGTTGGTCTTACTTCGACTCGATGGGGACCTACAAATTCATCAGGTGGTGCGATGGTGAATAATCCACCAACAGCCTTTGTTCCGTCGACTCGGTATCCTGGTATAGCAGCTAATGTGAATGCACCTGTGAATCAACAAGCGCCAGGTTTTCCGAATTTGCTTCCTAGTATGAATTTAAACTATGGAGTAACGAGTAGAGGACATGGCTATCATTCGCTTCAAGTTCCAGAGTATGCAGCTAATGTTAGTACGGCTGGAGGATTTCCAATTAGGCTCGACAATATACCCGCACATTCGAGCGGCCATAATCCGTTTACTGTTCCGAGGCATGCAGTTAATGTTAGCGTGGGAGGCGGACATCCCGCTTATCCGGATAACATTCTAGGACTTCAAAGGCCGTATGATCCAATGATTCAGCAACCAGTTTTCCCTACACAACATCAGTTGATGGCTAGACAAGTCATGCCCAAAGATTTACCATTCTTCAGAGGGGATCCAGAAGATTGGCCTCTCTTTTACAGTGCATACGTAAACTCGACGATGGCGTGTGGGTACTCAGACGTTGAGAATTTGGCCAGACTACAGAAGGCGTTGCAGGGTAGAGCATTTGACGCAGTAAAGAGTCGTTTACTGCTTCCAGCATGCGTGCCTCATGTTTTGTCTACACTATACATGCTCTATGGTAGACCTGAGTTGATAATCCAAACTCTTTTAAGCAAGGTTCGAGAGACTCCAGCTCCAAAATCAGATAAATTGGAGACACTTATTTCATTCGGGTTGACAGTCCAAAATCTCTGTGACCATCTAGAAGCATCAGGGCAGCTGGCACACATGTGTAACCCTATGTTGCTGCAGGAGCTAGTGGAGAAGATACCGGCTCATCTTCGTTTGGACTGGGCTCTGTATAAACGGCAGTTTATGACAGTGGACTTACGAACGTTTGCGACATACATGTCAACGCTCGTAGCAGCAGCTTCTGATGTTACCTTCAACACAGATGCTAGGCAGTCACAATCAGGTAAAGTTGACCGTGGTAAAGATAAGAATTTTCTCAATGCTCATTCTGCAGTAGAACCAACAGAGAAAGAATACAAGGTGGAAAATGTGTCAGGAGTGGTGTGCTTGGCATGCAACGGGCCCAACCACAAAGTTAAGGACTGTGTCATTTTTAAGAAGTGGGATCCTGAGAGCCGGTGGAAGATCGTTAAAGATTGTCATCTTTGCCAAATGTGTTTGGGCAAGCATGGACAGCGGCCGTGTAAACAGCAAGGTAATTGTGGGATAGAAGATTGTCAGCTAGGACATCATCCGCTGCTTCACATTGCGATGCGGAAGCGACAAAGTCCATGTGATGATGAATCGAATGCAAAAAATCCAAGCCCAAACGTATTTTCCGGAGAAGGAGTAAATGCTCACCATTCAATGGGAGGATCAACGATGCTGAGAATCATTCCAGTGAAGATTATGTGGCAGGGAAAGTCCGTTGAGACTTTTGCATTTTTAGACGATGGCTCGTCGATGACATTAATTGAGCAGTCTATTGTGGATTGTTTGGGTATAGACGATGGAGAGCCGCTTCCACTCGGCCTAACGTGGACTGGCAACATAAACCGACAGGTTCCAAACTCTAAGCGAGTTTCTATTAATATTTCTGGTCTAGGGGACAGTAAATTTTATGCTCTTAGGGACACAAGAACAGTTACAAATCTGGAGCTTCCGAGGCAGACACTGAAGTACGGAGAGTTGTCACGACAGCACGCTTATCTTCGAGGATTGCCCATTAGCAGCTACGAGTCAATCTCACCGGGTATCCTAATAGGATCAAATAATGCAAATTTGATTGCAACGTTGAAGTTACGTGAAGGTGATTTCGGCGAGCCATTAGCTGCCAAGACCCGTTTAGGTTGGTCTATATACGGACCTGTAGCAAATGTGAAAGATACACAGAAGTTTAACTTTCATATTCGTGAATGGCACACACCGCCACAAAGGATTACCGCAAGTCAGGAAAGTAGATTAGAAATGAAAAATACTCGAATTCAATTCGAAAAGGACAATCACGTGGAAGTCATGGAAGACTTCCCAACGATTATGCAGTATCCAAATCAAACCGTGGAGGATATGTTGAAGTCAGTCAACGATTGTTCGTCGGAGAAAAACATATCGAAGTCAGGTGGACATGTTCAGGCTGCGACCATTGGAAAGGACAGCCAGACGCTGAAGATGGCGTTACCAACTACAACAGGACTGTTCAAACGATCGCGGTCTAAGCTAGCAGAGCTGCAGATGCAAGATGGTAGTAACGCAATCGATGACGGTAATGAGCGTGCGTTACGAGCCGGGGGATGTTGCCGATACTGGCAGCGCTGCTCTAAGTTTCCTAACAACGCCTCTGGTTGCGTGTCTGCCCATTTGTACGTGAGTGACAAGCAAACATTTCCGCAGGCGCTACAGTCAAATCAACTAACTGTCAGCAGTCAGGTGTCAGGCGATAGTTACAAAATATCAAAAGAAGATCGGAATCAATGTTTACATGTCACTAAAGAACGTAAAAGATTTATTTAGATTAATTTACAATTAAGAGTTATTATAACGAATGCAAAACTGAAGAGTCGGTGAATTAGTTCCAGCTGAATTTGTTATTAACTAGCAGTAAGTTGTACAATGAACTTTTCAACTTATACAGTATTTCAACCAATTGTTAATTATATTAGGTTAACACGAACTCGATTCGTTAGTTAAACGGATCCTGAGTAGATCCGAAACAGTAGTTGGATTTCAATCTGATCGACAGTTTAAGGAAGACCAATTTGTAAGTAGTTTGTCAGCTTCAATCAGGTCATTTATTAATAAATTTGAATTCCAGCTTCAAGTAATCAGCGCTACTAAATCCCGTGCGTTTTCTCTGAAGAGGTCATCGAAAGAAATCCAACAGCATCCCTCTTCAGAGTTTTTGAACTCCGACATGCCAACAATCAAAATGTCCCATTTTACACATAATATGAGTCAGCCGCCCAGCCGTCAGAGTCCCTGATAGCCGCAGCCATAGGTAAATGCGCAGATATTCAGCAAGACCAAGCTGAGGATCGTGGGTTCTATTCCCGCCGGTCAAGGTTCTTTTTGTAAAAGAAATTATTTCGACTTCCTAGAGCATAATTGGCAGGGAACGCTCTCAGTTAATAAGCTGAGAAGCAGACTCTGTCCCGGTTGGGACGTATCGCCAGAAAAAAAAACGAGTCAGCCGCATATTACCGAAGTTTGTCGCATATTTGGGTGGGCTGACTTTTGGGACTTTGTTGGTCGACGATGCTGACGAAGGGGGACTATTTCCTTCTTTGCTTCATAGGAAATATAAAAAACCCAGTATTACACACCGTGGGCGAGGAATCTAGCCCCATAGTATCGTGGGTGGTAAATTTATTGTACGTTTCGCAGTACGAAGAAAATGGTGTATGTGACGGAATAACAGCTGTCCGACAAGGTATGAACGAAAGAAATTTTATGCTCTTTTGCTGGAGGTACATGCGAAAATCAAGAACTTTCAAGGAAAAAAGGGATTATTGTATATTTTGGATATTGGATGTAGCAAAATACTCGGATATGTGATGAAATTAATTTCAAAGGGATGAAATGATTTTAACTAAAATTTAAATTGGATTTGGCACCGTATGTATATGCAAATTTGGCTCTGGAGTTGGCATATCCGCCCAGCGTCCTAAAAATAGGACAGAAGCCCCGAACGCCCAGCGTCCTATAAATAGGACAGTACTTGTAGTGCAAATATCTTGAAAATAAAGAGGTTTAGGAGAAAACTGTCTTCTGCAAAGTTGATCACAGGACTGCTGACTTCCACTTGGTAACTATTTTAATTCAGAATTAACTCACCAGGTGGCGCACAGACGCCAACAAATGTCGCATTTATAAGCAACATATGAAACAACTTTCCAGCGTACAAATATTTGCTTCGTTTATATCTCAGTCCAGCGATGAGATACAAAATTGGTGTCTTCGACAATGTTGAACAACTAAATAATACCTATTCGCATAGAACCTTACAAATTCGGAAAACACTCCCAAGATGGCGCTAGTGAGCCAAAGCTTTATTTGCTTATATCTTAGCCCAGCGATGAGATACAAAATTGTTGTCTTCGACAATGTTGAACAACTAAATAATACCTATTCGCATAGAACCTTATAAATTCGGAAAACACTCCCAAGATGGCGCTTGTGAGCCAAAACTTTATTTGCTTATATCTTAGCCCAGTTATGAGATACAAAAATGGTGCTAAATAATACCTTTTTTTTTTGCTTCGATTCTTACTGACTTGAAAATGGCTTGCTTCACCAACTAAATAATACCTATTCGCATAGAACCTTATAAACTCGGAAAACACTCCCAAGATGGCGCTAGTGAGCCAAAACTTTATTTGCTTATATCTTAGTTCAGTTATGAGATACAAAAATGGTGTCTTCGATAAAGTTGATCAACTAAATGAGAACTATTCGTCTAAAATCTTATTTGTTCGAAAAACACTCAAAAGATGGCGCTAATGGTCGAACATTTTGATTGTTTATATCTCAGTTCAGTGATGAGATACAACATTGGTGTCTTCGACAAATGTGTTCAACTGAATGAGATCTATTCGCCTGAAAACTTATTAGTTCGGAAAACATTCACTGTATTGCGCTAGTGGACAAATATTGTATTTGCTTGCATCTAAGTTTTGTTATGAGATACAAAATTGTTGTCTTCGACAATGTTGAACAACTAAATGATACTTAGTCACATAAAATCTTATAACACTCACAAGATGGCGCTAGTGGGCAAAGATTTTATTTGCTAATATCTCAGTCAAGTGATTAGTTACAAAGTTTATGTCATGGACAATGTTGAACAATAAAATGAATCCTATTCGCCTAAAACCATATTAGTTCGGAAAACACTCACAAGGTGGCGCTAGTGGTCAAATATTATATTTTTTTATATCAGTTCAGCGATGAGACTGAAAAAAATCGAACTCTCGAAATTGGTATCTTCGACAAAAAGGAGATATTTTCGCTAAAAAACATATTAGCTGGGTATTGTTATTATGTGCGAAACATCAAGGAAACAACCAATAAGAAATTGGTCAGCCTAGATCAAAACAATGGATACTTACTATCGATCCGAGCAACAATCGCTTATTTCGGATGCAATGCTCCTTAAGTTTTTAGATGAACCTTGACACCTTTTAGATCTTTTGATCTTTTGAAGGGAGTAATGAACGAAAAAAACGACAAATTGGCTTATCCATCCATGAACTGAACTCCAAGGGTGAAGGGCGGCTGTCAAATGAGAGTAAAATTGAATAGCTGCCAACCTAAGTCCAGAACCAGTTTTATGACTTAAACGTGGAAAAGTTAAAATTATTTTTCGCAAAATTAAAGGTAATAAATGCGCTTGAAAGATATTGTTTACAAGCAGTTATTTACTACGCGCTACTGCAGTGCGTTGTTGCCAATTTAATCAGAAAATTCTACTTAATTCCCAAAATGAATGTTTTCGAGAAAATTCATTACGCCTTCACCATTGTTTGATCGTAGTTTTGTATGGTTGTTTACTTTTTAGAACCAGCGACGCGTTGAGGTAGCAGTAAAGAGCCTTCCTTGCTGAACTCACTAAGACCAAGAATTGTGACATTTGAGCGGGCACGCTTCAGTATGCTCCCCAGGTATTCTGGCCAGCTCTAGTGTCAAAAATCTTGGACCGCGTGGATTCGGTTCTATCGGTAAATATGTGAATATATGCATCAGTGATGCAGTAACTTTTATTTTGTTTTTGGTATAAATGGTTTAAGTGTGCATAATTGTACATGTACATGTATGGAAATGTATGTATGTCTGTATCTTTCTTACGTGGTAGAGCAGAAATTGAATTGAAGTCACTAAATGATTTAGTTCTGGCATGAACCTTTCGCCTCTGAAATTTTTATTCTTCATGGTGCAATTTCTTTACGTCCATAAATTACGCCACGCAAAGTTTTGCCATATTCATCCTCCTCAATTTTCCTCTGTTTCACACTTTTTGTATGGATTCCAATTTTTATACGGGTAGTCACGTTTCATTGTAACCCCCCCCCCTTCCTTTTCTGTACGTGACGTAATTTAAGAATTACCCCTCACCAGCAGTTTTTTTCCAACTTGTTTACATTGTAATGGGTCGAACTGCATGAAAATATATTTGATTAATCTCGAAAATAAACTTATAGAACAGCTAGATATGGACGACACACTTTCAAGAATTTTTTTGGATCCCCACCATAGACTTGAATTTTTTTGGTGAATTAAGGTTTAATTTATGGGAATACGACTATGAATAACAAAAACGGAGCTGAATTCCAATTGTGAGATACCTTGGGCGTTAACGGGTTAAGCTCTGGAATTTGTCAGGATTTTGCTCTAACTTTGGCTCTAGATTTAGATATACAGTTAACTCTCCCTTACTCGTTATTCCGTATCTCGATATCGAGAACCATAGTAAAAGTTGGTTTTCATGGCTACCTCGATGATCCCTTGAATCGCATTTGCACTGGTTTTGTGTTCTGTAACTCGATACCTCCTTAACTCGATGGTCCCTTCAATATCGAGATAGGGAGAGTTGGCTGTAGTTCTAAATATTGCAATGGATTTTGTTTGAATTTTGCTCTGAATTTGACGCTGGATTTAACTTTGTGTTCGGTTCTGGATTTCGCTCAAAATTCGTTATTCAATTTTGTTTTGTGTTCGGCTTTAATGTGAATTGAATTCAGCTTTGTTGAGTAATGGCATCAAGGCTCATCCTGGATGAGCGACGGAATCAAAATTAATTTTGTTCGATCGGATTGTGCGAGTTGGAAAAGATATTCGTGTTCAATTTAGAATGCATTACAAACTGGTGAGCTTGTTTTATGCTTAAGTTAACACATATTTATCGTGGTTACGTTACGTTTATGTTATTTTTGAACAAACTATGGATGGTTCGTCAGTGCAAGTGTCGATACAATTCCTTATTATCCTTTTATATAATTTTAAAATACACGTTACTCATTTTCTTTTTTTATCAAAAGACAGAAAAACAAAACTAGTTTTAAGTAAAAATCGTGTTTTCCTCCTTATCCATGGCACGCATCACCGACCAAAGGTGACTCCCAGATCTTGTTTCTCCCTGACTAATCAACACCTTTTCCGTGGTGAATGTGGCGACGCAGAGTTATTCTCTGTCTCTAGAAGCAAGAATCATTACACACTTACATTCCTTCTCCATCACAGCTGACAGTAAGGACTTGGCCGGCGTCGTTATTGTTCAATAGTATGAGAGCTGCTAAAATGTGCACTTTGAGAGTAAGAGGAAAATGCCATCGCTTATTAATTTGGATCGAAGTGCAATTCTCACCAGTTGCGATCAATCATGAAATAGCTACCATTGCATTGACATGTACACAAATTCAGCATTTTGACTTTGAGTAGGCTCTAGATTTGGGTGTGACGTTTGCTATGAATTTTGATGGAGATTTCACTCCAAATTTGGCTTTGGAGTCTGCTCTGGATTAAACTTGATTTGTCTCTGAATTTGGAATGGGTTTGGCTCTTAATTTTGCTCTGGATTTCATACTGTATTCAGCATTTGAACTATACTTAGGTTTTTGCTCCCAATTTGACTTCAGTGTCGTGTACTAGACTCGGCTTGTGTGAGTCTAGTACACGACAATGAAGACGGCCTTACAGTTGAGGTCGAAATACGCGTATCTGTCAAAGGATACAAACTCTAGTGGAATTAATGGTATAGTACTAAATTCGGTTTTTTCATCTACTTATGTCTTCAGAGATGGATTTCGATTTGGCTCTTGAATCGGCACTGGATTTGGTTCTGGATTTAGCACTGGAGTTGGCAACGGTTTTTTTTTATATTATTGGGATTGGTAGATGTTTCGGATTAAGTTTTGTATTATGCTCTGGTTTTTGCTCAGAATTTGACTATGAATTTCGCTTGGGATTTGGCTTTGAATTCGGATTTAAATGTGGCTTTGTGTTCAGTTCTGGATTCGGCTGTCGTTAAAACTTTCAATTTTACTATGAATTTGGTCCTGGATAAGCCTCTGATTTTTGTTTGTTTCATTTTCAATATTACTCTGTGTCTTTATTTGATTGCATTTTGTGCTTTGAAGTTTGCTCTGGTTTTGTTACTGAATTTTGCTCTCGAGTTTGCTCTACATTTGGCCTTGAAATTTGAAGTACATTTTTCTTAAGATTTTATTTGAGATCTTGCTCTAGATTAACGTTTGAAATTTTGTTTCAATTTCGTTTAATATGTTGCTCTGAATGACTACAAATTTTTCTCTGGTTTGACTCTGGATTGGGCATTTGATTGAATTGGAGTCTGTTGAGTCTTCTTTAGATTGATCTGGATTTGTCTCTGAATATGGAATAAATTAAGCCCTAAATTCTGCTCTGGATTTCAAATTGAATTTAGCCTATGCTCTTAATTTGACTATAATCATGCCTCAGAAGTAAGTAAAGGATTTGGCTCTGGATTTGTATGTGATTTTGGCTCAACATATAGTTCTGAAAATTACTCTGAATTTGGAATATTATTTGAATTGGTGATGATTCTTATATTTGACTCAGCATTTTGCTCTGGATT
This sequence comes from Aedes aegypti, assembly GCF_002204515.2. Classification (NCBI taxonomy): domain Eukaryota; kingdom Metazoa; phylum Arthropoda; class Insecta; order Diptera; family Culicidae; genus Aedes; species Aedes aegypti. The sequence continues at coordinate 98,170,792 of NC_035109.1, read as the reverse complement.
TGGCTCTGTATATTGCTCATTATTCAATCCACTTCCAAAGCCAAATCAGAGCTGAATTCAGAGCGAAATAAATCAAGTCAAATCAAGAGCAAAACCCAGAGTAATATCCAAAGCCAAATCTAGAGCCGAAATTAAAACAAAACCCATAGCAAATTCAAGAGCCAAAACAAAATTCCTAGCTGATTAAATTATCAAATCATGAGCCAGATCCTGAGTAACTTCAGAGTAAAAAAAAAGAGTGCAATCAACGGCCAAATTTAGAGCAGAACCCATAATCCGAATACACAGCCAAACTCAGGAATAATTCTAGTTTGAATTTGACTTTGGTTTCAGGTCTGAATTGTGCACTGATATGGCTCTAATTTTTGCCTGAATATTTATTTGGATTTCGATTTGAGTTTGCCTTTGAATTTCGAAGTTTGCTTGAGTTTTTTCTCTGGTATTGGTTTGGAAATAGCCTGCGGATTATGCGTGGAATTTGTTTCATATTCGGATCTGGGTGTTGCTGTGATTTACTTAGTATTTGACTAAATTGACTATATTTGTTCCAAAGATTTTGCTATGGATTTAACTTCATATTTTGTCCTGATTTGGGTTTGAAGTTTATTCTGGATTTGGCTATAGATTCAGTATTTTGACAATGGGTTTTATTATATGTTTGGCTCAAAAAAGTGTTTCTAGATTTGACTATGCTTTTTCCTGGGTTTCGCAGTCGATTACGCTTCGGGTTTAACTCAGGAATTCACTTTTGAATTGTCTCTGGGCTTCGCCCTACTAGAATTGATTTTAATCTGTAATTGGTCTTTAATTTCGAGCTCCATTCGTCTCAGAAATAGAACTGAATTTAGCTCTGGGTCTTACACTGAATTTAACTTTTGATATATCCTTAATTTTGCTCTGGAATTTGCTTTAAATTTTCTCTGAATGTTTCAGTGGATTTTCTTTAAGATTCTGCTCTTTACTTCACTGTGGATTCATTCTGCTCTGGATGTTGCTCTGAAGTTGACTCTATAGTTAGTTTTAAAATTTGCTTTTCAACTGTTCCTGAGTTTGGCTGTGTATTCGGGTAATGGATTCTGTTCCGAATTTGGCCGTTGATTACATTCTTTTTTTCAGCTCTGATTTAGCTTTGGATTTGGATTGAATTTTGGCTCTGAGTATTGCACAGGATTTTGCTCTAAATATATCCTCGATTTTGCTCTAGAATTAGCTTTGAACTTTCTCTGAATGTGTTTTTTTTTATTTTCTTACAGATTTTGCTCTTGATCTAGCTTTAAATTCTGCTCTGGATTTTGCTCTGAAGTTGACACAATAGTTAGCATTAAAGTTTGCTCTTACTTTCTTCTCAATTACAAAAAAAATAGTTTGGGTTCGGCTATAGATTTTGGTTTAGACTTGTCTACGACTCTGGTTTCAATTTTTCTCAAAAGTAGTCTCGAGATTTGCTTTTGGACTCGGCTCTGAATATTGGTGTGGTTTTGAATCTGGATTTTGCTATGGTTTCGGCTTTAGATTTTGATATGGTTATGATTTAAATTTTGTTCTTGCTTTTCTTTGGATTTTTTTTTCTGAATTAGACTTTATATTTAGCTCTGAACTTGGGTTTGGATGATGTTCTGGATTTTCACAAAATTTTGGTTTCGAATTCGGCTGCAGATTTTTCTTTGGATTAGGCTCTTTGTTTGACTCTGAATTTAAATCTGATTTAAGTACATGTTTGCCCCTGATTCGGCCCTGAGTTTTGCTCTCATTTCGACTCTTGATGTGGCTTCTAATGTTGCCCTGATTTTGCCTCCTGTAGTGCTCGATTTTGATAGAATGTTGCTCTGAATTTGGCTATAGACTTCGTTCTTGATTTGGCTACAGATTTGAATTGGATTTAGCTTTTAATTATGCTCTGGATTGATTTGTAAATTTGACTTCAGAATTGGATTGGATTTTGCTCTGAATTTGTACTGAATTGTGCTCTGAAACTTGTATCTGGGTTTGGCTATACATTCGGTCGTAATTATTACTTGTTATTTGACCTTACATCTTAGACTACGCGCTATATTACACACTTGAATTTTTGTTTAAAATTTGGCTTTGGATTTGTCTCTGGGTTCCACGGTGCTTCTTTAAATAACCATCAAAACTTTAAATGCCAGATGGTGTATATACTCACTTTACCTCTCTGAGCAGATTAACTCCTTAACCGAAATTGTGAGTTGCGCTCTTTGAAAACGTAACTGCCAAAACGTTGATTTTTAATTTATTAACAATGTATTTCAATGCCGGAAGCCGGTTTGGAATGTTTTCAATTATATACAATCATTCAGTTTTATAAGAACTTACCATATTTAACTAAGTATGTGCAGGCTCAAGTGTCTTAAGGCATTACGGAGCCGATTTAATTTTGTAATTACATACAAACTCCATTTTTCAACTTAACAATCTTAATAATTTGAAGATCATAAGATATGGTGCTTGAAACATTATTTTTATATGTTTTACTTTGTAGTGAACGACTTTTTGGAAACCTCCATGACCCATTTAGCCCGTTTTATTTTTTTTTATTAGTTTATTTATTCACAACACATAGAACGTTTACATTCAATCTCGGATATGGATTATTCTTATAATCGGCTTTCACGTCTTGAACAAAACACTAAAACTAAATAGTTTAGTTAGAAATTTTCAGTGTTTTTGCTACCACAACATAAGACACCGTGTATGTTAGACCGGCCTATCAACGAACTAGGCCACTTATAAAGCTATGTTTCTGTGGAATGAAAACACCCACTGAATCCAAGGAAATGATTGCCTTTTGTTCAGTTTTATCTTTAACTAGCTGTCCCGGCAAACTTCGCCATGCTGTCAAGTAGGCTGTTGAAAAACTCTATGTCCCATACAAAATGACAGTTCCGTTTACTCTCGTTTTTTCCGACTTTCGCGGTGAATATCCTCGGATTTTTATACACACAAACACGTCGGAACCCTTGTCGAACGAAACGGAGAAAGAATTATTCAAATTTGTTGACCCGTTTGTATGCCATTTCGTGACATAAAACACCACTCCATTTTGATTTATATAGATTTGGCTTAGACGTCATCATATAAGCCAGAGCCTGCGATCTAGTATTGTCGTATGTACGATACTGGACACAATAAAATACGCTTTGGTCGTTTTTCATACAAAATTTTCAAATCTGGATGCTTGGAACTCAGCTTCTAGTGCTAAAATTGATCTGTGATTTTCACCACTGCTTGTAGGTAACATAAAATTTTATAAGCTAGAAATTCAAACTAATTCTTTAATAGAAAAACTTAGAGCAATATGCCCTTGAACAAAAACGTTTGTAGAATGGCATTTTTCAGTAGAATTGATTGATTTCAAAATTCGTCCAAAATTTTATATGTTCATTTTTTTTATGATGTTTAAAATTTATGCTGCCTTTCGGAAAATATAAATTTCTGAATTACTCAGAAGTTTGTGTTTCAAATATCGGGTTTTAAGGCTGAGCTAAATTTGTGTTATCTCTGAGTTGCGATGAAAAGTTTAGAACTAGACCAGAAGCTGTGATCCAGACCTTGCATGTTGTTTGGCTCTGATTTGACTTTTTATTGAGCCCTGCATTTGGATCTGAATTTAGTTTAAAATTTAATTTGTGGCCTAATATAGCTTTGATTTCTAATTTACGGTGTGTTTCGTAGAACAAGTTTATTACAAAAATATAGGTAAGTCTGAAACTTCTCCACAATAAAGTCTAGGTTTCTCGCGTTCATTTGCTGCTAAAACCAAAATAATCGGTCGGGGGGTCCAGAGTAATTTTTTTTTTATTTCGAGAGACTTGCACATATGTTTGAATTTGCCTATCCTATGTGTTTATGTACATTAGGGCGGTTCATAATAAAAAATGTTTGAGAATTCAATCTCACATATGTTCCTTACTATCCTTACTATAAAAATAGTGTTCTGTGAAATTCGCAGCTTTCTAGGTGGTGATTTAAGGTGGCCCAAAGACAATGTAGGTTTATATGGAAATTACTATGAAGAAATTTTGAGGTATATTCCAAACACGCTTGTACTGTAATGTAAGTACAAACTTATTATCCCATTGTAAAAGCTCATTCTTCAAACCATAATGAAGAAATTTGCTGAAGATAGAAATTCAATTCGACAGATATCAGAAGAGATATTCATGAGTTTGTTTGCTATTATTTAGCTTAACCCCTCTACCGGCAGCTTCATTTTTTCAGCACAAAATATATTTGAATCGCGATAACTTTTTTGTTTCTCTATATTTTTCCACCATTTTTTCACAACTTCTCAAAAAACTCTTCTACTTTTGGAATCTATGTCGGTATTGACCATTGGTCAACTGGTTTTAAAAATATTTCGGTGTTCCTTGGGGGACCGACACTTCCTATATAAAATTTCAATATGATGTTTTAAGAAGTTTTCAAGATCTCGTTACGGCTAGAGTGGTACCAAAAATATAGAAGCTCATTGCTCAAAAACAGTTACATCGATTTGTTTAATTTCTTTACAATAGACTTTCATCGAAGTTTAGTTTTGAAAAGCGAATAACCGAATATGAGAAAAAATCTGTAGCCAGAGATAATTACGAGAGTTATGGCTATGCGTCGGTCCTCCAAGGAATTTTGGAATATCTCCGAATATAGATGACCAATGCTCAAAACCGATACAGATTCTGAAAATAAAAGAGTTTTTTGAGAAGTTATGGATTTTTTTTTTCAAAAATATTGAGAAACAAAAAAGTTATCGCGATTTGAATATTTTGAAAAAATGAAGCTGTCGGTAGAGGGGTTAATATGGGGTTATAGTACTGCAAACAAGTACAAAAATCCCAAACCCATTTTAACCTCATGATGTTAGTTTCTGATCTTTCAATAAGCACTGTGCCATTAAGAAAATAACATAAAAAATATAAGATTTGTAAATTCTCAAATACCATCCAAATTAGCGTATTTTTCAGCACCATGGGGCATGTATATTACATGCCTTATAACAAGCTTTATCACATGCGAAGCCCTCTACTAGTTAATTCGAATAACTGAAATTGTGTTGTTTGAAAGGCGGATAAGTCACTTTTGTATCTATGGGTCATGCACAAATTACGTTACGCTCCAAGGGGGGGAGGGGGCAAGGGGCGGGACAGCCTACTGATCTTGAGGTAGATCATGAGTTGCTTTTGAGCAACTCAGAGTAACTCGATTTGCTCGGCTTCATGTGGACATAGCAACCATAAGTGTTTGATTGTTTGTTTCACAGGGAAAAAAATCATCCTGTCATAGGTATGCCGAAGGCATTCCTTATCCGAGGTCTAGTTTTGAATTAAAGACTGGAATCGAACATTTTCTTTAAGTTTTGCGTGTGAAGTTTAACAACAACAAATATGTACTGGGGCAAAAGTGATGAAGCTTATAATTGCCCATTGAGCTATTTATTTGCATTATATCTTCCTCAACCCGAAACGAACCTCGTAACGTTTATGTTGCAGAGTGCGGCGGCTTCGCCAGTCATATATTGCAAGGACCATCCTTGCACCATCGCGTTAAAGCAAAACTACAGTAAGAAACATATATGCATGCAGATAATTTGTTCTAAAACGGATCAGAAATGTGGCAAAAATTTCCTTAGATTTTGGGGGGTGTTCAATCACTTATTTGATTCAAAAGAGTTGCTGAATTCACTCCTAAAATATGGCGTAGTGTACATAAATAGGTATTTTACGAAGGCCATAGTTCTCAGGACTACGCTAAAACTAGTAAGAGGTTAAGGTGAGAAAATTACAGCCACACTCCAATTTTTCCAGAGCACAAATATGAAAAAAAAACAGAAAGGCAGTCCTCTCAAGCTGAAAATTGTATCGATTGATAATCATCAGCAAGTGACCAAGTGACCAACGATCAGAATTTCTGCTTGAACGGCTATCTGATTCCCTACATTTGAGCTTTTGAAATTTAGAGGTTTGATTCATGTTTACTTTGAATTAGTCAAATATATCTTCCAGCCTAATATTTCCCATCTCTCGAACTTTTTCACAACTGGTATGATAGCCTTTTCTTCGTAACATACTGAACATTTGTAACATAACTACATTTGTAAAACTCGATCACAGCAAAACTGACATCTGACTGAATTCGTGGCTTTCTGAGCAAAAGTGAGTTACTCAGAGTTGCTCGATGCGCATAGCCTGCTCAGAGCAAAGCTGTCCTCCCCCTAGGGAGAAGGTTAAGCCATGCGTGACAAGCCTTACAAAATTATCGGAGGACTCATACAGAAAGTGTGACAAAGGGTGAATATACATAGAAGCCAAACCTCGAATTTTCAAAAGCACAAGTCTAGAGAAGCAGACAACCGGTAACTCACTGGTCACTCGCTGGTGGCGACTAATCAATAAAATGTTCAACGCAAAAGGTTGTCAGGTTCTCAAGATACAAATTTACAATCAAGCTCTTGAAAATTCGAGGTTTGACATCGATGCATCTTCACCTATTAAAAATATTTCCTAATAACTTCTTACATCATCATGACCAATTTAAGTACGATTTTCAAGGTTTTTCGTAGACAATAACTAAAATGACGTTTGAGACAGTTTTGCAATTATGCGTATATCATATGTCATATATGCTTATTACAGCTCTTTTGAGCAAGAACAACTTTACCTTCCAAGCCAAGGTGTTCAAATGGTTTGATCTTGCAGTTTGTCCCGTATCTATGTTCAACGCAATGTGTGTCGGTACAAAAACACATATCCATGAATACTTCACACAAAATAAAAAAAAATGTTCTGGACCCCCCGACCGATTATTTTGATTTTGGTCGCAAATGAAAGAGCAAAGTCTAATTGTTTTTAGTTCGAAATTTCAGACTTACCTATTTTTTTGTAATAAAGTTACTCCACAAAGACACCGTGAATTATTTCTGGCTCTGGATTTCTCTGGAACGCTGATTATTGTGCTCTGAATTTGGAACTGGATTTGGTTCTAAATTAACGTAACTGGTTCAAATCTGAATTTTGTATTGAATATGGCTCTAAATTTGTTATGAATTTGGCTCTAGAATTCAGTCTGGATCAATTTCAGATCTGGATCTGGATCAAATAAGATTCCAATCTAGATTTCAGTTCAGTTTCTCTAGATCTTGCGTATTCGATATTGATATTTATTTGGCTCCTGATATACCATTAACTACGTTTTACTTGCGATTTGGTAGCGGAAGGCGGGGCAGTATAATAGGGGTAATAGGGGAAATATGGGATATCCTTCATTTGAGCTTAAAAAAAAGATTTTGATCTCGATAACATTAGGACCTCATAAAGCATGCTTCAATTAGTTACCGCCTTAAAAACCATGCGAAAATCTGATTTTGTACTTCATATATTGATAAAAATCAAAAACGTTGATGCTACTACGAAAATCTTAAAAGATGTTGGATGTGAAAATAAGCTTCGCATAATGTTTTGTTTATTGTTATCATATTTTTTTTACACAGCAGTTCGTTCTTTCATTATATATTGGCATTATGTGCATGAAATTGTATGATTCTAAAATAAGTTATAAAAAAAAAACAGAATTTATATGAAACATCTAGGAACGGGGTAATATGGTCATAGCCGGTCAAACCTCTTAACACGAAAATAGAAAATCGATACATGCCATTTTTGCAGTTTCATTGCAATATTGCCGTCGCACGTGATTTCAATTAAAACTAGTATTTTTTACTGGTTAAACTTATTTGAACTATGAACTGTCGGCAAAACATACTTTTTCATGATTCAAATCAAGCTGCAACCCAGATTTTGTACAAAGCTGAATCATATATATTATCTTCTTTTTAATTAGGCCTTGCAAATGGTTTTCCAATTGAAAAAATAAGATTTAGTTTGGTGGCTCATATTGCCCCATAGGTGGGACAATTTCGTCCCGTATAGTTTATAGTTTTCAAAAATGATCCTAACAAAATTCTAAGTAATCTTTTTAACAAAATACAACTGCGATATGAAAGGAGATACTTCAAACTACAAATTAAGCTTATGGACCGATGAAATTGTATTGTGTTTATATGCTTTTCAAGAACTTTTGCTTAGGTGAACCATACTACCCCTATTTTACTCAAAATTTGGGACTAGCTCTGAATTGGGCCCTGGATTTGAATTTGGTCTTTGCTCTAGATATGGCAATGAAGTATGCTCTGGTTTTGGCTCTAGATTTGGTACTTAATTTGATTCTGGATTTGAGTCTGGATTAGTCTGATTGAATTTGACTAAGGATTTTTCTTTGGATTGGATTTAGATTGTTTCTGACTTTTTATTTCTATACAGATTTTGATCTGGATTTTGATTGAACTTGTATTGGATTTTTATTGTTTAGCAAAAACAGAAAAGTTCTCTCAACATGTTCAAACCAAGTTATCATAGGTACCCACTTTTGAAAGATTTATGGTACATTTCCGCCTAGCAATAAAAGCCAACAGTAACAATTCCTCGAGGAAGCACGACCCCGAGCAGTTATTTATGGATTTGTGTCATTTGCGTCCCACTCCATGTCCTCGCAATCTGCACTTCCTTTCACAAGAAGCAACCCCTGATCCCTTGAACGCTGATCGTTACGGAGACCCCTGGGGAACCTTCGTCATCGCCATCGCCATTCACCACTCATGAAACTTCCCATTTTTATGTTTCTCCAAAGGCGCGTTGCGTTTCATAAAATTCCCGGAAGAAGTCCAATTCGTCCTCAACCACTGACTGTTGGACAACACGACCCCAATGGCACACAATGGTTGGAAAGAATAAAGTGAGGTCAAAACTTGTTCCATCATTTCAATTGAGGAAAAAAATCATTCTTATATGATTTTGTTCCTAAACTTTCCATCTTAAATTTGACATATTGCGAGTCAATTTACGCAAGTCAGTTTGAAGCAAATTAAGTTGTTTTCTGATGCATTGAAAAGCCAAATAGGCAGCTATGAAGGTATATTTATTAAGCTGTAAAATACGTAAGGTTTCAAAAACTTTGAAAAGGTTTCAAATGACAAAAAAGTTTATGTTTTATGAACGTACAAATGTTGATAGCTACTCCTACACATGCTACATCCAGGCGATCATTTCGACTAACAAAAAAGTCTACTATATGTATGTTACTAGCTATAAGAAAATAAAACAGCTCTATATCTTTTGCAATCAGAGACCAGGCTCTCCAGATCACAAAATTCAAAAAAAATGGTATCGACAGTTTTGGCCACCTTTTTGCATGTATCCCGACCATTGTGCGACAGTCGAACATCCGCTTCGCTGCCCGAAGGAAAACCTCCGGTGAATCTTTTCTTGACATGACCGTTAAGCACCCTGTTTAGCACAATAAAATAGCTGGCGGCTCGAATGGCGATAAAATACAAGCTCGGCAAATAAAACTCGTATTGTTGCAAAGTTTATGCGGTTCAGGTCCCCATTTCCACTTTCCATGGGGCGATTCCATCGAATCGGGGTCCTGTCGAAACGGTCTCGGAGGCACACCCGGTTTCGTCGTCAGTTCAATGGATTACAATCGATGGCTTTGCTCGGTGGGAGTAAATATTTGTCGCAGAGGAATTCAATATTGTTGGATCGTAAATCGCGTTGCGTTGGAAGAGGGGTCAAATATTAGAAACCGAATAGAATAAAAAATACAAAAAAAAGAAATATTCGTCAAATTGAGATCGACCTAAACTATTTTATGATAGAAAACGTACACATTACGTAATAAGTAGCTGTTTTGCTGTGAGAGAATTCATCGGCTTTATTATTTCCAGGTGTCCACGAAACAAAAAACTAGTAATAGGAATGCTTGTTTTTCGAATGGTAAAGAAGACAAGAAGTTTAATTTTCTGAAACCTTATAACTTACTTATGGCAGTTATTACTGAGTTTAATTGGATTCAGGCTCAATAGAGATCCAAACTTTTTGTTTATGGTAGTGATCGACTGGACGAAGCATGTGGTGAAGTTGCTATCATCATTCATAGGCGTATAAAACATCAATTTTTTTCGTAATTTGAAACCATTTTTTTTTTTGAAAATTTGGGTGTTTGTGTTAAAACACATCTAGGTGGATATAATTTCATACACACTTAAATTATTTCACCGACCTCAGTAAATTTTTTCGCCGAGAACTCAACAGCTGAGAATTCGTTAATTTTCAATGCCGAATCTCGGTATTTATTTTACCGAGATTTCGGCAATCCTTTTTTTTTGCCGAGATCTCGGCAAATGTTACCGAGATTCAGTAAACGTTTACCAAAAATCGTCAAATTATTACCGAGATATCTCTGCTAATCCGTTTAAGTGTGTAGCGGCCTATTTGCTTTTTCAATGCTCTGGGCAGCAAGTTAATTTGCTCCAAACTGACTTGCGAAAATTGACTCGCAATAAGTCAAAATTTTTTGTCATTGGTGACTTTAATGCCAAACATCGGTCATGGAATAATTCTCAAAGTAATTCCAACGGCAGAATTTTATTTGATGAGTGCTCTTCAGTACATTTCTGAATTCAATACCCTGACAGCCCTACATGTTTTTCCTCTTCTAGAAATCCATCTACAAATTCCATTGTTGAAGCCAGAAAACGTGAGGAGAAGGCAGTTTCAACGCACTCGCGATCCTGCTATGAAAATTATATGGCAGGATTTGCAGAAAGAAATCAAGAAAATTGCATTGAAAGAGGAAAACAAATTATAACCAACTTATTGCGAAAAAGCTCAAAAACTTGCTATGCAGTTTCAAAGCGCGCACAATTTTAACCCATTAACGCCCAGTGATCTGTTTTGAGATCAGATGCCTCGAACGCCCAGTGATCTATTTTGAGATCAGTAACATTTTTGAATACAGTTAATTTTTTAGACAATGGTTGGTATCTTTGGCAAAGTTGTGAAAGACCTTAAGGGCAGTCCAATGACAAGTTTTTTAATTTAGATTTCTTCCACTAGGTTGCGCTGTCAGCATAAAACATATGTATCTGTTTTGTCACCAGCTCTTATTGGCATCACCACGCTCGTCATATACTGTAATAAGCGTGGTTTGCAAATCAGAGATTCCTGAAAAATTATAGAATGGATCCTGTGCCGGAAATCAGTGTGGATTCCTGGATTCCAGAGTGCAGATTTCAAAATATGTTTTGGGATGCCAATGTGGATCGAGGATTTCCAGTGCAGAATCCTGGATTCTGGGAATCCCGTGAGGATTCTGGGAATCCCGTGAGGATTCTGGGAATCCCGTGAGGATTCTGGGAATCCCGTGAGGATTCTGGGAATCCCGTGAGGATTCTTGGAATCCCGTGAGGATTCTTGGAATCCCGTGAGGATTCTGGGAATCCCGTGAGGATTCTGGGAATCCCGTGAGGATTCTGGGAATCCCGTGAGGATTCTGGGAATCCCGTGAGGATTCTGGGAATCCCGTGAGGATTCTGGGAATCCCGTGAGGATTCTGGGAATCCCGTGAGGATTCTGGGAATCCCGTGAGGATTCTGGGAATCCCGTGAGGATTCTGGGAATCCCGTGAGGATTCTGGGAATCCCGTGAGGATTCTGGGAATCCCGTGAGGATTCTGGGAATCCCGTGAGGATTCTGGGAATCCCGTGAGGATTCTGGGAATCCCGTGAGGATTCTGGGAATCCCGTGAGGATTCTGGGAATCCCGTGAGGATTCTGGGAATCCCGTGAGGATTCTGGGAATCCCGTGAGGATTCTGGGAATCCCGTGAGGATTCTGGGAATCCCGTGAGGATTCTGGGAATCCCGTGAGGATTCTGGGAATCCCGTGAGGATTCTGGGAATCCCGTGAGGATTCTGGGAATCCCGTGAGGATTCTGGGAATCCCGTGAGGATTCTGGGAATCCCGTGAGGATTCTGGGAATCCCGTGAGGATTCTGGGAATCCCGTGAGGATTCTGGGAATCCCGTGAGGATTCTGGGAATCCCGTGAGGATTCTGGGAATCCCGTGAGGATTCTGGGAATCCCGTGAGGATTCTGGGAATCCCGTGAGGATTCTGGGAATCCCGTGAGGATTCTGGGAATCCCGTGAGGATTCTGGGAATCCCGTGAGGATTCTGGGAATCCCGTGAGGATTCTGGGAATCCCGTGAGGATTCTGGGAATCCCGTGAGGATTCTGGGAATCCCGTGAGGATTCTGGGAATCCCGTGAGGATTCTGGGAATCCCGTGAGGATTCTGGGAATCCCGTGAGGATTCTGGGAATCCCGTGAGGATTCTGGGAATCCCGTGAGGATTCTGGGAATCCCGTGAGGATTCTGGGAATCCCGTGAGGATTCTGGGAATCCCGTGAGGATTCTGGGAATCCCGTGAGGATTCTGGGAATCCCGTGAGGATTCTGGGAATCCCGTGAGGATTCTGGGAATCCCGTGAGGATTCTGGGAATCCCGTGAGGATTCTGGGAATCCCGTGAGGATTCTGGGAATCCCGTGAGGATTCTGGGAATCCCGTGAGGATTCTGGGAATCCCGTGAGGATTCTGGGAATCCCGTGAGGATTCTGGGAATCCCGTGAGGATTCTGGGAATCCCGTGAGGATTCTGGGAATCCCGTGAGGATTCTGGGAATCCCGTGAGGATTCTGGGAATCCCGTGAGGATTCTGGGAATCCCGTGAGGATTCTGGGAATCCCGTGAGGATTCTGGGAATCCCGTGAGGATTCTGGGAATCCCGTGAGGATTCTGGGAATCCCGTGAGGATTCTGGGAATCCCGTGAGGATTCTGGGAATCCCGTGAGGATTCTGGGAATCCCGTGAGGATTCTGGGAATCCCGTGAGGATTCTGGGAATCCCGTGAGGATTCTGGGAATCCCGTGAGGATTCTGGGAATCCCGTGAGGATTCTGGGAATCCCGTGAGGATTCTGGGAATCCGTGAGGATTCTGGAATCCCGTGAGGATTCTGGGAATCCCGTGAGGATTCTGGGAATCCCGTGAGGATTCTGGGAATCCCGTGACGTGAGGATTCTGGGAATCCCGTGAGGATTCTGGAATCCCGTGAGGATTCTGGGAATCCCGTGAGGATTCTGGGAATCCCGTGAGGATTCTGGGAATCCCGTGAGGATTCTGGGAATCCCGTGAGGATTCTGGGATTACAATGTGGATCATAGGGTTTCAGTGTGAATCCTGGGAATTCAGTGTGGTTCCTGGAATAACAATGTGGATCCTGGTGTTCTAGTCTGGTCCCAAGTGTTCCAGTGTAAATCTTAGGATTATAGTGTAGATTGTGTAGCTGCATTGTAGATCTCTGGCTTCTAACGTGGATATTGGGATTCCAGTAGATTTGTTGTATTTTTATGTATATCCTGGGACTGTTGTTCAGATCATAGTGTGTCAGTGTGGATCTTGGTATTCCATTGTGTATATTGAAATTCCAGTTTGAATCCTGGGATTATTACATGGTTCATGTAATTCTAATGTGAAACCTGAAATTTCAGTGGGGACCTTGGGGTTTCAGTATCTTGATACTCCAGTATGGATCTTGCGATTTTAGTGTGAACCGCAGGATTAGAATATGGGTCTTTGTTTTCTAATGTGAATGCTGGGATTTCAGTGCCAATTTTTGGATTTCAGTGTAGATATTTGAGCCCCAGTGAGTATTTTGCATTTCCAGTGTAGATCCTTGGAATTCACTGAGGATCCTGTATTCCAGTATGGATTTCAGATGCGGATCCTAGGATTTCAGTGTGATATGGGGATACCATATTTTGAGAGTTTGAGTTTCCAGTGTGGATCCTTCAATTCCAGTGTGGATCCTGGATTCCAGCATAGGTCATGGATTTCCAGTGCTGATTTTGAGATTCTAGCGTAGATGCTTGTATTCCGGTAAGGATTCTGGCATTCCAGTGGGAATTGTTAGATGGTAACCCAAGGATATACTGTGGGAATCCTGTTGGAGTTATGTTGAAAGAGAGTGCAAATGTTGTAAAAATTCTACGGAAATAGTGAGCAAAAAGTTTTAAAATACATTGGGAATCTTACGCGAATGCTGGGATTCTTTTGAAGGTCCTGTTGAAATCTTATCTTATAGTTATATAGAAAATAGTTACTATTCCTGAGAGAATCTCGTAGAAATACTTTGGGAATTTGGATTGGTCTTATGAGAAAGAGTCATGTGAGAATTCTCAAGGAACTTTTTATAAAACCTGTAAGAATTCTTTAGGAATTGTGTAGAAATACTGCGGGAATTGTGAACCTTATGGGAATTCCGTGTGTTTTTTTTTCATGAGCATCCTGGAAAAATTCCAATTGAGATTCTATGATATTCTTCGAGAATTCTGAGGGAATCCTGTGGGATGCCTTCAAGAATCCTGTAGAAACAATATGTCAATATCTTTGGAATCCTGCTAAATCCTTAGTGGTTTTTATTAGGACAAAAATTATCATATTCGTGGAAAGTTTTATAAGTGTGTACCCCGTAACCATTTGATACTAAAGAGGCTGGCGTAAAATATAGGAGGAGAGTGCGACTACTGCGGCTATATCACGGAGAAAAAAATATAGTAACTACAAACAAATTTTGGTTTGTTTCAACCAAAACTTTAGGTTGAATTTTGCACAAACATAAAATCAATTTGAATCAACTAATCGCGTTGTTTGAAATAAACTAACATTCTGCATTCTACGTTGAATATTTAACGTCGTCTTAGTTGAAATCAACAAACATTTGTTAGAAATAACTAATTTGTAGGTTGTTTGATTTTGACAGTTCTCAAAACAAACGAAGAAAATAGTTAAATGAAGCATTATTTCTAGTTCGAATCCACCAAAAATTAGTTTGGAACAAACAAGAGGTGCAGTTTGAAACAAACAATAAATTTATTGAAATAACGTTCTGATTATATTCTCTCTATTTTTTTTTAATCATTTTAAAGCAAAAATTATAAATATCCAAACTGCAACTACATATTATATATTTGCTTTTGTTTATAGAAAGTACAATAATATATCAAACAAATTTAATATCATTGACAAAATCGAAGTTCACTGGTATTCCGGGATTGCATCCGGCGACTTCGTCCATCCAATCAATAATGCCGCTAATGCTTGCTTCTGAGCTCCACGCCAAATCTTCCGCTACTAGTAGACATTTTATAAACAGTAGTACTGTAATAGGAAAATTAATAAATTTAACAAAACGTTAACGTTAAAACTAATGAAAGAAATACTTCCAAAAACTTGAAATTTCAGCATTTGTCGGCTCACTTACATGTTATTCGAATAGTTCTGCAAACAAAATAATTTATTTGAGCTTTATTAATTAAGATATGTACCATCATACACAAAGTATAAATTACCTGAATTATTGACAGAACATTCAGTATCTTATAATATTTAGACTCTGGTTGTATTATTTTATAAGTAAGTTTCGATGTGTGGTGTTGTTTGAATAATTCTTATTTTTGGTTTGATTTAAGAAATTCGTTGCAAACTGAAATTTGGTAAAAATAAACAAAATTTTATTTGCTAACAACTAATATATTAGTTTGATACAACGTTGATCATTGTTGTTCAATCAGAAAAATATAAGTTGGAAACAAATAATGTAGATAGTTTGTTTCAAACAAAATAGTTTTGGTTTACAAACAATAAGTGTTAGTTTCGAAACAACAAAAATTTTAACCATTTTTTTGTTGTTGTTTCAAACTAGCTTGTTTTTTCTTCGTGATGTGTATGAATGTATGTATGTTTGAATGTGCAAACTAGTATGTGTTGTGCATGTACGTGTATGTTCTTGTGTGTGCTTTGTACACATGTCAAATTCAGCATAATTTTGTGATGAAGTTTTCCAATAAACCTCTTTTTGTTATTTATATTAATGGTAACATGTTATTACCGTTTACATTATGTTTGTCATAATATCTTGTCACTCTTGAACGCACCATACCACCTTTAAACATTTGTGAAAATAATCAAAGATTTTTATTTTTTCAATATTTTGCGTACATATGACCCACTGTGTACTGTAACAAAATGTGACCGTAGATTTTCATTTAAATGACGGTTTAAGCATTCTCTCTCCAGAATGAATCAGGTGATTACTACAAATGTGAAATAATTCGGGCGTTAATGGGTTAATTTAGTACTTACTAATCCAACAGAAAATCAAGTTACTCAGGACTTCGAAAATCAAGAGGACGTTTTTGAAACTTCCTTAGTGACTGATTTGGAAGAAGTGAGAACATCCTCATCAAGAAACTTTCAGAAAGTAGCTTATCATTCTTAGTTGATATATTTTACAACAAATGTTTTCAGTTAGCATATTTTCCTGACAAATGGAAAAATGCTAAGGATGTACCAATTTTAAAACCAGAGTAAACTTTTTGAAAAGGTTATTTTGAACAGAATGATCGTCCACATCAATGAAAATTCAATTTTTGCCAATGAACAGTTCGGATTCCGCCATGGGCATTCGACCACTCATAAACTTTTACGTGTATCAAATTTGATCCGTTCCAACAAATCTGAAGGCTATTCCACTGGTCTTGCTCTTCTAGACATAGAAAAAGTATTCGAAAGTGTTTGGCATGAAGGTTTGATTGTAAAATTAAAAAAAAACTTTGATTTTCCAGCATACATAGTTAGAATAATCTAAAGTTATCTGTCCAATCGTACACTCCAGGTTAATTATCAGAACTACAAGTCTGAAAGACTTTTTGTAAGAGCTGGTGTTTCTCAAGGCAGCATTTTGGGACAAATAACACAGCGTAACAAAAATTACATATTTGCGTGTCTCAAGGATCAAATTATGTGTCTCTAGTAGATTTGGTATTGCTGAATCTGGTGCCATTTTCAGAAATGTTCCAGCACGTCACAATTTTTAGCTACAGGTCGCCAAAGATGTATAAAACACTGGTTTTATTCATGTTTACATGAAATTTAAAGTACAATTTATCAAAAATTTTTGTAATCTAATCCACCAAACATGCAAAATAGAACTTGAACTTTCATTTTAGACATAATATGATTGAAATTGCGCGATTAAATTTCGATTAAACCGATTTTTTCAACATGCTTGCAGTCTCCATACAAAATTCTTCGTTTCTTCTATATGGCAAAATACAAAAATTCTCAAAACCATTAAACAATAACATTTCCGCATCGAAAGTATTACAAACTTTGATGATAAGTATTGTTATACACATAAAGTTTGAGTTCTGTGGCAAATTAAGCCAATAAGCTGGCAAACTTGCATGCAAGTTGGCTGAAATAGTCATTTTTTGCATTTTCAACAGTCAATATCTCAAAAACTAGACGTGCTATGAAATTTCTGAAAACGGCAATGGATTCAGCAACCCTTAATTAAGTGAATAGCGGTATTTTGGTGCTGGAGACAAAAACGTGTTCCGCAGTGTAATATACAATATTTGTACATCTGAGCTACTTGAGTTCCCTGAGGGATTTAAAAAATGTTTGTTTGTAGATGACACAAGCTTTTCCGCCAAAGGACGAAACCTGCGTATCATCTGTAGTAGATTGCAAAAATTTTTGTATTTTTTTTCTCAATGCTGCAGGAATGAAAGATTTCTCCCAATGCTTTCAAAACTCAACTAATAATTGTATCCAAATATTTTCTGTTTGTATTTCCTAATAATGTGAAAGTCCGTGATTAATTATTCTAGACGATCCTATCTTTCATTACATAATTTCCTACCGCTAGGTAATGTTTTACGAATGACGCAATCAATTGGTCCTTCCAGCCCAATCGGTACGTTTCGATCCACCTTGCCAAGAATTCGCGACGACTATCTCAGGGCAGTTTCCGGCAAAATCGGCATTCGATTTCTCGGATGCCCATTTGCCCACCAGCCAGCAGGAGCATCTGCCTCGATCTGCCCAAAATAATGACGAGGATTCGAAAACGACTGTGACAACAGCAGTTACAATCTCGTGAAACGAGGACAAACGACAAAAAATACCTTCTCGTTTCGCGCCGCAGAGCTTGGCCGTTACGTAAAAACCCGCGCCAGGAGGCAGTCGAAGGTCGTAAAGCTTGGCATTGGGCACGTGTCGGGCTTGCTGTTACGTTGATGGCACTGCCAATAAGGAGAAATAAATTGTCGTCGTCGTCGTCGCGTCGTGCCGCGTCATCTCCTCTTTCCAAACGGGGGTCATTCACCGTGAGGGTGTGCAATATGCGATTTTTTCATGTCGATATGAATTGAGCCGAGATTAGAGTCCACGGCTACAAAGCAAAGCCATGCTAAAGGTGTCTGGGTTCGATGCCCGGTCGGTCCAGAAACTTCTCGTAATGTAAAATTCCATGACTTTCCTGGGCATCAAGTATCATCGTACTTGCCACACAGTATACGAATGCGAAAATTGCAACTTTGGCAAATAAAACTCTCAGTTAATGAATGTGGTAATGCTCATTGAACACTAAGCTGAGAAGCACTCTCTGTCTCAATGAGGACGTACAGCCAAGAAGAAGAACGAATTGATAGCATTATGGTTTGAAGAATGAGATTTCACTATGGAATGATAATTCTGTACTGACATTACAGTACAAACGTATTTGGCACAATTTCAAAAATTTTCAAAAGTAATTGCCATATAAACCTACATTGTCTTTGGGCCACCTTTGAATCTCAACCGAAAAAGCTGAAAATTTGATAGAACACTATTTTTACGTAAGGATGGAAAGGAAGATAGGACATTTGTACTTTGTTTTTAAATTTTGAATTGCCCTAATGCTCATGTTCATGCTTACACTAGCAATGGGTATCTTTCTCCTAACGTATGACAAATTTTTTCCTGGCAGAACATCGTATACCCTTAATCTTATCACTTTATGGCCGATCTGTGAGGTGTATGGTGGTTTGACTCGCTATAACGTCACGGTAGATTGCAATGGCTACACACAGCACGCGTCTCATAATATATGATACATGTCTGTGTGTCATAAATTTTCAATCAAACATGTACACAAGTGGAAATGATAAATATGGAACCGATCTGTTTTCGAATCACCGATCCCGCTCCCAAACCCAACCCAGCGGACCCTTCTCGGAAATCCGTTACATCAGAAACCTAGGAAGAGACCTTCCCCACCAACCAACGGCACTGTTCTCGGGACGAAGGTTGGGAATGCTGCGCCGGAGCAGGAAGAACGGAGGAACAGTTTGTATTACCAAGTATTTTCGCCTGATATTGATAAGGGAATAAAGAGCTGGCGTTTGCAGTTATTGCGATTTAATATTCCGGCAGCGGTCGTAAATTGAACTGTATGGAATATCATTGAGGTCCCGGCCGAGCAAATATGAATTGTTGAAAATGATGTGGTTTCGGTTCGGAACCGGACAAATGGTTAGTTGACAGTCAAAGTGTTTATTTGCATTGACGTTCAAAGGGTAACGCGCGTGTGTGTTTTTGGAAACTTGATAAATCGGAAATCAAACGGGGATATTGGCTTAAGGCCCAAGTAAAAATGGTGCAAAAGTCAAAACTGAAAAAGCAGTTTTCTCTTTCTAAATAGACAAATTGAAGAAAATAAAAACACACAGCTCTTTTATTTGCCAAATAAAAAGGCTGTGTGTTTTTATTTTTATCAATTTGTTGTTAATAAAGGAGAAAACTGCTTTTTTAGTTCTGACTTTTGTGCCATTTTTTCTTGCACCTTAATGTTGATTTAAGAGTTTTATTTTCTGATTATCGAATATATGAGAGCTGCTGGAATGAGATAATTTTGAATGATATATGATTAAGTGAATTCCAAACGGTGCATCCTTTCGCCAATAGTTGGCTTTATGCATCGTACGCCTTATGCATCCTTAGCCGAGTGGTTAGAGTCCGCAGCTACAAAGCAAAGCCATGCTGAAGGTGTCTGGGTTCGATTCCCGGTCGGTCCAGGATCTTTTAGTAATGGAATTTTCCTTGACTTTTCTGGATATAAAGTATCATCGTACCTGCCACACAATATACGGAAGGACCTCGGAGAAAACGTGGTTATAACCCGAGGAGGAAAGAATAACTCCCCAATAACTTATGCATACCATATTTTGGTATCATACCATAATTAGGTATTGTTCAGTTGTCAATACCTCATTTTGGTATCATAATGGTATTTGAAAAAAAATGTTCAAAATAATCATAAATACTTCATTTTGGTATTCGATAGGTATTGAGGACTGCTGGAGGTATTGAACTATTATTGAAAAAATCCACTTTTATATGAAAATCCATCACGTATTATTTAGGTATTACAATACCTGATTTGATTATCAGCTTGGTATTTGTAGAATATACAGAAGGTATTATTTGAGGTATTTTACCTCTTATGCAGGGCTCATTCATACCTCATTCAGGTTGTATTGGAAATCATCTGGTATGGAATACCTCAATTTGGTATTCAGTAGTTATTTTGTTCTGCTCGGGAACACGGTGCACCCAGAAAAGGAAGATGCTGTTTGAGCTCATAGCGACCCAGCGATCAAGAGCTCGGCCTATCAGGAGCTAGTCGCGAAATCTATGGCGAACGAGGCGGACTTAAGAGCACTTACTCAGGTGGCAGTTGTTGAGTGCAGATATCTGGACGAGATAACAACCACAGACGAGATGAGTGAGGAGCTGCGTTAGCAATGCAGCTCTGGAGCGAAAGCCATTGCAATCCGTCTGATGAAGTCTTTCGATGGCACACGGTCAGCGACAGGCCCATGGCAAGAGACGACTTCTAGCATAGTCAATATCTTGATGTGTTTACCCATTTTCGGGTTAATTGAATCGAGAGTGTAATCATAAATTGATGTTTTGTTTAATGTTTATGATCCGAAATCGAACAAGCGTCGAAATAAAATAACTGATTGCATGCTAGGAGGCTTGCAGGATGTATTGAAATGTTTGCATTCCTTCCAAAGCCATCGTAATATTGAATGTGCTTCAAATTTTTGATGCTGTATTGGCCGATATAACGATATCAAAAATTTATAAACAAACCATAACAAACATTAAACAAAGAAATGGTCTATATTTTCACAGCTCTCACAACTGACAGTAGGCGATATTCACTTATCATGGCTACGAAGATCACTGTGTATTGATATATGGTTGTCAGGGGCCTGGTCAGCGACGATTCTGCTATCAGTTGACATGGCGAACAAACTGGTGGAGAAAGGCAAGGTGAGAATTGGCTGGTCGATATGTCCCTCTGAGACTCGTCACACGAGCAGATAGGCCACCGATGCGATGCTTGAAGTCAGTGACGCGGAAAGTGGGTAGGATACTACCTGCCCTCATTGGCGTAGCTATGATTTTTTTTTCTGGAGGGGGCCTAAGGAGGGCCTAGAAAATGTTTATTTTACAGAAGTAATGTCGGTCGCAATGATTGCAATTGGTTATTAAATTAATAATTTCAAGCTAAAGCGCTCGTCTAGCATACAAGAGTCCTGGGTTCAAATCCCAGCCGAGCACGTGGATTTTTTTTCATAATTTCACCCATAATTTGTCCATCTTTACCACGCGTAATGAGTTAATTAATTTAATAACCATGCGGATTGGATTACCGAACAGCTCAATATAAGCGTCAATTCCTATAAAGCTTTTAAGTGGGATTCGTTCAATTTTAAAAGAACAAAATTCTTCCGCGAAAATACTTACATATTTCAGCAATTTGCTCTGGAACTTCTGCAGAGAATTAATAAAGCTAGAAATACTATTCCTTCTCCTGGGTTGTCGTTCTAGTATACTTCCGAAAAAATCACCACAGGTTCATCCAAGTATTTGACCAGAGATTTTTTACTTCAACAGTCCTAGCGATTCTTCTAGGAAGTTTTATAAACGTTTTCAACAGATTTTCAATTTTTAAATTCATACTTGACCATTTCTAGAACAAAATTTCCATCAAACATTATTTCAGGTTCCAGAAATAATTTATTTTTCTGAATTTTAATCCTGAGAATCTTACATAAATGCCATCTAGAAATCACTCTCTATGTTTGGTTCAAAAACAATGCCAGGAATACCTTAATAATTTTCTTATGGATTTCTTTTAAAATTACTCTACAAATCCCTTCATATCTATATCCAACTTATATCAGATCTAACAGATCAGAGTAACACCGTAACACACAGTAAATATTTGAAGAACTTCTGAAGAAATTTGTCGGATAATTTCAGCTTAAATTGAATTCGGAAAAATTAACTAAATACCTGTCGTAAAATTCAAAAACTCAACGTAAAATTTCTGAAACTTTTTGACGAAATTCCTGTAGCTATATCTCACAGAAAAGCTTAAATTGATTTTGTAGGATTTACTACAAATATTCTTGTTCATTTTTATGGGATTTATACTGAAGATATTTGTACTTCACATCCTTGAAAATATTTTGCATAAAAGTTTTCCAAGTTTCATAATACTATGGCGAACAGATTGACGTAGACTCCAATTTTTTCTACTAGCAGAAATTCCAAACAAACTTTTTTTGCAGGGAATATTTCAAATTATTCTGGTAGAACACTAGAAGTTTAACACGACAACCTTAATGGTGTTTTTTAATTGCCAAAGATGTTTTATGGTAAAAATCATAATGTTAGATTTTACTAAATTTAAATTTGGAGGAAATTTTTTCATTACTTTTAAAATTTGTTAAATAATTCCTGATGGACTTTCAGAAATCAGAAACCAAACGTAAACAATCTGCGATTTATTGATGATATACGTTATCCCTAGATTCTTTAAAATTTTGCTTTTTGGAGTATGATAAGTTTTGTGTACGCAGCTCTTTAAAAAATGTCATGCGAAAGAATGAGAAATAACAAAATATTGAAGCAGAATCCTTCTTCGGGAATTATTCTTTAAATCTAGTAACATTATTTTCTAGACTTTTGGATTCCCCAAAATTCTGCCAGTAAGCGTGTAGGAATTCTATCCTGAAATTGCACAATAATTCAATATTAGAATATGGATTCTGCCAATAATTGATAAAATTATTTCTAAAAAAAATAACTAAGGCAGATCCTTACAAATTTATTTATGAAAACCCACATAAATCCCTACCACTCATTATTTTGGGTTTTGTGCAACGTAAGAACTATATCACAATCACACGACGCGACGCGAGACAGGACACAACACTTATGGTTCTTACAAACGTTAAAAGGACATATAAATTACCTTTTTGAACGACCGGTTTCGGGCTTGATGCTGCCCATCATCAGGACGATGTCCAACTGATTGTATAGAAGGAAAACGCACATATACAGCTTCATACTTGGCTAAGTACACGTCGAATGTAGGGGAGTAAAATCATTTGATTTTTCGTCTGGTCAGGTAAAATAGGGGTGATGTTATTGGAGCTTCATCTTCGTTCATCAATGGTTGCTCAGCAGTAGCGATGTACATCGATTCCCAAGCATTCAAATGCGAAGTCTTCCTCACAGGTTTCAAGAGCTTCGCATTATCCCAGTCAACGGAATGATTGAGTTCCACTGTATGTACTGCAACGCTTGACTCATTTGTTCTGCCGTTTTCAGTGGCATTCTTATGTTCTCTCAAACGTGTTTTGAATTGTCGGCGAGTTTGGCCGATGTATACCGCAGTAAGTTCTACAAACAGACTTACGGGCTCAGCATGGGCAGTAAACTTCCCCCTCTGTTAGCTGATGTTTTTATGAGCGATCTTGAATTAGAGTTAGAAAAAGAAAAGCTCTTCCCTCGGGTGTGGCGTCGTTATGTTGATGACATTTTTGCTGTAGTAAAAGAACGGTACTTATCCCAAACACTCGATCTACTCAATTCTCGTCACGATTCGATAAAATTCACTGTTGAGAAAGAGGTGGATGGTAAGCTCCCGTTCCTCGACTTGTTGATATCCAGAAAAGAGGACAATAAGGTGAAGTTTGGCATTTATCGCAAACCGGTATCAACAGACCGCTACATCACGTCGGATTCCAATCACCATGGATCCCAAAAACAAGCAGCGTTCCATTCGATGGCACAGACTGTACAACATCCCAATGGAAAAGAAAGAGTTTGAAGAAGAGAAGAATAGAATTCATCAATCTGCTGAGTTGAATGGTTACGACAAGGTGTTTGTGAATAAAATCCTACGCAAGCATGAAAGGAAGAAACATAGGCGAGCCGCGACTACTTTTGAAGCAGAGAGAGAGGATATCCGAAGGATTAGTTTACCCTTCTACCCGAAGGTGACCAATGGGATTAAGAACACCCTTAAGCAACATGGCTTCCAGACAGTGTACAAGAGTACCAACACTCTTAAAGACCGCCTTTGTTGCTTGAAGGACAAAGTACCGAAGGAAGATTTGTCGGGGATTTACCAAATTCCGTGCAAAAGCTGTCCTGCGGTATACATCGGCCAAACTCGCCGAAAATTCAAAACACGTTTGAGAGAACATAAGAATGCCACTGAAAACGGCAGAACAAATGAGTCAAGTGTTGCAGTACATACAGTGGAACTCAATCATTCCGTTGACTGGGATAATGCGAAGCTCTTGAAACCTGTGAGGAAGACTTCGCATTTGAATGCTTGGGAATCGATGTACATCGCTACTGCTGAGCAACCATTGATGAACGAAGATGAAGCTCCAATAACATCACCCCTATTTTACCTGACCAGACGAAAAATCAAATGATTTTACTCCCCTACATTCGACGTGTACTTAGCCAAGTATGAAGCTGTATATGTGCGTTTTCCTTCTATACAATCAGTTGGACATCGTCCTGATGATGGGCAGCATCAAGCCCGGAACCGGTCGTTAAAAAAGGTAATTTATATGTCCTTTTAACGTTTGTAAGAACCATAAGTGTTGTGTCCTGTCTCGCGTCGCGTCGTGTGATTGTAAATCCCTACCACCTTCCAAAATATTTTGCTAAATGTTTCTCCACATATTTCTGAAGGACTTCGCGTCAGAATATGAAGTAACATATCTGGAAATTTCTAGTATAACTTTCAGTGCATTATCTCATTATAAGATTTAACGCAATCAATGAATTTTTAAAAGGAATTACGACGGAAAACTTGGAACTTTTGAATGGTGACGTATTTTTTAGTTGAAGCCGGGAAAACATTCTGGAATCACTTTGTATATAAAAAATGAACATGAAAGGATTGGTTTTCCTCCAAGAAGAATTAACGTTGAAAGTAAGAACAAATCTCACAATATTATTTGCTTTTTTCCCAAGAGATTTGTAGCAAAAGTTCTGAAGCCACCCTGCGATATTCCTTGAAGAATTTGATTATACAAAAATCCTTGAAGGAATATCGAGAGGTGGCTTAAAAATTTTGCTACAATACTGTTAAGTAAATAATTTATGGAATTTCTTCAGAAATTATTTAGTTTTCTTGAAAATAATAGTTTACAGTTCAATCAAAAAGTTTATTCATGTGAAATAAATAAATAAATAAGAAAACTATAATTGGGTTTGTGAATATTCCACACCAGGTTAAATTTCTGCCATCCACTTTAATAAACTTGAGCCAGGAAGAAAATCCTTTAAGGGTCTGTTATGAATGAAGCCTTATTTTTCACCTAAAACTTCCGAAATCTTTTGTCTAAGAAATTCAACAATAGCTACCTCTAGCGGTCACTAATCGAGCGAAAGCCGGACGGTTAATCTTAACCGTACGCCGATTTTGCCCAAAATAAAAATCGAAGTTTGGCGAAATTTCGTTTTATTCCGTTTATGTCCAATTTTCCGTGAAAATAGTTTTACAATTTGGCGGAACGACACGAAATCGTAAAATAAAAAAAAATCGATTATATGAATTCCTTAAAATTCCACGGAACTTCAAAGCGTGTTTAACGGAATCATTCGGTACTTTGCATATCCTCAGTTCACCGCCAGAAGTCAAAAGTCCATGCTTGAAGTGCATGGATGCAGAGGCACGTCAACGTTCAAAACCATGGGTAGGACAATTTATAGCAAATATTTTGGGCATAGTGAAGTCAAGAAAAATTTTAATCCTGGACTGGAAATTGAAAGTTTCTATATTTGAGGGACTCAAAGGAGTGTAAGTGGATTTTGGCCAGCTCAGAGTTGAGTTGAGGAAATTCTGCTTCAGTTGTTTTTTTCAGGTCAACAGAAAAAATACATAAGCCATTGTCAGTTTTCCAAGGTTCGTTTTTTGACTCCCATATAATCTGTATAGAATGAAAAGTTGCTGAAGAAACTTTAAAATAGATCTTTGTCACTGACACCTTTTAGCTTATAACCTCCTCATTTTCGTGCAAGTCGTTAGCGCAAGACTAAGAAAGCTTTTCGTCTTTACAGAGCTATTAGCAACTGAATGCCTTAAATAGTAAATCAGACACTTCTTGCCTGAAAAAAGAGACTTGGAAAAACATAATAGGAACTAAAAACAGGCTGAAAAGAGATCGAACAGGAATCAAGAAAACAAAACGAAACCTAATAGGAGCTAGGAGATAATAGTTTTGTTTACCAAAGCTTCAGAGCAAGTTCAGAGCTTTCCCATCTATAAGATTTGAGAATTTTTTTTTTTTTGAATACATTATGACGGTACGACAAGCATTACTGTATGAGTTGATTTATGTTTTTCTTTTGGAATTCCGGTAGTTTCTCTGAGAATTTTAATGATTATTTCCCAAGGAATTTCTATACAAACATTCCTAGGAATTTTCTCCAAGTATTTCGTTTAGGAAGAATTCAACCTGGATTTCCTCAAGGAGATTCACAGAGATGGAATTTATCCAAAGACTATTTCAAAAATCGTCTGAATTCTTTCAAAACTCCTTTGGGAAATTTTTCAAGAAAGTCCCTACTTCTCCAAGGTTCAATCCAGTAATTTATACATCGATTACCTTCAGCAATTGCTCCATTGATTCCTTCTGAGATTTCTACGAAAATTTGTCATATAATACTTTGATATTTTCTCAAGTATTTGTTAATTATTTTTTCAGGAATCCTTCCTGTAATGACTCCAGGGAAATTAAAAAAAAAATCTGTACAATATAGGGTGTCCCAGAATATAAAGGGCACGACTTTGATAACAAAAATCAGAATATTTTTTCAAACAAGAAGATATTTTTATATTTTTGTATTTTTACTTGTGGCATTTTAAATGTACCGTTTTGTCTCAAATTCCGAACAGACTCATATTCCGAACACTCGGTTTTTGTATGGCGATTTGGTTGAAATGTTTCGCTGAAATATGTCATCAAATTACAAGGAAATGGCAGTCAATTGCAATTCATTTTTAACGTCTTCATATTTATTTTATATCTCGGGAGTAGTGATGATTCTCCAGTTCAAGACCGGTAGAACCAGCTCAGATAAATTTGTTTGCGTAATTATTGATTTGAATACGATTTATTCGTACTGTTCGGAATTTGAATCAAGGTGTTCGGAATATGAGACAGAATGAAAACAGTGTTCGGCATTGGAATCAAAATGTTGTTCCATACTTTTAGGTAAAAACAATACTAAACAAATAATTTTATCGGCAAACTCAACAGCAAAGAGTTGAATTTTGCGGAAAAATTAAAATTTTCACAAATATCAGCTTATTCATGCCCATCAGATGCATTTGAAGTCACTGTTGGTCTTAAGTGTTCGGAATATGAGTCAAAACGGTACGCAAATCAAGCTGAACCGCTTTTCAGCTTGAAGTTGATCAGTAGGTAATTATAGGTATTTAACAACATTTTATGCCCGATGGGTCTCAAAAACACCCATCCCTCTACTTGACTATTTGAATGCAGCTGTTATAAATATAAAATGTCACCCAACGTTTATGTTACCAAAATCACAGACAAACAGACTTAACACTTAGAACAAATTGTGATCGAAATCATAGTCACGAGAACATGTACGCCTAAAATGACTTTGATTGGCCGATTAACCAACAGGTGGCGGTAGTGTGTAAAAATCAAACACAAATAAATACGACGAGAGCGCTGTGGGTGATCGATTGACCATACGTTCGAATCGATTGTTAAAACGGTGGTCGATGGATAGCGATGAGAGTGTGACGTCTGTTTGCCTGTGCCAAGATTATAACTACACAAACATATTTCACGGAATATATAAAAAAAACTATAAGGGTACATCCCTATGGGGTTGTACGAACTGGTGACGTAGGACCACGATGGTTTATGTAACTGAATTTGATGTCATTGTTGTTGCTCGTTTTGACTTCATACTGTTTTCAGTGCTCGAAACTTTCGTAAATATTAATGCATATAACGATTTGCAATTTGGTCAATCATTCGTCATATTTATCTATGAAAATGTGAAATTTCACTTCAGGATGTTTGATCATTTTGAAATTATATTAATAACCTCCTCTGAAATATACAGTAGCATTGGAAAGAACAGTAGTGATTCAGTAGTAGATCCAGTCATCGCTTTGTAGTTCTTATGGTTTGAGAGAAATATTATTCATTGCTTGGCAATGTAATAAATTAAGTCGGAAATATTACTCCGATAACTCTTTTACGCACATGTGGTGGCCCTAAAAAGAGCCAAAGGCTTTGTTAGCACGAATGCTGTTATAGATAAATGGCACTACAGGATATTATCAGTTGATTGCCATGGTTAAACGAAAAATCCTCAATGCAATGCAATGAACAAGTTCTGTGCTTATACGACGAACCAGCTGAATGTTTCGTCGTGTGGATGGCACACATCAGCAACAGGTATTGGACCACACGGCTGAAGTCAAAATCTTAAAATGTGGCTCAAGTTTGAAATCTTGAGCAATTTCACTAGCCGGACGCTTGATTTGCCTAATAATAGTGGTAATGGTGCCTAACAGGCTTGATTCTTGACTGCACCACAGATGATGAGTTTGATTTTGACGGCGCACTGGTTGCGTCCTTCTCGCCCGATGAGATTTGCGGTGCTGATGACGATGTGCGCTTGAACAAGCGGCTTTGGTCGATTTTCTTCAGCCATCTCGAACAAATTAGGGAATATTACACAATCAACTCTTTAAAACACATTTGTTGGCTCTGAAAAGGGCCGATTGAATTGTTGAATTTGCGTAACACGGACACATTTTGACTGGTTGCAATCCTCCTCGCCCGATGAGATTTGCGGTGCGGATGACGATGTGCGCTTCAACAAGCGGCTTTGGTCGATGTTCTTCAGCCATCTCGTAGCTTGCCTCTGGTAGCGAGGAGCTGAGCCGGTTTGGAGGAGCTCTTACCAGCTCGAAAGCGAAAACAGAATGAAACCGAATTCAACGAAGGAGGGATGCTTTATACCCTTAGAATAGCAGGTGATGCTCCTCCTTTCAAATTCTTCGTTTTCTTATCTGGGAAATAGGCTACATCAAACTGACGTCTGGGTAAGGGAATTACAAGATTAGCATTATGCTGTTATTGCATCCCGACGGCACTGCAGCAGCGTCCTCGGAAACATCCTCAAATTGCCGTATTGTCAATTATTCGTAATAAATCAATTATTGTATGCTGCTATGAGATGAATTAAGAAATTATAGCAAGTATGTGATAAACACATTAGGGAATATTACACAATTAACTCTTTAAAACACATTTGTTGGCTTCGGAAAGAGCCGATTGAATTGTTGAATTTGCGTAACACGGACACATTTTGGCGGCTTTGGTCGATTTTCTTCAGCCATCTCGAACAAATTAAAGAATATTACACAATCAACTCTTTAAAACACATTTGTTGGCTCTGAAAAGTGCCGATTGAATTGTTGAATTTGCGTAACACGGACACATTTTGACGGCGCAATGGTTGCAATCCTCCTCGCCCGGTGAGATTTTCGGTGCTGATGACGATGTGCGCTTCAACAAGCGGCTTCGGTCGATTTTCTTCAGCCATCTCGTACAAACAGCTTGCCTCTGGTAGCGAGGAGCTGAGCAGGTTTGCAGGAGCTCTTACCAGCTCGAAAGCGAAAACAGAATGAAACCGAATTCAACGAAGAAGGGATGCTTTATACCCTTAGAATAGCAGGTGATGCTCCTCCTTTCAAATTCTTCGTTTTCTTATCTGGGAAATAGGCTATATGAAACTGATGTCTGGGTAAGGGAATTACAAGATTAGCATTATGCTGTTATTGCATCCCGACGGCACTGCAGCAGCGTCTTCGGAAACATCCTCAAATTGCCGTATTGTCAATTATTCGTAATAAATCAATTATTGTATGCTGCTATGAGATGAATTAAGAAATTATAGCAAGTATGTGGTAAACACATTAGGGAATATTACACAATTAACTCTTTAAAACACATTTGTTGGCTTCGGAAAGAGCCGATTGAATTGTTGAATTTGCGTAACATGGACACATTTTGACGGCGCACTTGTTGCGTCCTCCTCGCCCGATGAGATTTGCGGTGCGGATGACGATCATCTCGAACAAATTAGGGAATATTACACAATCAACTCTTTGAAACACATTTGTTGGCTCTGAAAAGGGCCGATTGAATTGTTGAATTTGCGTAACACGGACACATTTTGACGGCGCACTTGTTGCAATCCGCCTCGCCCGATGAGATTTGCGGTGCGGATGACGATGTGCGCTTCAACAAGCGGCTTTGGTCGATGTTCTTCAGCCATCTCGTAGCTTGCCTCTGGTAGCGAGGAGCTGAGCCGGTTTGGAGGAGCTCTTGCCAGCTCGGAAGTCGAAACGGAATGAAACCGAATCCAACGAAGGGAGCATGCTATATACCCTTAGATTAGCAGATTATGCTCCTCCCCTTCGTGCTCTTCTCTTTCTAATCGACCAATCTGGGAAATGCATATGTGCCAATAAAGAGTTGGACTTAGAATTACTTGATAATTGCGAAAAATGATAATGCGTGAGAAATTGGTCGAACATGAATGAAAGGGTTGACAATTACTAAATATTCAATAGATCGCTATTGATAATCAATAGTTTTCTTTAATATGAAGGTAAATTTCTGATCCATGGTGCCAAAATTATGAAAATTGTTCAATGGGAATTTCTTTTCAAAAGCATTCTAAACATGTCGCAATTTTGTTACATGTGATCATTTTCGTAATCGAAGTGTTCTCATAAAATATGGCAAATCAAAGACACTGTCGCAAATTCCACTCTAGTTTACAATCGTTATGAAATTTTGAGCACTCACCCCGACGGCACTGCAGCAGCGTCCACGAATAGTCTCAAATTGACGTGCCATCAATTATTCATAACAAATTAAATTTTGTACGAAACTGCGAGATTGATTGAGGAATATAAGATGTAATAAGGTTGGAAATATTATTCCTTCAACTCTTTACCACAAATTTGATGGTCCTGACAAGGTCCGATGGCAGATGAATAGCACTGCGGGAAGTTATCACTTGATCGCCATGGTCAAACGGGAAATCCTCAACGCAAACAGCAACGGGTAGTGGATCCACGGGCACGTGTCGAAATCTGGAAACTCGAGCGCTTCCGACGCTCGATTAGCAGCAGCTCCTCGGATCAGCAATTCTGGGGGCTTCTGGTATCTGGTTCCTATCGGGCTTGCTTCTTGACCGCCGATGCTGAATTTATCACGGGTCGAAATCTGGGAGCGCGGATAAATTTGCGGCGGCGACGACGATGGCTTGGACGCTTCTCCGAGCAGCAGTAGTTTGCCGCTCGGAGAAGCGCCCAAGCCATCGTCATCGCCGCCGCAAATCAATCTTGCGTCTTCCTCTTCCGACGACACAAATTGGACTGTGACGCGGGTGCAAAAGCAAAGCGAGAATGACTCGCCCGACCGTGTTCACAGTCCGACCGCAAAAAGAAGACTGAGGGAAGAAGCAGGGACCCATTTGCTTTTATAGTGGGAAGCGACACCGTCGAAAAGTGCTCGAACGTGATTGGTTGGATAAGAAAGGGGTCAACATTTATCAAATTTTCAATAGTTAAACAACAAAATTCACTTATCGGATATATTACTAACGATGCGTAGATACATTTCTGATCGAATGATACTAAAATCGTAATAATTGGTTCATAAACAACTGAGTTATTAACGTTCAAAATCTCCCCTAATTTCGTTACATGTCTCATTTTCCGTACTTTTAAAGTGCACCCCAATATAGAAAACAAAGACGTAGTCCTACGTCAAAATCATTTCGTTTAGAAACATTTTGTGAGGATTTGAATTTCGTATCGTTTTTTACGGAATACTTATACAATTATTCATTTTATTTCGCTACGAGAGTTGAGAATTTTTTGTTTTGTTTCGTATCGCCATTGAAAATACTCATATCACATACCCTTGGTTCGAATAAAACTGTGCAGGAAATTGGGAGAAAGAGGTCACTTTGGGAAAGACTGCAAGAATTGACTAAGGTGCTTGCTCTGCTCACCGGAGGAAGGAAACATCCATGCGTCGGGCAGCTTCAATTGCCGTTCGTACCAAAAGGCAATCGCAGCTCAACTAGTGACGGGTTAAAGGAATCGGAGCCGTTCAAAAGTTCCGGATTCCTAAACAGAACAAGAGATCCGTCACTCTTTTTAGGCGAAAGTCGGTTAATTTGATCAGCACGGATCAGACAAAAAATGAACCGGAAAAAGAACGAATAGATTTTGTTCTCGTATTCTGCTTCATTCGTTTCTCGGCTTTATTAAAACGCTTACCACGTGCCTTGCCTTGCGCGCCACGCCACACATGCAAGCACAATTTTCTGCTGCTTCGTGCTGCTTCCGCCCACTTGTATACAGGCCGATGAGAGAGAAGAAAATGCGCACTTGAATGACAAAGCACATTTTGCTTCATCCTTTTTGTTCGTGTGGGGGAAATCGGCCGAGTATAGGCTCCCTCAAATCTACGCGACTTTTTAAGGCGACAGCGACAAATAATCGTCACGATTTCGCTGTTGTGTCGCTGTAAGCACTCTTTTATGGAACCATTTTGACTGACACGACGCGAATCGCAGCAAAATCGCGTCGCTGTGGCTAAGACGTTCTCATCAAACAGTGCATGCAGTGAAACATCAGCGAAATCACTACGATTGTTTGCGATGTCGCAGTAAAAAGTCGCGTAGATTTGAGGGAGCCTTATATCGTGAGTTTCTGGGGATGAATGAACAAAGAATGGGAAAGCAAAATATACGAAAGTTACAACGCATGTCGTGCAACAGGGACTGAAACACACATTTTTTACCTTTCGCTCGGTTCAGTTCGCTGTTCCTCTGTGAGCCGCTGAGCCACTAAACCGTTCAAAAGATCCAGTTCACTGAAATGAGTGATTCTGATCGGATCCGTTCCTTAAAATGAACCGTTTTGCCCATCTCTAAGCTCAACAGTAACGGAGGTAACGCAAATCAACCTGAATCACTGCAGCACCGCATAACAACTGTTGTACCAGTCGACAACAGAAACTAAGTGCGACGTTGCGATAATAGCTGAACTGTATCGAGTACCACTCAATAACGGTAGCACAGATGCAGCGGCGATACAAGTGACGAGTAGGTTTCCTATCCAGGAAGTTATTGCCAGCTCAAACACGGGGTTCGTGATCACCAAAATCAACGGAATCTTCCTTTGCAGTTGCTACGTGTCTCCAAGAAGAGCGCTCGAAGAATTTAGTCGGATGATGGAGGAGTTCACCAGTTCTAATTGGGGATGACTTCAATGCATGGTCCGTGCAATGGGGTAGCAGGGTAACCAATGCCTGGGTAACCAATGAGGTTACAACCTACTGGAGTCTCTTACAAAGCTAGATGTACGACTGTGCAACGAAGACACAGTTATCACATTTCGGAAAGACGGACGGGAGTCGATCATCTAACCTAACAGTCAATCATCTATCCTAACATTTTGTAGCCCATCACTGGCGGGTAAAATGAAGTGGAGAGTAAGCAAAAAGTACACCCATAGCGATCATCAGGTGATACGCTACAGGATTGGCCAGCATAGCACTGCGGCAGTGCAGAGGAACACAATCGGCTACAGGCAGTGGAAGACGAAAGCTTTGGACATAGATCTCTTCGTAGAGGCACTTCGCACCGACAGCGATGCCCTGAACTTGGATGCGGTAGAGCTGACAACAGCTATGGCAAGGGCATGTGATACAACGATGCCACGAAAACGGGAGCCCAGCAACGATCGACATCGCGTAGTGGTGGAACGAGGCACACAACGTCCTCCGCGCTGCCTTGAAGCTAGGAGGCATTACCAGCGAGCAAGGAACGTGGAAGGAGGAGCGAAAGGTCATATTCCAAGCAGCCAGAGCTGCTTTCAAACGTGAGATACCGCTGAGTAAGTCTGAGTGCTACATGGAGCTGTGTCGAGAAGCTAACGCCAACCCCTGGGGGGACGCGTATCGAGTGCTCATGGCGAAAGTCAAAGATCCATCAATCAATACCGGTTGAAACGTGTGCTGAAAAGCTGAGGGTTGTTATCGAGAGTCTCCTCCCAACGCATGATCTGACACCGTGGCCGTCCATACCGTATGTCGACGAGGAAGAAGTATACGCCGAAGATCGTAACCCTTCCATTACCAACCCCCCTAAACGAGTGTTGGAAAAAACACGTTTTGGGCTGTAACTTTTTTATTTTTTGATATTTTTAAACCAAATTTTGACACAAGAAGCGCATATCCTTCTCATTTGAGGGCTTGGACAGAATTTTAGGATTGGTCACCTGGTTCCGGAGTTATTCCGGAATCAAAATGGGTGTTTCGAAATGGCCACTTTCCAAAAAGTGAATTTGCAATATGAAATCAGCTGTTTTTTTACAATGATTAACTCTATAACGATGAGGACGGATGTCTACAAGGCCATCATGGTCATTGCATGCCACGGATCACAATTTCCGGATGTTCCGGGGAATCGGTTCCGGGGCCATTTTTGGAAGCGAGTAAATACTATCATGCGACATATCAAACTTCATGATTTTTCAAATAATTGCATTCTATGACTGACATGCACAGTTCAGAACCCATTTGGCCACTTTGGAACCGGTATCCGGGTTCCGAGGAACCGGTTCCGGGGTCAATTATTAAAAATCAGTGAACACTGTCATGCGACACATCAAACTTCATGATTTTTCAAATGATTGCATTCTATGACTGAGCTGCACAGCTCAGAACCCATTTGGCCACTTTGAAACCAGTATCCGGGTTTCAGAGGAACCGGTTCCAGGGTCAATAATTGAAAATCAGTAAACAATGTCATGCGACATATTGTTATTATTGGGATTTTGTGGAACTGGTTCCGGAGTAATATATTTAAGATGTGTCTTCGAAGGTAAGTAAATACTGCCATACATCAAACTTCAAGATTCTGCAAATTATTGTATTTAATGGCTGAACTGCACTGTATTGACCCATTTGATTTTCAAGGAATATATGCTATCAAGCGACATATCAAACAAAATAATATACCAACAACTTTTGCGTCATATGGGTGATTTGCACAATGTAGAACTCATCCGGTCACTTAGGAATCATAATGTGATTTCAACAGAACCAGTTCTTGGACCAGTTTTCGAAGCCGTGTTAATACTTTCATACGACAGATCAAATCACTGCAACGATTTTGAAGCTGTCGAAGTACATATGATTATTCTGGGACTGATATAAGTTTAACTGGGTGCTAGTTTTGCATCCTTTGATTGCTCATAATTATTTAAAACTAATGGTCCCGACCTGAGACTAGACTCGCGGAGATGGTCTTCTTTTTCTGCGATTGCTGAGTTTTTTTCTTATTCCACTCATTGTTTACATCAAATTTGCGCAAACCGTTCAACTATCACATGACCATCTCAGCAAAAAACTATTGCGTTTGCATCACACCGAAGCATAAACGGCATTTCGAGTGAAATTTCATGCCAGAAAACGTAGCAGGCATTATAAATAACTAGTTCTGTGTTTAGATTTATCAGCATCTTTAGATAAACTGCTCCGCTGACTCAGGTTTAATAATACCTTAAATTTAATACAATACTTTTCACTTATTCAGCCATAAAAACGACGGGCTGCATTTGACGTTTCGTGACAGCGGCATGTGGGCTGCATATGACGCTGATATTTTTCCTCTTCGCGAGTCTCTCTCAGGTTCCGGCAAATCAAGGATATCGGTTCCAAAGTGGCCACATAGGTCCCAGACATTGCAACTTATTTATGAAATATACTATCTTTAAAAATTTTAATGTTTGGTGTATCGTATGACAGTATAAACTCATCTTTTGATCCCGCAAACGATTTCCCAGAAACCCAGATAACGGTTCCAAAATGACCATATGAGTTCTGCACTATTTGAAAAATCATGAAGTTTGATGTGTCCCATTATAGTACTTAGTCACTTTTGTAGATTGACCACGAATCAGATTCTCGGAGTCCTGGAAATCGGTTCCAAAATGGCCAAATAGGTCCCAGGCTTTG
The DNA here is from genome assembly GCF_002204515.2 of Aedes aegypti. NCBI lineage: Eukaryota > Metazoa > Arthropoda > Insecta > Diptera > Culicidae > Aedes > Aedes aegypti. Next base: position 98,134,503 of record NC_035109.1, on the reverse strand, counting down.
CAGCTCACCCATAGAATGTAATGACCTTCAATATCACGAAGTTTGAGGTGTCGCATGACAATGTTTACTGATTTTTAATAATTGACTCCCAACCAGTTCCTCGGAAACCCGGATATCGGTTCCAAAGTGGCCAAATGGGTTCTGAACTGTGCAGCTCAGTCATAGAATGCAATCATTTGAAAAATCATGAAGTTTGATGTGTCGCATGACAGTGTTCACTGATTTTAAATAATTGATCCCGGAACCGGTTCCTCGGAACTCGGATACCGGTTCCAAAGTGGCCAAATGGGTTCTGAACTGGGCAGCTCAGTCATAGACTGCAATTATTTGAAAAATCATGAAGTTTGATGTGTCGCATGATAGTATTTACTCGCTTCCAAAAATGGCCCCGGAACCGGTTCCCCGGAATATCCGGAAATTGTGACCCGTGGCATGCAATGACCATGATGGCCTTGTAGACATCCGTCCTCATCATTATAGAGCTAATCATTGTAAAAAATCAGCTGATTTCATATTGCAAATTCACTTTTTCGAAAGTGGCCATTTCGAAACACCCATTTTGATTCCGGAATAACTCCGGAACCAGGTGACCAATCCTAAAATTCTGTCCAAGCCCTCAAGCTAGAAGGATATGCGCTTCTTGTGTCAAAATTTGGTTTAAAAATATCAAAAAAAAAAAAAAAACAAAAAAGTTACAGCCTTTTAGGGGGGTTGGTAATGGAAGGGCTAATGACGAACTTGCAGCAGCGGCGAAAACATTGAAGGTGAAAAAGGCCCCCGGACCGGATGGAAAACCGAATGTAGCACTTAATGAGGTGGCTATAGCGTACCCGGATATGTTCCGGTGGCTGATGCAGAAATTCCAGGACGAAGATCACTTCTTAGATATATGGAAGATCCAGAAGCTAAACTCTTAAAATCTTTTAATAATTTCGCCGAAAATTCCTCTAGAAACTCCTTGAGGCTCATGAGCAAAAATATGATTCGTTAATAATTCAGCCGTCTGTAAAAGTTATTGCAAATTTGGCAGGCCCTAATTAAACTATCACGAATTCTTCCATAAATATTCTTAGGAGCTCTGTAAGAAATTTCGTGACATATAAAAAGAAACACTTTCACGAAAAACGGCATTTTTTCTAGAAGAGAAAAAGAGATTGCATTGAAAACTGATCAAAATGAACAAACATAATTAAGATTGTCTGCTCATTTAGTCTAGGGTACTTTGGCATTCGATACATCATGTTTGCTTGAACGATAACTTCACACGAAATTCATGAATGATTTTGAATCATGCCTTCATTGTAGTGTTCTATTGTAGTATATTCATAAATGAAAAGCATTTTGTACATATTGGAGCAAATTTCACATGGGGAATGACGAAGTCAATCAACACAACAAATATTAACATCGCTTTTCAATGTTTGGCGAATCAAAAATGAACTGTTTTACTTTATTCTGAGAAAACAGACAAAGTTACTTGAATGTAAATGGAACATTAAACCATGTCGAAATAACTGCCTATAATTCTATTGTATCATTATCAACGAAACGAGCAAAAAACGGCGCCTAATCCTCTATGATGAATCACGTGTACTAAATACCCGCATTCCTGCACGTGCTAATACGCACCAGGAAGGGATTGCCGTAATCAAATAAAGATCATGACGCTGAAAAAGACTACATTAGATATGTGTCACTTTCCGTTGAAGCACAAAATCCGAAATCCCACTGCTCGTCGTTATCGTTAAGCCCTCAGTCAGGCACAGGAAGATAATTGAAACCGATAACATTTCTCCGGATATTGTTATAACTCCCAACACCCTCCTATACATGTACTGGAACGCACATTCAATGCAGAGGAGGGATTCCACGGAGGCATGCAAGTCGATTCTGATCGACCATTTCAAAAATATCTGATACTTTGCACAGTTTTTCAGTTCCATCTAAATCGTCATTTTCCGATATCAAATCTTCAAGTTGAGTCACGACTAACTTTTCAAAAGGGTGTATGTGAAAATGGTTCAAAAATATTCAAAAAGCTGCACAGCAAAAACGGTTCGTTCGTTTGTTAGACAACTAAAGAAACAAAGTTAGACAAATAAAGACAAATAAAGATTCCAAAAAAAAATACACACAGTAAAAAAAATGTTTTTTGCATTAAGTGATGGGACTGCACTTCATCTTGTAATACAAAGCTATAGTTTTCAGAAAAATCACAAATGACTAAAAATTCACCATCTTGTAATGTATTTTTCGTATTTTTTAAAAAGCGGGATTGCTCTGTTTTAATAAAGTCGTGAGGAATTAAAAAAAAAATTTCACTAAGTGTCAAATTTGTGAAATATTTGAAATGTCATAACTTTTTTGTTTATTGGCTTACCATCACCAAATTTTTATGGAAGATAGCTAATATAATGGATCGTTTTCCCTCAAAAAACGTTGGTATTCCGATAGGGTTTTGAGATATTTGAGTTTTTGTGTCAAAAATTATGTTTTTTAATGCAAAAAAAATTTTTTTTACTGTGTGTATTTTTTTTGGAATCTTTATTTAGTTGTCTAACTTTGTTTCTTTAGTTGTCTAACAATCGAACGAACCGTTTTTGCTGTGCAGCTTTTTGAATATTTTTGAACCATTTTCACATACATCCTTTTGAAAAGTTAGTCGTGACTCAACTTGAAGATTTGATATCGGAAAATGACGATTTAGATGGAACTGGAAAACTGTGCAAAGTTTCAGCTCAATAGAAAAAAATGAATTAAAAAATTTACCAAATTTTGGTGCTGTTGCTTGGAATCACTCAGAGGCCTCTGCATGTCGCTCTAGAGAGCTTCTGCAGAGTCAAGTCAAAAACAACAAGCCCAAGCCCAGGCATGTTGGCTCCAATCCCCGCTTCCATATCCGGTGCGATCCCAGGAAGACGTCAAAAAATTGAATAAACATTATGAGCACGTGATGGTACATAATTTCAAACGGTTTTCCGCTACCCCCTCCCGCCCAGAGGTGCTGTCTGACTTTGGGATGACGACAAAATTTCAGCCATAGTTGTCGTCGTCCTCAGCTTCGTTATCGTTGCCGCCTCCCCACCAGGGAAGCCTTCGAATCTCAGTCAGGCAGTATCGGTGCGTACACAACTCCGACGTTAAGACGAGACCAAGACGCACAATGGGAGCATTTCAGAAAATGAAGATCAAAACTTTTAAAGGTTCTTAATTGGTGTATAACACATCAGGTGTCTTCAGAGGATATATTCAGAATGCTTTGCTACATTTTTGTACGACATTATTTTGAGGTAAAGCCACAAGTTTAACCCGAGGAAAAAAAATATTTGATTTTTTTTTTGAGGGTTATTGCTTTTATCGAAGTTGTAGAATATCAAATTTCAAGTCACTGCACTAAAAATAGTTACATGCTTATGTTTTATTCCTTAATTAGTATTATTTCAAACATTACAATCATTTTCTATATCAACGTGTTTTGTGTTTAAACAGTTTATAAATTTGTATCATTTTGATTGAATGTGATTTTCGAAAGCTCAATTTTTATCCAGCATTTCACATTTTGGTTTTGCAATTCCCCATACTTGCAAAATGTTTTTTTTTTTAAGTTTCGAGGGCATTTTCGAAATTAAGGTGAAGATGAATCGATGCCAAATCTCAAATTTTCAAGAGCACAAATTTGGAGAACCGAACACCCGTTTGTGCTGAAAACTTAATCGATTGGTCACCACCAGCATGGTTCTCAAGATTTGTGCTCTTGAAAATTTGAGATTTGGCTTCGATTCATCCTCACCTTAAGTTTTTTGGCAGAGTACGAAACAAAATAACAAGATTCGACTTAGTTTTCAAGAATAAATTGAACTTGTTTGGAAACTTAACCTCAAAATCATTTTTATGTTGACATTTCTATACCATTCCCATAGTGCAATGATACTCCCACGTTTGGTTTGGCGTATTGTCTGAAGCGACACTTTCACCCACTCATCACTATCCTACTAGGGCGTAAGCCACCACCACCACCACCACCACATCGTCACCCCACCGCACCGGAAGAAAGCCCTTCGGAGTCATGTGACGTGACGTTCGATGTGTGACAGTTGTTTATCAACAGTGCGTATAAGATTATGTTCCGATTTCGAGCGAAGGGATGGATAGGGCTATGGTGCTGTATGTGATGTGAGCTTCCCGGAGACAAGTTCCGGATCGAACTTTTCCACTTCGGTCGGAAAAGATTCCCAGGGCCCAGAGGGAGCTATAATGGAATGTCGTTGTTTCGAACAAGGGGGAAAACAAGCAAAATGGCTTTGTTTTTTTCGTGTGGAAGAAGCCGCAGTTTTTGCTTGCATGAAAGGATTTGAACAATATGCCAAGGGAAATGGTTTCAGTTATGAAAGTTTTTTTTCTGACTTTGAATTGGATCAAACAATGAATATGAGAAACTATGATGAATGTGGTGTATTTTATATAATAAGCTTTATGGAGTGTTGACTTTCACTATCTTATTCAACTATTGCGATAAAGTGGCTCTCTACTAATGATATGGTATATCTTGAAAAATATGTTATTTCATAAATATTGTGCACCTCAACCTTATTCAACGTTCATTTTACGGCAGTTCGTTTTACGACCAGTTTTTTTAGGGCCAAATTTCTTCCTTGTACATTAGTGTGAGGTTTATTTTTCGAACCACAAATAAGTGTGCTCTTCTGAATTCAAATCACATAAGAAGAGAAACCGGGGGCCTTCCTTAGCCGAGTGGTTAGAGCCCGCGGCTACAAAGCCATGCCATGCTGAAGGTGCCTGGGTTCGATTCCCGGTCGGTCCAGGATCTTTTCGTAATGGAAATTTTCTTAACTTCGTTGGGGTATCATCGTACCTGCCACACAATAAACGAATGCGGAAAATGGCAACTTTGGCAAAAAAGCTCTCAGTTACTCGGTTAATAACTGTGGAAGTGCTCTTAAGAACACTAATCTGAGAAGCAGGCTCTGTCCCAGTTGGGACATAATGTATAGAAGAAGAAGAAGAAGAGAAACCAAAGAGTTTGGGCAAAACATATTAAGATGGTGCAAGCGACTTTAAGCTGAATTTTCGAGTAACATAATATGACCTCCAGTGAAATCTTCCTTACTTTGTTATTTTTAACCAATTCTTACGTCTTCACCATCATTCACCATTGAAATTTATAAATATCTTATAAATCAAAGGAAACATTTGGAGTAAACTGCTTTTAACTAAGACTAGTGTTAATGTTAAACAAATTTGATGTTCTATAAACTTTTTTTATAATTTTAGTTTTGAAGAGGATGATACTAACAACTTCAAAATTGGTTGGAAAATAACAGTTCACTGTTCACTGAATGCCATATTTTGTAGCTTGCAAATTTACCTTCAAACCGCATGCACCAGTCGTGGATCTTAATATTTGTGCTCAAACTTCGAGTTTTCTCTTTTTATGTAATTTGAATTCAGAAGAAAGCTTTCGAAAAATTAATCGCACCCTTCTGTGAATTGGGGTAATTTTGGGCTAATCAACACAAACAAACAAGCTACTACTTTGTAGAAAAATTATATGAGAAATTTTTCGCAGGTTTTCTACTCTGATTCTTCTGGGAATTCCTTGAGTGTTCTCTAAGATTTTTTGTTAAATGATTCTACCAAAAACTTAATTCCTGGATTCATTGGAGAAGTTTCAAAGGCGATTGACTGCAGACTCACTGCACGGTGCAAAATAATACTTTTTTGTTGAAGAAAGTTACCATTTTCAAACAATCCCATTAGAACTTTATCAGCCATTCCATGAAAAACCGATCTAGTGGCTAACCGAATTCCGTGAAAATTTGCCATTTTGTCCCTTATCCGAAAAAAGGATACATATTGTTTTAGATTTTTTTTAATTAGGGTGACCATTTCCGAAATTGGGTACCCAGAAAAATAACTTTGCAAAATTTTTATTTTTAAAAATCATAACTTTTGAACCGCTTGACAGATTTTCAATTTTGTAGGACGAAATGAAAGCTAAAGACTTTGAATTTTCAAGAAAATTATAAAATTACACAAAAAATGTTTTTATTTTTACATGAAAAAAATAGATAAAAAATATCTGTTTTTTTCATTTTTTGAAGGCCTCGAGTTCAAAGGGGCTATTGATGTTCTCATTTTTTTAAAAGTTCAGATTTTTTTTTAGTTTACTGTCAGATTTGCAGCGATGTATGCTTTTTAGTTTCTGAGATATATATTTTTGAAAATAAAAAAATCAGTCATTTTTTATCGGCACACACTGTTGGCCTTAGCGTATTAGATTTTTTGTTTTTAAATAATCATATCTTTTGAACACTGAACCATTAAATTCTTAAATGATGAAACTAAAAACGTAAACAGAAAGCTGCATGAGGTACTAGATATTGAGGAAAAAACCCTTAATTTTAGGTGTCTGATTGCGGGATACCTGATTAATAAGTTTTAACAAAAAAAATCCAAAAAACTAAATAAAGCCTAAAAAACAAATTTTCATGTAAAACTTTTTTTTTTAGAATTTATATATTTTTAATTGAAATTTTAAGCTTTTATTCCATAAAAATAGATTGGAAATTGGATGAGCTGTTCACAAGTTATGATCCTTTAGAAATAAAAAATCTAATGCGCTGAGACCTACAGTGCGTACCGATAAAAAATGACTGATCTCTTATATTCAAAAAAATATATCTCAAAAACCAAAAAACATACATCGCTGAAAATTTGAAAGTAAACGAAACATTTTCAGAGCTTTCAAGAATAAGTGAGAACAGTTGGTCCCGAGGCCTTCAAAATACGATTTTTTTTGTGAAATTTTATATTTATCTCGAAAAGCCGAAATCCTTCATTTCGTCCAAGAAAATTGAAAATCGGTCAAGCGGTCAAAAGGAAATGGTCACCCTAATCAAAAAAAAAAAAAAAAACACAAAATCTTGTGTATCCTTATTTCGGATTAAGAACAAAATAGCCAATTTTCACGGAATTCGGTGACCCACTAGATCGGTTTTTCATGGAATGGCTGTTATGGAGTGATCTCTGGAAGAAACTCAAGAGGAATTCTTGAAAGTGTTTTAGAAGGAATTTCTGAACGAAATACATAAGGAATAACAGGAATAAACAAAAAATAAGTATCCAGAAGACTTCCTGAAGAAACATAGGGTGTCCCAAAAAGAATGAGCACGACAATTATAATATTTAATCGAACAAACAAATATTTTTCATATTTTTGTATTTTTCTATAGGACAATTTACCTATCACCTGTGATAATTGTTTGATCCAGCAATTTCTTATATCTAAAATTTCGATTTGAACATATCAATTTTTATCTGACCAGCACATACCTTACATTTTCGTTTTGTTGAAAAATAATTATCAAAAAAATAGTTATCAAAATATTTTGATTTGAAGTAGATTGTAAGTAATTTCATTCATATTAATTTTTGTTTAAAATTATATTCAGCTTTACTAGAAAACACTGGAAAACAAGAAAATTTGAACAAATCACATGTGTTCTTTCCACATGAGACAGCATCACGAAGTCATAAAATTTTAATGTATTTCAAATAAAATGTTTTATTTCTATTATTGCAGATTTACCTGAGCTAAAACCTTATTTTTTTGGCTAACCAAAATAAGTTTTTGAATTAAACATAATTTAACATAAATATAAGGATTGATCTTTACTATTTTTGAATTGACCCCGGCTGAAATAGATTTTAAGTGTATATTAAAATTTAATATACTAAAATTTCAAATTCCATTTGAAATAAGTGATTGTCTATTCAATAATCATATTGGCGCTTAAAAATGTAAACTTTTTAAAGATTTTTTTTTGTACGGGCTTTGTACAAACCTTGTAAAACAAAGTCGCTCAGAAATAACACGATTTGTGCAAAACTGATAAAAGACGAATTTCAAGTCAAATCGGTAAGTCACAGAACTTGACCATGTGCAGTAAATTTCACACACGATTTCGGTTTGGTACAAGAAGTGTTTTTCGTTAAACATTCAATCGTTTTGACACAAGAATAACATATTAAAATTGCCTTTTATTTCTTCATACAACGCATTTTAAAAATTTCTAGCTCCGAAACTGTTAAGTTTTGAAGAACAAGTTCTGTGGAGAAATTGAAATGAAGCGTTTACGCAACAAGAGAAGAATTAACACTAACGAAATTTATTTAGTATTTCTGATAACGAAAAAAAGCATTCAATGAATTATTTTTTATATATATTAAACATGAACCCCATTTTTTTTTATTTTCGTCATAGAATCTCGAAAGGAAACAAATGTTTGGAATAAATTTCATGATGCAAGAATTTTAATTAAAAAGGTCATTAACAACTTTTGACCAATTTTCAAAAGTTTGTTTTTTTTTCTTGTTATAATAAACACGTTTTGATGATAAAATAATCATCTTGAAAATATTCTGACCATAACGATAATAAAGAAAGTCTAGGAGTAGTCATTTTTTAGTTATTTCAGGAATGACGCAAAAATTTTTATGTATTGGAGAAATGGGCTATTTTTATTTATAAATTGTGATTATCCATGAAGAACAATAAGTCCGAAGAGGAAAATTTGACCAACACTCTCGAAAACAACCTTTTTCTGGTGAAGAATCATGGTTGACGTATGGCCTATTATATTATTTAAAAAATATGTATTCTGGCGGGGTTTCGTCTGCAACACTATATCGTTCGGATTTAACGGCTACGCAATCTTCACGGGAATAAAACGAGGTTCATGTGGTGTCTTCTTCAGGGGGAAACTAATTCTGTCGTTTTTGGTCTTAAGTTTTGTCTAACTGTAACTGTCTTGTTAATTGGTTGTTGGTACATGACTTGAGTGGTTTTTAAAATCTAATCGACAAAATTTCTTTTTGGTTAAAAGACATACACATTACCTATACATTTCGACTCATTCTGGATGGATTTCGTCAAGAGATGCTTCAAAGAAATATTTCGTTATCTACACATTGACAGTGAAAAAATCACTCAAAATTCTCAATCTATTCTAATCTGTGTGTAAAAATCATATTTTTATCAGATCTAGGGTTGAAATGGCAGTATGGTGAAGTCGTAGCCATACTTTCTGGGACACCCTGTAGTGAAAGGAATAATCACTTGAAGAATTCCTGAAATATCACAAGTAGAAATTTCTGGAGAAATCCCTGAAGAAATCCCAGAGAGAATCTTTTAGAGAAAATCTAACATTACTCCTGGAGGAACCTTCGGACGAATTTCTAAAGAAATTAAAAAAAAACTTTTTCGTGGGTTGCCTGAAGCCATCCGCGGACGAACATTAGTAGGAAGCCTATGAGATTCCTTTAGAACCCATGGAGGAACCTCGAGAAGAAATCCTGAAAGATTTACTAAGAATTTCTTAGATAGGTGAACTGGTGAATATCTGTAGCACTTTCTGAAGCAATAACGATATCTAATGAAATCTCTGATTTTTTCAATGTTACAGATAAAAGCAATATTGCAATATTACTAGCATCCTTGAAAAGTTTTTGTCTCTAAAAAATACCTTGAAGTATTTTTGTGATAATCTCTCGCATGTGTAGGAACATGAGATGGATGGTTATAGGTTATGAAAGGGGTCCGCGTGGTCTGTAGGGACTTCAATTCTAAACTTGTAACCAACTCAGTTATTGGGTCACCAAGTGGCCCGGTAGCTTAGTTGGTAAAGCGCTCGTCTAGCATACAAGAGTCCTGGGTTTAAATCCAAGCCGAGCACGTGGATTTTTTTTATAATTTCACTCATAATTTGTCCATCTTTACCACGCGTAATGAGTTAATTAATTTAATAACCATGCGGATTGGATTACCGAACAGCTCAATATAAGCGTCAATTTATACTTGGTTTTACGAATATCCCAGAAGCCTGACCATTTAGAAAGATGATGTCTTCGGCAAAACTATTCAGTAGCTCAAGGGCTATCATTATTTTAGCTAAGAAATTCGGAATTTCACCATTAGGCGGTACTAGTGAGCCAGAATATTTTGTTTTGCACGATTCTGACCATTTAGAAAGATGGCGTCTTCGGCCAAGTTATTCGGTAATCCATAGGCTTTCATTGTTCGAGCTTGTTCATTCAAAATTTTGCCACCAGGCGGTGCTAGTGAGCATAAAATATTTACTCTGTATAAAAAGTCCAGATCCTGAAGTATCCGAAAAACAAATGTGTCATGCTCACTAGCGCCGCCTGGTGGCAAAATATCCTTTTTCTTGGCCCATATAGTGATAGCCCTTGTGCTACTGAACTATTTTGCCGAAGACGCCATCCTTCTAAATGGTCAGAATCCTGAAATATCTGCAAAACAAAAGATAGATAGATAGACAAAAGAATATGAGATAGCGCTTCACCTTCAGAACAACTTTACTGAAGGCCTCAAGTTTCAAAATTATCTGGATTTTGAAATCGATATCAAACTGTGGTCTGCTCGAACCGTATATAGTGCGTTCAAAACTCGGATGCATAACGACGAATGAAGCCCAACACAGCGAAAGCTTTCGATGTTGTCTTTGAGATGTGTTCAGCGAAATTCAGCTTATGGTCCATTATCACTCCCAGGTCTTGATTCTACCCCATTACCCCGAATCCCATTACCTCGAATGCCATCAACTCGAAGGCCATTATCCCGAATTCCAAAACCCCGAACGAGCCATCACCCCGAATGGCATTACCCTGAATGACATTATCCTGAATTCCAATATCATGGGGAAATGTTATCAGTATCATCATGTCAAGATAATTGTAAATTCGAGGAAATAGCATTCGGGGTTTTGGAATTCGGGGTATTGGTACATTCGAGGCAATGGAATTCTGGGTGATGGCATTCGGGAAAATGGCATTCGGGGTAATGGGGTAGAATCGTTTTTCACTTCATGAATATTTTCGGCTTTGTGAATGGGCGTTATTGCAGCAACTTTCCAAGCATCCGGAAAAACAGCTTCCGACGACAGGTTGAACGACCGACAAATAGGTGGTCCAAGTACTTCAGCGTATCGTTGAATGAAGACCAGAGGGAGTTTATCAGGTCCAACAGGAAGGATCAACCCTTGAAAAGATCAACAGAGTTGAGAGCACCTACGACTTCTGCTACGGCAAATTTTGGATACGGGAAAGGTATGTCGAAATACGGCAGGGAATCCAGCATCAAGGAGGAAGGATCGGCCTTGACCTCATCTTGAATACGAAAAATATGCTCACGGAACGAAGAAGACACACATTCGGTATACTCAGATTCAAGACTATGGAAAAACCTGGTTTTCTTCAGTGCGATGGCGTAGGAAGCGACTTCTATCTTAAGAAATTGCTTAGAACTTTTTAAGAAGAATTACTGGAAAAAATGGTATAGGAATCATTATAACAATTTCTGGAGGTATCCCTAGAAGAGTCTTTGTGCGATTCCTGAAGGAAACACGAATTCCTAATGATATCCATTAGCAATTCCTTAAATATGAGGAAAAGTTGTAGCAACCTTTGTAATTTCGAGAACACATCAGGATACATCTCAATGCGAAAATGAAATAAAAGTTCCTCCAGATAATGTTTTGTGTAAAAAAAGCATTAGAAACTTTGGTTCGCGTTATCGAAAAATGATTAAGTACCTATTTTCAAGTATGTATAAAATACTTAGAATAACACAGCGTAACAAAAATGACATGTTTGCGTGTCTCAAGAAGCAAATTATGTGTCTCTAGTAGATTTGGGGCTGCTGAATCTGATGCCGTTCTCAGAAATGTTCCAGCACGTCACAATTTTTAGCTACAGGTCGCCAAAGTTGTACAAAACACTGCTTTTATTAATAATTACATGAAATTTAAAGTACAATTTATCATACTTTTTTGTAATCTAATCCACCAAACATGCAAAATAGAACTTGAACTTTCATTTCAGACATAATTTGATTGAAATTGCGCGATTAAATTTCGATCAAACCGATTTTTTCAACATGCTTGCAGTCTCCATACAAAATTTTTCGTTTCTTCTATATGACAAAATACAACAATTCTCTAAACCATCAAAAAATAACTTTTCCGTATCGAAAATAATACAAACTTTGATGATAAGTATTGTTATACACATAAAGTTTAAATTCAGTGGCAAATTAAGCCAATATATTACCTTACAAGCTGGGAAACTTGCATGCAAGTTGGCTGAAATAGTCATTTTTTGCATTTTCAACAGTCAATATCTCAAAAACTGGACGTGCTATGATATTTCTGAAAACGGCAATGGATTCAGCAACCCTTAATTAAGTGAATAGCGGTATTTTGGTGCTGGAGACAAAAATGTGTTCCGCAGTGTAATCATTAAAAGCTATTTAGTTAAAAAAAACTTATAATTTAATGTATCCAAGCCAGTTCATAGCTTTCTCAGGCTCAAGTTGTAAAAGGGCCACCGTATATTCAATGATTAACAGAATGATGTACACACTTGGAAAAAATTAAGGAAATTTACGTAATATGTGCCCAACATATTAAAGGAAGTAAAATTACCTAAATTTAAGATACAAATGACGTAATTTTCCGTCTCATTGAACTTGATAATGTTCGGATCACAAGAATTTTCAGTTATATTGGAAGTAATTTTACAAGACTTAAGCGTATTTAAGTTCAAATACCATCACATTTACGTCTTTCCATTTTTACTTCGAATATTTCGTTACTTGTAATATTAGTTTTTTCGTAGTGTGTATATTTGCACTAAGCTTTTTTTTAAAAAAATAGAGACCCCTAGTGGTTCAAAATTTAAAAATATTTGAAAATCTAATCTCCCAATGTTCCTTACCATCCTTACCATAAAAATAGTGTTCTGTGAAATTTTCGGCTTTCTAGGTGGTTATTTAGAAGTGTCCCAAAGACGATGTAGGTTTATATGGAAATTACTATGGAGAAATTTTGAGAAATGTTCCAAACACGCTAGTACTGTAATGTAAGTACAAACTTATTATCCCTTAGTAAAAACTCATTATTCAAACCATAATAAAAAAAATTGCTGTAGAGAGACATTCAACCTGACAGAGAGCAGAAGAGATATTCATAAGTTTGTTTGCTATTATTTTACTCAATATAGGATTGTAGCCCTGCAAACATGTACAAAATCCCAAACAAAATAAGCTCAAAAGGGATTTGTTTCTTCAGCAACATCCTTCATCAAGGTTCGAATAATGAGTTTTCAACATGGGATGATAAGTTTCTTCTTACATTAGAAAGATGAAAATTTCACAGAATGATTACTCCTGCCTGTATACATTTTTATTTGCTAAAATCGAATATCTACTACTTTGAGACGTTTTCACCATGATTTCGGGACCCCTTGTTACCTTGGACCCCAACATCACTTATGCTCTTACTGGAATCCTACCTACGACGCAGTTTTGACGTCCCTACTGGAATCCAGTATGTTTCTCTTGGAAAGTATCGCACACGGCTCTGAAACGCAATAAGGCCTCCTCTAAGACCCCCTTAGACATTGTTAAACTTCACCTTAAGTTTTAGTAGCTCGTCATTTGTTTTGGCAGCCATATTGACTTTGCAGCTTACAACTGGATTTTATTGCTTTGCAATTGTGAGATGAATAAGCAACAATCATCAATAATGCGTGCAAATTTCAATGGCGACCTTCTTCACCTTAACTTCATGAGATGATAAGAGGGAGCTTATAATGGGGCATAATGGTGTCTAGAGGGACTTGATGAATTTTAAGGCAGCTTGAAAGCGAATTTAAATATAATGAGGCGGAGAACGTGAAAAAGTTACAAAAAATGTGTAAAAACCACATTCCCTTGAATGTTTAGTAAACGGATGCTTTTGGCACTTTCAATAACAATCGAGCAGTGTTGTTCAAACCAGAATTTTAAAAATTATATGGTCATGTTCGAGAGTTCTCAAACCATGCTTCTACTTTTTCGAATGATCTGTACATTCACTACTCCCTATAAAATTCATAAAAAGAGGCAAAGTAGCATCAGATTTAACGCAAGCATTCGAAGATTTCCAATCTGTACAAATTCCTCATTATCCCAAATATCAATAACCACGCAGATTTTGGAAACATACCCATAATTACTTTTAGTCCTGTGGGAAATCACCACATGTTGTTGATCATCCCAACCAGCATCCCCATGTGCGGGTCCATTAAATGGAGCGTAAATGTGAGGCCCGCCATCTATTAGGCAGACAATGATGCTTCCAAAGCATTCATGGGATCCGATTTCACGATTTACAATCCCGGTGCGTGGGTGCGATTGGATGCCTTAATTGGTGTTTGGTTTGCTTGTTGTACAACCCTTCCGAAAATTGAATCCACTCCCAAGTGGGGTTAAGCAAATGCGATTTGCTTGTTGTTTGTCGTGGCAATCGTTGTGCATGTTCGGACACACTGGATGGAAATTTAGTTTCCCCAGGAGAATGAAATGGTGTGCAAATTCAACTTCAAACTTTCCAACCTTCAACTGGCAGTGGCAACAAATCCTGGCTGCCATTTGTCACCCACTAAATTTTGCCTAACAAGCAAAACTACGCCAAAACCTCAAAAGCCACAGATTTGTTCGTTTCACCAAAAGGAACAGCGTTAAAAGGCAGGATAGAAAAAAAATCCTCACTGCATAACTGAAATGTCAAAGTTTGTTCCACTTTTTCACGAGGAGTCGAATGGCGAGAAAGTTTTCTGAATGCGTTCGTAAAAAATCCCTACAACCTCAAATTGAATCGCTAGGGATTGAATTCGGAGCATCACTTCTGTGGGTGTCGTCTCAATGTAGCTAGACATATCCTACAAGATGAAAAGGCTCCATTGAATGGGATAAGAGACGGATGTCAAATCGATTCGCTTAAAGATAGTTTTGGTTTAGTTTTTTATTCCGCCGTTTCCAGAAATTTGCTTACATGTAATACTCATGAGCAAAATAGACCGATATGCCGATAAACAATTTCAAAATAAAATCATCACGGTCGATACCTTTGTATGTGTAATACTCATGTGTAGCCTCCCACATCGGTCCACCTGGAGATGATCACGACAGTTTTGATTGATGAAAGGCACCTCTTGGATTTGATCGACATCAGAACTTGTCGTGGCGTTTACAAAGACTTACAGTAGTGAACAACATATGTTACCGGCGCCCGCTACGGGATAATTATGGAGTGACTAAGAAAGCTCGATGTTGCAACTGATTGTATATAACGTAGCCGATGTAACGCAAAGCTTTGCAGGAGATGTGTTAAAGCAGCAATCAAAAGGACAGCAAAAGCCATTGGATTCGTGGAAAGACATCTACAAAACAATTGGTTCAACGAGGAGTGTTGAACGGTTTTATTTAAAAAATAATGAAGCACGAACATTGATGCAGCAAGCTTGTTGAAATGTGGAGCAATACAAACAGATGTGATACAGCAAACCCATCTTATCAAGGATAAGAAGTGCCATTTCGAAGTCGTAAAATATGAAACATGGAGCAGCTGAATCGTTCTCTTTGGTAACTTATAAATTCTATAAGAAACTCAAGGCATTCCGTAAATTATTCGTCCCTTAAGCCAAAATATATCGGGATAAGGTGTCTTAACGGGTGATCATGAAATGATTAAAAGGTGGAAGTAGCATTACAGTAAACATCTGAATGACGTTGACGTAGAACAACAAGATGTCCACATTAGGCCAGTAGATGTAGCTGCAAGCCAGAGATTTCATCCGGTTCATTCCTGGGTGCCCACGATGCAGCTGCCGAATAATCCATTTGCGAAACTTGAGTGGCACGACGATTAGATCGCCGAACATGTCGCAGTGGTCGACGATTTGAAGTACATCTCATCTAGCGAAGTACTTATTTACATCAAGATCTTCAATTTGCTTCACCTGAGCCGGCCAACCTTCTTGAAGAAAATTCAACATTTGATGGATAACGTTTTTCAGCCACTATCATCTGGTACTTGACTGGAAGCTTGCTGATGGTGTCGTCGAGAATTGCTTTCGATTCGGATTCGACGCGCACGGTGACTATCACCTAATCTCCATCTGGTTTTTGCATCGAAAACCTTGAGGAGTGGTTGATGGTCGGTTTGTAGGAGAAAGTGGCGTGCATAGAGCATTTTGTGGACACGAGTGATCGCGAATACCACGGCCAATGCTTCATTTTTCACTTGGCCGCAGATCATCTCTGCTGGTGTCGATGAACGAGAGGCATGAATGATTGCCCGATGCATAATGACATCACCAAGACCGTACTTCGAAGCACCTGGGTTGTATGTGGCCTGCATCAGATCGGAAAGAAGAGGGTAAGAGCGGAGCTGCTGGACGTCTTTTGGAAGCTGCATCATGTGTTCGAGGTCACCGACGAAACAGTTCTTCTCACTGTCACTAGACGAAGCTAGATTTCTTGTGCTCACTTCGTCACGTCACAATGACGCAGCTCTCACCAGAGCAATTTTAATGTTGTTTTGCTATTAAAATTTCTATCTAATTTTGGAGAATTTCGGGAAATGTGTTTGGTAAGTTAAGTGGATATCCTTCCATGATTCCAGCGATATAAATAACAATCATACCACATAATAAACTGAAAATTATCAAGTTGATGATTCCGTCACAAGCCATAGTGACGGAAAATAAAAGAGAATTTGAAAAAATCTCTGTCATTGTCTCGCCGTCCGATGCCAGTGAGAGTAGCATCTATCTAATAGTCGCACGACACTCTCTATTCACATTGACGTTTTCCAGCCCTGGTCCGAGGAACTCGATCTGGAAGAGCGCGTAACGTCATTTTTCAAGACGTAAGAGGAAAACATACTCACGAATACGCTCGAGAATGGCGTGCAAATTGCGATCATGTTCCTGTTTGGTGCGATCAGCGAGGAGGATGTCATCCAGATATGACTGGACTCCAGTTATGCCGGCTACATAGATACGCCTGCATCTTCCAAATTAAACACGAGCTGAGATGAATCGCATTTATCGGATATTATTTGCAGGACCTAATATCGACTCGGATAATTATTTCATAGCAGCAAAAATTCAAGCACGAGTCACGTGTCACGCATACCAGACGAATATCAAAGGATGAGATAGTTGCACAGTACCCGCAGCAGCTAGGGGAGCAGTTGATTTCGGAAATATCAACAGCTTGTTGAATAAATTGCACTTATCAACAATGAAGACGTAACGATTGATTCTATGAAGAGCGCCAGAGAGTGACAGACGTGAAGAATGCCATTAGGAGTCATATACTAGCGACCAGTACTTGGCTGTACAGAGATAGTTACAGGGTTTTTTGGTTTAAAGGAATCGAAAGCTTCCAAATGAATGAATCACTTCAATCAGTGGTTAAGCGGTGTAAATCGATAGGTATGTTGCGAAAAACATGGAGAACTGTGAGATAGTAACTGATCAACATCGTAACATATTATATTCCTCGGGACGTTACGATGAATCTGGGCTGTCAACTCCTTGACAGCTCACTATTACCAATCGTATTTTGTGGAATGCACCTGCACCGTAAAGCGCTCAAATAAGATATCTCTTTTTAACTAAAGTAATTTTGACAGCTGATCCAGTATGAGCGAAGTGTCATTTTTACTTGCGGAATAATTGAGCGGCACATTTTTTCGTACGGAAAAGTGACAGCTCCATTTGATTTGTACAGCAGGCGTTACCGTCGTTATGTAATCAGCTCTACTTCTCAGCAGCGTACAGCTTAAGTTATTTCGGTAGAGGAATCATTCATTTACCTTTCTTGTCATATCATTTCGCACAGTACTTATGATCAGCGTACCAGCCATATGGATGTTTGTGTGTAGCACAGCTGCCAGACGATTTGAAAGAAAATCTGGCAGTGGGGACGAGATTTCGCAACAGAATTTTTATCGTTTGTATCGTCGGCCGTGCAAATTGTGTGTGGTGTTCGACAGTGCATATACAATCATTTTACAAGAACATAGACGATGAAAGCCGAGGAATGCAAAATTTGCTGTTTGAAATGTTTTATTATGAAGCAGCATATTCATTGCATTATGATTTCCCGAGATGTCCGGTGGTGATGATTTTCCTTATAAGAATTTACTAGAGAAGTCCACACATTAGTCAAAATTAAAAAATGAGCAATTATTACAAAATCCGAAGTTTGACCTGATTTAAAAAAGTCCAACAAAATCGGCCATTTATTTTTATACCAGCAGTAAGTTCGTTCCTTGATTGTGCTTAATATTTTGAAGTAATTTCACACAAATAAACTTATTTTTCAAATTCTTAAGATATTTCAAACATTACTTACCTAATTTCCAACAGATAAGTTGCAAAATTTCTAAAGCCATTCTACGATATTCCATGAAGAATTTTAATATAATCAAGTTCCTCAAAGAATATCAAAGGGTGATTTCAGAACTTATGCTACAAATCTTTTGGAAATAAATCCAACAATATTGTAAGATTTGTTCATACCTTCAATGTGAATTCCTTGTGCTTTCTATCTATGTTTCCAGATTCAACTAAAAAAAGCTTAATCTTTCAAAAGTTCAAAGTTTTTTCTCGCATCTTCTAAAAAAATAATAATTCTGTCGAACCTGATACTGAGATATTTCGCTGAAAGTTTTACTAGAAACTCTTCTGAAAATTCCTTTAAATGAATTTCCTTCAAAACAATTACAAATTCTTTGCAAAGTTAAGTAAAAAAAATGTCAGAAATTATTCTGTATTTTTTCTGAAAACTCTGCTCCAAAGCCTCGGAATATACAAGAAATATCAACGAAAAGCGTTTTTGAAATGTATTTTGGTTTTGAAACTTCAGAGGAAATTTGTTGAAAACTTCCAAGAATACTTTTGCTTTCGAAATTAATATTACGGTAAAGAAAACTGGGGAGAAACATTTAGCGAAATAACTGGTAAAGGGAAGGGATTTATAAAGACATGCATGAAGAATTTTGTTCGGATCTTCCGTAAAGCATTTCTTTACAAATATTTTTATCAAATATTGTCAGAATCCATATTCTGGGATCAAATTCTTGTGCAACTTCAAGGCGAATTTTTTCGAGCCTTTCTGGCAAAGTTCTAGGGAATCCAAAATATTTCTAAAAAATCTTAACGAACTTCTTCAGAAATTTGATTGTTTTTATTCATAAGAGGTTTAGAGGCTTTGTGGCTAACCGCACGTTAGCGGTGTCAGTCGTTAAGACGTATTGTGAGTGCCACGAAGCGTGGGTTCGATTCCAGCTCTAGTCGGTGGAAACTTTTTGTCAAACGAAAAATTCATCGATGAGCTACCGTGTGTTTTGTGTTGTCCATTACCTTATGTTAGTGATCGTTCAGTCTATGCAGCATTTGGCTGAAAACAAAACGGTGTTAGATATCTTTTTAAAACTTTTCACCTCTAAGGAAAATATTATAAATAATCACTTATGTTTCGTTGTTTGGGCAATTTCTCGATGTACTTCATACACAAATTTTTATACTCCAAAAAAAAAATGTAGAATTTTGATACGTATGGTAAATGATTTCTGAAAACCATAAGATATTCCTTAACAAATTTTAAAAGTAATGTAAAAATTCTGTACGAGCCAATCGGCTGTATACGCGGGATCGAAGGGTTTTCTTCGCCGTTATCGAAACGGCAATTAGGAAGGCCAGCGGTGTGGCTACGATTGGGGGGGAACTTCTTCGCTAGCTTTGCTCTTTCACCAGAGCACAAGTTTAGCACTATCACTTGGCGCAATACGGACACCGAACCGGGATCTGCTTTCCCACCTTGTAATCAAAGTCGCGGACAAGCACTTAACGTTTCGGACTCGTTAGAACGATTCGGTTTAGGGTTTTACGCGCACGGCCGTATATTATCAACCTATCGGGTTGAGCGGTTGGATTGAACTGACCACAATATTGATCATAGCGATCGATGACCCTGATCGCTCGGAAACGTACGTTTACATACACGGATACAATGGTTATTTGGTGAGTGCCTTCCACTCCCTCTCTCGCGAACCTATTTGTCACTACAGATCTAATGTGTACTAATGATGGGTTTATAGGCAAATACATTTGTACTGGTATTTAGGGTGATGCGCATTAAGCTGGGTTGTTAGGATTTGATTTGCATACTCTACTTAGATCTTCTACATTCCGGCCACCTTTGAAATAGCCTATTTCAACACACTTCTATATCTTAAAAACTAACACTGCTGCATCTGCTCGTTCGAGATTGGAGAGGATCAGTTCGACTCTCTGTTGACATCGTTGATCGGACGACCGATTGGGCGAGGGCCGACGATCGAACTTGGCTGATATGGTCTTGGGCGGTGCAGACAGTAGACAGAAATAGAGTGCGATGACCTCGTTGTTGACGTCCGAAAACAAAAAAAGACCAGGTAGATCATTCGGGTGGATTAGGGTGATTGGAACGTTAATTACCTGATTTCAAATGATATGCGCCTCGAGCTAGTTTAGTACTGCTCTACTGATGTTCTCCGACGGGGGTGTCGGACGGACTTGGTTCGATTCTGATGGGCAGCAGGGCAATCCGTGCAACGGGCCGCATGACGTTGTCTGAGGAAGCAGTCTTCAACGTGACCACTCTGACGATGCCGTCCTTCCCTGGGTGGACCTTGACGATTTTGCCGAGGGGCCACTGAGCGGGCGAGAGGCAGTCTTCTTTGACCACGACGAGTTGTCCAATTTCGATGCCACTTGGAGCTTTGCAGCCTTGAACAGCCCTGGACTGCAACTGCTGTAGGTATTCTGGGTACCATCGTGCCCAGATTCTTTGGAGATGGCGCTGGGTTTGCTCGAAATGGTCGAGCCGGTTTTCGGAGACATCGGTGATTGTTGCTTCGGGTACTGATTGGAGATTGGAACCCACCAGGAAGTGACCAGGTGTCAGGGCTTCCAGGTCTGATGGTTCCGACGACATTGGTGTAAGTGGGCGTGAATTGAGGCACATTTCCACCTGTGCGAGTAGAGTGAGCATGTCCTCGTACGACAAACTAGTATTGCCGATTTCCTTCAGGAGGTGGGTCTTTGCGGACTTCACCGCAGCCTCCCAGAGACCTCCAAAATGGGGGGCGCGCGGTGGGATAAACTTCCATCGGATTTCGTTGTCTGCGCACCACGAAAGGATTCGGTTTCGGTCCGTTGCATCCAGCTTCAGCATCTGGTACACTCGATGAAGGGCATGCGATGCTCCCTTGAAAGTGGTGGCATTATCGGAGTGGAGCTCGGATATCTTACCCCTTCGAGCTACCAGGCGGCGTAGTGCGGCAAGAAACGCAGCTGATGTCAAATCGCTCACGAGCTCTACGTGGACGGCCCGTGTGGAAAAACAAATGAAGATGGCCACATACACCTTTGTTGGACCACGCTTCCTAACTGGTGACTTGACAAACAGTGGGCCGCAGTAATCTACGCCACAAACGGAGAAAGGACGCGTCGGAGAAACGCGGGAAGCTGGAAGATCGGCGATGGCTTGCTGAATCAATTTCGGTTTGCTTCGAAAGCAGGTGATGCACTGGTGGTAGACGTTCCTAGCTAGGCTTCGTCCACCGAGGATCCAGAACCTTTGGCAAAGGCTTGCCAGCATGAGCTGCGGGCCAGCGTGGAGCAGAGTTTTATGGCAGTGCATGGTGAGCAATCTGGCCAACGGATGCTTGACGCTAAGAACGATGGGATGCTTGGTGTTTTCGGGTAGCTCGGCATTGTTGAGGCGTCCACCAACGCGAATCAATCCGAACTCGTCGACGTAGGCCTTCAACCACTTCAACGGACTAGACTTGGACACGAGCACGCCAGTGGAAAGATCGGAGTGCTCTTCGGGAAAACTTTCCCGCTGTGCCAAACGACAAAGGATTCGATCGGCGGAATGGAGTTCATCGGAGTTGAGTGGCTGACAGTGCGTTGATAGCTTTGGCGATTCATTCAGGCTTGTTGGATTACGCCGGCGGGCGATCGTACGGTCTCGGAGACCTTGGAGATAGCGTAAGGACCATGCAATAGTACGGCGTAGCTTGGAGTACTTGGAATATCTGGAGAACAACTCTTCGGCAAACGTGATTTGGACGGAGGTCATGGCGACTACGGGAGCCTTGCGAATCTCTTGGGCGACTTCTGGCGGTTCAACAGTGGGAAGTGCTCCAGTAGGCCAATGATCTGGAGAAAACTTCAGCCACGATGGGCCAGACCACCATCTGGCTTTGGTGAGAAGATCGGACGGGTCCAATCCTCGAGAAATATCATCTACAGGGTTGTCCAAACCTGCTACGTGGTTCCACTTGTCGACGGGGGTGCTTGATTGGATTTGGCTCACGCGGTTCGCAACGAACGTTTTCCAACGTCCGGGAGATGATCGGAGCCACTGGATCACGGTGGTGGAATCTGACCAAAAGTAGGCAGGCGGGACATTTCTGAGTGACGAAGCGACCTTCTTGTACAGCTGCGTGGATAGATGGGCTGCGCACAGCTCCAGTCTTGCTATAGTGTGGCGAGCTGAAAGGGGCGAAAGTTTCGACTTCGACACTAGGAGTTTCACGGACACTTCTTGAGCAGATTGGGCGCGAACGTAGCAACACGTTCCGTAGGCTTTATCAGACGCATCAGCGAAGAAATGGAGCTGGATGCTGACTGCGTCGACGACAGATGCAAATCGTGGTATTCTCACTTCACGGAGGAGATCGATTGTAGTGTGGAACTCTTTCCACTCTTGCTGCAGCTTCGGAGGTAGCGGTTGGTCCCATTCGTAGCGCTCGCTGTTTGGAGTTTTCAATGTCCACAGGCGTTGCATGAAAAGCTTCGCCTTCGTTACGGTTGGTCCTACTAGCCCTAGCGGGTCGAAGATTTGAGCTATGTAGGACATAATCTTACGCTTAGTGAGAACGGAAGCTGGGAGAGGTAACTGAACCTTGAATCGGAATATATCGCTTCCCGGTTCCCAAATGAGCCCAAGCGTGCTAACGGACTGCGGATCTTGGAGGTCTTGCCATGGCTGCACTGATCGGTCTTCGGGAGGGATGTCTTCAAGGACTTCGACGGAGTTCGAAGCCCACTTCTTCATTGGCAATCCTGCAGAGTCGAGCATAGCGGAAACTTCACGTCGAATACGGATGGCACTATCAACGTCGTCGGCGCCAGACAGCAAATCGTCGACATAAAAATCCTTGGATACTGGCTCTGCAGCGGAGAGTAAATTACTGCCCGCATCACTCGCCAATCTTTGGAGAGTTTTGGTGGCGAGGTAGGGGGCGGAGGCCGTACCGTAAGTTACGGTTTGCAACTGGTACGTAGCTATGGGTTCCGACGCATCACTTCGCCATTTTATTCGCTGGTAGGGTTGATCGTCATCGTGGAGGCGAACTTGACGGTACATCTTCTCGATATCGCCACTCAGGGCGATGCGGTGGAAGCAGAAACGAATGACGAGTGACAGCAGGTCGTCCTGCACGACCGGCCCAACAAGGAGGATGTCATTGAGGGAATAACCCGATGTCGTTTTACACGAGGCATCAAATACTACCCTTGTCTTCGTGGTGGTGCTTGACAGCTTGAAGACCGGGTGGTGCGGCAGATAGCAATGAGGGATTGCGTTGTTGACCGGTTCGTCGAGCCGTTTCATGTGCCCGAGACGCTCGTATTCCTCCATGAACTGGCGGTAGGCGGATTTGACGTTGGCATCTCGATCGAGGCGGCGTTCTAAACCAAGGAATCGGCGTTCGGCAATAGACTCTGACTCTCCTAAGGCGATATCCGGGATGTCGGTTCTGGGGAGGCGAACAATATATCGCCCTACTTCATCTCTGGTCGTGGTTGCAGCGTAGAACTCTTCGCAAGCCTTTTCGGAATTGGAGTGCACTGGTTGTTTCGGAATCGTCTCGATCTCCCAAAACCTCTGGAGAGTGGAGTCTAACAGGGCATCGGCAGTAGACAACTGGCAGGCTACCGAACCACTGGAATCTTGGGATGTCGAACCACACAAGGTCCAACCAAAGTGCGTCTCGATGAGATAGGGTAGACCTGGACCTAGAGAACGCTTTTTACCGGTGTGTAGATCCCAGTATACTTCACCGCCGATGACAAGGTCGATCTTGTTTGGAACATGGAACTGCGGATCGGCTAAATCAACCTTCGGAAGGTTCCACGACGAAAGCTTGACGTGGATGGTGGGCAGATTGGCGGTGGGATGATCGATGACGAGGAATTGGAGTTTGGTAGAGAATGATCCGATACGAGACCGGACTGTGGCGTTTACTGCTCGCTTCAACTTACAATGGGATTGGCCGATTCCTGCAACGGACACATCGGCTTCAGACTGGGGAACAGCAAGCAGATTGGCCAACTCCGTCGACATGAAGTTCGACATCGACCCGGAATCTAGTAGAGCTCTGGCTTCGAAAGACTTGCCATGAACATCGATGACGTGAAGAGCGACTGTCTGTAGTAGAACGGTGCTGACCTGGGATTGGACCGACATGCTTACTTGTTGGGATGTGGAAGACGGTCCGGGGGTGACAAACGTGGAAGGAACAGACATCGCTTCATGGGATTTCGATGCTACAGCTGGGACGGATGAACTCTTGACTTGGGATGGATCGTGAAGCAACGTATGGTGCCGATCGCGACATATTCGGCAGGAGAATTTTGACGTACAACTTCTGGCCTGGTGACCGGTTCGGAAGCAGTTCCAACATAGCTTTCTTTGGGAAATCAGCTCTCTCCTCTGGCTGACGGGCATCTTGGCAAAGGTTTGGCACTGGAACAGGAAATGCCGCTCGGAACAGGCGAAACAGGATGGGGCGTTTGACTTGGTATCGGTTGAAACTGCACTGGCGACGAACTTGGAGGAAAACTGGCTTCTCTGGGATGAACTACTGCCGGCCACCTTTGCTTGAACCGGTTGGGAACGCTGCGACATATCGGATGCTACGGACTTGATGATTCGTACCCGCTGGTACAGAAACTCGACGAGATCGTTGTACTGGACGTCTTCTTGATGGCTTGTCTTTTCCTCCCAGGCACGGAGAGTTGAGGAATCGAGCTTGTAGGACAAAAGATTCACTAGAGGCGTATCCCAATGCTCGACGGGCTCATTCAGCTTAGCGAGGGCCTTCACATGTCGCTGAAACTCGTCCACAAGCTCGTGGAGGTTGTCAGCGGACTCCTTCTTGATCGCCGGGAGGTCGTAAATGCTACGGAAAAGCTGCTTTTTAAGAAAACGTCGGTTATCATACCTTTTCAGTAGGGCGTCCCACACGGCAGCGTAGTTGTCGGCCTCGATGTCTACGCTCTCGAACGGCTTGCGTGCCTCGCCTTCGAGGGACTGGATCAGGTACTGCAGTTTCGCAACGGTGGGAATATCAGCATTCGAGTGCACCATCGATGTGTAGGTGTCTCGAAAGGACAGCCACTTCGAGAAATCCCCAGAGAACTTGGGAAGATCTATCTGTGGCAACCGGAGGTGGAAGTTGCCATGCGCAGCTGGTGGGTGGTGAACCGTCACATCGAGCATAGTTTGGTTGAGGTCCACTGCTCGTTTGGACAGCAGAAAACCTTTCGCCACACAATAACGGGTTTCGAAGGCGGCTCTTTTACACAAATGCTCGTCTAAATGTTCAGCCGCATCGTACTTTTCGATTTCACCTTGCACTTTCAAAAAGTCCCGGTACACTCTGTCCAGTGATTCGAGCCGAACCGGAATCTGGCAACTATCACGGTCTTCATCGAAGTTTTTCACGAACTGTTCGACGCCGTTACAAGTCACTAACAGGCCCTTTCGAACGATTCCCAAATCGGCCAACTTCTTCTCACTTTTCTTGTCCGGCATTTTTGCACCGATCTAAACGATCGCGGAAACGAAAACGGTTTTGCTCCTTCCCGACGCGGACGCAACGAATTTCTCCTTCCCGACGCGGACGAAATTACGCGGATTATGACGCGGATCGATGCAAGCACTGTCACTTGGGTCACTGTGGCTCCCTATCACTACTCCCTTGCCGCCAACAAGGAGTATTTTACGCAATCAAATTGCAACCACACTTCTAATTTTTGCCGCACTTCAACCAATTCGACCAGCCTAAAAACAGCACACTTTGCCTCTACCCAAGCCACGCTCAGTCACAATGCTTTATAGGCGCCAGTCCGCACACTATTCTATCCCACGGGGATCGTACAATGACCAGCCACAAAATGGAATGATGGCTATTCACTTGGTCGAACAAATGGAATCTGGCGCGCACAGAATTCCACCACGCACTTGGCGCAATCACTAGCCACCAATGGCGAAATTTCACGGCCTCTTTTCCGACTTTCAGGTGGTCACTCGGACCAGAAAACTTCCACTTTTGCACACACCGCACCTTCTAACCGGGGTATCCTTCGATCCGGCTCGAAGGACCAAATGTACGAGCCAATCGGCTGTATACGCGGGATCGAAGGGTTTTCTTCGCCGTTATCGAAACGGCAATTAGGAAGGCCAGCGGTGTGGCTACGATTGGGGGGGAACTTCTTCGCTAGCTTTGCTCTTTCACCAGAGCACAAGTTTAGCACTATCACTTGGCGCAATACGGACACCGAACCGGGATCTGCTTTCCCACCTTGTAATCAAAGTCGCGGACAAGCACTTAACGTTTCGGACTCGTTAGAACGATTCGGTTTAGGGTTTTACGCGCACGGCCGTATATTATCAACCTATCGGGTTGAGCGGTTGGATTGAACTGACCACAATATTGATCATAGCGATCGATGACCCTGATCGCTCGGAAACGTACGTTTACATACACGGATACAATGGTTATTTGGTGAGTGCCTTCCACTCCCTCTCTCGCGAACCTATTTGTCACTACAGATCTAATGTGTACTAATGATGGGTTTATAGGCAAATACATTTGTACTGGTATTTAGGGTGATGCGCATTAAGCTGGGTTGTTAGGATTTGATTTGCATACTCTACTTAGATCTTCTACAAATTCCAAGATTCAGAAAAATTCTATACCTATCAAATATTTTACCATATAACATCTTCGGCAATGTTCTTAAAAAAATAAAGTTTCCACGCTAATTTACTACAGCTCCTAGCACAATAATTAAAAATAGTCTCTCCAAAAAAGTTTGTTCGTAATTTCTGCAAGAAGTAAAAGATTTTTTTCTTCAATCTGTTCGCCTTTGTACCGTAAAACTTCGGAGTTCATACAAAACGTTTTCTAAGCTGTTAGATATAAAATCTTCAGAATAAGTTCTACCCCTTTTAACGCCAAGGATTTTCAAAAGACTAAGAACAAAGAACAGGATTTTTTGTAGTAATTGTTTATCAAAACCACTTTTGCTACTTATTAGGCATATTGTGAGAAAATTTGCAAAAAAGTTTCGGAAATTCTTCGTTGAGTTCTCGAATTTTCCGACAGAAGTTTAATGTTTTTTTTTCGAATCCAAGTTAAGTTAAATTGTCTATGAAAATTCTCAAGAAGTTCTTCCAAAACATTTTTATTTATTATTTTAGAAATCTGATATAAATTGGATATGGATATGGAGTGATATGTGGAGTAACTTGTAGAGAAATGCCTAAAAATATTGAGGAATTCCTGGAGAAAATTTTCCAAGACCTGAAAGAATACCTGATGGAAGTTCTGAAGATTTTTAAAAAGGTTCTTGAATGAACTGAAAAATCTTTTAACAAAAATAAATGCTGTTGAATGAAAAAAAAAGTTTTTGACACGGTTTTTTTTTCGGTAGGATTCTAGGACGACATCACACGGGAAACAATAATAAAATTCTCTAAAGAAATTCGTGAACACATTGCTTGGGAAATTGTAAGTATTTTCGTGGAAGAGTTTTTGAAATAACAGCTCAACGCATTCCACTCGAAACTTTATGTGTAGGAATATTCGAATTTCATAATTTTCTTAGGCAGGCATCTTTGAAGTTATTTTAAAATATTATTTTTATGAAAGTTTCGAAGGTATGCGGGAGGTAATACCATTGATTTTTCCTGAAAATCTAAAGAAAAAAGGCAGATGAAGCAGAATCTGCAAGGAACTGCTCCAAGAAATCACTATGAATGTTTTCCCTATTGAATCCTGTTTAATTGCTTATGAAAATATTGTGAAATATTAGTAGGCATCGTTAGAGTAACACCTGAAAGAATCATTTTATGTTATTGTTTGCATGAAGTCCAGGACAATTTTTGCTGTGAATTTTCCAAGCTGTTCTTGATAAAGTTTTGAAATATTTTTTTAATGATTTGTTAATGGAATCTGAAGGGAAACTTTAGGAAAAACGGCAAAGCTGGAAATACTTGGCAAATCCTTCAACCCGTATAGGCCTGAGAGAAAGCAAAAATACTAATACCAAAATGATTTTTTGTCAGTATACTGGCACACATTTCTAGTTTCTAGAAGTGGCCAGAGGAACTATGAAATATTCCGGTGGCCAGAGTTATTCCGGCGGGTTACTGGGTCAAGTCTGGTAAAAACGGCTATTATTTGAAACATGCCAGGTTGTCTTTATTTATTTGCAATGATATCCATTAAAATTTGCATAAATCATTAGGATCTGATATTAAACATTACAAATGAAGAGTCCAACCGATTAGAATTTACCGGATGTGGCCAATCGGACCTTATTCCCAAAAGAGCCGACTATAGATTTGTTGGATACTTAACCTTTTCAATTCTCGAGTAGAGATCAAACATAGTAGTTCACTAAAACGGGAAAGCTTGGCACAGAGGTTTAGATATAAATTGGCCACTTTATCGTAAATTTGAAATGTCATGTGACCTGAAAATGGACATTTGTAGGATCAAAAAAATGCAGGAAACATGGTTATCCCAATCAATCGTTTGTCAAAATGATTACACTGATGTGATTTTTTTTTTTTAATTCCTTGACATAGTGACCACATTATAGCTGATTCCGGAAATTATATGTGACTTGAATTTTGCCTACCTCCAGGGGCAATAACTCTGACCACATGAACATTCCTGAGAGCCTCTGGCTACTTTTTGTAACTAGATATGTGTACGAGTATGCTGACCAAAACGATTGAAATTCGTTTTGTATTCGCTAAACGGTGAGAGTTTTAGTTGATTTCTTTTTTCACTAGGCCTATTCGGGCTAAAGAATTTGTGGAAAAAATCCTTGCTTAGTGTTTTTGAAGTCAATTTTGATGAGACTCCAAGAACTTTTTGTTCTATTTCTTAGAGAAATTCTCAGTTATTCCAGAAAATCCTAAGCAAATGTTTAAGGAACAACTGGACGATATTTCAAACTTTGAATTGAAATTTATATACAATATACGCTGTGTCAATCTTCCCAACCCAACTTTTGAATGTTATTCTTTAGCAAATGAACAGATCGTTTGATTGAAATTGTTAACAGATGCAAGAATGCAGCCCGTAAAACAAAAACGCATTTTCCCAACAATGATATTGCTGGTGGTTACGTCGACTATGCAAACATAGGCAGAACGGACTCCATAAGGGCCGATATCGGAAAATGCCAAACGTTCGTTAGAGGATGGTTTTAGAGATTTACCATTTCTGAGTATAGTGCGCGTTTCGTCTTAAATCTCTTGTCGACGTAAATTGAACCCCTTCTTTACGCTTTCCAGTCAACGACATTTCAGACCATGGAAACGCAACTTCAAATTGAATGAAGCCACCATCACCGACGACCGGGTTTCTACATGTGGCAAACAGAAAAGCGAACTGAATAAAACACAGCGTTCGGAGGGAAGAACTTTTCAAACACCTCCTCCACCCGACAGAAATCAAATAACGGAATTATAACGAACTGACTTTGTATCGCTGCAGAAATCCGGGAGCAAAAAATCGTTCTGCCAGTGAAAATATGGTATCCGAGCGGAAAACTGTGCGGGAAAAAATCTGATACAATACATACCGCAACAACGGAACAGAAAGCGACGACGAATTCCGTTTAGAGAGATTTTTTTCTGGTGTGTTGCCTCCAAGTAGAACTGAGCTGCTGCGAATGGAATATTTAATTTGTGAAAATTCAATTATACTAAGTGCTGAATCATAATTCCAGAAACGTCCCTGGGTTGTATCCGTTCTTTATGTCCCCGCACGAGACCACTCTCGATATCATTGGTTAGTAGTTTTGGGTGGCAATTTTTCTTTTTTTTGCCACCGAAAAGAGACAAAGCCAAATGGATTTGCTTCTGAGTTGTGGTGAACTGATAAAGGAGGGCAGAACCGACAAATGGCGAACAAAAAACGAAGTTCAAAGAAATGAGCAAAGAGTGAAGTTGGGCAAAAGTTTGACTTTAGTGAAATTGTTATTTTTTCCAAGGAACAATTTTAAAAGATGAAAAGAAAATAATATTGGTTAAAACTTTGCCTATCAAACTTATGTCAAAATATTAACTCATTTTTATTATACAAGTTTTGAAATTGATTCTAGGTAATTTTCACTTTTTCCACGTCTTAACAGATGGCTTGAACTTTTGCCCCATTATGTGTCAAACATGGTTTGCGAAAACTAGTACACATCAAAATTAGCCCTTATTTACCAAATCGAATAAGATTTTTTAACATTTTGTGTAATGGAAATTTGATCGACAATTGCAATTTTTTCTTCTAAAAACAACAATAAGCCGTAACTTTTCCAAATATCCATGGGGTTTTGTGTGGAAGTCTCTCACCTTAACAGCATGTGAACAGCCATGACATTTACAAAATTTGTTTTCATTTAAGCTAGAAACATGGAAAAGGAACGTTTGCCCCACTTTACTCTATCTATTTTGAAACGAACGTTTCGGCAATCAAAGCTTCGGCAAAGCTTTGCTAAACGATCCCAGACGGACACAAAAAAGAAGTGAAGCGATTCATCTCATCAATCGATGCTTCTCTCCAGAAACTGGATTTCGAGGGTCGAGTCGAGGGATTAGAGTGGGTGCGGAAAATTAAGAAACAGACTGGAGGAAAATTGAGCCATTCAAAATTCAAACTCTTGGGTCGGGGTTTATTTTCCAGATTTTATTCTTGTCTTGAAGAATATCTAGGGAGAAGGAGCCACAGAATCAGTATTTATTTTTCGGACCTAGGAAATGGTTCCACAAAAAAGATATAATTGCTGTCTGCTGGCAGATTTTGTTTTGGTAT
This sequence comes from Aedes aegypti, assembly GCF_002204515.2. NCBI lineage: Eukaryota > Metazoa > Arthropoda > Insecta > Diptera > Culicidae > Aedes > Aedes aegypti. The sequence goes on along the minus strand of NC_035109.1, from coordinate 98,103,400 downwards.
CTATTTGTATCGAACGATTGTGAAGCCAATAGAAAGATTTGCATGAACCACACCAAAGATGAAGCTTCATCAGGAACTAATCAGAGTTTTTTACTTACAGAAATCAGAATCTTCAGACGCTATTGTACATTGAGGTTCACCATTTGAAAGTATTATTACGTACCTGAAAAAAAGAGAAGAATACAACAAGAATAAGTATGATCATTAGGTAGAAGAAAAGAACTTGAACAAAAGACTATAAAGATGCCAAAAACTATCATATTCATTTACGCTTGCACACTGTGTATGATACCCAAGTTTTTTTTGCTTAACAATGTGTTGATACACTGAAAATTTCTCTTCGTATTTTATCCAAAATCTATTTCGTAAAACAATATTTCGTACATATAACGCTATTTTCATTCACCGTACACAATATTTGTATTTGACAGAATGTCGCGAATCAGTTAGTTTATGAAATATTCGTAAGATGCATCTCAATTGGTAGATATGCGTTTTCGTTATTTTTGTTTTTCATTTACGCTTCTCGCACTGGATGAAAATTCTCGAATACACATTCAAACAGCCGTAAGTCGAAAGAGTAAAAAAAATCTTAGATTCCACTCTGAACCAACTTGATTATCACTTTTATTCCGTTTAAGTTTCGGAATTACGACGTAACCACGAACCAAAACAAAACATTACTTGAGTCAAGCTTACATTTAACAGTGGTCTTGAAAACAGATTTACGCTGAAAGAGCGATTCTCGCTGAAACCAGGCCGCCATCGGCACCCATCGTTAGAATTCCCATTTTATGTCACTGATCGCTAGTTTTCGATAAAACTTAAGGGTGGTCCTTTCTGTTTTCTCAAATTGGTGGACCCCTCGTACGCCAGCTAGCTGAACAGTTTGCGAAAAAGCCCATTTTTTGATAATTCTTGGGTATTTCTTCACGTGATATGTCTCATACTTCGTTGGAACACATAGCAAACTTAGTGGCATCGTATAGAGAAAGAATATAGCTTTCATTTAAACTTGAAAAAAATTTGATCTTGGCCGCCATCTTGAATTTTGTTAGAAAAATCGTTTTTTTTTCACCATTAGTGCACCGCTTGTGTTGAATTCTGAGATCATCATCAGAAAGCTGAGAAAAAATTGCGTAAGATAAGCTACAAAAACTAGGTGAGCAAAGTTATTTACCCTATGATATTAACAATTTTCTAAATCATGTTCTACTATTTTGACGAATATGGCGAGTGCAATCGATGCAAACATCATTTTTTGTACAACAATGAAACAAGTTTTCTATCGTTGGTGTATTATTAGTTGGTTGGTTTGACTTTATTAAGGTACCCCGGGGCAAGTGAGGATCCGGGGCAAGTGGGGCGTTTCGTCATAGCTCAACTAGGAAAAGTTTTTCATGGGGGTATTCTTCTAGAAAGTTGAAGATACAATGACAAGGAATGTATTTAGTACTAAACATATTGTTATTTTTATTACCAAGTGGTTCATGCAACAGTTGTCAGTTCAGCGCCATTTTCAACTTGCATGACAAATTGTGACACTTTTCACGTCTTGCATTGACTCACAAAAAATAAATGTGTTTTAAGTCGAATTTCCATCAGTAAGCTATAATTTTTAGTATTATTACAAGCTGCTTACGATAAACCAGTATTTTGTTGTCATTTCATACGAAATTTTCGATGGTCTATTTTACCCCAAAATATATTTGTGCCTGGGGTAAGTGGGACCTATCAAAACAAAAACCAGAATCAAAACTTTTCGTACACGTTTCATACATTTTGATAGAGAGTAGCACTAAAACATTCAAACGAATGATTTTTATCAAAAAGGTTCAACCTCAAATTACATAATTGCATAAGAGGGAGAAGAAAAGTGTTATAATTCTTAATTTTTTAATTAATTTTTTATTTTTGAAATACGACTTCAAAATTGAACAAACACACAGCTGAAATTTGAAATGCATCATGAGAAAGATTACTTTTCTATGTTATCTGAAATTTATTTGTTGTTTCTACCAAATTAAGTAGTGATGGAAAACAATTCCATCCTATAAGGTGGTTTTCTGCCATGCATATAAATAATAACAAAACATATTTATAATTTCGTCAATTATTGATTGTTTATGTGCTACATTTTAATTAACAACTTATAAATGATATATTTTGAACATGTTTAATTCCTTTTTAGGCTTTTATTGAGGAATTTTCAGTTAATATTAAATGTGAGGTGACATACTACTAAATAAAGGGTTTCTTCCTAAAAACGTAACGTATTTTATGGTTGATCCCTTATGTACATCAAATATGTACTTAAAATTAAAAATCAATGATTTATCAATCCTATTATTGTAATGGTTGACTTACTGATATGGATTGACGCATGAAACTGGATGTGTCCCACTTGCCCCGCTTAGCGAGGTAACTGCGTCCATTGGTTCATTGTAAAACTTTCTTCCAAGGTTTTCACAATTTCGAAATTATTCGATTAGTTTCATGCACACACCAGCAAATATGTTGCCAAAACGTAATTGTGTTGTTGGATTTGAAAAATATTGACATTCGAAAATTTTATTGAACAATTTGTTTGAACTATCGTTTTTTTCGTTCCCACTTGCCCCGCGGTACCTTAACGAGATTTTTAGCCCTGGGCTAGTTCATCTCGGGACCAACGGCTTTACTTCCCTTCCGAAGGAAGTCGTCACTATAACTTTTTACGTCATAAGTGACTATGTCGGGGGATGGGATTATTAGTGACAAATGAAGAATCGGAGAATTATTTTGAGTCAAAACATCTGGCGGCTATCTTTGATTTTGACGCCAACTTGGTTTTAAGTAGTAGAATGAGTTTTCACCTTGTTAGCACTCAACATGTTTACCTTAATTCTACCGTTACACTTCTTCTTCTTGTTCTTCTTTTTTCTTGACGTTACGTCCCTACTGGAACAGAGCCAGCCCCTCAACTTAACTAGCTTTATAAACAAATTATCAAAAAGGATTTATTAACGCTTATGTGCTACTTTAATGATTCTTCTGTATACCTTCGAGTTAAAAAATAGCATTATTTCTTTCATTTATTTGGTCTAAAACCATTGATAGAAATGAACAATCAGTTGAACAGCTGAGATAAGATAAAATAGATAGATTCTGATTGTTTTTTAAGGGAGGCCTCATAATTCAACATGATGAGCACTGAGATGGTAAAAAATCATTCAACTGCTGAAAACCAAGATGGCCGCCAGATTTTCCAACCTCGAAATGATACACATGCGTGTTGGCATTACGTCCTCATAAGAACAAAACCTGCTTCTCATCTTTCGATTTTGCTATTATTCACATGCATGTTGGGCGGTACTAAAAACGATACTTTATGGCGCAGAAAATCAAGGATGTTTTTGCTTCAAAATTTAAGATTTCCATTCTAAAATGATGCTTTTTTGTCAATGTTTTACGTTAAAACTAAAGATATTACCACGAGACTTACTCATGTCCCGACGCGCAATCTATAAACTTCATTCAATGAACAACAATGCATATGGTAAAAAAATGTTTGTTTGATACAATCAGTGTTTTTGGACGGTTTTCATTTATTGAATTTATTTATTCATTATTACTGAATTCAAAGATGTGTCGAAGAATTATTCTGTTGTCAGGAATCGCATTTTAAAAGAAAATTCCTTTTTAATAAGCTAGATTTATAACTAATAAAGCTGAGTATCCGGCTCGGTTCCAGTAAGGACGTAATGTCAGGAAAATGAAGAATAATAAGAAAAAGAGTATACGTAACCTTTTTTTATTGGTAGCCTCAAAATTCGACATGCTGAGTGCTATCAATGTGAGAAATTAATTCTTCTACTTAAAACCAAGATGGCCGCCAGATTTTATCACTCAAAATAATATTCTGATTCTAAACTCGACTCGAATAAAACACCAAAGGTTGAAAACTTGTTTCTTTGTTGATGTTTGTATTTATTGCACTTGTCATATACGTCAAAATCGTAGAACATGATTTAGAAAATCGTTCATTTGATAGGGTAAATACCATTGCTCGTTTTGTAGCCTACCTTACGCAATTTTTCCTCAGTTTTTTTATGGTGATCTCAGAATTCAAAACTAGCGGTGCGCTAATGGTGAAAACACGATTTTTCTAACAAAATTCAAAATGGCCGCCAAATTTTTTTCAAGTTTCAATGAAAGCTATATTCTTTCTCTATACGATGCCACTAAGTTTGCTATGTGTTCCAAGCAAAATATGGGATATATCACTTGAAGAAATACCCAAGATTTATCAAAAAATGGGCTTTTTCGCAAACTGTTCAGCTAGCTGGCGTACGAGGGGTACACCAATTTGAGAAAACAGAAAAGACCACCCTTAAGTTTTATCGAAAACTAGCGATCAGTGACATAAAATTGGAATAATAACGATGGATGCCCATGGCGGCCTGGTTTCAGCGAGAATTGCTCAAATATGAATTTAGAGCTTTGGGTTAAGCCCTTTGTTTGATGTAATTCAAAATATGGTTGGTCCACATTATCACAGCCTATTTTCTTGACAATTATTATATACATGCTTCGTCAAAGTTATCAAGCATTCAATTTTAAGAAAATATACAAAAATACAGTTATCTTTCAGTTCATAAATTGACTGATTTATAGCCTCTTTTCTATTTTCACATAGAGTGGTATATAGACAACTGGTTCTCTAGCTCCAGTGTTTTCAATTCTAATATCTCATCAAAGTAGTTTATAAAATACTTTTAGAAATTTTAAATTTGGTTAGTGAAGAAACTTGGTACCTCTTTTCGTTGCAGTTCTTTTCCTCGCAAACACACGTCTACTCTGATTGGGGCAAATAAACAAAATATAAGTTGACGGCATTCAAAAACCGAAATGATTTTCTTCATTATATAAGAAGATGTGTTATTTCTCTATTTTCAATAACTTTTATCATACAAAATTCAATGACTTTTGTACTAAAGTAGATACCAACAATTTTTTGCATGAAAATTCGTTTACTTCGATGAGAAATGTGTTATAAAAACGATACATAAAAAATCTATTTGAAAGATTTTTATTGTTTGTATTTTTATTACTTTGCATCTTGAGCATAAAAATAAAATTTGAACCAGAAATTGTCTTCGACAACATTGTTTCTAAAAAAATAGCCTTTTATTATTGTAATCTTGAACAAGGGTGGTCCACAATATCATTATTATCAACTTTCCTATTTGTTAAAATACTGGTATAAAATCTTTGGCAAAGTTTTTTGCCTTGAGAAGTTTCCCTGAAGCTCAAATTTTGACCGATTTGGAGCATTTTTGCCCAATCAACATAGGGTGGTCCAAGAAAATTACGTTTTTTAATTGTAGTTTTTCTAATATTTACTTTTCTTCTTATTCCCATACAATTCATTATTGAAAATTTTCTGAAAAAAATGTTGTTTTTCAAGGCATTTTACTAGAGTGAAAAACACATTTTTTATAATTAAAAATAACACATCTTTATTATTTTTTTTATGAAACAATATAGAAACGAATTTTCTCTTTCGTATGCAAATATTTTGTTTGATTGCCCCAATCAGAAATATTCACATTAAAAGTGGGCGTGTTTTCGATAACTCCTAAACGTTAAAATTGGAGCAAAGATTTTTTTTAATTGAATGCTCTACAACTTTGCTGAAGCTTGTTTCCCTTAATAGCAAATAAGAACATTGAATATTTCAATTTTTTGAAAATGTGGACCACAAACAAACTTGTAGTAAGCAAGTTGTGAAACATCACTGTAGAAAATAATATTCGTCTAATGTTTCCTTTCATATGAATATAAAAAAATCAAATCAGTTTGCCAACACACAACTTTGTTTAGGTATTCAACTTTTTAAAATGTGAAATTATTGAAAAATACCAAGAAATTTTAAACACGTTTACTTGAATTTTGACGGATTTTCACGCTGTGCCAACTACATTCTCACTCTTCATATCTCGATATCCTCCTTATCTCGATATCTTCCTATCTCCCTATCGATGTGATTTCCTTTCCGAAAGATATACAACTACAAAGTACGAGGAAAGGGACGGGCCTGGGATTGAACCCATGACCTTCTGCATATGAAGCAGAAGCGGTGGCCATCAGACCACCAACCCCGTCTAACGAATAATTTCGTAGTTGAAACGAAAAATTTCGTTATATAAAACAATATATATTTTCAGTGTACTTTTTAATTATGATTCATCGTCCACGTTTCATGCCCGGTGTGAATCTTTTTTGACCGCAGCTTCTTGTGGAGGCCATAGTAGTAGGCCCGACTTCCACTGATGGATGATGCGGCTCCGTATTTCACGATTAACATTATTGTCAGCCGTCAACAAGGATCCAAGGTAGACGAACTCGTTGACCACCACAAACGTATCCCCGTCTATCGTAACACTGCTACCTAAGCGAGCCCAGTCGCGCTCGGCATCACCAACTAGTATATACTTTGTCTTGGTCGCATTCACCAGCAGTTCAACTTTCGCTGCCTCGCGTTTCAGACGGCTGTACAGGTCTGCCACCTTTTCAAATGTTCGGCCGGCAATGTCCATATCATCCAGGAAGCATTCAAATTGATTGGATCTCGTAAAAAATGTACACCGGCTGTTCAGCCTGGCTCTTCACATAACACCTTCTAGCGCAATAATGAACAGCAGGCACGAAAAACCTTTACCTTGTAGTAGTCTCCGGCGAAATCCAAATGAACTGGAATGTTCACCTGAAACCATCACACAATTTTGCACATCTTCCATCGTTGCTCTTATCAGTCTCGTGAGCTACTCGGTCGATACTATCGTATGCCACCTTGAAAGCGGTGAAAAGGTGATTCGTTGGACGACATTTCTGGAGGATTTGCCGTACAGTAAAGATCTGCTCCATTGTGCATCGGCCGTCAACGAAGCCAGCTTGATAACTGCCCACGAACTCGTTTACTACAAATGACAGACAACGGAAGATGATCTGGGATAATACTTGTAACAAAATGTATGTAAACAATCGATTTAGGTAAAGTGAATAGACGTCCCGCTTTTCGCGGGACAGTCCCGCATTTTAACCTTTTGTCCCGCGATGAAAAGTGTCCCGCGAAATGTCCCGCATTTCACTAAAATCATAAAATGTTCCTCATTTCTAGCGTAGTTATTATTATTACCAAGTATGCATTTGTTAATGGTTTAAATTTAAAATTAAATACAATTCGTTACTTTTTAATGGTTTGTTTGAAGCATCAGAAAATTTGTGCAATTTTTATACATGCTAAAAATCGTCTCAGATCAGATTAGTGGTTATTACCTTACAATCATAAGCTTCTCTTTGAGTTTTGGAATCTGATTACAGAAAGTAGAATTTAGGCTATAAATTAAAAAAAGTCCATAGTGTGGACAGCTACGGTAGAATAAGGTAATTTATGCAAATATGTTGGACAAATAACAGTTATTTCTGTTTTGTTTTCAATTCGCTCAATTTTGAGTACCATAATCGGGGTGCAAATTGGACACTATTTTACAACTTTTTTCATAGTATCCTTTAGAATTCAAATATTGTTAAAATTAATTCGATAAAATCAGTACTTCATTGATCTTTATCAGTTTATGTAATCGATTTTTCATGAAACAACATTTCATAAAATTAAGACATAAAAATTCCTATGTACCTAATTTGGGTCTCCTGAATTTAAAAATGATGTCAAAAATCTTACAATTCGTGTATTAGATGATTTAATTGTAAAATTAAACTTTGTAAATCTGTATAATACGCCTGAATGTATGCAATATCCCTTTAAATAAGCAAGTTATTCAAGGATAAACGGTTTTATAAGCAAAAAAACTTTTCTTTTAATGCTTTATAACTTAAAAACTGAGTTCGTTAGTTCACATTTAATCTTACACTGTCAGGTCTACCTATCTCAAGTGATATTTGCTTGAAAAGCTTTGGCTTTTACGGATTTTTTCCATTGTAGACAATGGACCTTCTTCTTAATGACATTACGTCCAAATTAGGACAAAGCCGGCTATCTGGGCCCATGACCTGTAATTACAAAAAAAGATTGTTGTTATTTTTGATAGTGTGTAAAATTGTGTCCCGCTTTGAAGCAAAATATATCTGGTCACTTTAATTTAGGTGTAATTATCTGACCAAAAGCTACAAGAGCGATATCTTACAGAAATAAGATGAGACCACTGAAGCTTTCGTGAATTTGAATTTTGTGAGTGCCTCCATTCGCTCTCATTTTGGTTAAATTCCACAAACCAGCAAAACGAGTTAACTGCGAGTTAAGTTCGAGAATGCGTAGTATAAGCCGTATGCAAATTAAATACACAAGTTAAAACAATATTGTGTGGTCGTGATAAGGATGCACGATTGGAAGAATCACAAAAGGAAATTGTGTTCCCAACAAAATCGATAGCCTATTTTCATTTAGTTCCTGCGATTATTGTTCGCAATTGTTGAACAATTTCAGTGCGACTCGTCGACAAGAACAGACGTTCCAGATTAGGCAAAGTTAGTATCAGTGCCAGATCAGTTTTAAAGTCCTGTGATCAAAACTCACCGAAATGGAGTCGAAAGAACAGCTCATGCGTGATAAAATCTTGCGCATTCATCACGAGAACAAGGACCTCTCGCATCGTTACATCGCTAAAAAGCTGGTAATCGCGAATTCCACGGTGTCGCGAGTGATTAAGCGGTTCGAGGAACGATTGACCATCGATCGGAAGCCCAGAAGAGAAGGAAAAAGTATTCCGTACAACACCAAAGTCACAACCGCGTAGTTGGGGCCTTCAACCGAAACCCGAACGCCTCCGTTCGGGAAGTGTCTAAGAACCTGCACCTAAGCCGAAGTTTTGAAAATGCCAATAATTTAAAATTTATAATTTTTCAAGTTGATCGATGTTTAATTTCTTATTCTTTCAAAATATTATCATTCTTTAGAAATATGCCTGCAATTTATTTTTGTTTTTGTCTGAATAAAATGCACTTTTAACGGGCCCAGTTTTGATGGTCAACGCTTATGAAGAAGTCCATCAAAAGTGTTGCCTATATGATACGTTTATTGCTCATCATAAATCAAGTTATTATGACTTCCAGCTAAAATAAATCAATGTCTTTGAATGATAATAAGTTGATAAATATATCAAACAAAAGAAATAATAGTAGAGAATCGTGTTAGTTCTGTGTGTAGGGTGAGGTGAGATGAGTCGACTGAGGTGACAAAAGTTGAGTAGCTTCGATTTGAGATCAGCTTGTCGCGATTCATCCGTCTCACAGAATCAGCCTAATTGAGAAAAAATCAGTGTGTATTAATGACAAAATGTCACTATATAAAATAATCTTCAGAATTCATATTCAAATGTCATTCCGACCAATTGCCATATGTTTCTTGAAGCAATTAAACTCTTTTCGACCAAATGTACTTTAGACTAAACGTCATTCGACCAAATGTCATAGATTCTATATAAATATGTTCAATACTATGGACAGATGCAATCTCTCTCTATTTTTCCAAGTTTTTAATGAAGAAGATTCAATGAACCCCTCTAGCTATTTTTATATCCTGCAAATAAAGAATAAAATAATATGTTAACCAGTCCACAGTCCGGGAAGTCTCTCTTCTGCGCCTACGGTAGCCAGTATTTATAGCTCAGAAATCCCGTAGGTACGAACAAGTAAAAGGTACCAGAGTCATAAGAAATATTACTTGAGATAGGTAGACATGACAGTCCTTTCCCCTTTAGAAACTTTCTATCAACTCTTTAAAAAGCCGCCTTCACGTTACAACAACGAACAATCGAAAATATACCCAACAAATTCCACAGCTGTAACTTCAAAGTATTTATTTCATTACTACAACAAGACATTCAAATCATTGGATTCATACTGCTTTGCTCAACATTACATTTGACAACTTCGTCAACACTAAAGAACAATTTCGTTCATCTCAATATAGCAATCGCTTCACAAAATAACAACTATGTTCACAATATACGACAATTTCGTCAGCTCTGAAGAACAATTTAGTTCAACTTAAATTGGTAATTTCACCACACTCAAATACATAAAATAGGCAAACTTGCCACCTCAAAGAAAAACGATAATCGCCAACACACATTTCCATGATCCTCGTCGCCACTTTTATATCCGGCAAATAAAGAATAAAATAATATGTTAACCAGTCCACAGTCCGGGAAGTCTCTCTTCTGCGCCTACGGTAGCCAGTATTTATAGCTCAGAAATCCCGTAGGTACGAACAAGTAAAAGGTACCAGAGTCATAAGAAATATTACTTGAGATAGGTAGACATGACAGCTATGAGCCCATCTCAGTTCTATCCGTGGTCAACAAAATAACGAAATTTAAACTACTGTGGACAAAAAGAGTTGCGCTGGATCCATATTCTTGGACTTATCAAAGGCATTTGACACAATCAATTATGAGATGTTGCTGAAAAAGTTTGAAGCTTACGGCTTTCGTGGAGTTCCTCTCAATCAGTTTCAACAAGTTGTCGTCAATTGAGAACAAAGCCTGCACAATGTACCACAAGGGAGAAATTTAGGTCCCTAATTTTTTCTCATTTATCTGAACAATGTATCAAAACTACCACTTAAAGGAAAATCAAGGATCTTTGCTGATGATACCGCCACAAGGCACGTGTCAAGCGCTATATATAATACCGTGAGGGATCGAAATCCGTACACCTAAGAAATACAAAACGCGTACTATTTGTAGGAAGTGTAAGTGATTTTGAGCCTGTACGGATTTCGGTCTCTCGGTCAGCAACGATCAAAGTAGAATAGGGGAAAATAATTGGTTGGTTCTTTTCCTGGGTCACTTTTTGTCTGATCGGTGCTGATCAAATAAACCGACTGTGGCCAAAAAAAGCCACGGATCACTCATTCTTTTAAGTGATTCGGATCCTTTGAACGGCTCCGAATCTATTTGCCCATCTCTACACGGCATGTTTGGAAAACAATCTGCTAGCCTATACCTGAAGAAAACCGAAATGATAATTTTCAGCTCACTCAAATGTGGCAAAGAGATTTGTTCAGATCTGGTGTTTAATGGTACCGTAAAACGGGGTAACTTTGATAGTTTTTTCGAAGAAAACTTGAATATTTATGCATGCTGTTTCAAAGAATTTTATTTCATATTTTTAAAACAAGTACTGGTATCCTAATTATTGATTCCAGTTGATAGATTTCCAAAAGATTTATTCTTAATGGATATATAATTTTTCATATAATAGAAAGTCGGTTTTCTGTTTTGGGGTAAGGTACAGTGGGGGAAGTGTATCAGTGGGGTAAGTGGATCATTTATCAATATAAAGCCTAAATACTTGGATATGTTGAATGTTTTCGCATCATTGCTTCGTTTTAGGTTATATTCTTACGCCCACACTGATACTATTGCAAAACTGGTACTACACTTACACTAACACAAGCAAACTTGTTAGCTGCAAAAAGTAATTAATTTGAAAATTGTTTTCCATCAATCAAACATTCATTGTATCTCTGTCTAAAATCAAATTCTATTATTTTTTTCGACACATGGTGAGCATTTCAGTTCTAATTGAATGAATCACAATGAAAAATATGTCATTTTTATGAATAAATACAAATATATTCGACATGGTACACTTACCCCTACTTTTTAGTGGGGTGGGGTAAGTGGATCAAGAATAATTATCATTTATTAGTAGACTGCTTAGGAGAATTTTAATAAGCTTTAATACCCGCAAATGTTGTTTTCCTTTATTTTGTTCCATTCCCAGCTTGAATTTGTTAAATTGACCATAGACAATTTGAATTTATCCACCTAAAAGTTTTTTAACCTTTCTTGTAAAAAAAAAAATGTATAAAAAGAATAATAATTTCAAAATTCACACGAAACTTTTCGTGGTTTATCTAAGCTGAGTTGTAAAAGGGCAAAATATACTAATTTTCCAATCGAAATCATAGTCTCGTACATTATTTGACCATATAAATTGTTCTAGACAGATGATACACATATATTCATAAATAAAACAGAAGGATTTCAGTTTGTTATTCAAAAGTAAATGTAACTAATATTTTTAAACCAAGAGTGCTTTTCGAAAATATCGTTAGGAATAATCCTTTAATACTTCTGTATAACAAATGCGTATAAATGGATGAATTTTCTCCAAATTTTTCTAGTTGCAATGTTTTTTTTTGTTATAATTAGTATGAACTAATATATACATACTTTTTATTATATTTTTAATAAATAAAGATACTTTTTAATTTTAAAGTAATAACATGTAACATTACTAGCACTAATAACAAGTGCGAGGGTAATATAATTCTTATTAAACATAATCTTACTACATTTGTTTCGAGAACAGATTTTTTTTAATGGTGATCCACTTACCCCACCATTGTGCGGCAAGTGGATCATTTGGTGCAAATTTTTAAGTCTCTCATTCTCAATACATAAGAATCAGAAAAATCGAAATAAATGACGATTTGAAGAATAATAGTCCCTTATTTGTTATCCACAGAAAAAAGTTTGAGTTAAACTATTCACGTTAGCTGTGCATAACAAAGAAGTTAACTATTTATTTTTCTGTATCCACTTACCCCACGGTACCTTAACTTTGATAGTGGAGCATCACTCGAGAAAATTTGAATAAATTACAGAACATTTGTAGGGCGTTGCATATCTTTAGGCGTTAACGCTATATGGAAATCTCTGACTTAGATTACAAAAATGGTCCCAGTTTGTAAAAATAGTATTCGCTAAGAGTTTTGAGACCGAACTCGAGTTCTAATATAACTAGGCTATCAAGTATAAGTGACGAATTCATTATGACTTCATCAAATAGTGATCGTAGAACAGATTGTTTGAGAGCATTTCAAAATTGCTAAAATCTTATAAATTTTCCATATTTGCATATAAATCCTCGAATGTACTTGATTCCAACGGAAATAGCTTTAACATGAAGTGTCATACTAATACTCTTTACCTTTGCATTCGTTTTGCTTAACAGATTAACAGGACCTTTGTTATTTCGTTTAGTATGTTGAGAGTCTCGCATTATCAAAGTTACCCCGTTTTACGGTACACTAATTGAAAAAAGTATCGAGATACAGAATATCGAGTAAGGGAGAGTCAACTGTACATCGATGATTGCCTTTGCTGGGACTTCCACTCTGTGGAATCCCACGGAAACTCTCCAAGTTTGTTGCAGTCCATGCTCTGATGAAAATCTACTACTCTTTCATCCATACCCGTTACCAATTTGGTATCGCAGCTTGGAGTTCTGGCAATAAGGTTTATCTTAAACTATTACAAATTCAACAAAATTTCTGTATTAAGTCAATCCTAAGCTTACCATATCTTTATCCAACACGTGACCTTTACGAGCTACCTCAACATAAAGTGCCACCAATACTAGGGCTTCACATTCTTCAATTTGGAACTTCAATATACAAAATCATCAACGAGCAGAATATTCATCATTACTGGTCTTCATCTACACCAAACCCGATATGCTTATCATCTTCAAAGAACGGGATTTAGAACGGAGATAGGGCGTCGTCAATTCGTCAATGTTAGGCCGAGTATATATAATCAAATCCCAGAGCAGCTCCCACGTAATTTATTTTTAGATGGAAACTAGAACAATACATTATTCATAATTGCATAAATTAGGTAATTAACTAATGATAAGAGTCATCTGAATTACAAACTAATTTACTATTTGATAGATAGGATATTGAACAACACTTTTTAAAGAACAATAGTTCAGTAGGGAATGCTCAATATTATTGCAGCGTATTTTTTAACTGAAATAAATAAAATGAAAAATGAAAAAAGTATCTGAAATGAAGCTACCTACTGCATCTGTCATGTTGAAATATCAGGTGACAGCTGACGAGTTTGTTTTGGTAAGAAGATGCCAGAAAAAATATGTTTCATGATTAACTATTCATTTCTTGCGATTGATGGTTTGCACTTTTGAATGATCATAATCATTAACCATTAATCATGATTAATGTTCTGATTAATCATTAACATTTATTGATTAACATTAAATTAAAATAAATAAATAACCATTATTCATTAATCTGGTTAAACATTTACGAACACTCATTACTATCCCTTCAAAATCTAAACTTTTCTCTTCCGAGAATTTATCTTTCATTGATCCGAAAGTTGTTCCTCTAATTGTTCCGAGTTATACTTTAAGCTCTAGGGCAGCACTATAATATGTAAATTTAAATATTCATGCTCCCACCCCTATCCCGACTCGAAATCTCGAAAACCCCACACCATACAACCAAAGCGATTCCTGAATTGTGTGTTGAAATTATATCTACCCTTTTTGCTCCGCGTTGCTTGCGGAAACTAAATTTGAACTACCAGGTTCAAACGCAGTCGAATCCAAGAACCAACTGTATGTAATTCGAACGAAATTTGTAGCAAATTTACACGCATCGATCGGGCGTCATTGGGATCCACCGGCAATGAACCTTCGTTGTATCTCGCACACACAAGCACACGTTTATATCATTTATCGACTAGTGAATAAATTATTAGATTACCGGTTTACACATTTCAATATCGGAATAACTGCGTTCGCTTTTCCGGATGGAACCACCTCGCAGGGGTGGTTCGCTTTCTGATTGAAATTGCAATTTGTATAAGGGGTCGTCCATAAATGACGTAGCTTTTTAGGGGGGAGGGGGGGCTTCACGAATTTGTGACGATGTGTGACGAGGGGGAGGGAGGGGTCCTAGCTAGTGGACGTAGCATTTTGAATCACGTTGGTAAAATTAGAGGCACTAAAAAAATAATATACGATTATTATTTAACAAACTCCTTTTTTCTTTGTTTGACTTATAAAGTTGGGTTATAAAATGATAATTCAGCTTCAAAACATTCATATGACAAGATTGAAAAAAATCTAAGAAAATTTAGATTTTCTGTAGTACAATCAAATAGATATTTTTAATGCTTTAAATAATTATGTGAACATTAAATGCATGTCTTAATAAATTAATTTATAAACAAACAAATTAAAATATGAATAAATTAATTAAAAATCAATGCTTCAACAACTTGGATTGTTTAAGCTTTATTCATATTTTCTGTAAGAGCTTATTTCAAAAAAAAAAAAACAATTTGTTCGGTTTGGCGAACATTACACTAAACAAGATATTTATTCCGTGAATTATGCTCTCAATGTTGCAGAAGATTTCCACCCAATCAACTCATCGATTTGTTTTTAAATAACAATGTTCTTGATGGAATAGCCTGAATACAACTTGGTGGAAAAGCCTGGACAACAGTTCGAGACAACAACTTAAACAGGGAAAAGTTTATTTGAAACTGTTTTCCAAATTACTTTTGAGCACTACTGCAAATCAAACTTTTATTTGTTAGATAATCCTTACGTTTCAGTCAGTAATTAATATCAAACTTTTTATTAAACTTCTGAATTCCATTTTTTTTTGTTTTAACCCAATTGCTAAGGAAAACAAATAAAAATAAATATAGGGGGGGGGGGGTGTGCTTGATATGCTACGTATTTTCCAAGGGGGGGTATCAGCATTTGTGACGAAATGCTACGAGGGGGGAGGGGGGTGTAAAAAATCAGTGAAAAAATGCTACGTCATTTATGGACGGCCCCTAACACATTTTACACTCTATCATCATTAGTTTCACAAAGTTAGTATAACACCCAGAACACCAGTACTCTTTCTTAACAACACATGTTGATTTTAAAGCATTACAACATTCTTGGTAGCTGTTCAGAGAACGCAATATCATGTTTCAAGCTGAACAAATATTTTCACAAAAAAGAAAGACACACCCCTGCATCTCGACCTCTCCAGAGCACTAGCGCAGTTACCCCATCGGGACTCGACTTGGATGAAATGTGTGTGCAAATTTAATCCTAATTCAACACATGCTCACTCACATACGCCCGCTCAATGCTCGGATGTTTCTCTATCAACCTTTTTCTCTCGTTCCGTAGCTCCAGGAAATGATTGTAATAATATTTTCCCGACACAGAACAGTCGACTCGACAGTCCTCGGGTTTGGCAAAGTGCTACGCGCCGGAGGGAGGCTCAACCCGTCTGAAGCGGAAATCGAACCGAATCGATTGCAATAACTTTAGATGTAGAAAATTTCCGACCTATAGAGTGAAGTTCATTTTCTGTTAGGAGAGTGGGATTAGGTACTCGCTCAAGTTAAAGGGAATAGAACTCTTCGGATTCAATCGAATCGTGGCGTTTTAAATTCTATTCGCAAAAAGGGCTTTTAGCGACAATTGGCATCAGAACAGTTTGGTCAGGGAGATGAGGCTTTCCACCCCATATAGAAGATAGAAAATAGAAGATAGAAGATAGAAGATAGAAGATAGAAGATAGAGATAGAAGATAGAAGATAGAAGATAGAAGATAGAAGATAGAAGATAGAAGATAAAAGATAAAAGATAGAAGATAAAAGATAGAAGATAGAAGATGGAGGCTAGAAGCTAGAGGTCAGCAGCTAAAAATAGAAGATACAAGCTAGAAACTAGGGTTGCAAAATGGTGAGTCGACAACCAGGAAGGAGCGTCAAACATAACTCTAGTCCTCACAAGCACTTATCTCATGCATCCTCGGATCTAACGATGGCAAAGGCCGCCAGCTAAGGGTTGCATACATAGCTGGTAGTGCATCCTGGACACTGTTGTCCTTCTGACATCAGCTAGAGTGAAGGGGTGCCATGTGGAAGCTTGGTATGGTTGCCTGTTCCAAGCGTATGGAATACCGCCTTTTGCACTTGCTCCGGGAGGTGGTCGAGTGTCTGATCTATCTGACCAGGGGCTCAAGTATGGTATACCTAGGATGTGGCGGGATTCAGCGGTGGGCTCTGTTGAATCTCTACAAAAAACCACATATCTTCAAGCAGCCCTGAATGCCAGCAAAATCTTGATAATGGTATACTGGTCACAGCGCTAAACAACGGACAGGACACGGATTACGGATTGGATACGTCGACTAACAGTCGTGGGCAGGCAGTATACTCTACTGTTCCCTGAGTAAGGTTAAGGTGACACTAACTTGAAACGGCGAATAGGACAATGAGAAAACTGCCTCCGCTCTGATAAAACCTTGAGAGGCCTTCGTGTGCATTCGAAACTCGTCACCAACCTCGGTGAGTAGTAGACTCAGATGTAACATTCCTGACCTACGCCGATCTGGCTCTGAACACAAACCCCATGAAGGATTGTGTCAACCCTACAATGGCCTCCCTACTTGCATATACAACCATGAAATCACGAGAGGCGACTATATACAGCGAATGGAGATAGGGGACATCGATTTGGATGGAAAACCTAGCAGAGAAAACGATGACGCGATAGTATTCCCAAGAAGCGGAAAGATGTAGAGATCGCCAGTGACACACAGTTGGTAACAGATGCATCACACCGAGTGAGCCAGCGGTAAACCAGCGAGATAAAGGCTTTCTGAGTCAAGTCGGGGAGAAGCACTGTTCAAGATGACCGGCCACCTGAGAAGTTGGAATTGTCAGAAGTGAAGAGGAAAGTCAACGAACTCTATTAGTTCGTCAAGACAAAAACCAATATCCACCTCAGGATCAAGCAGCTGGTCACAAACATCAAGTCCGCCGTTACAGCCGCAGAACGCGGACAAAAGGAATAGAGGTTTAGAGCAGAAAAAGCCGAAAAGGCATTGATCCCGGTGAATGCAACCGCCGGTTCACAGGAGACGCCTAGGAGCAATCCAGCCACTCGCTCGGAGAAAAGAACGAGGGATACACCAGGAGAACATGAAGATCATTAAAAGCAGTAAAGCTACAATGAGTGCGTTAGCGAGCAGTATAACGGCAGTAAAAGGCGCACCGTGAAAAGCCAAGAGGAGAAGAATACAGCATGTAAGAAGAGGAATAGAAAAAGAAAGGAACCGAAGAAGAAAGAAAAACGACGGACAGGTTCGAGGGTGATGCTCTAGTCACTGAGGCAAGTAACAAGACAACTTGCGCGGTGATTCTCAGGAGAGTGAGGGAGTATCCAGAGCTGAAGGAGCTGAGTGAAAATGTGGTGAGAGCCAGGCGCACCCAGAAAGGTGATATGGTCTTTGAGCTCCGTCAATAAAGACCCATCGTTCAAGAGTTCGGTCTGCTGGGAGCTCGTCGCGTAGTCGCTGGGCAACGAGGCAAGTGTTAGAGCCTTATCCCAGGAAGCATTTATCGAAGGTAGAGAACTGGATGAGATCACAACAGAAAATGACGTGAGGGGTACACTGTTGTCGCAATGCAACCTGGAAGAAGCACCACAGTCCATCCGACTGATGAAAGCGTACGGAGGTATGCAAATAGCGACGATCCGATTACTAGCCGAAACAGCCAAAAAACTCGTCGAGGTTGGAAAGGTCAAGGTGGAATGGTTGGTCTACACGCTGGAACCGATCCCTCGGGAGACAACTGCAAAGGCCCGGGCAGGTTCGAACATTGCAGGAAATGTGGTGAAAAAGGTCACTTTAGCATGCACTGCTAAGGACACCTAGGTACATGCAGTGCAAATCGGAGGATGCTAATGCCCATACGACGGCAGGCGAACCTCAATCATAAGGCAGGAGAACCTCAATCATTGCGACGCCGCACAACAACTGTTGTGGCAGTCAAAAACAGAAACAAAGTGCGAAGTTGCGATCATTACAGACGTTCCTCCCGATAACGGTAGCAGACAGAGCAGAGGTGACGGCAATCTAAGTAATGGGCCGATTCCCTATCCAGTAAGTAGTCGAACGCTCAAACGAGGCTTTCGTGTTCGTTAAAATTAACGGAATCTTCGAGTTCAGCTGTTACGCCTTCCCCGAGGTGGAAACTGGAGCAGTACACCCAGATGCTGGATGTGCTAACCGACAAGCTGATCGGTCGAACGCCAGTAATCATCGGTCTCCTCCAATACATAGACCGTGAAGTGGAGTAGCAGATACAGTTTGCTGGAAACTACGGCGAAGCTCGACGTAAGGCTTTGCAACGACGGTCTCGCTAGAGCCAGAGAAGTTGTGCACTATGGCAGAGGAGGAATGGAGAACGTAGGTGGAAGACGAAGCATTTCGACAAGGATCTTTTCGCTGAAGCACTCCGAGCAGCAAGCGGTGCTCCAAATATAGATGCAGGTGAGCTGACAGAAGCGTTGGCAAGAGCGTGCGACGCAACTATGCTTAACTATGAGAAAATTGCAGTCAATGAATCAGCGACGTCATGCATACTGGTGGAACGACAGACTCAGCACCCTCCGTGCAGCCTACTTAAGAACCAGAAGACGCGTGCACTGAATTAGATCGGAAGCCAGCATGGAAGAGCGTAAGGTGATCTACCGGCTGGCCAGAGCCGCATTCAAACGGTAGATAGCGACATGTTAGTCGAACTGCTACAAGGAGTTGTGGCGGGAAGCTGACGCAAATCCCTGGGGCAACGCCTATCGAGTAGTGATGGCGAAGATCAAGGGCGCAGTTACCCCAGCTGAAATGTGCCCTGACAAACTGAAGGTCATAGTGGACGGTCTCTTTCCTACTTATGTTCCTACCGCGTGGCCGCCCACACCGTACGCAGATGAAGCTGAAGAAAATGCCGGTATCCTAGTTTCTAACGCCAAGCTGAAAACGATTGAGAAAGATTGCGAAAGTATTGAAGCTTAATTAAGCTCCTGGTCCAGATTGTATCCCTAACGTAGCGCTAAGGGCAGCAATCTTGGCGTTCCCAGATATATTAAGGACAGCGTAGCAGAAGTGTTCAGCAGAAGGCTGCTTCCAATTCATATGGGAGGTGCGGCAGGCTGACGATCTACACGGAAGGCGAGAACGGATTTGCCGAAAAGGCAGTTTGGATTCCGTAAGAAGACTTCGAAGATGGATGCTATGCAGACAGCCATCGCGTGCGCGGAGAAAGCGTCCAAGCAGAAGAGGAGAGGCAATCGATACTGCCCAGAGGTACCTATAGGTGTTAAGAACGTGTTCAACAGTGCCAGTTGGGAGGTATTGCCATAGCCCTACATAGAATGCGGGTCCCCGAATATCCGTGTAAAGTTCTGCAAAGCTACTTACAGAACCCGGTACTGGCTTACGACATAAACCAGGGACGACGGGAGTTCCACAGGGATCCTTACTTGGTCCAACACTATGGAATATGATTTACGACGAAGTGCTAACCTTGTTACTGCCGAATGGAGTCGAGATCGTCGGGTTCGCAGATGACGTCGTTCTTGCGATAACTGGCGAGACTGCGAAGGAGGTGGAGATGCTGACGGCGGAATCGCTAGACACCATTGAACCGTGGATGACTGGAGTCAAGCTGCAGTTGGCTCATCACAAAACGAAGGTGGTGTTGGTCAGCAACTACAAGGCAGTTCAACAAATTTTTAGATCAACGTCGGAGGACACGCAATCCAATCGAAGCACGCTTCAAAGCACCTCGGAGTAATGGTCACTGACAGGCTAAACTTCAACAGCCACGTAGACTATGCCTGCGAAAAGGCAGCGAAAGCAGCTTACACTGTAACTAGGATCATGACAAAACTTGGAGGAACAAGAAACAGTACGAGGCGTCTTATGGCGACCGTATCATCGTCCATACTGAGATACGGAGTCCCGGCTTGGGCTGCAACATTGAGAACCAAACGTAACCGAGAGAAGCTGGCAGGTACGTTCCGGCTCATGGCTGTATGGGTGGCGGGTGTCAACCGCACTCTATCGTTGGAGGCAGTGCGTTATCGCCGGGATAATCCCCATCTGCATCACTCTGGCTGACTTAAGCAATGTGAGGAATACCATCAGATTGGATACGATGACCAAGTGGCTGCAGGAGTGGAATAACTCGAAGAAAGGAAGGTGGACCCACAAGCTCATTCCTGAAGACCAGAGAGCTCCGGGCTGCGATCGGAGTAGGCTAGATCCTGCATCGGGGACTAGATCGAGTAGAGCGGGCGTAGTGTAGTATCGGTAATAAGTCGTCAGGTCTCCTGCAAACAGGAATTGCGGAACCGACCCTGTCACTTGGTCGTTCAACGTCCAGTCGCAGTATACTGAGTAAACCACCGAGGTCTAGCTGGGTAATTCGCGAAACAGCACCGGCAAATGATCGTCGGGGCGCCTGTGATGTTTCACTCCACCGGAATCGCAGGACCGACCTCGGCATCTGCATCGGTTCGGGGAAATCTTCGCCGAAGTAGGATAGATCCACCGCCGGGGACTACTCTGAGTAGTACGTAGCGTATCACCGGCTTGAGTCGTTGGAGCGCCAGTGAACCGGAAGCTATCCTCCAACCGGAATCGCTAGACCGACCTTGACATCCAACTGGTCTACCAGGAGAGCTCGAACAGCAGCAGCGAAGAACGAGTCGCCGTAGAGCAATGAAGTGCACATGAGCGTCCAGTAGAAGTTCAACAGGGCTGAGACGCGATGCGTCATTGCACAGAATGCTGTCCAAAGCCCTGGCGAGATCTTAAACTTTCAATTGGGCAACACGAGTAGTCGCAGATACACCGTAGAAATGTCGTTGTGAGCAGCGTTTTTGATGACATAAAGCATCATCAGCGAACTAGCAGAACAGCTAGGCTGAAACTGATGAAGTGCATGAGCACGGCCGTCTCACCGATGAAGTTGCGTGATGTAGTTCCGGGACAAATCGAGGCACAAGCTAGAAACTAGAAGCTAGATGCTGGAAGCTACAAGCTAGAAGCAAGAAGCTCGAAGCTAGAAGCTACAAGCTAGATGCTAGAAGCCAGAAGCTAGAAGGTTGAAGCTAGAAGCTGTAAGCAAGAGGCTAACACCTTGAAGATGTAAGCGAGAAGCTGAAAGCTAGAAGCTTGAAGTTAGAAGTGAGATGCGAGAGGCTAAAAACTAGAAGCTAGAAACTAGAGGCTAGAATCTAGAAGCTAGTAGCTGGAAGCTAGTAGCTAGAAGCTAGAAGCTAAAACCTTGAAGCTGGAAGCGAGAAGAAGAAAGCTAGAAGCTAGAAGTGAGAAGCAAGAAGCTAGAAGTTAGAATTTAGAAACTAGAAACTAGAGGCTAGAAGCTATAAGCTAGAAGATAGAAGCAGGAAGTTACAATCTAGAAGCTATAAGTTAGAAGTGAGAAGCTGAGAGCTAGAAGCTAAAAGCTAGAAGCTAATACCTAGAAGCTAGACCCTAGAAGCCTAGATGTAAGAAGCTTGAAGCTAGAAGTGAGAAGCGAGAAGTGAGAAGCTAAAAGCTGGAATCTAGAAGCTAGATGCTAGCAACTAGAGGGTAGAAGCTGGAAGCTAGAAGCTAGAAACTAGAAGCGAGAAACTGAGAGCTATAAACTAGAAGCTAGAACCTAAAGCCTAGAAGCTAGAGGCTAGAAACTAGAAGCAAGAAGCTCGAAGCTAGAAGCTAGATGCTAGAAACTGGCAGCTAAAACCTTGAAGCTGGAAGCGAGAAGCTGAAAGCTAGAAGCTAGAAGTGAGAAGCGAGAAGCTAGAAGCTAGAATCTAGAAACTGGAAACTAGAGGCTAGAAGCTAGAAACGAGAAGCTAGTAGCTGTAAACTATAATCTAGAAGATATAAGCTAGAAGCTATAAGCTAGAAGCTATAAGTTAGAAGCTAGAAGCTGGAAGCGAGAAGCTGAAAGCTAGAAGCTAGATGCTAGAGGCTTGAAGCTGGAAGTTAGAAGCTGGAAGCGAGAAGCTGAAGACCAGAAGCTGGAGGTGAGAGGCTGGAAGCTAAAACCTAGAAACTGGAAGCGAGAAGCTGAATGCTAGAAGCTAGAAGCTAAAATCTCGAAGTGAGAAGCTATAGGATAGAAGCTAGAAGCTAAAACCTAGAAGCTGGAAGCGAGAAGCTAAGAGCTAGTAACTAGAAGCTAGAATCTAGAAGCTGGAAGCGAGAAGCTGAAGGCTAGAAGCTAAAGGTGAGAAGCTAGAAGCTAGAAGCTATAAGCTAAAACCTAGAAACTGGAAGCGAGAAGCTGAAAGCTTGAAGCTAAAAGTGAGAAGCGGAAGCTAGAAGCTAGTAACTAGAGCCTAGAAGCTATAAACTATAACCTAAAAGTTATAAGCTAAAAGCTAGAAGCTAGAAGCTAGAATCTGGAAGCTAGAAACTAAAACCTTGAAGCTGGAAGCGAGAAGCTAGAAGCTAGAAGCTAGAATCTAGAAGCTAGAAACTAGTGGCTAGAAGCTAGAAGCTAGAATATAGAAGCTGAGAGCTAGAAACTAGAAGCTAGAAGCTAAAACCTAGAAGCTAGACCCTAGAAGCTTGATTCAAGGAGCTCGAAACTAGAAGCGAGAAGCTAGAAGCAGGAAGCTAGAAGCTAAAACCTAGAAGCTGGAAGCGAGAAGCTGAAAGCTAGAAGCTAGAAATGAGAAGCGAGAAGCGAGAAGCAAGAAGTGAGAAGCTAGAAGCTGGAATCTGGAAGCTAGAAGTTAGATGCTAGATACTAGAAGCTAGAAGCTAGAAGCTGGAAGCTAGAAGCTAGTGGCTAGAGCCTAAAAGCTAGAAACTATTAGCTTAAAGCTAGAAGCTAGAGGAGAAGCTGGAAGCTAGCAGCTAGAAGCTAGAAGATGGAAGCTAGAAGCTAAAACCTAGAAGCTAGAATCTAGAAGCTGGAAGCGAGAAGCTGAAGGCCAGAAGCTAGAGGTGAGAAGCTAGAATCTAAAAGCTAGAAGCTAAAACCTAGAACCTGGAAGCGAGAAGCTAGAATCTCGAAGTGAGAAGCGAGAAGCTAGAAGCTAGAATCTAGAAACAATATGCTAGAGGCTAGAAGTAGAGATGGTCGGGTTTCACTTTTTTCAAACTTGAACCCGACCCGTACCCGACTTATTTTATTTCTTCAAACCCGGACCCGACCCGAACCCGAGACAATAATTGAAAAGCAAACCCGAACCCGACCCGAACCCGAAAAATTTTCGCTGTTCAAACCCGAACCCGACCCGAAACCCGAAAAAGTTTTCTAAAAGAAACCCGAATAAAACCCGAGCTCGAAAAGATAATAAATTCATTGTTTCCGATGCACAGAAACGCTTTCAGGTTGTTACTCTGTTCACAATTTTAATCGAACCCGACTAAACCCGACTTTTTTTTAAGCCCGAGCCCGACCCGCTCCCGATAATTTTGTAGCCTTCAAACCCGACCCGAACCCGAACCCGAAAAATTGTAAATTTTCAAACCTGAACCCGACCCGAACCCGTCGGGTTCGGGTTCGGGTCGGATTTCGGGTTTGAAAACCCGAGACCCGACCATCTCTAGCTAGAAGCTAGAAACTAGAGGCTAGAAGCTAGAAGCGAGAAGCGAGAAGCTAAGAGCTAGTAACTAGAAGCTAGAAGCTAGAATTTAGAAGCTAAAAGCTAGAAGCTAGATGTTTGAAGCTAAAAGCGAGAAACTAAGAGCTAGAAACTAGAAGCAAGAAACTGGAAGCTAAAACCTAGAATCTAGAGACTAGAAGCTAGAAACTAGAAGTTGAAAGCTAAAAGCTAGAAGTTAGAAGCTAGAAGTTAGAAGCTAGAAGTTAGAAGCTAGAGGCTAGAAGTTAGAATCGAGAAGCTAGAAGCAAAAAGCTGAAAGCTAGAAGCAAGAAGTTAGAAGCAAGAAGGTGGAAGCTAGAAGCTAAAACCTAGAATCTAGAAGCTAAAAGCTAGAAGCAAGAAGCTCGAAGCCAGAAGAAGAAGAAAACCCCAACCATTTAAATTTCCCCCTGCGAAAATCCTTGACCTTTGCCGCCGTTACGGCTTTTTAAACCTGAAAAAAACCAAAGCCGAAGAAAAGTCCCTTTTTAACCATTAAACGCACGAAATTATCGCAGCGAAAAGGGAAATAAGCATTCTGAATGGGAAAATGATTCCAGACGTAATTCCAGACCGGCTTGCGGAAAGAGAAAGCGAACCGAAAGTTTTTCCGTTTTCATTCCGGTTTTTATTGCTCTGTGTACATGTGTAGCTATATCAGCACGCCGCAAGCCCTAACCCTGGGAGTCAACTAATAATGGAAAATGTCTTCCGCTTCGCTAAGTCTTCATACCGCAGAATGGTTCTGCTCTTTGGAATGCGGCGGCGGCGTCTCAAAGAACGATAGGGACATCACCGGAGACGGTCGAACACAATCTTGCGACTTAATGAGCAGCCATAAAGAAGGAAAGTTTTTCTTGTCTGCCGCGGCGGCTTCGGTTGGTGGCCGACCACTGAAGACTCCGGAATGGTTGTTCGACCTGTCCCCAATGTTCAACCTGGACCGTGATGCCAAATTCTGAATGGGATTCGTTAAGCTCGATTTATGATTAACGATTTTAATGTGAATGAACGTAAGCTAGTTGTTTGGGCCATTTGACAGCTGTTCGAACACGCCTTTTCTCTATCAACCTAGATAGATGTGTGGTGACGGTAGTGGTTAATCCAACTGACTAAAAATTATACATCGGAGCAAAAGCCTACATAATAGGAAACTGAAACTTATTTGAAACCTGAATCCAAAACAGATCCAACCTGTTTTGTTTATCGTAATGATCGACTGGATTGAGCATGTGGTAAAGTTGCAAACATCATTCACAGGCGTATAAAACATCAACTTTTTTCGTCATTTGAAACCAAGGTTTTTGAAACTTTGGGTGTTTCTGTTGAAACACAGCTTGGTAAATATATTTTCATTGCTGCCTGCTTGCCTTTTCAATGCGCTGGACAACAAGTTAATTTCCTTCAAACTGATTTGCGGAAATTTACTCGCAATAAGTCAAACATTTTTGTCATTGGTCACTTTAATGGCAAACATCGGTTATGAAATTTTTCGCGAAGCAATTTCAACGGCAGAAATTTATTTGTTGAGTGCATTTCAGGATATTTTTCAATTCAATACCCTAATAACCCTACTTGTTTTGCCATCTTAAAAACCCTTTAACGATTGATTTGGTCTTAATCGACCCTAGCCACCTAACCGATCTTTGTAGCCAACTGGTTTCTAACGCTAATTTTAATTTTGATTTGGTGAAAATATGTGCCATATTCTCTTTAAATTTATTTCTGTTGAAGATTTTGCTATTTTAAGAATTCTAGGTCACGAATTTGGCAACACTGCATCCCGTCCACACCGTTTAATAAATCGTCACACACCTGTGTGGTTTAGGCAGTAACGTGGAAGACATTCTTCCAAAAATTGTACCCATTATAGAAGCGTTGCAAGAAACATCCCATTAATTTGATTTATTCTGCACCACTGTACGATGGCAGCAATGCAGAGACTGCATTTGAAATTGTTCCAAACTAGAATTTAAACCGCGCAATTCGGTAACTCAGAGGTATCTAATTTGATACCTTTCCCAGAAAACTTTGCCACTGCTACATACCATACTTTGATCATCACAGTTCCGTGGTCCCCAGTGGTAGATATCCCTGTCATTAAAGTAAGCCGATTGGCTTCAATTATGAAAGCCGGATAGCTGTCTCTGATGTCTCGATTAATGCGAAAGCCTATTGTAGCAGTGTACGCCGAACCCTTCTGGTTCCGAACCCGTGTGCGGCGTCCAGATTATGGCAAATATTGGTATTGGTCTTACATCAAGCGGACAATAACAACGCAATAATAATCCCATTCACCGAACCGTGAAAAGTTGCATCTAATCTGCATACACGTTCCTGCTTCAGCAACTTTGCGAACAATAATGCGAGAGAATCTCCCTGGCAGACGACACCATAGAGCTAAGCGAAAGGGATGCGGCCTCCTTCCAGCCTCAACGACGGGGCCTCCTTCCCAGTGGCTAACCCAGAGTTTCCCAACCGGTGGTCCGCGGACCCTGAGGGGGCCGTGAAGACTTCTCAGGGGGTCCGCAAAGCCGTTGTAAATGAGTGCCATTTTTTTTTTGCAAGAGGTCATTGTTAGTGGAATATTACTGACTTAACAATTGTAATGCATTTCTGTCAACATGAGATTACAAGTATAACTTTACCTCACCAGATTTGTATTTTTTCTGTGCAAACTAGAATACTAAATTAACTTCATTGAGATTCTTCATTGTTTCCACTCAAACCATTGGCAGAATCTTCTCGAATCTAATAACAGGTTTTTTTTTAAGATTTTCAGCTGATAATGATAGTAGTAATTCATAAAAAATACGAAAATTCTGACAAAATTTTTGAAGAGGTTATAGTTAAATTCTTACAACGGCTGTCATCTGGCTCATTGGAAATGTTTTTAAGAATATTCAAAGTGGCTTGCAGAGGATAATTCTTCTCATATTTTAACTACAAATTTTGTAAAAAATACGACATTTCTCTAATAAGTCTTGATTGCAGGTACTCCTGTTAATATTTTTAAAAATCTTTTGGGGGTAGATATAGTTGAAATTTCCTCATCCAACTGATGTCTTGTTGGATTTTGATATGATCATGTAGAAATTTGTTATTGAACCCTTAGTAAGATTTTTGATAGATTTCTGGCAAGATTTTTGATCTTGGAAGAATTTTTACATTATCTGTGCTGGATTACAGACAAAACTTTTGTATGTGTCTGTCAAGGATATCACTTGTAGGGGTCCGCGGAAAGTTTGTAGAAAATTAAAGGGGGTCGCAGCTTCAAAAAGGTTGGGAACCACTGGGCTAACCGAAGAAGATTTGCACTGGAGTCTAGTTCCATGTAGGGGAAAGTGGTTCGAAATGTACTCATGGGATAAAAGAGAGCATTTTATATTTTTATTTGATTTATTAATGATTTTTTAAATACTTAAAATCATTCATTGAAATCATTCCTAAAACTATGAGCTATTGCTATTCTTTGTAAATATTAATTATCACAAAAATGTGTAGCTTTTGGGGAATTCGTTATAATCACAGATCTCAAAATGAGCTTTTAATGGGTTACAATAAAGTCTAAACATCGTATTATCGGTACTCTTTCATCTATATTTAATATTTCTGGAATTAAACTTGAAGTGCATATAATTGAGTTCCAGAGTTTTCATGTGTGGGATTTCAGATATCAGTAAAAGTTTAAGGGGAAATTCCATAATGTATACTTTTCTTTATCAATTTAAGGTTTATTTTTATTTTTAGCAATCTCAATTTCAGTTTAAAATTCTTTTTGCATTCCCTAAAGTATGTCTCCTTTCAAACAAAGCCTTTTAAATTAATTCGAGAAGGTTTAAGGAGACCAAAAGAGAAGTTCCATTGCCATTATATGGGTTCATTAGAGTCGCATATCAGATTTCAGTAGACACGTTAGGTGGCTAGTTGATTTTTTTATTTTTCAATTTCTTTTTAAGATTTCTTATTTTGAACAATGACAGTTGTATTTCAAATCTGTGAAACCCTCATTATAATCCCCTTTTTTATATTACTACCCCCTTTTTTACATTGCCTTATGAAGTTCAAGAAAAGTTTAATAGTGTCCAAACTGGTTTAAGGAGAACGAAAATTGAGTTCTTATACCGTTCAAAATGTTTCTTAAGATGGCCTACAAGATTTCAGCATTAGCGTAAACAGGTAGCTAGGTGATTTTTTTTATTTATCTATTTCTTCCTAATATTCCACATGCTCAACAATGTATATTCTACATATTTCAAATTTCGCAAAAAATTATTAAAGTTCAATGATCCTTGTTGCATGGTGAGACGAATTCCATCTAGAGTGTTTTGAAATTATTGAAAATTGTTCGATTTGGATTTAATTTGTCACATGTTTTCAACATGGTAGAATAAATGTTTTACTTAGAACAATCGATCATTTCGACTCAAGAATAACTTTTGGCCAATGAGTTGTTGCATGCATTTTTTTTAAACTAGTCGACCCAACAAACCATGTTTTGTCCCGAAGTAGGCTGGTTGATAATGTGAAACAATATTCTACTAAAAAGTGTCAGTTTCCAATCCCTCTTGTTCTTAACTTTATCATGAAGTTCTTAGACTATTTTTTTTTGCGCACACATTGGAGTACTTCAAAAACCTAACAGTGAAAGATTCATGTATATCACATAAACACCAGACAAAAAAAATAAAATAAAACATTGCGGATTCGCACTTAGAAATGTTTTAACAACAAAAATTCGCCAGCAGTTCGTTGAAAGATTACATCCATCTTTCGAAAGCTTTTCACCAGATCGTATGTTCAGAGCAGGAATATATGACGCACTCGCCAAGAATATCATCAAAAATATTGTTAGCTATCAAATGGAAACTGTTATGAATATTTCAAGAAATTGTCTAAAGGGCGTTTGGGCTTATTGGTTTCAATTATCAAAATCGCCAGAAACCTTGTCAAGCATTCGTCCAATTTTTTCGTCGAAATCTTACAATGATTTCTTCTACAGATATCAGCCAAAAATCTCTTTAAAAAGCTGGCTTACAGATTCGGCAGGATTCTGCCAATGGTTTGAGTTGAAACATTGAAAATTTTGCTGTTTTTTTCTTGTGAATATTAGGATTTCGATGAGAAGTTGACAACTGCAAATTCTTTAAAATCAGGCCAAAAATATGCCACGAGTATTCTCAAGAAGACAGAATTTAATTAAAAGGTATCAAAAATCAGCAAATCGGTTATGATCCTGTCTTGCAAAACAAGAGCATTCCTCATATATATTCATCAAAACCAAGAAACACGATGATGCATCTCTGCGGCTTGTTGGGGACTGCGGACCACCAGTTTGGAAATTCTACTTTATAAAAATATACAGCCTATGTAGTGCTTATTCAATGTTTGTACTTTTCAGGCATAGAAGCATTGTTGGTGCAGGGGGTTTAAGCGATGACAATGCTATTATTAGGCGTGTCTGCATTTGTAGTGCTGTTATAATGCTGATTTGGAACTTACTTTTAGTGCTTGGGGAATATAAATATAATTAACTGGTATCCGAAAGGATTTTCAGAGCAGTTTGAAAGGGGAAAATACCAGATATCAGTATTAGCGTAAAGAGGGAACTAGTTGAATTTTCAATGTTTCTATTTTCTCTTATTGTTTCTAAGGTTGAACAATGCATATTCTGTTTCAAATCTCATCTAATCCAATTTAATTTCATTATTACTCTGTCTTCCATTATGACCCTTTTGACCATTCCGATGAGGATCAGATTGAATTTATTATAGCCCAAGAGGGCTTCAGAGGTCAAAATTCCAGGTTCGTTCAAAGAGTTTCCCACAATGGGCGAACCAGATACTAGTAGGGAACTAAATGGAATTACATGATTGTACACTCCTGTATATTCCTTCTACGAATTGTATTCCAAATTTCCTCAAATCTCTTTAAACTCCAGTATGGCTTTCCCCTTTATATTCTGATCTTCATTTCTACACCTCCTTAGATTATTGAGAGTTGATTGATGTCCAAGAGGGATAAAATTGAGCTCCAAAGCCATTTAAGGGGTTTTCTAGGGAGGAGCATACAAGATTTCAGTTGGATTATGGGTGAAGGTTGGCTGATTGTATATTTACTAGGTATTTTTTAACATCAATCACTTTTACTAATTCTAATTTCAACCCATGTATGCTAAAAAACCTATTTTACACTTGCCTTCCACACTGACCACCTCACAACCTCCAATGAGGCCGTGGAGGCTAGTTAAGACAAAATGGATTTTGGGAACAATTTCTAGGAGAATTTTTTAGGTCACAGCATTGGGTTTTATTAGTAATGGACCCCTTAGTAGCTGAAATTAATTATCGACGCTTTTCCGCAATAATATATAAGACGGATTTACGTTTTGTGCAGCTTTTCAACAAATACTATGTCTTTACTTCATAGTACGCACATAAAACAACCAAACTCAATCGATTTTTCAAGCGAAATAGACATTTGGAAAACTGTTGTCCTTAAGACCCCGGCTGTGTCCACAATAAAAATGTTAGCAAATATGACGTTTCCTATTATGGACCCTCTGTTTGATTCCCATGTAATCCGGCTCGCTGCTGACGCACTTTATATGGACCCATCTGGGATTGCTAATTATGGACCCTCTTATGTGGTTTCATTTGCAACACTGTTCAAATATATATATATAATAAATAAATAATATTATTTATGCACCTTAGACCAAATGTTTTGCCTGAAAATGCTGACTCGCAATGCAAACGAAGTTCTTCCTGTGAATTTTTATAGGAATAAGGTTGTGGACTTCGCATCCGCCTTCTCGGGATAACATTCCAAAAGAAATAGCAACAAGTTCGCAAACTTTCACTCGCGAGTAACCGAACAAGGTGTGATTTATTATGGTTTTGATGGATGAATCAATAGTATATCCATCAAATCCCTTGAAAACCTGAAATCTTAGAGAGGGCAGCGCATTGAGAAAGCCCGAAGCAATACCAGTTTTTTTCTTGTTTTCTTTTTGTTTGTTTGTTTGTTTGTTTGTTGATATGGCCCTAGCAAATTAGTCGGTTTCGTGTCTCGTTGTTTATTTTTTCGTTCTTTCGGCTTGCGCGCATTTTGCTGGGCATTGCTTCGTTAAGCCCAAGTTTTAGTGTTCTTGTTTTATGTCATCGGAGCAATCTTTTGCATGAAGAGCAGATGTATTATTTTTCTCTCGTCTCCAGAGTGATTTCTTTCTAAGTTAGTTTGTACACATTAAGTGAAGCTGAAAGTGCATTCTGGCTGCTCAGTCGCGGATGAAGGATCAATTGGATCAATTGGCGAAATTATGAAATTTGTGAGTAAGCCCTTACATTTTTTTCACAAAACCTTTTTCCTTTACCTGTATTTTTGTTATTAAGAAAGGACTTTGAATGGTTCTAGACTGTAAGTGAAGATTTGCAAAAGGTTGTTTTTATTCAACTAACTTTGAATGGTTCACCACTGTAAGTGTTAGCATAATAGTGTTCTGTGATGGTCCAGCCAATCGAGTTTTTCTTTTCTTTTTCTTATGAGTAAAATATGATAACACATACTTTCGTCCTGACAGCTATAGGAATTTTGCGTTTAGTTATTTGTTCAACAAACTTTCAACCGTTCGTCACTTCATATGTCGACAATATTTTATTCTACATAATTTTTTTTTTATATCAGTTAAATTTATTATATTTATAAGCATGTTTATATCCTACAGTTAATCGTTCATCATGGTCTAATCGCTTATCAAAGTTAATCCTGTGACCTAACGATCCTCCCCACAAACAAACATCCCTCTTAGTAACCTTTGTGGAGAAGCAGAGTAAAACACGGTCTCCAAATACCAAAGGTTACATACTAATATTCCTTTCCCCAATCCCACCTTGCAGTCACGTGGCCAGCGCCGTTATTGACCATGTATAAATGGAGGCACTGAATTATGCACACTGAAGAAGATTATGGCCAATCCCAGCCGAACTTCTAGTTGATTCTTTGTGCATCTTTACTGACTTCGGACAATCACGGAATAGCAACCATTGATATGTGTAGTCAGTCTAAGCTAAGCTAAAAACCCTTGAAAACCTGAAATCCTAGAGGGGAAACAGCTTTTATCCCAAAAGAGCAATTGCCACTGAACAGCTCCAAACACGTTCACGAATCACTTTAGCTTAGTTTGCTCGCGAAAACGACAGATGCGAGTGAATCAGTACTCTGATGCTCGCAAGCGTTTTGTTTTGTTTTTAACCCGGTTCAGCTGACTTCCCATCATCTGTTCAGTTTACCCATTTAGATTCAATCGACCGGTTAATTCACAATCTCCTTTCTCCCTCTATTATCTTAATTCTTCGTGATCCGCTCTGGCAAGCTCGTCTATAGGCCTCTGCACTGTTTTGATTTTGCATGGGATTTTGACTTTTACTGGCCTTGTTATTTACAAATTTCATGAGAGAGTGAAAGAGAGAGGCACATTTTTGTGCAGAGCCCCATAGCAAATACTTCTTGTGACAGCTCGCTCGGTTTGGTTGAATGATGGAGTGGGATTTCCCAGAGAATTTGTTTATTTTAGAGAAGCGCGAATTCTGAAACCACAGGTTCCAATCTAACCGTCAAACGTGGTTCCAATCGAGCAAATTCAATAAGACTCAAAGAGATGTTACGCAAAAGAGACGATGGATGTGTGTTAGTGAAAAGCGATACAAAAATGACGTCATTGATAACCTTGGTTTCTTATGGCGACTGATATGATGACACGCACACTAAAATTTTGTTTGAATGACTTCAATTGTTGATAGTCATTGCAAATATTGTTCATAAACAAAGTCAAAATCCTCTCCGCGTTTCTCTAGTATAATCATATTCTCTGGGATTTCCATGCGCGTTTCTTGATTCAAAGCGATAACTGCACTGATGCAATAAGTTACACATATCCGAATAGATGAATACCATAATTTCATTGACAGTAATGTATGTATTCGTTTTTCAATTCTTCTTCTTCTTGGCATTATACGTCCTCAGTGGGACAGAGCCTGCTTTTCGACTTAGTGTTCTTATGAGCACTTCCACAGTTATTAACTGAGAGCTTGCTTTGCCAAAGTTGCCATTTTCGCATTCGTATATCGTGTGGCAGGTACAATAATACTCTTGCCCAGGGAAGTCAATTTCCATAACGAAAAGATCGTGGACCGACCGGGAATCAAACCCAGACACTTTCAGCATAGCTTCGCTTTGTAGCCGCGGACTCTAACCACTCGGTCCCAATTCTCAATATGAAGATGAAATAGACATTTTTCTTGTATTAACCTCATAATTAGAAAAAAAAAATAACTTTGGACTCCCTGAAATAATCTATATCTGCATTTCTGATTCAAAACAGAAACAGAACTGTTGTTGAAAACTCCTGTAAAAAATCATGTTAATATAAAAACTGTTCTGAAACTTTTTTATAAACTTGTATTAACATGATTTAACTCTTATTGAATGATACTGGATTTGATCACATTTTTTTAATGAAGCTCACCCTGCTCCATAAGAATCCGTCAAGCTACAAAATGTCCTCAAGTAACAATATCAGGCAATTTCGGGCTGTTCGGTGAGGATGAAATATTTCACTAGTTGCACTGAAAATCTGTGAAATCAATTATCGACCAGCTATATTGCCAACCATAACTTTAACCAAAATTGGTGCTGTTTCAAGTGAAGAAATTAAACAGAATAAAAACAAAGTGATAATGGACATCCAAAATAAGTGATGCTGATTGATATTCGTGTAATAATTGCAGTGAATTCTCTGTTTTAGAATTCCAATAAAATTAACGTGTGTAAAAAAGAAAATCAAAATGTTTTATTTCGCAATCACCGTTAAGTGCTTTTATTCCTATCATTTCAATGAAATGTTTAACCCGTTCGCGTCATTAATTTGTGTAGGTATATTTAGAATGAAGTATGCGCTTCGAAATGATTAAAATAATATCATGTCATGGAAATCCGAAAGGAAAAGGGAAAACACAGAACTTTTGTAAAAATATATAAATTCAATCGGTGAAATGCCAATAGAATAACAAAAAAACCACAGCAGATCTGTAGAAAAATCACCGAACAGCCCAGTGGAACCTCGAAAAACAATCAACAATTGCACAGAAAATCTGTACTGTAAAACTGCTTTCGACAGTTGACATTTTTCAAGATTTACAGATCGTTCGGTGAAGTAAAAAACCACCGAACGGATTACCGAAAAATCTGCTGTTGAGAATTCGGTGAAATTTCACAGATTTCTGTGATTAATTTTCAGTGTGTAGGGGCTGTTCATTAATTAGATAAGATTAGATTAGATAATTTGATAAAAGTTTTTGCACGAAAACTTAAAATAATTGGCATTATGCGTAAAACATCTTAAAAAAAT
This sequence comes from Aedes aegypti, assembly GCF_002204515.2. Lineage (NCBI taxonomy): Eukaryota > Metazoa > Arthropoda > Insecta > Diptera > Culicidae > Aedes > Aedes aegypti. Next base: position 98,068,689 of record NC_035109.1, on the reverse strand, counting down.
TCCCCCACCCCCGTACAATCCTTACGTAATTGATGGATGACCCCTTATCTGGATGAAGCTAAGGACTAGCACAAAAAATCTGACAACAGCTAATCTCAAAATGCTTCTTTGGATGGAGTTTACCAGACTCCAGCATTGACCTCAACAGCAAAATCCGAAAATGTTACAAACACACTTTAACCATTGTGGATATACACGTTCTAGAATTGAATATCCGATAACAGTCGATCTCAGGATGCTTCTTGGATGGAGTTTACCAAGCTCCCAAATGTCCTCGACCAACAAAATCAGGACATATTTCAAACTTTCTCCACTTAACGTGAATTTAAACGTTCTATCACTAAGTATCTGTCAACAGCTGATTTGGATGTAGTTTACCAGTCTTCAAAATGGCATCGAGCAACAAAATCAGGAAATATTCCTATGGAGCTTATCTGGCTCCACAAATGTGCTAGCTCAACCAAATCAGGCAATATTGCAAACACGCTCCACACAATGTAAATGTATACATTCCATCACTGGAATCTGAGAACAGCTGATTTTGAAATGGATGAAGTTTATCAGACTCCAGAAATATCATCCAGTAACAAAATCAAGCAATATTCCGAACACTTTTCACGCAACATGGATTTCCACGTTGTATCACTAAATATCAGGCAACAGCTGATTTCGAAGTGCATAATTGGATGAAACTTATTCGCCATTCAACGGACTAGCACCAAATTTCTGACAACAGCTGATTTCGAAATGCTTCTTTGGATGGAGTTTATCAAGCTCCAGAAATTTCCTCAAGCAACAGAATAAGAAAATATTCCAAACAATGCTTCTATGGATAGAGCTAACCAGGCTCCAAATGAATAGCAATCCAGAAAGAATTGCTCAAGTACAGTGCATCGACTGGTTTTGGTGAGTCGTCGTGGTGGGACATCCCCACGCTCCCTGAGTTACTTTCTCAGGGGGTCTGTTTGCAGATTTTCCCCTTGTAAAAAAAAAAAAACAAAAAAAAAAGCTCCAAAATGTCCTGGACAAAAAGATCAGGAAATATTCTAAATAATCTCCACTCAATGTGAATTTATACGTTGTATCACTAAACATCTGAAAACAGCTGATTTCGAAATGATTCTTTGGAAGGAGCTTACTTCCGCTTATTTCCGGAGCCTGAAATGTCTTCAAACAACAAAATCAGAAATAAAATCAAACACTCTCCCCTTGAGGTGAACATACTCATTCTTGCTCTTAATATCTGTCTACAACTGATTACGAAATGATTTTTGGAGCGGGCTATCCAGGGTCAAACTATTACAAACCAGGTAGATTCAAAATTGAATAATTAAGGACTATTTTTCTTAGTGAGTAATTGCTGGGTCTTGAAGTAGGAATAATGTAAACGTTTGTTGATAAGCTGTAAATCAGAATGTACGTAGAAACGTATTTTGTCTCAATAAGGTCTTGAAATTTCTCATAAAATATTGTTTTATTAGATAAGATGATAGAACGTGTTCTTGACACTTATTTAACAAATCTATCTGGCCGTGTGACATTTAAAGCACAGATAACAGATGTTTATGCCAGAACAAAAATTTTCTGAAAACCTGTGTAAATATTCAAATTGAAACTCCTTGCAATCACTAGCGCCGCCACACAGCGAATTGCGTCAATCAGTGGTGAATATAAGTATCGTAAAATATTTCATATTCACCACTGACATCGTCATGGGAACTTAGCGATGACAGCGCCACCACGATGTTGCTACTTGTGTTGCCATGCAAAATGACCATTGATTGGCTTACACAGTTTTACAATCGGACTTCAACGTCTGTTATCTGTGTTTAAAGCTTATTTTTGATAACGGGTCCAAGTTTCAATCTTGACACTTTTGATCATGTTTCATTTTCTTACACTGAGGTTGATCGTATATGACGTTTCAGAAGAGACACGGAAAACGAAATACACCCAAAATTTGAGTTCAAACCAAGGGATGTGACATAATCTTAAAAACCAGAACACATTGTTTTTTGGGCTTAAACCAACAAAAACATTTGAAAGTTAAGTAAAAACGTGTCTGTGTATGAAACAAAAGCATTTGGTTCTAAAATTTAGATAGAGGTTAACGAAATATCGTGTTTTCCTGTCGTAAAAGTTATGACGCTGTTTCGAGGGACGAATGGAATATTTTAGTATTTTATATTAGTATGTATCTCAAAATTTGTTTGCGCCTTACTCTAATATTTCGATTTGTCCTGTTTTTGTGCAATCTGTCCCGTTAATTTAACGTTTAGTAATAGTATTGTTTTTGAATGCTTCAGAAAAATCAGTATTTGACGATTACTTTTTCAAATCATTAACATAAGCATCGGCATAAGTAGCGTTCACACGGTTTAAAGAAAACTGATAGAGAAAAATAAAAATATTGTTTTTCAATCCATTTTAAATTAATTGTGCAGTTGAAAATCTTTTCTGTGCTGTTTTGTTATTACAAAAGATAAAGTTATAAAATGAATATTAAGCTGGTTCAGAGTTGAACGTGTAGAACTTTGTCTGAAAAACATGTAGGATTGAAAAATTGAGTTTGTTTACTTCGCTAATTTACGGCTGTTTGTATAATTTTTCGTGAAATAAAATAGGAGCAATAGGAAACATTGTAATTGTAGAGCTTTGCCATATCTCTGTAAAATGCGATTGACCTTAAGTTAGCATTTTAAGCCATCTTCCTCTATTCTTCCGAGCCAACAACGGCCAAACACTGGGTGGCTTCGGTGGAAGCCGGTTCGGTTCATGGATGGGTTAGAGGTATGCGTGCATGTATGCATTTCAGAGAAGCTAGAAACCACTTTGATATGGTCGAAGCCGCTGAAGCATAGAGCTAGAGCGCCAAAGCTGCCAGTCGCAAGCAGCACACAAACTAACGAGCAAAACATGGCAAACAACATCCAACCCCAGAACCGAGTCGGCTGCTTTCCGGTTTTAGCCATCGGACCGGAACATGAGATTCCTCGCCCGTCGTCGAAGGTCCAAAGGACAGCCCGGGTGGTGTGGGGATCAATTTATCAATTATTGAAATTTGTCGTCTAATTGTCTGTTTATTGCCATGTGACACAAAGCAAAGGCTGAAATGGATAGGTGTGCAGTCCTGAGAGACTCTTCGTCTACGGTTTCTACTTCATGTAATGGACAGGATGTGTCTCGGGCTGATGGCTTTCGTCTAGCAGAATGGAAGAACATGGCTGCTAGTGACATTCAAACGTAAATTTATAGAAATTATATTATGGCTTTTACGGTCTTGACTAAGGTTTTGATAGGCATTCTTATCATAAAGCTTCTCATAAAACAAAATGCTACAGAATTCATATGTTTTAATTCAGTTTGGTGATAGCTACTTTAATCATTTCTAATATAAGATCTAAAAAAGAAATGCTGTTTCGGTGCTAGAAATTGCATTCGCTATAGCTGCCTCAATCTCCACAATTAGCTCCTACACATTTCGACCACTTCATCGACGATATAAAACGTTTGTTCTTTGTTAACAAGGTTGTGGGTCCCATAACTCGCTTCTGCTCATAAACAGAAGGTTATGAGTTCAATTCCAGGTTTTTCCCATTTCTCGTATTTTGTAGTTATATTTTTCACTTGCTTGTATCTACCACTCTTTATTTAACACATTTAAACAATTCGTTCATAACAAACGCTAGAGCCAGAGATGGACAAGAAACCGCCTCCTAGCAGCTATGCTTTTTGAATCTAAGTATTTAAGCACTGTTACGAAGAGTCCATTAATTTGATGGAAATATTCTAAACAACGAAAATAATACCCAATACTTTCGGAAAACCAAAAAGCCTTCGCAAGTCAATCCACGGAAAATGCCAGCTAGATTCCGGCAAAATCTTGTGAAAGCATCACAGCTACCTTAATGCGTTGGCATCAGAGGGAATAATAAATGATTTTCGGAACATTTTATTGCTTGAAGCCGAGCTCCAATTAGATGTAATTTCCTACCTAAGCGCTCTTCCCCCATCTGTAGAATCCGTGGAAAGGGATTTGCACTGGTAACTCGGTCTAATTGCTTCTCATCGCGTGCTTTGGTCGTTTCGCTTTTCAGATGAACTTTACGATCTGGCAAGTTTATGATGATGCTGTAAAGGGAAACTCGTGCCGAGGAATCGAGGACTTACGACAACGACGGGGTGAGAGGACTTAATCTCTTCAACCTTTGTTCATAATCGTGCTGAAGTAATCCTCTTCCGACTCAAGTTCAAGGAGAACAGATTAGGATATTCCCGGTGGCACTTTGCATATTTGCATTCGCTTAAAATTGAATCCTCCCGAAGAAGCCCTTCATGTCAACTGTGACGAGTGGGGCTTTCCGACTGACTTGGAAAGCACACATGTAGGGGAAGATTTCCATGGGGTGGACAGCACCCAATACCGGATATTGCCGAAAAATTGAGAAATCATGATTATTTCAGAAAATAATGTTTGACTGGCTAAGTTGTCCGTTACTGGGGGATCTCCCCCTATATGTAGTGGTCAGACAGTAGGTGTTATATCCCGGTGAAAACGATTGACACTCTCCGGGGAACCATCCATTCGGTCGTCGTCGTTGTCACCGACTTCGCAGTCGACAAAACCAATTCCTAGGTATTGGTTGGCAAACAGTCAGATCGGCTGAATGTGTCGCACAAAGGTGAAGAATCGATTTCCTTTCAAGTCAAATCCCACCTCTTCTTGGTTTCTGTGCAGCGCAGGGCTTTAGTGCTTTCCAACGAGCTTGACAAGCAGCATCCCACACAGGTTTAAAACGGGGGGTTGCGACGTCCATTCGGTTGATGGAAGAACGGAAGCTCAAACACTCACCTTCATACATATGTGCACACAATATAGATGGGAAAGATTGGTTATAAGAACAAGCACTTTCCGATTATCCGTCATCGAGAGGATACAGGTACACCACAGAGAGGAGGGTGGAACTGAACATAGGAAGACTAATTTCCGCTTTGCATGGAAGGGATATGTCAACGAGGCACTCACTTCGCACTCACTGGACTGGGGATTAAGGGAATTGTCTGCCAGCTAGAATGTAGAACTATTTTGAGGTCATTGACAGTGGTGATTGCTCACAAGAATGTCGTAAGAAACTAATTGAATATACCATAAAGTGCAGAAACCTCTCCTCCAGTTCAGTGGTGGTGGTGGTCAAGATTTCAATACAATACAAGTAACGTTCAAAAACTTGTAGAACCTACCATCACCATAATCGGAACATGTTAATGATTCTTATTTCGATACGTACCTGAAAGAAAAAAGAAAAAAAAAATCATGTAGATTTATCAGATGAGCTAGAGCCCAATTAAATTTATAATGAAAAAATTTGCAATGAGTGCGTTTCGTGAGGCCCAAACAAGCGGTTTCGGTTTTCGTGTATCCGGAGTGAAATGTGTTTTTTGTGCTTTGAGATACACGTAAATGAGCATTTATTTTATTTCGCAATTTTTGAAAAACTACCTTTGTATTGAACTTTTCGATGCACTGATAGATATTTTTTTTAAATAGAAGCTACATGAATCGCAACACTCATTGCGTCGAATCCTGAACATGTAGTTTCTTAACCCTCTTACTAACAAAACTCCTTTCTGTAAAAACCATGGACATGCAGAGGTAATCCCGGTCTCTAGTAGCAATGGACATCACACTAACATTCCCATAACGCGGGTAGATCATCTTTTCGTGGTGCGTTATGGGGTAAAGATCTACCAATGAATCCTAGTCCTGATTGCGTCAAACGAAGATGACGGGATGCTATAGTAATCAAAGGAATACTTTTAGTCTTTGTTACATTTTAAACCTCGTTAAAAGTGACAAGTCTCGGTTTTCCAATAGCCGAGAATGACCATGAGTTAAGAAAAAAAAGAGTTGAAATCAATATGTTTTCTAATCTCTTATTTATTTAGCTCTCTTCTTTGAAGAAGTAAGGACTAGGATTCTGATGCATTGACAATATCGGTGTCTTTTCTTGTCTTTGTCAAGGGATCCGATTTAGACTGATAAAGAGGCGCGCCTGCGGAAAGTGTACCCACCACACTCTTCGAAGGGTTTAAACAGCGGAACCTTTCAATTAGAATCCTTTCCTGTGATCAAGTTAGGAATGACAACTGTAAAAAAAAAAACGAATACTTTATCACTTCTCGATAGTGACAAAGTAACACGACATGCACTATACAAAGGACACGGGATATACTACACACTTAATTTATAATGCCGAGTCTCGGCTAATTTAAACCGAGATCCGCACAGCCGAGTAGTCGGCAAACAAATTTCCTGGGATCTCAGCAAATAAAAGCCGAGTATCAGTAAATCGTGCTTCGTTGCTAAGCAACCGGACAATTCGTTAGCTGAGTCTCGGTTAAAATCGGGAAACCGAGATTCGCACAGCCGAGCTCGTGAAAAAAATCTAAGTGTGTACAATAGATCAAATATTGGTCGCTGTGGTATATGTTCCGAACAGAAAAAAAACATTCCGTCCCTTCTCCGATGACCGTAAGGACGTGGCCCACGCTGTTATTGACATAACTTAATTTGGAGTCCTCGAATTGTTCATTGAAGAAGTATGCTATTCACAAGCTACATCTGTAGGTTCCCTATGCAATTTTGATTATTCCGGTCAATCAAAGAGTAGCAACCATGAACCACCAATGCTTAAACTTGAGCTTAATTCAAAGTTCATCAATAAAATTTGCAATTCCATCAGAGCTACGAATATCAACGTTGCTGTAGATAGACATAATTAAAATTTAGCCCCTTCACTAACGGATAATCCACGAAATTTTCCTTCTTCTGGTAGCATGTCCGTCTCTGATTTTGATTTATCATACGAATTATTACAAATGATTGACGCAAAGTTCAAATCTGTAACTACGGCAGAAGCAGACCAAGTTGGTATGTATGTTAGTTAACCCTTAAAAGGCGTGGACGACTTTTTCGCACTCTTTTACTCATATCCTTTGACTCATTTGATTAATTCTCAAAACGTTAAATGTATGTGTAAGAGATTAGTTGCACCTCCGAATGCATCCGTACAGATTTGGATACCGGTGGCAAGTCCAGGTACATGGCCCGAACCCGAGGAGGAACAAATAACTCACAAATAACTTATACATACCATATTTTGGTATCATACTAAAAATAGGTATTGTTCAGTTGTCAATACCTCAATTTGGTATTATAATGGTATTGGAAAAAATCTTTAAAACAATTAAAAATACTTCATTCAGGTATTAGACAGCTATTGAGGTCTGCTAGAGGTATTGAATTACTATTGAAAAATTTCACTTTTATATGAAAATCCATCAAGTATTATTGAGGTATTACAATACCTGATCTAATTATCAGTTTAGTGTTCGTAGAATATGCTTGAGATATTATTTGAGGTATTTTACCTCTTATGCAGGGCTCATTCATACCTCGTTCAGGTTGTAAGTATTGGAAGTTATCTGGTATGGAAAACCTTAGTTTGGTATTCAGAAGTTATTTTCTTCTGCTCGGGAAACATAGTGAACACCTCTTATTCCACCAATGATTTTTGATAAAATTGCAATATATTTAGATTGTATTCATGTGGAAGTATATTAATATATCATGTGTCAAATCTTGCAAGCTCATTTAAAACTTTTTGACCCACTTACCCGAGGAGGAACAAATAACTCCCCAATAACTTGTGCATACCATTTTTTGGTATCATACCAAAATTAGGTATTGTTCAGTTGTCAATACCTCAATTTGGTATTATAATGGTATTGAAAAAAATCTTTAAAATAATTAAAAATACTTCATTGAGGTATTAAACAGCTATTGAGGTCTGCTGGAGGTATTGAACTACAATTGAAAAATTTCATTTTTATATGAAAATCCATCAAGTATTATTGAGGTATTACAATACCTGATCTAGTTATCAGTTTGGTGTTCGTAGAATATGCTTGAGATATTATTTGAGGTATTTTACCTCTTATGCAGGGCTAATTCATACCTCATTCAGGTATGTAGTATTGGAAATTATCTGGTATGGAATACCTCAATTTGGTATTCAGTAGTTATTTTCTTCTGCTCGGGTAGCCACTTGACATGTTCAGATACAGGAGAGGAAGTATTAGAATGCGAGCCTCGAGAACCAATCCATATCAAATGTTAATTTCCAAACTGTGACAAAGAAAATCATATTTATTCGACAAAAAATGACCACCGGAGGCTTATCTGGTCATTTTGAATAACGGTGATAATTTTTAGTTCAGCTTCCCAACCCCGGTTTAGGTTCCAAAAGGCTATTTTTAATCTTAAGCAAACAGCCATTGTGCAAAACATCAATACTTCCTTGACGACTTGTGTGGGGTAACTTGCAACCCTAAGGGGTCTATTTTGTAAATCGAGCAGTTTCATGTGACTCATCTGGAGTCATTGTCGATCAAAGTAAGCATGCATATTTCAGATGTCACCCGTCGACTCCCATAGTAATCTAGTCACATAGAGTGACAACTGTCGATAAACTCGAGTGACAGAGCCGAGTCGAGCGAAATTTTTGGTCGACAGTGACTCCAGTCGAGTCGTTTTTGATCGACTCGACTTATAAAATAGGGCCCTTAATCTGAAATGTTCGATATTTCTTGCCGCTTTTCATCCGAAACACATGAAAATGTCATATTTAACATTCATTTGTACAATTACGTTAAAATAGTTGAACTTCAGCTAATCAATCATTACTATTCGGATTATTTATTTTTTCTTCGTGAAAATTTTGATAAATTTCGAAAATTTGTATCAAAGTTGCCTTACAGCCATTGTTAATTTTCATAAAATATGATGGTAGTTATTTCAAAAGACCAAAAGAGGCCATTTCAAGACATACGTCGCTATGGTTAAAATATGTATAAAAAATATGTTATGTCAAGCATAACTTTAAGGGGCCTATTTTGTAAATCGAGCAGATTCATGTGACTCGTCTGTAATCACTGTCGATTAAAGTAAGCATGCATATTTCAGATGTCACCCGTCGACTCCCATAGTAATCCAGTCACATTGAGTGACAACTGTCGAGAAACTCGAGTGACAGAGCCGAGTCGAGCGATTTTTTTGGTCAACAGTGACTCCAGTCGAGTCATTTCGATCGACTCGACGTATAAAATAGACCCCTAAGACTACTATTGTATAAGTAGAAAAAGTTGCACAAAAACATTTGAATGGCCTTCCACTTTCGTCAAGACTTGTAATTTGCTAGAATTTTTCCGTTTAGACACCCAATATAATACCGTTTGATTTTTCAAAAGAATTAATCACTACTAATTAGTTTTCAAAGAGAAGCATGCTTTTACTGCAATAAATTATTAAATGAACAAAGAAATGTGATGTTGGTTAAGTTTTAAATAGTTAACTTAAGGTAGCATTGTGTGTTGCATGTTACTTTGAAAAATGTATGTTTTCAGTCTTTCCTGGTCCCAGAAAACCAAATTATAAAAAAAAAATTCTTGAGTTGACAGCTTCTTGAAATGGAAAAGCTTCGGTGAATTTGAACTGTTCTTGATGGAAGCAAACGACAGAATGACCTTTATTGAAAAATCAACAAGTTTATATATCTAGGGATTGCTAAGGGGGTTGTTGGGTTGCTAAGGCGCTAGCTGTTTTACTTGGAGATGAAGCGCCGCCGTATCGCTGAGGCTGACGAACTGGATGCCTACTTGATTACATAAAATAAATACCGCGTGGTATTACTTACATGGCGATTGAACACTATTTGGTTGCAAACATAGCACAGAAAATAAAAAATATTCGCCTCTGTTTCTTGATCAAAATGAGAGTGGGTCAGCGAATGTTACAAGTGTTGACACACAGTGATTGACGCTAGTAGGTGGTGTGTGTCTTTCTTGTTTTCGTTCATGGCTCGTTATCTTCCACGAACGATAAACGGCATGCGTGTTGTATGAATGCAGGCGGATAAACGGGATGAAATTTTGGCTCGTGTGTCAATGATCGTTAAATTTTCCAGCCTTGTTGAAGCTGAAAGGCCGTATCAGCATAATAAACGTGCATAGCCCTCACTCCGGAAGCACTGGTGATGATAAAGACGCTTTTTACGCGCAGCTTGAACGCGAGTACGACAGCTGCGCAAGCCATGACGTCAAAATCGTCATAGTAGATCTAAACGCTCAGGTTGGCCAGGAGGAGAAATTCAGACCGACTGTTGGAAAATTCAGCGCCCACCAGCTGATGAACGAAAACGGCCAAGCATATGGCCCATTCGTAGCACATACTTCCAGAACAGCCTTCCATACCGATACACCTGGAGATCACCTCAGAAGACAGAATCACAAATCCACGTTCTGATTGATGGGCGGCACTTCTTCGACATTTACAACGTCAGGACCTATCGTGGTGCTAACATTGACTCTGACTACTATCTGGTCGGGGTTCTGCTAAACCGCACCAAGTGCCATTTTTTCCCAAATTGAGTTTTCAACACCAGAGAACTCAAATAATCATAACCTTTCTACCATAAAAATATCAAGTAATTTGAACAGTCCCTCGTAATCTTAGATCACAAATTTTCTTTGGAAGGACACGTAAAACTGAAATTTAGTTCAGCCATAGCGAACCATAAACCAACGCACGTCATCAGGAGGAATTCATATTTCACATATAAAACTAGATTTTTCCATTTTTTTTTTCAATTCAATTCAATTTCCTTACAATTTATCCATTCTAAGCAACTCATAGAAACAGAGGCCAGTAAATCTGGGCAGCAATTGACTAATTACAATTTAATATTGTTTCGGTGGCGTTGATCTATCTTCTTTGAAATTTTATCCAGCCAAACCGCACTAAGCACTGTTTATATGAAATTCACATTTCGACATGAAGTAAAGACATTAACATGCAAGAAATAGGGAAAGTGTACCAGTTATGGCCATACTGGTTCCCTATTTGGCCACATGTGGAATTTCGACAGCTTTCGCATTTTAAATCTTTTTAAATGTTTTAACGTCAATATATATCTTAAATCTAACTTCTACAACACACAAAAATTTGAAAAAAATTGAAGGCATTCAAATAATCACGTATGGCGAAATAGGGAACCACTATGTCCATAACTGGTACAGCTACCCTAGTTACATTTGCTTGTTATATACAGTCGAAGCTCGTTATAACGACAACTTTTATAGCGACAAAAGCTCTCCATAGCGACATATTTCGGTCCCTTGAAAAATATGTTGATGTTATACCTATTCTCTATAGTGACATTTCTCTATTACGACGGTCCCTTGCGATGTCGTTATAACAAGCTTCGACTGTAGTATGTTAGTCAAACAACACATAAGCCGTAATAAAATAACCAACTAATTCAATCTGATACTGTGTGCACAATTGAGGTGGACTTGGTACGCTTTAATTGTTCTGAAAATTGCATTATCACCATAAAACCCCGTCAGACAGAGTGCAAACCACTTGTCTTAAGTTTATCACCATTCATTCAAGAAGTGAAGATGACCTAGTGGTAGCTCACTAGATTACCACTCAGAAGGAACGAGTTCGAATCCCAAAGAAAACTTTTTTTCTGTTGTTCTATCCGATGGTAATGGAAATCAAACAACTAATTTAGATTATGTGATTATTTTTCTATTGCAGTTAAACATCAGTACAGCTGAAATTATGGTCATTCCTGGTGAACACTACAAGCATTGAACTGTGAACTTGATCAGCAAAAGTGCATCAAATGGGAGCAACTTGGTGCGCTTTGGCAGAGCAAATTCATGGTTTTCTTCGATCATTAAAATCTATGTATGAACACGTAAGGACCTTGATTCAATACAAACGAATCCTTCCCGATCATAATAAGCATAAGCATAAGCATAAGCATAAGCATAGATGACCGTACAATTCGTAGTTGCTACTCCGTGATTGACCAGAACAATCGAAGTTGCACAGGGAATAAATGAATGGGGCTTGGGATTAGCTTACCATTCTTCAATGTGCACAAATCGAGAGCTCAAATTTAAAAGTCAATAACGGCGCCGGCCACGTCCTTACGGTCATCGGGGAAGGGAAGGAATGTTAGTGTGACTACCGTTGTTACTAGAGACCGAGATCACCTCTGCATCTCCACGGTTGTCATGGAGAGGATATTGGGTTAGTGGGATAAGGTAAAGATCTGGGAGTCACCAATGTTTGATGATGCGAGCCATGATATAATCACGCCTAACCGGATTCGCGAAATAATTCGATAATCGCATTAAACGCCGAACAAGTGTTCGTCACTCGCCCACGCAAGAGCAAGCGACGCGATCAATAGATCAAACACTACTAGCGATCCGCGGCGCTTTTTCATTTCTCTGAGCGAACGACGCGCGACAAGTTTGATCCTGCCCCCATCGCCCGCCCCCGCAGGAGCAAGCGTCAAGGTCGAAGGATCAAACACTACTTACGAACCGATCACTTTTTCACCGCTTCACTACCGACGCGCGACATATTTGATCCTGCCCCCATCACCCGCTCCCGCAGGAGCCAGCGTCAAGGTGGAAGGATCAAACACTACTAACGAACCGATCACTTTTTCACCGCTTCACTACCGACGCGCGACATGTTTGATCCTGCCCTCATCACCCGCCCCAGCAGGAGCAAGTGTCAAGGTCGAAGGATCAAACACTACTCTATTCAAAAGATGTTTTTATTAATGACGAAAACTGAAAATTACATGTATACATCCTAAATTATATGAAACAGGAATAATGCCGACACTTGTAGTGACGAAATATACATAGTTTGAAAATTACATATGAGTATTACTGTGCATTTTGTCTCGATATGGTACAAGTTTTAAAAAATACGTCAACATTCACAATGTCGAACAATTCAAAAGATAATTTTTAATAACGTATAAAAGAGACAAATATATGTATATTGAAATTGTATAAGAAAAAAAAACATAATGCCGACACTTATAGTGACGAACCATACAAAGTTTGTTTTAAAATTACTCAAAAGTTACGCTTTCAAGAAAATATGTGTTATCACAAGAATGAAACGAACTCACCAGTTGGTAATCCATCCTCGACTGAACACAAAACTGATACTGACAGCAAAACTTCTTGGCGTCCCGAAAACAAACCGTCTTGCTTGTGCCTTCCAAATACCTACCCAGCAAGACGCTCCAAAACAGAAAAAAAAATCTTAGGAGCCGAAAACACGCGCGAAACCGTGAGCCAAATCTATCGGACGACGCAAAACCGAACTGTCCTGCTTGGGCTTCACGAAGCACTACCCAGCAAGACGCTTGAAAACAGGAAAAAAAACAAATCTCCGGCGACGAAAACATGCGCGAAACCGTGAGCCAAATCTATCGGACGACGCAAAACCGAACTGTCCTGCTTGGGCTTCACGAAGCACTACCCAGCAAGACGCTTGAAAACAGGAAAAAAAAAATCTCCGGCGACGAAAACATGCGCGAAACCGTGAGCCAAATCTATCGGACGACGCAAAACCGAACTGTCCTGCTTGGGCTTCACGAAGCACTACCCAGCAAGACGCTTGAAAACAGGAAAAAAAAAAAAAAATCTCAGGCGACGAAAACATGCGCGAAACCGTGAGCCAAATTTATCGGACCACAAACGAATCCTTCCCGATCATAATACATAAAAACTTATGACACATTCATGGTGATGATAAACATCTTTTGTCTTCAATTATACTTGTGTTGTTGAAAACTACGAAACACATCCAAGCATACCGAACCAAGAACCTTATTTTTCAATTTGTGTTCAGCCAGAGCGAACTGAGTGCTTTATATGTTTTAATAAAATCCAACTACATCGATAGTTTATGATTATTTACTTGTATATTCAATCTTGGATTACTTATTAGACTCTGTTAATCGCATGTGAGCGATAAAAAATTAAAATGTATCGTCCGCGATAAACTAGTACTCGATAAGACTTTAAAGTAAAATATCTTGGAATAAAGTTTTTGGCACTGGTAATGGTTAAACTACATCCAAAACTCTTCGTCGTTAACAACGTACGGTACCGACGGCCGCCTCGGTATAACCTAGAGCGGATTAAGCAACCGGATGTCGCAACTGTGTACGCACAGCACCTCGAGCATTACTGGACGAGGGTGAGCTGTATGAAGCCCCTCTTGAAGACTGCTGGAGAACAGTGGAAGCAGCCATCAATGCAGCTGAGGGCAACGTCGGGTACGTGGGACGGAGTAGACGGAACGATTAGTTCGATGAGAAATGTAGACAGATTCTGGAGGAGAAGAATGCAGCGCGGACGGTCATGCTGCAGCAAGGGACCCGACAGAACGTGAAGCGATCACTATATTTCTGAACGATTACAAACTGGACGAGTACGGACTAACTACATAAACTGTTGATCGGTTATTAACTGTAATATTGTCAAGCTTGACCTTTTATATGATCTTGATGTATAGACTAATTGTTCTGAAGTATTCTAAAGGCAATTATAGAGCGGTCAACCACTTTCTACTGGAAGTTTGACGCACATAATGTTAAGTTTTGGCGGTAACAGTAATGAGCGACTGAGTGCATAAAAATTCCATGAGTTTAGTTACGGTTACACTACAGTCTGACTATTCTAATCTGAATTCATTGATTCCATCTGAACTTGCGTAAACGTAGTGAGTAATAACAAGTTTTCCTCTTGCTATACCGGGATTGGCTTAAGCATTCCTAAAGGGGCTTCAAGCCAATATTCAAGAATCAAGAAATTTTATTTTCAAAATGATTGATTTTAAATTAAAGAAATCGTTTTTAATTATTTTATGCAGATCCTGCCATATAATTTTCATAGCAGAATCGCAAATGCGTTTAAATTGCTTTGTTCTCACGTTTTTAAGGCGGCAAGGGCTTAGGATCGTCATCTATGACTACGGATTCGATTTTACTTCACATTTTGGTATTGCAATGCTCCTTACTTCAACGATGGAATTAGTTGAAGTTTCGAGACGCTAGAGATGAGTTTTCCTCACTTCATAGTAGATAATCATTGCTAATGGCACTCCCATAATCTTATCCCTTCAACGGCCACTGAAATAAACACTCTTTCCCTTAATTAATTTCCCCCGGTAAAGATCCACCATGTTCCTTTAAACCAAAAAGCAGTAATCAATTTATCACATGGCTTTCGAGCACTTTAGGTCCCGTAGTTTGCGGATGATGGCTGCTGCCACCATATCATCGGGCTTAAGGTTACTCTCCTCTCCAATGAGTGGCAAGGCATCCACCTACAACGGATTCAATTTTGCACGGAAGTGCAAATCGGTGCAACCCGAGCAAAGCGCGGTCGGTGAAAGATTGAACGTTACCGTGTCAAATGCTTTTATCGCTAGGAGAGCACACATTGATACCTCACCACCACCTGGAAGTGGAATCCTCTAGCGACACATGCCACTCCGGAAGCTCCCGCTGTGTGGTTCCTGTGCAGCATGCATTATCACACGCTAAAACAAATGAACACAGAATTGAGAACGACTCACACACATTCGGGCTCTTCTGGACCAAAACGAAGCACAACGGAACAAAAAATATCAAGTTGGTAAAGATGCATTCAAGTTGACTGGAAATTGATAAATTTCCAACATTTAATACCCTAAAAACCTTAAATCAAGTAAAGAGCAGTATTTTGGTGCTGCTCCAGAAACTCCCGATTTGTGTGAGTCGTATTCAATTCTGCGTAACTTTGTTTTAGTATGCGCTACTCCTGCCACCATCATCATCATCAAAATCACCGTAGTCGTCATTATAGTCATCATCAACCGGGCGTGTTCAACGAACCGAGGAGGTCGAGAGGAAATCTTGCATGCAGATACCTGCTTCTGTGTTTCCGTCCCTGCATACACGGAGTGTATTGTAAACGGTCGGTTGCTGGCATGACTGCGGCCATCGTCAACCGACACGGTTTCAAAGGGCGGTCACGGAACAGTGCATTAACGTTACATGATATGCATTAAAACTTGATTGCTTCGACATCGTCACAGGATTTTGAATCCTGCCATTTGGCAGGAGGTAATGAAACGCCCACCACTGATTTTGATGACATCGGTATTTCGAGCCACGACTCCCCTTCATGGGAGGCAGATGTCATATTTTCCGATGATTAAGAGATGACTGTATAATCCCCTCTGATCGTCCTACCTCATTCCTAACTTGGTTTGACGTTCCGAAGGAAAAAATCAACCATCTGTTAAAAATTGGCTTCAATATATCATTCTATTCGCCGTTCTTCTTCGATCTAAGCAGGAGAAAAATTCTTACGCAAACAAGACTTCTGCAGCCACGCCACCGTTTCTCATTCTGTTCGCCCCCAAGATAAGGGTATGCGAAATACCGAATGATTCCGTCAAATCCGGTTCGAAACGAAATTCCGCGGAATTCCGCGGAACTCGCACAGGCGAAATTTGTTTTTTGCTATTTCGTTTCGTTTCGCCAAATTGTTAAAATATTTCCACGGAAAATTGAAAACAAACGGAATAAAACGGAATTTCGCGAAATTTGAGTTTAATTTCGAACAAAAAAGGCAAAGCTACAGTCAAAAATGGGTCCGTATTATGGATCAAATCGACTCATATCATGGATCAGAACACTATAACAGCAAATTATCTGCGAAGCATACGAATGGTGTGCTACTGAAAGCATACGTTTTGGCGTTTCTTCAGGAATCGTCTTATCTTAGATTCATAACTGTTGTATGGGTTACAATGCCCCACAGATATGAATCAAAGCTGCGAATAGCCCAGGAAAGGAACAACTGCGTTTGATGAACTACCACAATGTTATCTTCCATAAGAATGAAAAGAGCAAAACCACGGTTTCCTCCGGGGAACATCGCGTGTCCTTTTGAGCAAATCCGTTAATATATCGCAAAAATTGTTTGTACACAAATATCAAAAAAGCTGCGGAGCGTGAGTCCCTGATGTTCTATATTTGCTCAGGTGGTGCAGATTATTGATACGCGCATTTGTTCTCTCTCTTGCTTTCCTGCTATGACGTCACTTTTAACTCTGCATTTGAACAGCGGGAGAATAGAGAAAACTAATAGCACGCATCAATGAGTAAAGGCTCTCCCAAATCAACGCGATTGTTTCCGCGATGGCGACAATAAATCGCCGCGATTTCGTTGTTGTGTCATAAAACTGTACATGTAGCAGCGAAATCGCAGCGATTGTTTGTCGCTGTCCCCGTGAAAAATCTCGTTGATTTCTTCAAATCTTCAACAGCACAAATCTAAAGAACCAGATGTCCATTCAAGCTGAAAACTCTATCGATTGGTTACTCGTTGGCCAATCGATCACGTATTCAGCTTCAACCGCTGTCGGGTTCGTTGGATTTGTGCTCTTGAAATTCCGAGGTATGCCTTCGATTTATATTCACCTTAAACAAGGAAGATGCATACATTATTTTATATCGAAAAATGAATCTAGGTTTATTCACGCTGTACCACACCACCAACACCTCTCTCCTCTTATAACATGACATAATTTCCTCACGACCCCCAATTAAAAAAAAAAATGCGAATATATTAGAAGCCAAATGCTGCAAGGCAAAGATCTTAACCTTTTCAATACCGACATCAAGTTTCAAAATTCTCTATTTTCGCCATCTTTCGATCGATTTTGATGATTTATTTTAGGAAAAATCACAAATCAGTTATAAATTTGATTCATGCATTGCATGTATCATCAAAATTGGTTCCGGATATAGATTCAAGTTTGGTGGGGTACCTAGGGTATTTCACAATGGAAAAGCGCTACATTTTTTTTCGATTTTCGCACATCTAAATCTCGAGAAAAAAAGGCCAAACATTAAATTTAGCTCATTGAAAGACGGATTGTCTGAACTAACATGGGTGAACTTGTCAGTCTTATTTGCGGTTCCGCTATGCTATGTAGTCCAGTCCAGGTTCAAAACTTTTTTTTTCGAGATTTTCAAATATTTTTTTAAATACTCTCTAGGCTCAAAATTTAGTGAAAATGTGATTTTGTAGTCAGTTATAAACAAAGAATCTGAAAATGAGATAATATCAACAATCCTTAATTCCTTCAGAATCGTCCAGAAATTCCTTCACATATTTTGGAATAGGATCATTTCTCCAGTATTTGCTCTACAAAATAATAGAAATACCTTCAGTATTTTCTGCAAGGTTTACTCTAAAAGTTTGCATTCATCCAGATTTTATCCCTCCAAGAATTAATTCACAGTTTATGCAAGGCTTTTCCAGAAAATTTATTAGGAACTTCTAAATTAACCCCAACAGGCAATCCTGGTTAAGTTGGTGCCGCAATATCTCTTGGAGTTGATTAGTTTTGCAGTTCTTTTAAATTTATCTTGATTGATTTCTTAGGTATGTGTTGATGGATTCTTTAAAATTTAATTTAATTCAATACTCCAGTAAACATTTAAGCAAATATTCCAGTGATTCCTCTGTTCTACTTATTTTTATTCTTCTTTCTGGCGTTATGTTCCAACTGGGACAGAGGCTGCTTCTCAGTTTAGTGTTTTTATGATCACTTATCGACTTGTGTCCCCAATCACATTCATTTAAGCCACAAAGCTTAAAGTACAGCAAAAAATATAAATATCATTATTCCATGTTTTATGGTATATATTAGCATAACATCACATCCACATGATTAAAAAAATTGTAAGGCATTAATAAAATTTAAATTAATTTTGGGCTCCTCTCAATATGTTTGAGATTGTTTTAAGGGCGTGAACCATTTGGGGTCTTCGTTTAACTTTTGGTTAAAATTTGACAGTTCGGTAGTTATTTCCCCTCAAACGGTAGAAAAATAACTTCGGGTTCGACCCATTTGGAAGTTTGACAGATGGGTGGTTATTTGAAGTGAGTCATTTCTAAAGTCTCGCATAGCATTTCAAAAGCACTTATGAACGTTTTGCACTATTTTTTTTTAGTCCATATATAACTTATAGTAGTTTTTGAACACAAATCAACACTTCATTAGATAAAGTATGCTTCAAAAAATTATTAATTTAATGGATTTGCCTAAATTAATTAATATAAATTTCGTAAAACTCAAAATATTTACCCTGTAGAAACGAATATAGATAAGTCCTTTTTGAATGTTACTCGACAAATAAAGTTCAATCCAGAAAAAGCAAAATTGAGAAAAGTTTCAAAAAAAGCAAAATGATTTCCTACGAAGTAATTTTGTTGATTTTCGTGATGTTTTTGTATTTCTTCAAGCCAAAAGATAACTCAGCGGAAATGTTTTTACATTGCATGATGCCATCTCCCAGAACCGTAAGTTTAATTGATTTGTTTTAAAATGAAATTTTATCGATTGATTTGTTGATATGGTTTTGTTTTCAGGGAGTAAAATATGCTGTAAAATGTCTTGGATCCAGAGTAATGACGGAGATTTTGAACTTTAACCCTGTCGCGATTAAAGAGCACCTCAGATTATCAGCAGCCGTTTTTCAAAGAATTTGCCAGCTAGTTCCGGAAAAGCGATCTGGTTGGAAAACGGAAATAGATGTAGCTGTTTTCCTTTTCTGGTAGGCTACTGGAACCAGTCGTCGGGTGGTTGGCGCAATGTTTAATTTTCCTAGAAACACAACGAAGAGGATCTGTGACAACATGTTGAATTTCATAATCAACATTTTGATGAAACAAATCATCAAATATCCGCGAGAAGAGGAATTAGCAAACATTGCCTATAAATTTTGTAATCGAGCTAGAACACCGATCTTCGACAAAGCTGTAGGGGCGATTGATCGTTCGCACATTCGTATTCAGTGTCCGACTGCTTTACATGACCAGTACATCAATCGCAAATTGACCTATTCGATCCAGTGTCAGGCAGTTTGTGACAGTAATTACAAATTTCTAGATATTTGCGTAGGTTACCCAGGTAGTGTTCATGATACACGAGTACTGTATAACAGTTCGTTATACTATAAGATATTGTATCCTCCTCCTGGATACTACCTGCTAGGGGACAGCGGTTATCCATGCAGTTTGAGCCCAATTGCTATAATAACTCCATTCAAAGAAACAGGTGGACAAAGACTTCCTGCGATGACAAAGCGATTTAATAATCTCCACAGTAAAGCGCGCAATATTGTCGAATGTGTTTTTGGACAGATGAAAAACAGATGGAGAAGTATTTTTAATAAAGAATTAGAACTGAAAATAGAAAATAGCATAAGTACAATCGTTGCATGTTGCGTTCTACATAATATCTGTGTGGATATGAATGACGTAATGCAAGCTGATCTGGACGTAGAAGAACAAACACAAAACATTCGGAATGAAGCGGACTTTCAACCCGTTTCCGACACAGGTGAAGCTTTTCGTTTAGAGCTTTTAAACAAACTGGAAAACATAGTATTGTACAACTCTATGAATAATTGATATTGATGTAAGCGGACTTTTTAGTTGATAATAAAGAAATAAAAAGTATACAGTTCGATTCGTTTATTTCCAATAATTCATTTAGAAAAACAGTTTAAAAGTTCGAATTTTAAAGACTTATTCCGATTCCGAGGAACTGGAGTTGTCGAATGAAGGAACGGAGATGTTCTGTGATTCGGCTATCGACTTTAGCAACATAAGACAATTTTTGGTTTCTTTCCGCTTTCGTTTCGACTCTCTGCGGAAAAACTCAAACATGTCCTGTTGGGAGTAACGCTTCTTTCGTTTTTTCTGCGACTGCATCATATTTTCCGGTTCTTCTGTACCAGGGCTGTTACGGGTTCGTCGGTATCCTGAAGGACCAGCTACAGGCGAAGACGTTGCCATTGGTACCGGCTCATCGGAAGACGATATTTCCGGATCAAACATAATGTATGTTGAAGTTTTCATCATTGCCAGCTGTCTCCTGCGCGTTTCCGTTCAGGCCATCGACTTCCGGCTCTGGTTCAAAAACAATGCAATCACTTAAATTGTCGATTCCTTCACTTACTTCCGGATTCAGTTTTCTCTGTGACTTTCTGATTACATCGCCGTTACTGTTGACAACCAACGGAGGATAGCATGTATGCTGAGTGGACATGAACTGATGCATTTTATTAAAATGTACCCACTGATCCGCTCTCAGCTCACCGTTCTCTGTTGAGCCTCCTGTTGGGGGTGCAATAAGTTTCTAGAAAAAAGGTAATAATTAATGCTGACTTATTCACCAGCCATGAAATTCAGATTACCTTGTACTTTTTGGCCAGGTTGTTCCATTTGGACTTAATTTGCTCTATGGAATAGTTTTGGAGTCCTTCTGTTTCTTGTATGGTGCTGAAAGTTAATAATATTAGGTAAAATGTGTTAACGCTACCATATGAACACTTACCGCCAGGCCTCCTTTTTATCGTAATTTTTGCTCGTGAACAAATGGCTGTGTTTTATGCGGCCACTGATCATGTACGAAACTTCGATGTCACTCACTGTAAGAGTAAAATTAGTTATAAAAGCATACCTAGAAAACAATAATTTTAATAATAATTTTTTTCGCTTTCTGATGCTTGCCTTCCATTGTTCTGATATTCGCGAAACTTATAAAAACAAAAACAACATATTTTTTCTGTCTCACTTCTAGCCGCCTACTGTGCAGAAAATGAAATAACTATCAAAGTGTCAAAATCAACCATGCTCAACAGCAGGGTTATTTTCAACCGGAGGGGAAATAACTACCGAACTGTCAAATTTTAACCAAAAGTTAAACGAAGACCCCAAATGGTTCACGCCCTTAGTTGTAGCATTGAAATTAAACCCACTCATTGCCTTGTGAGAATGTTAGATATGTTGAAATGAAACCTTATAAAGTTATTAAGAAGATTTCATCAAAACAGAAAAGAGTCTTACCAAAACATGTAAGGATTCCGCTGAGCAACACTAAGGTTTCCATACGGTAGAGGATTCAAAAAGACGTTTTTATGCCTAATTTCCAGCTTTTAACAAAAAAAAAAAACTTAAACGTGTATTCCGCGAAACAAATTCAAAAATTTCGTTTCGTTTCGAAAAATTCCGTGAGATATTTGATTTCGTATCGAATTACACGAAACATTTTTAAATTTCGTTTCGTTTCGTCATTATCAGCGCAAGATATTCCGCGTATCGTTTCGTTTCGTATCGACATGGAAAAAATCCATATCGCATACCCTTACCCCAAGATACATCAAACCGATATGACCTAGCTTGCCGCCGTCCAAATATTGCCATCATAAATTTCCACATTACGAGCGGGGCCCCACCGAAGAGGAAGGCTTCTTCGGAGAATCGTGTTTTGGTCGCGTCCTCTGCTCAACTCCGTAAGGCCTCGTCTGCATGATACATTTTTACTCACGCCTCCTCAATCAACCACGGCGGCTCCAGTCTAGAATGGAAGGGGAGTCTGTGGCGGTGCACCATTTTTCCTCGAAAGATGTCTTTAGCATAAGACCGAAAGACGCACGGAAAAGTTGGACGTTTGCTTACACATAGGGTTGTATGCCACAGAACAGTATCGGGAATTTGTCCGTTCAATGAGAAATTCCAATAATTTGTTCAGTTACGAATTGAGTTAGAAGATGCGCACACGTTTTGAATTATGCATTTCACGAAATTGTTTATTAGTTCTAGAAAGCTTAAAAAAGTATTTCTATACATTTATATGTCACAGTATATTATATCATAAGCAGCATAAAATCCGTGATATTAGATAAGTTTGTACTGTTCTCCCCTAAACGTGTCTGTCAGAGCGAAAAATCGAGCAGGAAGACTTCCGTTATCAACGGCATCGGAGCCGTGAAATATTACATGCCCGTTAGAATTTTTACGCAACAAATCTCCCTAATCACAATGGCTAGCCCGCACAAGTCAGTGTGTCAGTTAGTGCTACGATACCACCTAGCATGTAAATTTCATCTAAATTGGAATAGGAGAAATATGAACGTTTGATGGTGGAATTTTGTGGATTTTTTTTTCGTTTTTAGGGTGTAATTGGTAGATGCTCAGAAAAAATCGATGCTCAATTTTTTTATAGGGTTTCGATCAGCTTGTAGACGCGTCACAATCGTGGAGTCCTTTGTAAAGATGTTTGGCTATATATTTTAATAGTAATTTCCACAGCAATCATGGGAGGAATTCATAAAGATTTAACTAAAATTTGCAATGTCGTGCAATGAAATACCGGACTTTCACTTATCACTAATTTATTACTACGGCTATCGTAATATGTACTTACGCAAGGTGCGGTGGAAGAGACCGATCATGGAGACGCATGGTCTTTTTTGGTGCAGAAAAGAACGTAATGCTTTACCGAAGCTTGTTGGAATGTGTTATTCTAACATTAAAATAATTTACCACAGTATATAATTGGTGGAATTCTGCAATGCTAATAGGGTTCACAACACTTCTCCCAGCTTTAAATGAAACTTAAGCGCTAATTCTACTGTACAAGAAACGGTTATCCAACGATATCGAAAACGCGAAACAGGTTCTCCGACATTTCCCGGAATGCAATTTACCGGAAGACCATTTAAGGGCTATTCTCATTGCGCCGTGCCGGGCCGGGCCGGGAATTGCCCGGGGCCCGACCGGGTTATGTTTTAAATAACTTTCATGTATTATATATGTGAGCGTGGGTGGTAAATGACTGGACAATGCGTACCATTGGTACTTCGCGTACCTGCAGGTATAAAATAGATCCCATTTCTGGTCCTTAGCCTCTTGTCCAGTAACTCCTATCCCTACCTCTCCGTGGTGCCGCCTGGGGTACGAGTAACCGTAGGGAAGATCGGGTAACCAACCCTGGTGGGACCTTGGTCGTATGCTGACAGGGAAGGGGGCTCCTCTCTTCTGAGGGTGTAGCTTATCAGAGCGTCTGTTCTCCATGTTAGGGGCGGCTCAAAACAGCGTCTGTTCTTTATGTTAGGAGCGGCTGATCATCGTCCTAGTGCCAGCGTGGGACTCTTAATAGTGCTGTGCACGATGATCCTCCGGCGAGACAGGGAGTTGGTGCAGGCCTTACAAGCCAGCCGTAAAAATCATCAGTAAAGGAAGCATACAATGTAAGTTCGGACCGGAACAATCGGCATAGACCCAGGCATCGAAAACGGACTAACGATTGGAAACTCGGATCATGGAACTGTAAGTCTCTCAATTTCTTAGGAAGTACCCGCATTTTTTCCGAATTATTGAGGGTCCGCATATTCGACATCGTAGCGCTGCAGGAGGTTTGCTGGAAAGGGTCGACGGTACATACGTATAGGGATGGTTATACCATCTACCAGAGCTGCGGCAATAGACATGAGCTGGGCACAGCTTTTATCGTGATGGGCGAAATGCAGAGGCGCGTGCTTGGGTGGTGGCCAATCGACAACAGAATGTGCAAGTTGAGGATCAAAGGCCGTTTCTTCAATATCAGCATAATCAACGTGCACAGCCCTCTCCTAGCAAGTGACGATGACGATAAGGATGCTTTCTACGCGCAGCTGGAACGTGAATACGACGGCTGCCCAAGCCATGATGTCAAAATCGTTATCGGAGATCTCAACGCTCAGGTTGGCCAGGAGGAGGAATTTAGACCGATTATAGGGAAGTTCAGCGCTCACCAGCTTACGAACGAAAACGGCCTTAGACTGATTGATTTCGCCGCCTCCAAAAACATGGCCATACGTAGTACCTACTTCCAGCACAGCTTCTCGTATCGGTACACCTGGAGATCACCCCTACAAACTGAATCGCAAATCGACCACGTTTTGATTGATGGAAGACACTCCTCGGACATTATCGACGTCAGAACCTATCGCGGCGCAAACATCGATTCGGACCACTACCTAGTGACGGTTAAAGTGCGCCAACGACTCTCCGTTGTGAACAACATTCGGTACCGACGCCCGCCACGGTACAACCTGGAACGACTCAAGCTACCCGAAGTCGCAACTGATTACGCGTAAAGCCTTGAAGCTGCGTTGCCGGAAGAGGGAGAGCTCACCGAAGCCCCTCTTGAGGACTGCTGGAGTAGTCTCAAAGCAGCCATTAACAACGCAGCGGAAGGTGCCGTTGGGTTCGTGAAAGGAAATCGACGGAACGGTTGGTTCGACGAGGAGTGTCGGACGGTTTTGGACGAGAAGAATGCAGTGCGAGCGATGATGCTACAGCAAGGCACCCGTCAAAACGTGGAACGATACAAACAGAGGCAAAGACAGCAAACCCATCTATTCTGGGATAAAAAGCATTGCCTGGAAGAGTTGGAGTGCGAAGAGATGGAGCAGCTGTATCGTTCTCAAGACACGCGTAAGTTCTACAAGAAACTCAATGCATCCCGCAAAGGCTTCGTGCCGCGAGCCGAAATGTGCCGGGATAAGGATGGAGGTATCTAGACGGACGAACGTGAGGTGATTGAAAGGTGGAAGCAGCACTACGATATACACCTAAACGGTGCAGAGGAGGAAGATCAAGATAGCAGGAGGAATGGCTTCATCAGTACGGCGGATGAAAGAGACGTGCCAACTCCCACAATAAATGAAGTTAAGCATGCTATCAAACAGCTCAAGAACAACAAAGCAGCTGGAAAGGATGGTATTGGAGCGAAACTTATTAAAATGGGCCTGGACAGGTTGGCACCGTTTGATAGCCAGGATCTGGGATACAGAACAGCTACCGGAGGAGTGGAAGGAGGGAATAATAAACCCAATATACAAAAAGGGTGACAAGTTATAATGTAAGAACTATCGAGCGATCACCATTCTTAACGCAGCCTATAAAGTGCTTTCCCAGATCATCTTCCGCCATCTATCGCCACTGGCAAGCAGATTTGAGGGAAGTTATCAAGCCGGTTTTGTGGACGGGCGATCAACGACAGACCAAATCTTTATGTTGCGGCAGATCCTCCAAAAGTGTCGCGAATATCAAGTCCCTACGCACCACCTATTCATTGATTTCAAAGCGGCCTATGATACCATCGAAGGACTATGGAAGGTTATGGACGAGAATGATTTTCCCGGGAAACTGACTAGACTGATCAAAGTAACGATGGATAGTGTACAGTGCTGTGTGAAAATATCGGGTGCATTATCGGACCCGTTTGAAACACGCAAAGGGCTTCGACAAGGCGATGGTATTTCCTGTCTCCTGATCAATACTGCGCTAGAAGGTGTTATGAAACGGGCGGGCTTCAACATGCGGGGCACGATCTTCAATAAATCCAGCCAGTTCATCTGCTTTGCTGACGACGTGTACATTGCACTATGGGCCAGAAAACAAAATTTCACGACAAAATTCCAAACATCTTCAAAATGAACAAAAATGAACCTAAAAGTAATACAAACTTGAGGAAGCATGAAAATGTCATGTTTGGGATGACTTAGATGCATTTTAAACTGAATTGAGAATATTTATAAGGATTGAGAGTATTTGGGAAAATATGTTAATTAAGGCATTATTGATTCAAATTCGCTCATATATCGTTTTACATTTTCAAAGATATGTTTCAAACATTTCGAAGTATTTCAAAGATACACAGTTAAATTCTCAGAATAGATAAAAATTGCATGAAAAATGTGATCATAGTTATCATAGTTGTTTGGAATGCATTGGCAACTGTTTATTTGATGTATTTATTGATCTTTCACCGTACATTTGCATCTAATACACTATTCAAATTTTATAACGTAATATTGTTACTGTGCATTACCTATGGAAAAGCCATACAATCATCAGAAAGTTATATGGGGATGGTCCAAATTGGAACAAGATAATATGAATCACATATTTGTAGATGATATGCTGTTTTAAAATGTAACAATTCAAATTGTTTGAAGCGTTTCAATCAAAATCATTTTCGAAACATTATTGTCAAAAATATTTTAGCTGTAATGGAGGCCTAACTTGAAATGTTAAAACATCAGAACATCTGGTTAATCCAAACTTATAAAATCCATTATATGATTGCGTGCAGCAAGTTCTTATATAAGAATCGTGAATTTTTGTCCAGATCTCGTATTAAATTGATTTTGAAATAAATCAAGTAGAATTAAAAATCTTCATTTCTTTGCACTGGAATAAGATGATTGTTTTTTGTACAAATGTTCATCTGATTAAACAAGTAACATTTTCCCGACAACAGCACGCTTAAAAAGTCGATATTTCTGGAAGGAATTTAAAAGGAATCAAACGATTTTTTTAACGTTCTTTGTTGATGGCCATTGACCTGGCCATTTGGTGCTGTCTTTTTTTTTCAATCGTTTATACTGTATTTTTTTATATTTCGACGTAATTTAGGAAGATAGTACAGGAGGTTGCCTAATTATTTTATAATCTATTAGGGAAAATCAATTCACTCTTAATGATCCATCAAACTTAGAAACGGGCAAATTTTTGATGTTTCTACATATTTTTTTTTTATATTTTTTTTATATTATACCAATGATTTAATCCAGGTTGAAAAATAACCAACATAGTTTGTATGATATTTTTTAGAAAATTTCTACTAAATGTCTATATTAAATTGAAGCCACTTTATTTTTACCTGGATGTTGTCCATAAACCACGTATTAGTCTCTATATCGCGAACCTCACACAGATTCCTCTGTTGTGGTCTTATTATATCATACAAATCATGGCCTCGAAGAAAATTATTATTTTTTGTAATTTTTCAACTGACTCAACCAAGATTTCTGGATGTCACCTAGCTCATGAACGGAAACTTGCTCAAAAATAGTGGATTATGATTGCTTCAGTTATTTTATACCAATCAAACTTATTTAATTTGTGATTGTATGAACAGGATCGAAGTTAAAAATATGAGGTTAAAAAATCGACTAAATTATCGCATGTACTTAAACGGATGTACCGTCAAGCTACCATTCACCGTGCATTTAAGAAAAATTTGCACTTCAATAAATTGTATAACTTTGCCAAATAATTTGATGCGTACTAAAATACCACTACGTAGCGTGCAATTATATAATAATTCTGGAAAAAATATAAAACTAGTGTTGGATAACAAAAAATACTCTAAAAATATGTTTGAAAATGTAATGTTAAGGTCGCCTCGTACCGTGCTATGTCACCATTTACCGTGCACACTAGTGCACCATTCACCGTGCATACAGTTTTCGCCATGATTTAATTTTGTATCTTGAAGAAACGTTGGTAATGGAGCAACTATGTTACTAGTAGTGTGCGCACTCATTTTTAAGAGTATTAAAATCTTCATTATTATAAACCATAAAAAGTTTAAAAATTTACTAAATAAATAATTTTTCATTAAAATCGTTATAGGAGGTTTGACTGTATTGTTCAAACCATTTCATATTCACTTAAATACTCAATATGAAGTTTTTTAATCACGACATCACAATAAATCTAATATTACCGAATAATTTCAAGCTTTTTACAGTAATGCACGGTAATGGGAACCATACATATTGAAAAGGGTCCATTTACCGTGCATTTGGATTTTAACTGAAACACAATAAAAAAAAATATTAATTGCATAAAATTTCATTGATCATACGATGAAATACATCTAACTAGTAGTATCCACAGTGTAAACTTGTGGAAATTTTGAAAAATTTCATACTCTAACGTTAAAATGAAAAATGGTAATTTTTAGCGTTTCTACTAAGAGTGTTGAAAAATCTCATTATCAAACAGAATTTAAATGATTTTGACTACATAAACTTGGTTTTTCAAAATGCTTTGTGACAAAAACTACTTCATTTTATCAGTTTTATCTTATTTTGCTGACAAAAGAATAATTTGTGAAAATTGTATGAATATTCTGTAGGAATTTGTATATGTGCACGGTGAATGGAGCCCGCACGGTGACTAATGACTTAACGGTATCTCGGCCATCCGCAAATATATGCAAAAACTTTTGGTAGCACATGGAAGAGTGGAGTCTAGGCTTCCACCTCATACTGGTTGCAAGCCGAATACGGTGGAATAGTGAACTATAGTGAATATTACTTTTACATTGTAAAATCAATGCTAAAATTTAAAATGAACTTTATTTTTATACCAGACATGTAAAAAGCACTTAATTTGCTCTCCAAAAGTGTACTCACAATAATTTTTCTTGCCATTTTTCCCCTCAAACCAAATTTTCTTAAAATAGGGTGGAATTCCAAGTTTTACAGTTTAGACAATATTGAGCCCCATAAAGTGCAATGAAATAATGTAATTAATCAAATAAGATAGTTGGTATACAATCACACATGTTCTCAATAATGAGAAATTCATCTCAATTATTCATTTTATTGAAAAAAGGTTTTTGGACTTTTGTCGCGAAATTTTCATTTCTGGCCCATAGTGCGAGGTGGTGGACGAATTTGTCTACCTCGGATCATTGGTAACGTCGGATAACAACTGCAGCACAGCAATTCGAAGACGTATCATTGCCGGAACGGACTCCTTGCGGTCTGGTAAACTTCACTTCCGTACTAAGTGTATCATGTATAAGACGCTAATAAGACCGGTAGTCCTCATGAGACATGAGACATGAGGGCATGAGACGTGGACAATGCTCGAAGAGGACCTGCAAGCGCTAGGAGTTTTTGAACGACGTGTGCTGAGGACGATCTTCGGCGGAGTATGTGAGAACGGCGTATGGAGGAGAAGGATGAACCACGAGCTTGCGCAACTCTACGGTGAACCCAGTATCCAGAAGGTTGCCAAAGCTGGAAGGGTACGATGGGCGGGACACGTTGTGAGAATGCCGGACAACAATCCTGCAAAAATGGTGTTCACCTCAAATCCGGCTGGTACAAGACGAAGGGGAGCGCAACGAGCTAGATGGTTTGACCAAGTGGAGCAGGATCTTGGAAGTGTGGGGCGATCGAGAAACTGGAGGTTAGCAGCCATGGACCGAGTTAATTGGCGTAACATTATTGTGGCGCAGGTCATGTCTTGAAGGACATAGAGCCAGCAAAAGTAAAGTAAGTAAGGATCATCTGATATTCCCCCTTCTTTATTTGGTTGGCGGTTCTTTCGAGTTTCACCGATCTCCGCAATTTTGACTAAAAGTGTGTAGTCGAAAATCACCAAATATTTAAGGTATTAAAATTGGATTCTAAGGGAATAAAAAAACCATCATAACTCCTAGCATTTTTAAATGCTGAGATGTTCCATTTACTCAAATGCACCCTACCTTATTTGTTAGACGTTTTATTTCGATTTATATTGACCTCGTTATTATTTGGCTTAAAAAATGTATAATGCTAATACAAATATTAATTTTCTTTTATGCCCCCCCCCCCCCCTCTTCGAACAGTCCAAAATATTGGAAGCGAAAAAATGAAGATCCATCATTTTTTCTGAAATCAGTTAGATCCTAAATTTTTTCAAGGCACAGAAATTATGGAGAAGAGTTAACGTTCAATATTAAAAAATTCATTTTCATAAAAAAAACTTTGTTTCTACGATGCTTCTTTCTTGAGCTATGATTTTTCAAAGAAAAGGCTCAAAATGGCACATTTGCACATTTTTTACAAAATTGGCCATAACTCAAAAACGAAAAAAAAGTACATTTTAAAAATTTCAGCGATCAAAGCTTATGAAATTACCTTCTCAAAAATATATTTTTGAAAGTTTTCCACTAATTGTAACATAGTTTTTTCCGGCTTTTCTTTGCGAATTTTCTCAACGGTGGAAAATTTTGTGGAAAACTTTTTCCAGTTAATATTTTTTTTTATTCCTGAGAAAATTTGCTTCCATTTTCATAAAAAACTTTGTTTCTACGATACTTCGTTCTTGAGTTATGGTTTTTCAAAGTAAGTAGTGTCAGAGGAAAACAAAAAAAAAACGAACTGAGTTTTCCGGGAAAATAAGCGACCCTGAATTTTCCTCAATTTTTTTTATTCATATATTGATGAGTCCTGCCTGTGGAAAAAGTTTCATGATAATCTGAGATCCTTCGGCCCACTTTGTACGGAAATAAAAAAAAATCCCCAGTAGCAACAATTTTGAATGAAATGGCTCTTCGCTATGCTATGAATGTGTGAGTGGCAGAAACTACTCGTTGAGGGGCGCATCAATAGTTTCGGCATGATACCACAGATTCTGGGATTAGGCATGGTGTTGGCCTCTCCACTGTTGCCATGCCCTATTGATTGCGGAGCTTGGCTTGTGTCAGCTTTTCCGCTGTGGAGGACGGCCGCGTAGGTCACTTATCCTTTAACAACTTAGTCCCCTCTTTCGCATCGCGTATCGAATTATATCATCTGATATATTCGCGTTGCCTGTGAAGGTAAACAATTCAGTCTGGCACGGCTTAGTGTCTCTTCCCAAGTTGTGCCTTGGCTTTCTCGTAGTCTTGCTTTGCAGCTAGGGCTGATTGTCACAATTTCAGTAGTAGTCTTTGCTGACGGACCAGGTGACGGATTTGGAACGTACTATAAGGCCTGCCACAGTTTAAGGGACGGGGGCAGCCTGCGCCATTAGCCCACTCACCGTTTCAGGTCAGTGTCACCCGACCCTACTAAGAGAATAGAATGTCGCCGCTGTCAGCCTCAAAGCATATTAGGCAGCGCCCATTTATTACGTAACGCTAAAATTGAAATTTTTTGACCCTCTCCTCCTCCCTTCGTAATGCTTTTCGTATGAAAAATTTCAAATTGTTGTATTAGCCGTAACGCTTGAGCCTACTCCTTTCCTCCCCTTAGAGCGTTAC
Source organism: Aedes aegypti (assembly GCF_002204515.2). Taxonomy (NCBI): domain Eukaryota; kingdom Metazoa; phylum Arthropoda; class Insecta; order Diptera; family Culicidae; genus Aedes; species Aedes aegypti. The sequence continues at coordinate 98,037,029 of NC_035109.1, read as the reverse complement.
GTAATTTGTGGACGGCGTCTTATCCAGTACATATACCGTTAATTCTCCTTAGTAATGCGTTGCCAGTATACATAATTGGGGCCGTGTGGCGTTGGCCCCAATGTGCTCGAATCACTCCTACTCGTAGTTCCATGCCTTGACTGTTTTTGTCGCGACCAGGATCAGGATCTTACTGGTATCAGTCCTGATGTGCCGGTTGACACTCCTGTGAGTTTGGGCAAGGGTGCTTTGGTACAGTCGCCTCTCCACATCTCGATATCGAAGGGACCATCGAGATAGGGAGAGATCGAGACAAAGAACAATTTTTTGATGAATACTAGATTGAAAAACACTCCGTTGCCAAGCAAGTAATACACAAACAGACGTCATTTTGCGCTCCTAATTTGTTTTGAAGCCCAAAACTCTGGTCTAGTAACCTTCGATATTGGTCATATCGACATACGGAGAGAAAATTGAGAACGAAAAATCAACAGAAACACATCGAAATATGGGGATATCGAGATAAGGAGGATATCGAGATATGGAGAGTGAAAATGTATGCAGACTGAAGGGACTTATGAAATCATAGGGAGAGATATCGAGATGTAGAACATCGAGATGTGGAGAGTCGACTGTACTTTAAGCGGCACCGGTTGCTTTGACCGAGTTGTATTTGGATTTTTTGTGGTTTTCATCGAGGTTCATCAGAGCCCACTGTGAACTCCACCACATCCTGGGCAACATCCCAACTCGCACTGGTCCCAGAGGGTGGATTCCGTTCATCCACTGGTCTTTCGTCCATGCTACCTGTCTTCAAGTGAAATATCATCCCTCGGCAGACTATTCAAAACAAAATATGTGAAATGTTCAGGTTGACCCATAAACATGAAATTAGTGATAACTTCTCAGAATAAATCCGCTATGACAATAGCCTCTCCATCCATGTTCATAATTAAGAAATACCAACATAACTTCAAACGCACTCATAAAGTGCGTCCATCAACTGCAGAATACAATAAACTTATTAATGTATTATGCCTTTCAACGCCCACACCTCTGTCGCTGAACCAAATAATAAAAACAGCTCCGTGAGCGTTTATTTTTGCATTTTCAGCGATCCGTTTTGCCTCCTGGAGGCCACAGACAGTCCACATCGAGCAAACGGCAGTAGGCCGGAAGGCCATCACTTCCGAGTGTTGCCAATACATCACACGTCCCAGAGCGCAGTGTGCCATGTTTATTGTTGAACGTTCTTGTCTGGGTCGGAACCAGCCCGGATCGCCACCGCCTGCTGTTGCATTTTGGATACTTGTAGGAGAGCGCTGTTCCAGAGCTTTCATGAACCCAACTCAGCTGGTTCTGGCCGGGTGAGGGAAAGAGTCTCCATAGTCCATTGAATCAGATTTCCTGTGTTGTCGGGCTCGCGGTGCTCCTTGGACCGTTATTTTCAGCAAAAAGTTTCCATGAAACGTATGCTGATCAGCTGTTACTATTGCTAAGCTCCAATTCTGTGCAAAACGAACAGTTCGGATTCCGACATGGATATTCGACCACTCACCAACTTTTACGTGTAACAAATTTGATTCGTTCCAACAGCCTATTCTATTAGTCTTACTGTTCTAGACATAGAAAAAGCATTCGACAATGTTTGGCAAGAAGGGTTGAATGTACAATAAAAACACTTTAATTTTCCAACATACATTGTTCAAATATTCTTAAGTTATCTGTCAAATCATACACTTCCGGTTTATTATCAGATCTCCAAGTCTAAAAGACTTCCTGTAAGACCTGGTGTTGCTCAAGGCAGCATTTTGGGAATAAGGCAGCAATATGTTCACATCTGATTTACCTGAGTTACCTCAGGGATGTCTAAAATACCTGTTTGCGGATGACAAAGGCCTCTCCGCCAAAGGACGAAGCTTGCGTGTCATCTGTAGTAGATTGCAAAAAAGTTTGGATATTTTTTCTTCATACTTGCAAAAATGGAAGATTTCTCCTAATGCTTCCAAAACTCAACTAATAATATTCCCACATAAACCAAAAGCTCTTTATTTGAAACCTTCAAGAAGACATGTTGTCACGATGTGAAGGGTTCCAATAAATTGGTCAGATGAAGTTAATTATCTAGGGCTCATGCTAGATAAGAATTTAACTTTCAAAAATTACATTGAGGGCATTCAAGCCAAATGTAACAAATATGTAAAATGTCTCTATCTCCTTATTAATAGAAAATCAAAACTTTGTCTTAGGAACAAGCTTTTGATCTTCAAACAAATTTTCAGGTCAGCCATGTTGTATGCTCTACCAATAATGACTAGATGTTGTAATATCAGGAAGAAAGCTCTGCAAAGGATACCAAATACTAAGTTGAACAGGCTTTAGCCATGCAAAATGGCTTGTGAGCATATATTTGGTGAGAAATTTATTCGAAACCAACGATCTGGAAAGCACCGTGCTACTGCTCGACGGTCCCGACTTCAAGGGGTCAGGGGAGGAACCAATCGGGAAATGCTGACGGTTATGACAGCGAAACGATGACAGCGCACTCGATTGCATCCCTCTAGGAGGGTGGTTGCCATTGGTCGGCAACTCAGTCGCTCTTGCACTCCGGATCGCACCGAGAGAAACATAAAATTTTTAATGCATTATTCATGGAATAATAAAATAAAATAAACTTCAGCTGCATCGAGCACACGGCCTGGAACGAGGGGACCTCCTATTGGAATCGCATCGAATCGGAAGAGAAGAGCAAGAAGAGTTGGCCAATTTTCCCAGGATGATATAAATGGAAGCATGCTGCAGGGATGGCCTGGCCCGGTCTGGTGTGTCTTTCTCGTAGGCAGTTTTACCTGCACAGCTGGTATCGAACATGCTGCAGCTGTGAATGGTATATTTTTCCTGGATTCGCGTCAGGATATTTCCGTGATAAATACATATAAGCTGTCTAACAATACCAAAAAGCGAGCGACGTTGTCTGTCTTGACAGCAACGTTTATGTAGTGAAATTATTTTTAGAAATATTCCCTGATTTGGTTGGTATGTTATGGATTGGATTTGGATTTGGAATTGAGTAAAGATTTGGATTTAGATTTCCAATTGGATTTGGATTCGGATCTGGACTTAGAGCTGGATTTGCATCTATATCATATTAATTTCATTCTGGATTGTTATCTGGATTTGAAACGCAATCTGATTTAGATTAGCAATTGTATTTAGATATGGATTGTATCCATATTTTCATCTATGTGTGGTTCTGATTTTGGATCTTGACTTGGACCTGAATGAGGATCTATGTTTCTGTTTTAATATGGACCTGGATTTGATTCAGTTTCTCGATCTGGATTTGGATCTGAATTTGTATTTTTTTTCTGAGTCTCTGTATAAGAGTCTGGGTGTGGATCTGGATTTGCAATTGGATTTGAATTTGAATATGGATATGGATTTGGATCAGGATTTTTATCTAAATTTGTATCTTGATTTGGATTTGGATTAGGATCTGGATTTGAATCTTTATATGTGTAAAAAGGGGCCCAGACAGCCGAAGTGGTAAACGCGCAGCTTTTGGATTTGGGTTTGGATTTGGATTTGATTACAAATTCGGATCGGACTTTGGATATGGATTTAGATCTGGATTTGAATCTTTGGATCACTGTATCTAGATCTAAATTTTGTATTCGTTATTTATGTCGCAGTTCTCAATCGCTATTGATGGGTTTTAAAAAAGTAGTTATAAGTTCACACACAAAGATATCGACCGTGATAATTATATTTTTAATTTGTTTATCGGCATATCGGTCTATTTTGCTCGAAGTAAGAGGGAGCATGGAGAAGAAAGCAATGAATACTAGATGGATAGGTACCGTAAGGGAACGGAGAGAGAAATTAAATTAGATGTTGAAGAGGGCATACCATATGAAACAGTAATACTTGAAACGTCCTTCCTTGTGGCTAACGTCCCCTATGGTAACGGCTTGGGGTTCGTCCATAAATGACGTAGCATTTAAGGGGGGAGGGGGGGCTTCTTGAATTTGTGACGATGTGTGAGGAGGGGGAGGGAGGGGTCCCAACTTGTGGAAGTAGCATTTTGAATAATTTCATTAAAAAGAATAGAAAAATTTGACAAACAGTTTTTTATCAAACTTCTTTGTCTTAAAAATTCAAACAGAATTTAAGTTAAAAATTCAAACATTCAAAACAACAATATTAAAAAATTCAAAAAATATCTAAGAAATTCATAATATGTCCTGTCAAACAGATTTTATGAATCTTTGAATAGTTATGTGAATTTTATATTGTAATTGTGTCCAAACCATTTTATTTATAAATTAACAAACTAAAAGTTTAATAAGTTAAGTAAAAATCAATGCTTTATTGATATGGAGAATATTGTTTTTTTTTTATTTATTAACAAGACATAGAATCAACTGTTTTTCTTTAATTTTCATTTTTGGTGGAACTTTATTTCCTAAAAAGAATATAATATAATTTAAGTAAATATTAACGTTGTTACAGTAAAAGAAGCTACAGTTAACTCTCCCTAACTCGATATTGAAGGGACCATCGAGTTAGGGAGGTATCGAGTTACAGAAGACAAACCCAGTGCAACTGCGATCCAAGGGACCATCGAGTTAGCCATGAAAATCAACTTTTACTATGGTTCTCTTACTCGATATCGAGATACGGAATATCGAGTGAGGGAGAGTTAACTGTATTTAAGTGTTACAGGAGAGCTCCACTCAGTGAACTCAACAATTCGTTTTGATATATCAATGATCTTGATGGAACAGCCTGGATAATAATAATCTGGATTATCTTCCCAGGACAACCAGAATCCTCTTTTACCATTATTTTCAGGATTTTCGTGATTTTTTTTTAAGGTTGTGCATTAAAAATTTAATCCAGTATTCCTTTACAAATTCTCCCAATAAAGATGGTGTACTTGAACTTATTTGTCTTCAATTTGTGTAAGAATATTTCAGTTTAGGTGGAGATGATGAAGTTTAGTTGAAATACTAATAAAGTTGATTGTATAAAAATCGCTAATTTCAAATATTACGATTGTTATTTTTTCTATCTAGTTTACTGAATGGATTTGAATTTAGCGAATAATTACGGAGATCCTTAACAAATTAAGGTATTTTGTTGATCATATTCACTGAAATCTGTTTCTGAACCACGAAAAATAAAAAATAAAAAATAAACTCAAATATAACAAAATGTCTGTTCAATATATTTTAAAATATTTTGAACCCTTACTAATTGCTGTTAGATTTATCAATCCGAACTTGTAATAGGGTTTTACAATATCAAAAGTACTACAAATCAAATTTAACCTAAATTTAACCAAATCAAATTTAAACTGCGAACCAAAATTGTGTAACTTTAACAGGAAATAAGTTAGTTTAATCTGTTTTCCAAATGATGTTTGAGTGCAACGATATATCAAACTATCATTCGTCAGAATATCTTGACGTTTCAGTCAGTAATTCATATCAAAATTTGAATTTCTGGTTTTTAATGTTTCGTTTTAGCCCAATCGCTGAGGAAAACAAATTGAAATAATAAGAGGGGGGGGGGGGGGTGTACTTGATATGCTACTTATTTTCCAAGGGGGGGTTTCGTCATTTGTGACGAAATGCTACGAGGGGGGAAGGGGTGTAAAAAATCAGTGAAAAAATGCTATGTCATTTGTGGACGGCCCCTTGGTGTGTTTTTGAGAATGACACTACCAAGGCTGACTGATTTCTAAAAGATATGCGCAAAATTGCTGAAGATACCTTTTCATATTCCTTAAAAAATTTTAGTACAATCAAATCCCTTAAGGAAAATCGAGGGATGGCTTCAGAACTTTTGCTACAAATCTCTTGGAAATTAGTTAAAAAATGTTGCAGGATTTTTCCACAACGTGAATTCCTCCTGTAGGTCAACCATTCCTACAATGTTTACATATTTATTAGCCATGTATTATTTATTTATGTTAATTATCCTGTAATTATTCACATGTAGAGAACAGATAAATAATCACATTTCTTTTATTGTACCGATATCCACCGTTTTCTAAGATGTTGGGTACAAATATCTTCAGTTTTATTTGTAATTCTTGTATTTTTCTAAAAGTCTGATATAAATTGGTTATGGGTATGGAGTGATTCGCTGACAAGGGAGGTTTATTGCCCATATATTTTGCCCTCCTATCTACGCAACTGAAGAAAACATGTGCCCTTTCTCCCTTTTCGTGATAAAGGTGGAAAGAGCATCAAGTGATTTTTTTTTAAGGCACTCCGTGCTCGTGGCCACTACTGTGCCGGAATCAGTTTATCTGTATCTTCCTAACCGATACAGTTCTATTTTTAGCTAATCTACATTTACATCTGCTTTCACTCTCATCTGCTCTTTTGCTCTCACACCGAGCAGGTAGGAGAGTGCTGCTCTGCTGTTGGTCCAATCGATTTCCATAAACTATAGTCAATTGCTCTTGCGGTGGTTCGTTTTATAGTTTTGGTTGAATTAGAAAATTTTAGAATTGCAATAGATAAACAAAACTTTGCCCCTTGAAGAGCCCCTCCTGGCTACACCACTGGCCCATCACCCGAAAGGCTTTGGATTTTTCCATATTTTGACATATAGAATCCAACAAAAACAGCCCGGTTGAAATCCCCGAGAGGCGCTATCGTGACCCTCCCTTGTGAGTAATTTTCAAGAAGACCCTAAAAATGTATTGAGTTATTCCTAGAGTAAATTTTGTACCAAAAATGGAGAGGCTTCTAAGTGTTTTTTTTTTTTTTTTTTTAGGATTTAAGAACCGCGGGCTAACCATTCCGAAAAACTTGTGGATTAAAGAATCTGAATCAATATCTGATGGACTTTTGGATTTTTTTTTTTGAGAAGTTCTAGAGTTAATTGCTAAATCCTTCAATAAATCTGCCAAAAAAAAAATAATACTATAACTGCTAGTGCTGTTTAACGAGAAAAATCTTTGGTGTTTTACTTGGATGAATCTTTGGTATATGTTTAGGAAAAATCTTAGGACGACTTATCAGGGGATACAAAACTATAATTCTCCTAAGAAATCCCTGAACAAATTGCTCGGAAATGTTTTCCGTATAAAGAGTTTTTGAAAAAAAAAGTTGAACGAATTTCGCTAAAAATGTTCGAATAATTTAGATTTTCTTAGGCAGGGTTCGCATTTTTGAGGAAATTGTAACATGTTATTTTCGAAATAGCTTTAAAGGAATGTGGCACAATCAATTAAATTTTTAGAGAAATCTAAAAAAACTTAATTTTCTATTATTAAATGCAGATAGATTTGCAGAGAATTTCATTGATAAATCGTAGGAGTAGGAAAGTAGGAAATACTGTTGGTTGAAAAATTTGTGGAAAGAGTCCTTGGTTGATTATCTTGAATACAATTTTGGTGCGACTCGAAGAATTTCACGTAAACTGTGAAGATTCCAAACAAATCAGTAATGAGCTGGGTGATATTTTAAACTAACAATTGAAATTTATATGTAATAACAACGTCAGCCGTCTCCCAGGAGAAATATATAAAAAAATTCCAAAAGCATTCTCTAGCGGGATTTTTTGATACAGATTCTTCGAGAAATTTTCTAGCAAGATCAGAAAGCGAAACTTCAGGAAAAATCCATTGAATAATAAGTACTAATCTGGATCTCTGGATCTGGGTCTATTGTTCTTGATATCTGGATCTGGAGTTCTGGATCTGCATCTCTGAATTTGGATCTATGAATCTTGATTTTGATCACTGGATCTGGATCTCTGGATTTGGATCTCTGGATCTGAATCTCAGGAGCTGAATCTCTAAATCTCCGGATTTTTTGTCTATTTATCTGGATCTTTGGATCTCAAATTCTGGATGTTTGAAACTGGATCTCAGAACCTGGATCTGAGTCTGAATTTCTAAAACTTGGTCGCTGGAGATAAGGATTGGAGATTTTGATCTGAACTTCTGATTCTGGATCTCTTAATCTCGTGATCTCTTGATCCGGGTTTGGAAATTGGATCTGGATTTCTGAATCTGGATGTTTTTCTGGATTTATTTATGAGTCTGGAACTTTTAATCTGGATCTCTGAAATTGAATCTCTGGATAATGATACCTGGATCTGGAGCTCTTGATCTGGATCTCTTAGGTCCTGGATATCTGAAGCTCAATCTGGAATACACGATCTTGACCTTTGTATCCGGGTCTCTGGATCTGGATCTCTGAAACTGAATCTCTGGAGCTGGATTACTGGATCTAGATATCAAGATCTGCATCTTTGAATCTAGATCTCTGGATCTTTTTCTTCAGCTATAGATCTCTGGGTCGGAATCTTTGAATCTGAATCGCTGTATCTGAATAACTGAACCTAAATCTTTGTATCTGGGTCCCTGGATTTGGATTTCTGGGTCTGAATCTGTATCTCTGGAGCTGGATTTCTTGATCTGGGTCACTGGATTTGGATCTCTGCAACTGGCTCTCAGAATCTGGATGTCTGAATCTGGATCTCTGGATCTGGATCTCTGCATCTAGACCTCTAGGGCTAGATCTTTGGTTCTTGATCTCTGGATCTGATTCTCAGGAGCTGAATATCAAAAAATGGATCTCCGGATCTTTGTCTCTGTATCTGGATATGTGGATCTCATATTCTGGATCCCTGGATCTTTGAATCTGGATCTGGGTCTGAATTTCTAAAACTTTGTCGCTGGAGATAAAGATTAGAGATTTCGGTCTGAATTTCTCTTTGTGGATTTCTAAATCTCTTGATCTCTTGGTCTGGGTTTAGATAATTGGATCTGGATTTCTGTATCTGGATGTCTGAATCTAGATGTTTGAACTCTGGATCTGAATATGTTGATGTGCATTTCTAAATCTAGATTAGTGTATATCTGAATCTCTGAATCTTTGGATCACTGGATCTTTGAATCCCTGGATCTACGAATCTCTAAATCCCAGGATTCTTAAATCTCATGATTTTGGAATAACTAATTTTATAGATTTCTTGATTTCAAGATCTCTGCATCTGTGTATCTCTTGATCTCTAGATCTCTGGACTTCTGAATCTGAATCCCTTAATCAATGGATGTTTTGACCTTCTGGTTCTGTGATTTATTCTATTAATTAACACAGAATTATTTTTTGTCATAATCGAATATATGTTCAGCATAATACAGTCATACAGGTCGGCCTCAATTATCCGGAGTATCGTTTTTTTACTCCGGATAATCGAATTACTAAAAATGTTGAAATCTGCAATAAAAGAACTTAAATATTATTTTTTTTTGTTATTTTATTTATATGATGCAGTGACGTAGCCAGAAGTTATTGATAGGAACATTAGGGGTCTAGTGAAGAAAAAAAAAAGTTTGACCAGAATACACAAAAAAAAACTTTTTTAACCCTCTCTTCTCACCTACGTCCAAAAGAGCCAAATCATTCATATTTTATATTGCAATACCAAATTATCTCAATTTTTTCATTAAAACTAAAAAAACGAGGATATCAAAAAACAAATTCCGGATTATCGAGTCCGACTTGTATAACGTAACGTCTTTATAACGTTACTCGTTTTATCGGCTCTCATTATTTTTTTCCAGTTTTCATTAGAAACATGATTTATGAACTATTTACTATAAACATGTACCGAAAAAGTTAACATTACATATACTTCGCAAGGGTCCAGATAGCCGTAGCGGTAAACGCGCAGCTATTCAGCATGACCATGCTGAGGGTCGTGGGTTCGAATCACGCTGGTCGAGGATCTTTTCGTAAAGGAAATTTTCTCGATTCCCAAGACATAGAGTATCTTCGTACCTGCCACACGATATACACATGCAAAAATGGATCAGCAAAGAAAGCTCTCAGTTAACAACTGTGAAAGTGCTCATAAGAACACTAATATGAGAAGCAGGCTTTGTCCCAGTTGGGACGTGACGCCAGAAAGAATATACTTCGCAATTGGATTAAACGATCTAATTGATGTGAAATTTGCGTAAAAGTTATGCTTCTTCTTGGTGAGAATCGAACTCACGATTCCCAGTTCTCTAGATAGGACGCGTTACCCCTACGCCACGAGAGAACTCATGGATGCAGAAGGTAACCTGAATTCGATTTCAGCTCAATAATCACGTGGTCCTCTCAATAAATAATGCGCTCTCGGGCTAGGCATTAGATATAAATAGAAAGCATTGTGTTTGGATAGGCATCTAATTAATCCGAAAGAGATGCGCTTTGCGAAAGAGAACTTGAAATGCTCTAGAAATTATTTGAAAAACTCGTGCAGGTATTCGACCAAAAACTCGAAAAAGTCTTCTCGGAATATTTCTAGCAATTTCATTATGAATTTCGGCTGAACTTTCTCCAAATATTCATGCAAGAATCATACTATATACAACTTAAGTTTCTTCAAGGATTCAATGTAGAACAAAATCCTTCATTGGTTCCATCAGGAAACTCTCAAGTAAGTATTACAAAAATTTTGCCCAGGAATTTGTCCAAAACTGATCAAGTTCCTCAGCTCTCTCAGAGAATTCTCCTAGAATAATGCCGAAAATCACACTACGTACTCGTTCAGAAACTTTACATGGGAAAATTCCTCTAGTATAGTTCTTGTTTTAATGGAGTTTTCTAGTGATTCCATGGTAGATTCTCTTGAACATTTTTAAAAGAATTCATGGCAAATTTAGTCTTAAGGTGAAGATGAATCGAAGCCAAACCTCAAATTTTCAAGAGCACGAATCTGGAGAACCGAACACCCGTTTGAGCTAAAAACATAATCGATTGGACACCACCAGCTCGTAATCAATCGATTAAGTTTTCAGCTTAAAAAGATGTTCGGTTCCCCGGATCCGTGCTCTTGAAAATTTGAGATTTGGCTTCGATTTATCTTCACCTTAATTTATTCTAAAATTCTGTCAAGAAATTACAAAATGATTTGTTTCTAGAGTTCCCCATAATTCTTCAAGTTCTATTATTGCCTGCTGGAAATCTTGAAGAACGACTCATCATTAACTATTTTTAATATTTCTTGAAGACTGCATTTATGAATTTATTTCAGAGTTTCTCCGAATGTTCAAGGATTCCTCCAAAAATATGTTCGTAATACATTTCTCTAAATGGAAAAAAATATGAAAAAAAAAGATCGGGAAAACAATACAAAAACGCAAGGAAGACTGAAAACGCCTGCTAGGTCAATTTTATATCCATTTTCTCATTAAACTATATTTATTGAACGGAATTTGAAAAAAAAAAATCAGCTTTGATATAACGCAACCTCGATATAACGTAACGAAAATAAAAATCGAGTTATGTTATATCTAGGTATTGCTGTACCTATATATTTCGTTGAAGGTCATAATTGCATCCTTCAGGTTTTGAACAGTTCAGATAGTTTAGCTCTCAATGTAGGTATGCCGTTGTAATGCATTGATAAATAAGATATAGGAAATAAATAATGGTATCAAATTGATAAGGTGCTTTTTTCTTTCGACGTATTCGACACTCAATATCTTAGGCAATTGCACTTCTCATGAAACAACCATTAAATTCACTCACCGCAAACACAAATGCATATTAGGGAACAGCATTTATGAGGCTCACTCGGGCACGTGTTAACTCGAACTCAAATTACCACGTATTGTCGTGCAAATTTCAGCGACACTAAATCGAACCGATCACGACGATAACGGTTCTTCAGGGCTTGTCAAATTGTACAGAATCGACCTTACGGAACGAAGCGGATTGGGGGCGGAAATCTCGGAATAATGGTTATGGCGCTGACGATGATGATGATGACGACGACGTTATCAGTGTTGTTTGAGTTCCATTGTCGGGCAGCACGTCTCGTCGCACATATGAGCCATTAAGGAAGATGGTGATTGCCTTCCCGATACAACGCGAAGTGAGAGACTGACATCGATGAAAGTCATTGAGTTTGAAATATCAATTTCGCTGTGCTTCAATCTGATCGGAAACGTTCCATAACATCCAGTGTACAACAGCAGAAAACACCAATCGATGGGAAGTACTCTTCGACGATGATGCTGTTATCGACAACATTCTCTATCCCTTGGAAGAAAAAAAATATCGCTTCCTTTCCAATTGATTACATAACCCTCAGACCAAAGCCCATTGGCAGCTTATATCCGAGGCCCCACATCATTCAGAACCACTTCCTTCCGATTCGGTATGTGTGTGTGTGCTGATTCTACCGGCATCCGTCCCAGAACGCCCATCTATCCGTCCAGTCTATGGAGTGTCAGTGTGATGATGATGCCACCGCTGCTGTTTCTGAGCCCTCGGAAATCTCACTCCGATTATAACGTTAAATCCGCTCTGACGGGAACCGATGAGGGTGGCTAAGCGTTGCGATAGACCTCAAATTGGTGTTTCTCAAACCCAACTTTATCAGTGCACATCGTACTCAAATTCTTTACTATATATGGTTGCTACCACGAACAAAAGGCAGAGTGAATCTCTGAACTCACAACTTCCTTAAAAAAAAATGGGATTTGAAACTGTCATTAAACGTGGCGAAAATGGAAGAATGGAAGTTTGTCCGCAATGCGCGCTTTCTTCCAAGTGTGAAATGGTCAATGTTGATAATTGCATCGAAATGGGCATGCAGACAAATTTATCGAACATCAAATCTTTGATTTGTTTTACTAATTAATGTTGCTTAACGCAGAACATCTTAATATAAGAAATTATTCTAAAGATTGAAATGTTGCTCATAAATAAATTAAGAATACACACATTTTTGTCATCATCATCTTATTGTTTTTGAGATTCCTATTTCGCTGCTTGGGAATCACTGTTACAACTTCTAGCTAATGGTTCGTCGCCGAGAGAGCATATCCCATCAGAGAAATGGACAGTCTCAGTTCTCGGTACCGTCGTCAGCTTTCCAAAGCCCCATTCTAGAACCAACATGAGATACTTCCACCACCACCACCAGTCAGAAGAAACTGCTTTCAGACAAACATCCCCCACCCTCCCACGTCACCATACAAACTAACATTCTGATGACTGGCTGTGGATCGAACGTGGCCAGAATTAATTTTACATACATTATCCCCGAAAGCCGAGGAACCAACCCCCGTCTATCTTGTTTTTGCTTGGATTCCCAGGAACGGCTCTTCCGTTCCCAGGATATCACATTAGACAACGAGCGAACGCTGGAAAAACTTTGACTTCTTTCAACGCAACATCAACACTCGCCGCCGCCTCCACCCATGATTTCGCTAACGCACCCAGATATCCACATGCTCAAGTTCCGGCTGAAAGGGGCTTGATTCGGGACACACAAGCGATATGGGATGAAGAAGAGCTTCAAGGATGTGGGTTAAGTAGTGTTTGTCTTTGGCTTTCCTTCCCATCCAATGACGATGACGACGACGACGCACAGAAGTCCACTTTTCTAAAAAACTGTAAGAAACCCGATTTCCAATCATGTTTCTGTCTGACAAGAAAAGCCAAACATTCTTGTGCTAAATCTGTAACAAGAAGTCTTTTAGACCTAGAGTTCTAATAATTAACCTGAAGTGTACAATTTGACAGTAAGCTTTGGTTTACTTTAACAATGTATGTTGAAAAATTAAAGCTTTTTTTAATTTTACAATCAAGCCTTCATGCCAAACACTGTCGAATGCTTTTTCTATGTCTAGAAGAGCAAGACCAGCAAAATAGCCTTCAGATTTGTTAGAACGGATCATATTTGTTACAAGTAAAAGTTAATGAGTGGTCGAATGTCCATGTCGGATTCCGATCTGTTCATTGACAAAAATTGAATTTTCGTTGATGTGGACCATCATTTTTTTGAAAATGACCTTCTCAAAAAGTCTACTGATGGAGAAAAGTAAGCTGATTGGACGATAGCTTGAAGCTTCTGCTATGTTTCATATGTCGGCTAGAAAATAATTGGATGTGGAGCTGATAGGATTGACAATCGCTTCATGGGATATTTGAAATCTAACAGAGAAACGATCAGTCATAATCAGCAAGAGTAACAAGATGGCATCAAAGTTTACTAAGAGTCAGTTAAAACCAAATCAATCGTAAAAGAGTTTCTAGAAAAAAAAAAGCAAGTAGTACCTGCCAAGATTTTTCAAATCAGAACCACTGTGCGATGACGGCAGCGAACGGGCGATCAGCTCTTTAGAAGGAAAAATGAGCATCCGCAGTATCGGCAGTGTCACATGGGAAAACCCGGAAAAGCCGGATTATTCCATGGAGTGTGGCAACGGCGGCTGCTCGCAGTCCCGACATTTGAGTGGTTATGTGTGCCATATCTCTATCCTCTTCATCAATGTCAACGATGATGTACCCCATCCGACCAAGCAAGCAACCAACACCCAAGAGGAAACTTTTAAAAGGCCAACGTCTACTGGCTTGTCCTAGTTTGTGGTGCCACCGTCGTCTGTGACTTTTCGCGGGATAGGATAGCGTCCGGGTGCTTTTCCGCCAATCGATCATGACCGTGAATAATCAAGCGTTAATGACTAATGCGCTAGAAAGTTCGTCGCTAGGAATAAGATTTGATTAGCTATTAAATATCACTTGTGTTGACACAATTTTCGAGTGAATTTTGCAATATTGCACAGAATTTGTTGTATTTGTTTTCATTTGAGAGACTTGTACAGCCGGGAATACGAAGATACATGTTTTTCGGTTTTGTGTGTATTATGCCTCACGAGACTTTCCGCAAGTGTGAGTCCCTTTGGAATCTTTTTTAACTTCAATATCAATTGAAACCTAAGTATACCTTGGTTCTGTCCTCCCGTAAAAAGAAAAAAAAAACAAATCCGAAAGAACTCATGTAGTGATAGGCGATCCCTGTAACGCATCTCGTAATTTGACCACCAAATGTCGAGGCTGGATACTGTCATCAAAACTCAACATTTCAAAATCCAGATACTAAGGGTATGCGAAATACCGAATGATTCCGTCAAATCCGGTTCGAAACGAAATTCCGCGGAATTCCGCGGAACTCGCACAGGCGAAATTTGTTTTTTGCTATTTCGTTTCGTTTCGCCAAATTGTTAAAATATTTCCACGGAAAATTGAAAACAAACGGAATAAAACGGAATTTCGCGAAATTTGAGTTTAATTTCGAACAAAAAAGGCAAAGCTACAGTCAAAAATGGGTCCGTATTATGGATCAAATCGACTCATATCATGGATCAGAACACTATAACAGCAAATTATCTGCGAAGCATACGAATGGTGTGCTACTGAAAGCATACGTTTTGGCGTTTCTTCAGGAATCGTCTTATCTTAGATTCATAACTGTTGTATGGGTTACAATGCCCCACAGATATGAATCAAAGCTGCGAATAGCCCAGGAAAGGAACAACTGCGTTTGATGAACTACCACAATGTTATCTTCCATAAGAATGAAAAGAGCAAAACCACGGTTTCCTCCGGGGAACATCGCGTGTCCTTTTGAGCAAATCCGTTAATATATCGCAAAAATTGTTTGTACACAAATATCAAAAAAGCTGCGGAGCGTGAGTCCCTGATGTTCTATATTTGCTCAGGTGGTGCAGATTATTGATACGCGCATTTGTTCTCTCTCTTGCTTTCCTGCTATGACGTCACTTTTAACTCTGCATTTGAACAGCGGGAGAATAGAGAAAACTAATAGCACGCATCAATGAGTAAAGGCTCTCCCAAATCAACGCGATTGTTTCCGCGATGGCGACAATAAATCGCCGCGATTTCGTTGTTGTGTCATAAAACTGTACATGTAGCAGCGAAATCGCAGCGATTGTTTGTCGCTGTCCCCGTGAAAAATCTCGTTGATTTCTTCAAATCTTCAACAGCACAAATCTAAAGAACCAGATGTCCATTCAAGCTGAAAACTCTATCGATTGGTTACTCGTTGGCCAATCGATCACGTATTCAGCTTCAACCGCTGTCGGGTTCGTTGGATTTGTGCTCTTGAAATTCCGAGGTATGCCTTCGATTTATATTCACCTTAAACAAGGAAGATGCATACATTATTTTATATCGAAAAATGAATCTAGGTTTATTCACGCTGTACCACACCACCAACACCTCTCTCCTCTTATAACATGACATAATTTCCTCACGACCCCCAATTAAAAAAAAAAATGCGAATATATTAGAAGCCAAATGCTGCAAGGCAAAGATCTTAACCTTTTCAATACCGACATCAAGTTTCAAAATTCTCTATTTTCGCCATCTTTCGATCGATTTTGATGATTTATTTTAGGAAAAATCACAAATCAGTTATAAATTTGATTCATGCATTGCATGTATCATCAAAATTGGTTCCGGATATAGATTCAAGTTTGGTGGGGTACCTAGGGTATTTCACAATGGAAAAGCGCTACATTTTTTTTCGATTTTCGCACATCTAAATCTCGAGAAAAAAAGGCCAAACATTAAATTTAGCTCATTGAAAGACGGATTGTCTGAACTAACATGGGTGAACTTGTCAGTCTTATTTGCGGTTCCGCTATGCTATGTAGTCCAGTCCAGGTTCAAAACTTTTTTTTTCGAGATTTTCAAATATTTTTTAAAATACTCTCTAGGCTCAAAATTTAGTGAAAATGTGATTTTGTAGTCAGTTATAAACAAAGAATCTGAAAATGAGATAATATCAACAATCCTTAATTCCTTCAGAATCGTCCAGAAATTCCTTCACATATTTTGGAATAGGATCATTTCTCCAGTATTTGCTCTACAAAATAATAGAAATACCTTCAGTATTTTCTGCAAGGTTTACTCTAAAAGTTTGCATTCATCCAGATTTTATCCCTCCAAGAATTAATTCACAGTTTATGCAAGGCTTTTCCAGAAAATTTATTAGGAACTTCTAAATTAACCCCAACAGGCAATCCTGGTTAAGTTGGTGCCGCAATATCTCTTGGAGTTGATTAGTTTTGCAGTTCTTTTAAATTTATCTTGATTGATTTCTTAGGTATGTGTTGATGGATTCTTTAAAATTTAATTTAATTCAATACTCCAGTAAACATTTAAGCAAATATTCCAGTGATTCCTCTGTTCTACTTATTTTTATTCTTCTTTCTGGCGTTATGTTCCAACTGGGACAGAGGCTGCTTCTCAGTTTAGTGTTTTTATGATCACTTATCGACTTGTGTCCCCAATCACATTCATTTAAGCCACAAAGCTTAAAGTACAGCAAAAAATATAAATATCATTATTCCATGTTTTATGGTATATATTAGCATAACATCACATCCACATGATTAAAAAAATTGTAAGGCATTAATAAAATTTAAATTAATTTTGGGCTCCTCTCAATATGTTTGAGATTGTTTTAAGGGCGTGAACCATTTGGGGTCTTCGTTTAACTTTTGGTTAAAATTTGACAGTTCGGTAGTTATTTCCCCTCAAACGGTAGAAAAATAACTTCGGGTTCGACCCATTTGGAAGTTTGACAGATGGGTGGTTATTTGAAGTGAGTCATTTCTAAAGTCTCGCATAGCATTTCAAAAGCACTTATGAACGTTTTGCACTATTTTTTTTTAGTCCATATATAACTTATAGTAGTTTTTGAACACAAATCAACACTTCATTAGATAAAGTATGCTTCAAAAAATTATTAATTTAATGGATTTGCCTAAATTAATTAATATAAATTTCGTAAAACTCAAAATATTTACCCTGTAGAAACGAATATAGATAAGTCCTTTTTGAATGTTACTCGACAAATAAAGTTCAATCCAGAAAAAGCAAAATTGAGAAAAGTTTCAAAAAAAGCAAAATGATTTCCTACGAAGTAATTTTGTTGATTTTCGTGATGTTTTT
The DNA here is from genome assembly GCF_002204515.2 of Aedes aegypti. Lineage (NCBI taxonomy): Eukaryota > Metazoa > Arthropoda > Insecta > Diptera > Culicidae > Aedes > Aedes aegypti. The sequence goes on along the minus strand of NC_035109.1, from coordinate 98,019,255 downwards.
GTATTTCTTCAAGCCAAAAGATAACTCAGCGGAAATGTTTTTACATTGCATGATGCCATCTCCCAGAACCGTAAGTTTAATTGATTTGTTTTAAAATGAAATTTTATCGATTGATTTGTTGATATGGTTTTGTTTTCAGGGAGTAAAATATGCTGTAAAATGTCTTGGATCCAGAGTAATGACGGAGATTTTGAACTTTAACCCTGTCGCGATTAAAGAGCACCTCAGATTATCAGCAGCCGTTTTTCAAAGAATTTGCCAGCTAGTTCCGGAAAAGCGATCTGGTTGGAAAACGGAAATAGATGTAGCTGTTTTCCTTTTCTGGTAGGCTACTGGAACCAGTCGTCGGGTGGTTGGCGCAATGTTTAATTTTCCTAGAAACACAACGAAGAGGATCTGTGACAACATGTTGAATTTCATAATCAACATTTTGATGAAACAAATCATCAAATATCCGCGAGAAGAGGAATTAGCAAACATTGCCTATAAATTTTGTAATCGAGCTAGAACACCGATCTTCGACAAAGCTGTAGGGGCGATTGATCGTTCGCACATTCGTATTCAGTGTCCGACTGCTTTACATGACCAGTACATCAATCGCAAATTGACCTATTCGATCCAGTGTCAGGCAGTTTGTGACAGTAATTACAAATTTCTAGATATTTGCGTAGGTTACCCAGGTAGTGTTCATGATACACGAGTACTGTATAACAGTTCGTTATACTATAAGATATTGTATCCTCCTCCTGGATACTACCTGCTAGGGGACAGCGGTTATCCATGCAGTTTGAGCCCAATTGCTATAATAACTCCATTCAAAGAAACAGGTGGACAAAGACTTCCTGCGATGACAAAGCGATTTAATAATCTCCACAGTAAAGCGCGCAATATTGTCGAATGTGTTTTTGGACAGATGAAAAACAGATGGAGAAGTATTTTTAATAAAGAATTAGAACTGAAAATAGAAAATAGCATAAGTACAATCGTTGCATGTTGCGTTCTACATAATATCTGTGTGGATATGAATGACGTAATGCAAGCTGATCTGGACGTAGAAGAACAAACACAAAACATTCGGAATGAAGCGGACTTTCAACCCGTTTCCGACACAGGTGAAGCTTTTCGTTTAGAGCTTTTAAACAAACTGGAAAACATAGTATTGTACAACTCTATGAATAATTGATATTGATGTAAGCGGACTTTTTAGTTGATAATAAAGAAATAAAAAGTATACAGTTCGATTCGTTTATTTCCAATAATTCATTTAGAAAAACAGTTTAAAAGTTCGAATTTTAAAGACTTATTCCGATTCCGAGGAACTGGAGTTGTCGAATGAAGGAACGGAGATGTTCTGTGATTCGGCTATCGACTTTAGCAACATAAGACAATTTTTGGTTTCTTTCCGCTTTCGTTTCGACTCTCTGCGGAAAAACTCAAACATGTCCTGTTGGGAGTAACGCTTCTTTCGTTTTTTCTGCGACTGCATCATATTTTCCGGTTCTTCTGTACCAGGGCTGTTACGGGTTCGTCGGTATCCTGAAGGACCAGCTACAGGCGAAGACGTTGCCATTGGTACCGGCTCATCGGAAGACGATATTTCCGGATCAAACATAATGTATGTTGAAGTTTTCATCATTGCCAGCTGTCTCCTGCGCGTTTCCGTTCAGGCCATCGACTTCCGGCTCTGGTTCAAAAACAATGCAATCACTTAAATTGTCGATTCCTTCACTTACTTCCGGATTCAGTTTTCTCTGTGACTTTCTGATTACATCGCCGTTACTGTTGACAACCAACGGAGGATAGCATGTATGCTGAGTGGACATGAACTGATGCATTTTATTAAAATGTACCCACTGATCCGCTCTCAGCTCACCGTTCTCTGTTGAGCCTCCTGTTGGGGGTGCAATAAGTTTCTAGAAAAAAGGTAATAATTAATGCTGACTTATTCACCAGCCATGAAATTCAGATTACCTTGTACTTTTTGGCCAGGTTGTTCCATTTGGACTTAATTTGCTCTATGGAATAGTTTTGGAGTCCTTCTGTTTCTTGTATGGTGCTGAAAGTTAATAATATTAGGTAAAATGTGTTAACGCTACCATATGAACACTTACCGCCAGGCCTCCTTTTTATCGTAATTTTTGCTCGTGAACAAATGGCTGTGTTTTATGCGGCCACTGATCATGTACGAAACTTCGATGTCACTCACTGTAAGAGTAAAATTAGTTATAAAAGCATACCTAGAAAACAATAATTTTAATAATAATTTTTTTCGCTTTCTGATGCTTGCCTTCCATTGTTCTGATATTCGCGAAACTTATAAAAACAAAAACAACATATTTTTTCTGTCTCACTTCTAGCCGCCTACTGTGCAGAAAATGAAATAACTATCAAAGTGTCAAAATCAACCATGCTCAACAGCAGGGTTATTTTCAACCGGAGGGGAAATAACTACCGAACTGTCAAATTTTAACCAAAAGTTAAACGAAGACCCCAAATGGTTCACGCCCTTAGTTGTAGCATTGAAATTAAACCCACTCATTGCCTTGTGAGAATGTTAGATATGTTGAAATGAAACCTTATAAAGTTATTAAGAAGATTTCATCAAAACAGAAAAGAGTCTTACCAAAACATGTAAGGATTCCGCTGAGCAACACTAAGGTTTCCATACGGTAGAGGATTCAAAAAGACGTTTTTATGCCTAATTTCCAGCTTTTAACAAAAAAAAAAAACTTAAACGTGTATTCCGCGAAACAAATTCAAAAATTTCGTTTCGTTTCGAAAAATTCCGTGAGATATTTGATTTCGTATCGAATTACACGAAACATTTTTAAATTTCGTTTCGTTTCGTCATTATCAGCGCAAGATATTCCGCGTATCGTTTCGTTTCGTATCGACATGGAAAAAATCCATATCGCATACCCTTACCAGATACGAACCTTTCACAACGCAAAATGTATCGCGCAGTTCTAGGAAAAACCTTATCACAAGTGGTCCTCAAACCGTCCACTATTACAGTAGTCCTTTCAACTAGGTATCAATCTAATTATTGACTTCACAGCACCACACCATAACTGCTTCCTACTAATGCGATGCAAAGTTTTCTGATGCGAAGTCAATGTCAAACTTAAAACAATGACATGGCGACTTTGAAGACTTTCTTATAGGTGAATAAATGGGAAAACCGATTTCATTCATCTTATCTTTTACGATCATTATACCACATTACACTTCAGTTGTTCGAATTTCACTGTAAACGACTGCATCCTTTTCGATTCTCACCTGTAGCACTCCAGTCTGGCAAGGAACATCTACTAATGTGAACTCTTATTTACTTCACTGCCTGTGGTTTCAGTAATCAACAAAAATGTCTATACGTTTTTGTGCACAGTTTTCTTTCACCGTGCAAACAAGTAGAGATGGTCGGGTTTCGGGTTTTCAAACCCGAAACCCGACCCGAACCCGAACCCGACGGGTTCGGGTCGGGTTCGGGTTTGAAAATTTAAATTTTTTCGGGTTCGGGTTCGGGTCGGGTTTGAAGGCTACAAAATTATCGGGTACGGGTCGGGTTCGGGCTTGAAAAAAGTCGGGTTTAGTTGGGTTTGGGTCGGGTTTGGTGAGAATGGTGAACAGAGTAACAACCTAAAAGCTTCCCTATGCATCAGAAACGATGAATTTAAAATCTTTTCAAACTCGGGTTCTACTCGGGTTTTTCTTAGAAAACTTTTTCGGGTTTCGGGTCGGGTTCGGGTTTGAACAGCGAAAATTTTTCGGGTTCGGGTCGGGTTCGGGTTTGCTTTTCAATTACAGTCTCGGGTTCGGGTCGGGTCCGGGTTTAAAGAAATAAAATAAGTCGGGTACGGGTCGGGTTCGGGTTTGAAAAATGTGAAACCCGACCATCTCTACAAACAAGCTCACAGCTTCTAAACTAAGCTTCGATGGCATTCTAGACCTCATCAAAAAACACAATATGCACAAGCAGTCTTCTCCTGTCCTTGTCCATTCCACTATTCGCTGGACCACTCTCGTTATTTATCACACTCGCTATTTATAATTATCAGTCAAAAGTGGTGGTTTTCACAATGCGCTCTAACCTTATATACTGATTTCATTTTTTTTTTTTCCTTTTTTTATTTAGGGATTTTCTGCCGTAGGCAGGTTCATCCCCGGTCCGGTAAACAGAACGAGCCAGATGGGCTCGTCTGGAAAACAGCTACAAAGTAGTTTGGCTTAAATCTAGTATCTTCGCAGAGTTACTCGCCAGAGTCTATCACTGGGACAATTAAAAGATGAAAAAAAAAAAACAAAATCACACGACAACACATGAGGATAACTAAGGGACTATCACACATGGTTTAAAACTAAGAACAAACAGAATCCGAGGAACTGAAACATTGCAAACTAACATATAGTGGGGTAACTAAAGCGTTAGGTCCGGTTGCCTGAAGCTTAAACTTAAAATATAATCCAGCGCTTTTGACAAAGGATATCAATGATGCTATATAGCGGGCATACGCAGATTACGTGCTCGACAGTATTGTTTATACTGCAAACCTCGCAGACCCGGTGGAAAGGTGTCCCCCCTAGGTTGTGGGAGATCCTTGTATGACCAGTTCTTAACCTGGAGATTAATTTTTGGACTTTCATTGATTTCAGGTACGCCCAAGCATCAACGCTTTCCTTCGTTTTTCGGAGGTAGGCTCCTCGTGAGTTAGTCCACTCCGTCTGCCATGCTCGGCGTACTGTTGATTTTACCCAACGTCGAATATCGGCCAGCGGAACCGTTGTGGTATACCGACGGCTGGAGTAGCCGGATCCAGCTAGGTGATCAGCGGTGCTATTCCCCGGAATGCCACAGTGCCCTGGAATCCACATGATGGTGACATCGGGTGATGCATGTCTGATTATTCCCTGAATCCACGGATGACGGGGAGCCTCCGATTGAAGCGCGAAGTAACAACTGGCTGAGTCGGTTATCATGATGATCGGACGAGTGGTTGGTTCAGTAGCGACAAAGAAAATAGCAGCGGCTTCGGCGGAAAAAATCGAGCATTGTCCGGGAAGACTGAGGCTTATCGCAAGTTCGTCATCCGCGATGCCTATTCCAACCCCTTGCACTGAGAGAGAGCCATCGGTATAACGCCGCTGATGTGCTGCATAGTCTGTCCGCAAGACCTCAGCGACGGATTGTCGCAGCCGCGTTAACGAGTCTCCTGCCCTGAAGTTGTTTTTTTATTCTAATGTCGAATTTGAGTGATGAGCGGTGCCAGTCACGCTCGCCGTACCAGTGGACCTTGGCGACTGGGGGGAGTTTCGTGGCAGCTATGCTGTCGAGCAAATTGTCGGCCTCTTCTAGGAGGCGGATTCTAGCATTACCAGCAGTCTTCTTTGCGAAGGCGGCCGCCTTCATGCAAAGCGTCGCAGTAATTAGGTAACGGAAAGGCAGAAAGCCGGCTTCAGCGCAAGCTGCGTCGGCTGGGGTAGATGGGAGGAGACCGGAAACTATTCGCACGTAGCGGTTATAGATGGGAGACAGTGTGTCAATCAGTCTGTTCATCGCCAAGAATGTGGTTTCCAGACCGTAGAAAAGTCGACTATCGATTAGAGCTGCAGCGACACGGAACCGAATAGCTCGATTATTGCTGCGGTGTGGACTTGAGAGAGATTTTATTAAATTCAGGCGGCTAAGACAGTTGGATCTGACTGCTTCACAGTGGGGCTTGAAAGATAAGCTGCGGTCGAAGGTAACCCCAAGGATTTTTGCAGTTTTACGAAGAGGGATGGCTTGGTTGTTGATTACAATCGGGGGCCCACTGACCCTATGTCCGGATGGACATATGTGGCATCGGATATTTTTAGATGCCGACATGGTGAAGCCTACGGAGGCAGCCCCTTTGGCCACTCGAGAAACAGCTGCTTTTGCTTTTCTGCGTGTAGCTACGGTTGTTGGACCAGATACTACGATGACTATATCGTCCGCATAGACAAAAATCTGCACTGGGGTTGGCAGATCATCGAATACTCCGTCCATCATAACTATAAATAGGGTTACCGATATGACGGATCCCTGTGGTACGCAAGTTTCTTTATTAAAGGTGGTGTACATGGTATCACCGATTACCACCTTAAAGGACCGATTCGTGAGAAAGTTTTTTAGGAAGTGCAGTATGTGGCCGGTTAGGCCCCAGCTGGCTAGTTTTTCTAGGACAAATGGTGTCCAGGTCCGGTTAAAAGCCTTAGAGATATCCAGAGAGATCATCTCAGTGTGATGGTTCCTATCACTTGCCTCTTTCAGCACTTCGCCGAGAGCTGCAAAGTAGGTGTTTGTGCCATACCAGGCCGAAAAGCGTGCTGCCGGTGGTCGAGTAGACCGTGTTGCTGTAGATGGTGTGTTAGCCGGCGGTTCACCATTCGCTCTACTACCTTCGAGAGGCAGCAAGTGAGCGCAATCGGACGGTAGCTTGCTGGTTCCCGTATCAGATTTCCGGGCTTAGGGATCGGAATAACGAAACTCTCTCGCCACTCTAGCGGGTAAGAGTCACCCAGCCAAAGATTATTGATCTGTTCGAGCAAAACTAGCTTCCCTGGTCCCTCCAGTTTCTTTAGCATTGGGTAGCCGATGTCGTCAGGGCCGGCGGATTTGCCATTACCTCTGCTCAAGGCATGCTGTAGTTCTCCTGCTGAGAATGGTAGGTTGATGTGGAGCTGCGAGTTGCTCGCAGGCACGTTAAAATTTATTATGTCACCGGCGGTAGCCCCGGAACGTCGTACGAATTCCGACTCGTAGCTATCAAAGACAGCCAAGCTGGCAAAATATTTGCCTAGGCCGTTCGCAATAACGGTCGGGTCCGCTGTGTTGTTTCCGTCAATAAGAAGAGTAGGCGGGGTGGCGGATCGTTTGCCGTTAAGGGCGTTGACCTTAGCCCATAGGTCAGAAGTTGATTGTGAAGCATTGATGCTGTCGAGAAATTCTTCCCAACAAGCCCGTTTAGCATCCCGAATGACTTGGCGGCATTCGTTGTGCTGAGATCGGTATCTGTCCAAAGCCGCTGCTCTGTTTGGATGATTGAGGTCCAATCTCTTAACGGCTTGGAGAGCCTTTCTACGTCTTTTGATAGCTTTTTTAATCTCCGGGGACCACCAAGGGAGAGCCTTACGGCCAGGTGTGTTGCTTGTCTTGGGAATTGAAACGCTTGCCGCTTGGGTTAGGATAGCCGAAAACTCAGATATGCTACTTGGTTGATGATTACTGATTGATGCGCAGATGTTGTTGTTATAGGCGGCCCAATCCGCCTGGTCATACAACCAACGGGGTCGTCTAGCGGTGGCAGGAGCCTCGGCGGCTACTGAGATTAGCAGGGGGTGATGATCGCTTCCGCATGGATCCGAGTTGACATTCCAGTGAAAACGCCGGATCTCTGACCGGGTAACAGCTGAAACGTCAATTGCTGTTGTGTAGTAGCCCTTAAAGAATGTTGGAGAGCCATCATTAAGAATAGTGAGATCACTGTCCTCGAGAAGATCAAGCAACATTATGCCTCTTGCGTCTGAACGGAAACCGCCCCATGCCGGATGGTGTGCGTTAAGGTCCCCGACTATCATTCTTGGTTCTGGAAGCTGACGGATGAGATTCTCTACAGTTCCACGTAGGTCAGGAATGTTTCCGCATGGTAGGTCCAGGCAGGCTACGGATATTGTAATACTCCCACGAAGCTTAACTCCGACAACTGGTAATTGAGAGTCAATGTCCAGGAAGGTGAACGGGATTGACTTTAATACCCCGAGAGCGACAGAACGGCGGATGTTACCTTCTCGTTTCGAGGTCCACATGTATTTACCACTGAGGGAACGATTAAGCTGTTCGATTGTTACTCGGTTGACTTCTTGAAGTGCCAAGATCTAAGGAGGGTCGTAGCTCACCAGAAGTTCAAGATCCGCTAGGTTGTTCAGGAAGCCGTTCATGTTCCATTGTAGGCAGAACTTAGACGATTTCGGCAATGTCGGGATGGAGTAGCTTATATTTGCGGTGGAAGATTGGTAGTGGGTGGTATCGGAGTACGAATTATCCAAAACATCGCCAGTGAGTCGCCGGAGGGGTGAAACCACCAGGGTTACTGATTTCAGCAATACTTTCTTCTTACTTTCCAATATCAGTGAAAGGTGGCGGTCCTTACAACGCGCACTTATCCTATGTTCCTATCTTAGCAGTCCTCTCAACTCGCTATAAATCAATTTACATGCGGTCCTCTCAACTCGTTTTTTTTTTCCTATGAGTCAAAAATGGCGGTCCTCTCAACGCACTCTTACCCATTTTACTGATTTCTGCGGTCTTCTCAACAAACGGTCCTCACAACTCGCTTAGCAATATAACTTAGAAGTGGCGGTCCTCACAACGCGCGCTTACCCTATTTTCTGATCTCAGCGGTCCTCTCAACTTGCTCTTTGTTTTTTTGCCTTACCAGCCATCTTGGTTTGCTTCGCCTTGGTCGCATTAGATATATTATGTACACTATGTACCACGCAATGGGTGATTTCCGGTAGATACATTTTCGTTGAAGAGTTCAATCTGTTTGCTAGAAACCGAACACATATATCTCTAGCATAACCTGCCACGGTCGCCAATGTGTAAAATCAAACTGTTAAGGGGAAACCACCCATCATGCAGGCAATCGCTTCGGAAGCGAACACATGTCTTCCTTTGTAATCCTCTCCACTATGACTTATTGATCGGTAGGCAACGACTGGGTTGAGACGGCACAAACACACTGTTGCCATCTCGCTCCACACAATCACTTTAGCTATAACATAAATATGGTGTATCTGCTATATTCTGCTCGTAAATAGAACGCGACAGAAATTAACCTGGGTGATAGCGAGACGAGGAAAAAAGATACAAATATGTTTGTTTTGGTTTGCAAATTTTCACAGGCGTTCCACTTTTGGACAAACAAATGCAGCGTTCCTGAAGTGGTCCTTTATTTCGCCATAACCTGCCATGAAGAAGCACTACTGACAGCTATACTGTAGTGAATGGCAAGTCAGTCCCATATGCATTTCCGTCGAAATCGAGTTGAGTTCAGTTTCCAACATCTCTTCCAATGCTCTTTCAGCTGCATTAATGAAATAATATGGTTTATTCGGAAAAATTAGAAAAAAAAAACAGCAAGTCAGATTGTCCCATAATGAAAACTAATCGCATGTCAGTCCCACTACAGACTTTTGCACCGTGGAACACAAAAATGTAACTTGTTTTGATTATCTTTATATTTTTCTCGGAAAGATATCGTAGTGAAAAGCAAGTTGTGGAAGTTTCATTATGTTTGGAACATGTTCCAATCCTCTGGATTTTTTTTAATATTCGTATAGAAAACGAGTTTGAAAACTTCAGAACCCATTTTCTGAATGCCTACTTTTTACAGATGGGACTGACTTGCGATTCACGGCAGTATATCTCCGACAAGCATTTAATGCTTTGCCGTGCAGATGCATATTTTAAATGCTTATTGGTAGTATCAAATGGTTTTGGGGGTCTATGCTTATACAATTTTCACGAGTATGGTAATATTTGACCGTAATTAAAACCATAGTTTGTTCCAACATAAAATCAATAGGATTCCCACTAAATTCTTACAGTATTTTCAAAGAATATGCACTGGATTCCAACAGAATTTCCATTGCAATTCTCATATGATGCTCATAAAAATAGTACGGGATTCCTATACGATTCTCACAAGATTCCTGAAGTTTTTCAGCATTTTTTTTCCACTTTCTTCAGGACTCCCACAGTATTCTAATAGTATAATTCTCACAGGAATCCTAGGATTCCCATTTTCCCATTTCTTTTACGCTGAAATCCTAAGATTTTTACGCACTATTCCCTTTTAACAGGAATGTCAGAAGAATTTTCACAGGGTTCCCGCAGAACTTCCAAAGGAATTCCTCAGAAATTTTAATGGTATTCACATGATTCCAAGAGGGTACCTAGTTCAGTATTAGTATATGATTTGATCAGTATTTTCGTAGTATTCCCACAGTATATGTCCACATAATGTTCACAGGCTTCTCACAATAGTTCTACTTGAAGTCAAGGATTCACACTTGAATTCCTAGATTCTTTTTAAAATATTTCCTCTAGAGCACTGGTATACCTGAATCTACAATGAATTTCCAGAATCTTAATGGAATTCCAGAATCCATACTGAAATCTCACGATTAACATTATTGGAAACTCACGATCAACATTTGAATATCAGGATCCATAATGGAATCCCCATTCACAATGTTATTCAAGGGCCACACTGGAACCTTAGGATCCACATTGCAAACCTTTAAGCCACATTATAGTCTCAGGATTAACATTGACCAGTGAAAGGCTTCAATGTGAATACCGTTATTAAAGGATCTACACCCAAATACCATAATCCATACTATAATTCTAATACCCACATTGACATACTAGGATTCACGTAGGAATTCTAGGATTCACAAAGAAATCACAAAATCCACACTAGCTTTCCAGAATCCACATTGAAATACACACTGGAATCCCAAAATCCAAACTGTTATCCTAGAATCCACACTAAAATTCCAAAATCTATACCGAAATCCCAAGATCCACAATGGAATCATGAGATCCCTATTGGAATCATGAGATCCATACTGGAATCCAAAGATCCATACCAAATCCTAAGGTCCACACTGAAATCCCTTCCACTGTGGAATTACAGAATCCACACTGAATTATCAGGTTTCACACTGGTATCCTAAAATCTATATTTAAATCTCATATTCATGAGGAAATCACAGGATCCTCACTATAATCCTATGATCTACATCGGAATCGCAGGATCCACACTAGCTGTCCAGTATCCAAATTAGAACCGCATTGTTATCCTAGGATTCATAGTGGAATTGCAGGATCCCCACAGGAATACTACGATCCACGTTGGAGTTATAGGAACCGCACTGTTATCCCAGAATCCACCGTGGAATATTCTCAGAATCCACACTGGAATATCATGGTCCCAACTGTTATCTCAGGACCCATGCTGTAATCTTGAGATCCATAGTGGAATTCCAAGATCCATACTGGAAAATTAGGATCCACACTGAAATTTTAGGATTCACAATAGAATCCCTTAATCCACACTGGAATGCAAGGATCAACAATAGAATCCCTTGATCCATACTAGAATCCCAGAATCCATAAGGAGATTACAGGATCTACAGTGGAACCCCACGATCCACACCATCCAACGATCCACAGGATCCACACTGGCTTTCCAGTATCCACATTGGAATCCCAAGATCCACATTTAGAATCTTCACACTGTTATCTCAGGATTCACAAGAAGTTTACAGGATCTACGCTAGAATCCTAGGATTCACACTGGAATCTCAGGATCCACACTGAATCCCACGATCCACACTAGAATTCCAGGATTTACATTGATATCCAGGATGCACACTAGAATTTCAGGATCCACGATGGAATCCAAAGATCTGCAAATCTCAGGATCCATACTGGAACCCCAAAATTCTCACTGTATTCCCGGAATTCACAAGGGAATCCCAGGATCCACAATGGATTCTTTGAGGGATCTCTGATTAGGAAATCACGCTTATTGTAACATAACGCGAGCGTGGTGATGACGCCTAAAGCTGCAGCCAAATCGGCTCAAAAATTGGAATTTGTTATGCTTCCAGTGAAAACTAGTGGAAGATATCTGTATTAAAAACCTGCCATTAGACTGCCCTTGATCTGTCTCACAAATTCACCACAAATACCATAATTCCAATTTGTCAAAAATAGTAACTAGGTGGCCAGTATCCTTCAAATAATTTCACACGACCATGTCTTCCGCTTCCGCGAATGATGAAGTTCATCACAGACTTATACTGAAAAGTTGGATACAAGTTGATTGAATAAGAAGTTGAAGTCATTTTTACCCGACTTGATCCAGTGACCCACTGGACTAACTCCAAACCGTTGAACATTTCCAAAAATTCTAATGATGATTGAAAAACAAGACATTCAGACGATTCCATTCGAACAAAAATGAAGATATCGTCAAGAATTGCTGAAATGGCAGCAAGTTGATTTTTTTTTCATTTACTGGGCGGCTACTCCAAATATCACCCTTCTTATCCACGTGACCAATGTTGTCATGAAGCTTTATCAATAAGGTCAATTTTCAACAAACTCAAACAAACATAATCTAACAAGTATTGAGTCAAACGATTGTGTGAGGTTATCCAACAATGTGATAGTGATCTCCAGAAAAGTTCTAGAGGAAATTATGATTCACATTTTTGCTGCACATTCAATGCAATTTGCAAGTTCTCTACAACTCTTCTGAAGACCACATTCGCGTAAAACTGAAAATAAAACAGTTACATGAAAATCTGATTTCTTGGATCCATTCTAAGTTCAAACTTTCAGGATCGATTTACTATGCTCAAATGAAGAACTGGACCAAAAGTGTCTTCGAAAAAGTTGTTTGAAATAATATTTTCTAGAGCTCTGTTGAAAATCGCAACATTCGTGAGGATTACGCTATTCATTTTTTTTTCTAAGAATATACAAAACTCAATTGCGAATAACTTCTCTCAGATGTTTTAAATGAACGAGAGGAAAGCAAACACTGTTTTCTGGTAAATGCTATTCACATGCAAAAATTACCAATTTTCAAAGAAAAATTGAAATAATGTTTCATCATCAGCCAATCAAATGAGAACACACATCTAGGGCAAAGGTAAATGTCCTTGCATACCTTAAAAAGCAATCCTCAACAAGAAGAACGACGACGAAAGCAAGTCATCGAAAGCCATCGACCTTTTAGAGTTTACCAACCTTTCCCTATTTAATGTACCCGGCAGTACGTAATCATATCGTTCCATAGACTCCTAGCTTCACTCTCAATGTTTTATTTACATTTCCCTTTTGAATGGGAAGCTATTAAATGGTTAACGAGGGTAAGCGCTGCTCGGTATCCTCGGATGAGCCCTGGAGCCACGATTGCAAATCTCGGAATAGAAATGTATAGCGAGGAAACTGGATATAAAAATATAACAACAAAAGCCCGTTTACAACACAGATAATGAGTTCGTCTTCCATGCAAAAGGTCCACGGTGCGAGAGATCTTCTGCATTGCTTCGAGATACCTCATCTACATATACGGCACAAGGGAATTTGGCTGGGCTTTTTCGCACGGTTTGTTTTCTCATCTGCGGTGGTGAATATTTATAATATTCCACTTTGGTTGTTTTGTGATTTTTTCATTCCGCCAAGATGAAGACCAAAGGGAACTGATTTTGTGGATTTTCTCTGCGGTCTCTATAGGTATATCAGAGAAAGAAGCAATCAACAATGTTATAGACAAAAAATATAAAATGCTTTAATCCACTCATTCACAGAAAATCAAAACTTTGTCTTAAGAACAAGCTTTTGATGTTTAAACAAATCTTCAGGCCAGCCATGTTGTGTGCTGTACCAATATGGACTAGCTGTTGTAATACCAGGAAGAAATCTCTGTAGAGGGTTCAAAATAAAATTTTCAAAACGATTCTGAAGTTTCCTTTCTGGTATAGTACAAATGAGTTACATTGAATATCCAATGTTGAAACATTGTAACAAAAGTTAAATGAAATTATTAATAATATCAGATAAAAATCCTCTATTTCCATGATTAATGCGTTATATATCTAGATTCAGTTGGATTAAGTTAATTGAAAGCATTTTTTTTTCTTATAAGCAGGTGAAATCAACTCATCTGTAGACATACTGAACTGCTACGGCTAATGAAATAAAATATGGTGTTAACAAAATGTTAAAAAAATCCTTTATTTAGTTTAAGGATGATAGTGTTGTCCAACACAGAACACCTAGGTATAAATGAATGTAATGTTTGGAATGATACTGAAGAAGAATAAAAAAACTTTTGACTTGTGAGTACTTTTTTCCAGAATTACTTTAAATGGTGTTACCAGAAATATTTTCCATAATTACCTATGATAACAAAACAGGTCAAATATAATTCTACTAGATGCAAGAACTTCCAAGGCACGGCACTTTAGAGCGCCTTAAATCAACGATATGCAATTCCTAATACACCTGCGCTCTGACAATTAAGTGAAAGTGTAAATGGATAATACAGCAAACAAGGTCAAAATCCGTTGACCAAACCACCAAAAACGGACAACAATTCTCTGCAAACTGAAAACTTAAAACTTAAAATCAACGACGAATCTTTCGGAACTCCACCTAATTCAAACAAAGCAAATTAAACATTTTTAATGAAGTCAATTTTGGAATGTTGATTTTCCAGTTAGCTCAACTCTTCCGTATTCTATGTGTGCTTTCGCTCGCATTCAAACGTTTGGAAAGCCTCCCCTTTCCCCATTCCTCGCCATTCACTTCCGTCTCCACTATTCAAACAGAGCCATTTTCCGGATCCCGGGTCGAAACTAGGGGGAGAGAGACAGAGGTCTTTTTGTCAATAGTGGCATCACCATAGTTGAATGGCATCTCAACACAAAAACTAACCCCCTCCCCGTCAGTCTTTCCTTACTTCCTCATTCCTGTTTGCTCCCCGGCCTTAAGCTTCCACAGCTATGCCGCCAAAAAATGCCAGCAAAATGGGAGACATCGCTTCCGAGTGCCAATTTAAACAGTGCCAGAAAGCCTGCCGCTGCTGCTGCTGAAGTTTGTGAAAAAGGAGTGTGTCGAAAAGTAGTCGCAAACTTTCGAAAGGGTTTATCTCAAAGCATGGTTAATCTTTTCGAACAGTTTTTCAAGCATTCGTTATGGCAACATGTTTTAAAAAAAAAATGAGTTATGCGACTATTTAAGGTTACCCAAAAACAACTTGGAGTATAGGTCATCAGATCTACAAGCGTAACTAGTGTTCTCTGGAAGGATTATGAACAACAACAATCCTCTAGAGATTACTGATTACGTTTGTTAATTTGAAGACCTAGGCTCAACGGAGGCAGTTATAAATGTTCCCGACCACTTTTCGGCACACTCCTCATTTGAGCTGCCACCGCCGCCGCCAGAAATGCAAACATGAACTTTTGTTTATTTGCATTTCGGTTGTTATTTTTAAGTTTTTTGCCATACAAAAGCGGGCCAGCCAGCCAGCGGGGAATGACGCGCGAGATGCGCTGCGATGCTATGTGCCTCGGCATAAACTATGCTCAGTTAAACATATAGATATCAGTTAGGTATTGGTATGGCCGCCTGTCGCGCGCTCGCTCATTGCTCAACTGCCAAATATGAGTTGGGGAAGGAACATGAGAAAAAAATGGAATATATGTGTACAAGTACCAGTAAAACTATCTACTCACTGGGGAGCTACATGTGAGATGAAACGGAACGTTTCGAATCGATGATGGGATGATGGGGAAGAAGGCACAGTCGGGGTTTCGAAAAGGGTCAGGCCGAAGAATAAATGGAGCGTACCAATGAAAACACTGCCAAAAAAGCGAGACAGAGTAGAGAAGAAACTTCGTTCTCATAGGCATAACTAGGCTGAAGATTATTTCGATATTTTATTGGTCCTACAATGGAACTTTCAATTGATTACGAGAGTGTGTTCTATCAAGCCTACATTATATGAAGGGTCTCCGCCAACTACTCTTTCCTGACAATAAATTTTCGAGTTGTTTATTGGAATGCTTATATATAAATGAATTCTGAATTCCGTTCAACAGATTGAGACCGAGGAGTTCTTTGTCGGCGAATACCAAGCTGGTTTTCGAGAGGGCCGATCAAGGACGGATCAAATGTTTACCCTGCGTCAATCTGCGTCATCTGTTTGTAGATTTCAGGCAGCGTACGATTCAGTGAAGAGAAACGAGTTGTGGCAAATTATGTCCGAACATGGCTTTCCGGCGAAGCTGATTAGACTGATTCGTGCAACGCTTGATGGATCGAAATCAAGTGTGCGGGTGGTGGACGAGATTTTGTCATCGTTTGTAACCTTAGATGGATTGAAACAGGGTGATGCTCTTTCTAACTTGCTGTTTAACATAGCGCTCGAAAGTGCTATCAGGAGAGCCGGTGTGCAGAGAAGCGGTACCATTATCACACGTTCTCATATGATCCTTGGCTTTGCGGACGCTATCGACATCATCGGGATTGACCGTCGGGCAGTGGAAAAGGCGTTCGTGCCTTTCAAGAGGGAGACAGCGAGGATCGGGCTCACGATCAACACCACAAAAACGAAGTACAAGATAGCTGGTGGTCAACGTGGTTCCGGACGTGTTAGTGGTAGCGAAATGGTGCTAGGTGGTGAAAAGTTTGATATGGTGGAAGAATTTGTGGGCTCTACCCCATTTGGCATAATGCCATTTGGCATAATGCCGTTTGGCATAATGCCATTTGGCATAATGGCATAATGGCCATTTGGCATACCGGCCATTTGGCATAATTTGAAGAATGAATTTCCACAAAAAAATCTCAAAGTTGGACTCGATAAATCCAATGTGTCATCTTTGACTTTAGACAATAGAAATGAATCTCTTCCGAGTTCCGACCAGTGCCTTCCAAGTCACACTTGTAGATGTGAGTAATATTCCTATCGCTTCATGAAGGAGTAATATGAGAAGTATAAAAATTGGCACCATAGAGTGATCTCGCTTTAATAAATCTTATAATGCTCTCTGAACGTCTGTCTTCTTTTATTTGTGATAATGCCGTAGTTATATTTTTGGCCGTGGCTTGGATGTCTTTATTTTTTTCAGCTGGCAACACAGTTATATGAAGCCGTGTAGCTTAGCCTCTGGAAATATTGTTTTTTTTTTATTTCTGAGAGCGTAGAAACCAAATATAAAGAACTGCCAATGTTCTAAAGAAGGACAATCTCAAGAGAGATGCTTTGCCTTTAGGCATTCAACAATTGGCGAATTAATCTAGTAGAAATTATACCTTCTTTCAAAAATAAACTATTCTTTTTAGTTTGCAGCGTAACGAATCATAGGCACACCAAGATCGAAGTTTGTTACATCGGATTGCGTGTTGATTTTAATTGCCCGGATGCTTCGAATCTTGGACACCAGCCTTAATTCACAAAAAAAAAAATCATGTTTTTCGGCTATTTTTATGCATGGATAATGTAGAAGAAGTTGCAGTTATGGAGGTTAGACGATAAAACACTTTTTCTTATATCTCTGGGCTAGTTATTTTTAATGTCGGCTGGGTCTAGGATTGAAGCCTTAAAATTCCGACGCCCAAAGAGACAGCCACACACACCTGGGACCCTACATATCGAGTCCATCAACAATTGGGCTGGCACCAAGGACTTTTCTTCCGTTCCGAATGAAGACGCGATCTGGAAGTTAATATCATAGAAAATCCCGATGGCGTCGACGAGAATTGATACCCGACTGACTGGGGTGAGAAGCACCACCACATCGACACCGCTACGAGAAAATCGAATTAGGTCCAAAAACACCGAGAAACAGGCCACTTCCCGGCTTTCCAAGCGTCTAGCAATTCGAAGCTGCACGGCATAAAAGTTAGGATTAGCCAAAATGCAAATTCAAAAGAACTGTAAAATTGGAACAATACAGCAGCATCATTTTGCAGGTACTGCCATTTCAACTTCTCCGCTAGATACATAACGTATACGTGAAATTCAGAATAATCCAAGTGAGTACTCAGCCGCACATGGAATTTCATAACTTATGAGAGTCAAGCCCATTCTTTCATTTGGTCAAATTGTACGCAACGATTATCCCATATACTTGGATCTTCATCTACACGATACCTTTCCAGAGATATGTTCAACCGCAGATGTGACTTTGCATTGCTGATGGTTTTGTCATCAGCCTCAAATGCACACTTCGTGACAACGAGTCTTTCTTAATGTGTTTCCTTGTACTTCACATTATTTCTTCAAACTAATAATCATGGTTAAAATTTCCTCTTCTTTCAGTTAACTTTATTAGACAAATATTTCAAGCACCAAAATAAACGTTTTGAAATGTGAGAGAAAAAATAATATTTCGTTTAATTATGCCAAATGGCCGTTATGCCAAATGTCTATTATGCCAAATGGCCATTATGCCAAATGGCATTATGCCAAACGGCATTATGCCAAATGGCTTTATGCCAAATGGGGTAGAGCCGAATTTGTGTATCTTGGAACACTAGTGACATGCGATAATGATGTTACCCGCGAGGTGAAAAGACGTATTGCAGCTGCGAGTCGGGCTTTCTACGGGCTCCGTAACCAGCTGAAGTCCCGTAGCCTGCAAACGAAAACAAAACTCGCGTTATACAAGACACTGATCCTTCCGGTTGTTCTATATGGCCATGAATCATGGACACTTAAGGAAGTCGACCGGAGAGCTTTCGGGGTGTTTGAACGTAAAGTGCTGCGATCAATACTCGGCGGTAAACTAGAAAACGGCATCTGGCGGTGTCGCATGAATCACGAGTTGTAGGGGAAGGGGTGGTAAAATGAACACCTTAAGGATATCATCTTGTTTCTAATAGAAAAACGAGGAATTTATATAGTTCTATCGCACAACATCAAAGCTAGGGATGTTATCTAAAGTAGGGAAAAGAATTCAGACTAAAATAGCTAAATTTTCACATATTTTTATCGCTTGCATAAAACGATGCAAATGTTCATTTTACCTGCACTATGTGGGTAAAATGAACATATATTGGTGGTAAAATGAACATCATGCAAAAAACGTGAGCGAAACAAATATTTTTGAAAATATTCATTGCATATTGGAAAATATATCCATTAAGTTAATTAACTCATTACGCGTGGTAAAGATGGACAAATTATGGGTGAAATTATGAAAAAGAATCCACGTGCTCGGCTGGGATCGTGGATCTCGGTAAAAGGCACGGTGTTCATTTTATCACCCCTGTTCATTTTACCACCACTTCCCCTACCAAGTTTATAAAGAGGTGGATATTGTAGAGCGCATAAAACACGGCAGGCTGCGTTGGGCTGGTCACGTTGCCCGTATGCTGGAAGAACGACAAGCAAGGATAATATTCAACAGAGAACCCGGACGAGGCCGCCGACTTCGTGGCATGCCGCGCACACGATGGCTTTTTGCGGTTGAGGAGGACTTGCGGGCACTTAACGTTCAGGGCGACTGGAAGCGATTGGCCCAGGACCGAGCCCAGTGGAGACGACTCATCCATTCGGCGCAGATTCATCTTAGCGCCCATCAAGTATCAAGTAAGTATAAATAAATGAAAACCCAAATTTAATACTATACCCTTAGTTCCATTTAGTTCCACTCTAGTTGCATTAGATGGTAGAGTTCTAAATTTGATTTATCATCAAATTACTCTTTCCTGTTCAAAATTATGCATTAAGCGCTTAGGTTTTGCCGGGAAATAGAACTGATACCTTCATTATTATTCGGAGGGCATGTCACTAATTCTCAACAGCAAACACGTTTTTGTGGTAATGTAAGCTTCAAGCTAAAAAAATCACTTTTACTAACATTTATAAAAAAAAAACAAATACAATTTACTTACGATTTTAGTGCACGTTTTACAGAAATTGGAAAAATCGCAACGATAACCCTCGTGAATAAGCGTTTGCACCAATCATATTGTACATATTAGTTTTAAATTTAATAAGACCAGTTTACCTACTTTCAGAGACTTACAGTTGATTTTAAATCTGACCTCTAGTCTTGAGCACAAATTCACGATTTAGGAATAGCTTTATGTAAATAGTTTTAGAATTAGATAGGATAAGATGGCTTTAATAATTGTTTGGATATTGTTACCACGTCTCATAGGGAGGAAAGTAGTTTTATGATGACTTGCATGTATCCAGAACTTCTATTGTTTCGACACTTCTTCCATTCCACTGTCATACTTGACAGGAAACGCATCAGTAGTGTTGGATCCGTTTAATCTGTTGCATGCTCCTTGTGGGCGAGCGACGGAATCCGGATCCATTGTGTCCGGTTTGCGTTTCGCGGAAGAAAAAACGAAGTGTCCCGGTGAAAAAGAAAAACAAACGCGTCAGTAGTGTTGGATCCGTTGAATCTGTTGCATGCTCCTCATGGGCGAGCGACGGAATCCGGATCTATTATGGTCGGTTCGCGTTGCGCGGAAGAAAAAACGAAATGCGCCGGAGTAAAACAAAAAAAAAAACGCGTCAGTAGAGTTGATACGTTGAACCTATTGTATGATCCTGTCGAGCGAGCAACGAAATCAGTATCGTGTCCGGTTTGCGTAGTAACCGCACTATCAGTGTCGATCATTCGTGTATATGCTCACGTATTCATTTCGAATTATATATTTATCGTTTACCAAAACGAATCGTTTACCATATCCAAACTCCCAGTGTTTTCTTGTTGAAGTGCAGAGGCTTCTGTAAAGCAAGTAACCCGTCAACATTTCCCTCTCATTCCCAAATTGACATGCATTCGGACGCAGCCGGCGCCGGTATGAGAGCACCAGTACTTACACATTGAGGATGATACTGATCCCGAATAGTGTCTGTTGGTTCCCTGTGTAAGTACAGCTGTTCTTGCAATAACGGAGTAGCAACTGCGAGCGGTCAATCATGCTCATGCTCATGCTCATGCTCCACTGTCATACTTGACAGGTGAGTGCATGGCCTGTCGTGAAGTGTTTGTAACCCCACCAGCGGCGTCGCTGCACCTAGGGGTGTTGTCGGCACAATCATGGATAACGGACTACCTTAGCGTTTTGTTTTTTTGTTTACTGTAAGATAATTTTTGCAAGGGGGCCCAGATAGCCATAGCGGTAAACGCACAGCTATTCAGCTTGACCATGCTGAGGGTCGTGGGTTCGAATCCCGCTGATCGAGGATATTTTCATAAAGGAAATTTTCTCGACTCCCAGGGCATAGAGTATCATCGTACCTGCCACACGATATACACATGTAAAAATGGTCAATCGGCAAAGAAAGCTCTCAGTTAATAACTGTGGAAGTGCTCATAAGAACACTAATCTGAGAAGCAGGCTTTGTCCCAGTTGGGACGTAACGCCAGAAAGAAGAAGAGGAATTTTTGCAATTTCTCATCGTAAAAGGCTGTTTTTCATTACACCAATCTGTCATGAAACCGCCTACTTTCCTGCACTGAAGTATGAAGTGCGGGAATAGTCATTACGCAACTGAAACCAGTGCTGTAATGATTCATTACGCAACGCTTTCTCATTACGCAACTGTTTTGAGTTGCGTAATGAATCATAACACAACAATTTTTCAGAATTTGTAAAATAATTGTAAATGCACTCCGATATAACTTCTGATACCCTCAAGAGGTCTTCTATGAAATTGCAAAAAATGTTGTACGTAACTCGTTGCAGAACTCGATTTTTACAGCACTCGTCGTAATTATCCTACTCGGCAAGACTCGTAGGATAGATTTACGACTCGTGCTGTAAAATTCATCATTCTGCAACTTTTCCCGTAAACTACTATTACTTGATCAATTTTTTTTTCTTTTTTCGAACATTCAAATCTTAATAGAGATGGGCAAATTTATTCGGAGTCGTTCAAAAGATCCGAATCACTCAAAATAACGAGTGATTCGTGGCTCTTTTTTGGCCAGAGTTGGTTCATTTGATCAGCACGGATCAGACGAAAAGTGATCCGGAAAAGAACGAACCGATTATTTTCCCCTATTCTACTTTGTTTGTTTCTCGGTTTTATTACACTTACCGCGCCACGGCACACATGTAAACAAAGTTTGCTACAGCTTCGCACTCTCAGCATACATAGCCAAATAAAAATAGCATGTGGACAAAGGCAGAGAAGATAGAGAGAAAAAGCGGAAATATAGAGAACGGCAAAGCACAAGCGGCCGAGTATGTCGTGAGTTTCTGGGGAAGAATGTACGAAAAATGAGAGAGTAAAAGGTACGAAAGATACGACGTAGGTATGTCGCGCAGAAGAGAGTGATCCGATCTTTTTCCCGTTTCTCGGTTCAGTTTACTCTTCCATTGTGAGCCGCTGAGACACTGAACCGTTCAAAAGATCCAGTTCACTAAAATGAGCCGTTTTGCCCATCTCTAAATCTTAACTTGATTCAACAATAAAAACATAAAGTTATGCATTGTTTTTTTACTGTCAAATCCCTTTTGAGCTTTACAAAAACTGTTAAATTCGATTCATATAATTCATCACATATAACGTTGGACGTCTTTATCCCACCATATTCATCTTAAAAGCTAAATCAATAAACAAAAATTACCAAATACAACGTAGAAAAAGCTGCGCTGTTTATGGATGGTCCCTAAAAAAGAGAATCGAAAGTAAAGAAGATTGCAATAATGTATCTGTCAAATGGCTTTAGGACATTTCGTCGAATGACATTTGGTCGAATGACGTTTGGTCGAATGACATTTGGTCGAAAGTACGTTTGGTCGAAAGGACATTTCGTCGAATGGACATGTGGTCGAATGGTTTAAGAACACATATTTTGGTCGAAAGATGTATAGTTGAAAGAAAATTAGGTTAAAAGCTTATTTTTAAATGGTTCATTGAAAGATCATCTGAAAAAATTGATATTTATTTTGCAAAGTTGATAAGGTAGCGTATTCTTTTAAATAATCTGAATCATTAACTGCAGTGGATACGAGTAACTGACACTGAAGAAGACTGCAAATGGTAGCCGAAATACGCGTATCTGTCAAAGATAAGCATTTAGGAGCGGAATTAAAAGGTACACGGTACTCCATCTACTTTTAAGTTTCTCCATTAACTGTTGTTGAATAAAAAATGGGGCATTTGCTGTAGTCTTATTTTTAAGTTCAAAACACCTTTTTATTTGTAATTTGAAGTTATGCCAAAATTTAAATTATCGATGATTATCAAAATGAACTTTTTAACAGCTTTTTTTGTACATTGACTAAAATACTTAGCTCTAGTGAATTTATTATTCTTTCAAAATTTCATCATTCTTTGAAAAACTGCTCAATACGTTATTTTATTACTCAACGATGTGAACATAATATTTTCTTCATTTATTGTTCTTTTGAAATATCATCGTTCTTCGTAATGAAGATCAGCTCATCTGATGGAAGCATTTGGAGAGTATGCTCGGGATCTTACTTTGCATTCCGGGTCTTGCAGCTCAAGGACGTGTGTAAGATTTTCTGAATGCGGAAATCGAAATTAAAACGGCAGGAAAAATTTGCTTTACAGATAACCTTTATGGTGAAGTGAATGTTAGGTGTCGGTAACTCTACTTATGGCCAATTTTCTTATTGTGACTTCCAGGTTAATAACATTTCTTAAGCGAATATATGGTATTGCTGACAGAGTTGATGACCTCGTGCTAGGATGACCTCGACAAAGTTGATAACAGAGTTTGAAGTAAAAGTTTTGGATTATTAAAAATGAAAAATGAGCTAATTCTATGTACCGGGTAAGGGAAGACCAACTGACTGAGGTGATAAAAGTTGGCTTGTTTCCATTTAAGATCAGCTTATCTCGAATCTCAGAACATACCTGAACGAGAAAGCAGCATGAAACGTCATAACGCAAGATGTAGATTAATACGTTGGAATAGCGTCCATCAAATTGAATATCAAAATTTTGCTAATCGCATAAAAATTGTTGGTAAAATAGCTAATACTTTTTCAATTATTCAATCATTCTTGTATAATCGAAAAAATGCTACTCTTGACGGTAGTCAGACTAAACGTAGGGGGAGATCCCCCAGTACCGGACACTTAAGCCACTAAATTTATAATTATAAAAATATTGGTTTTATGTGCTCGTGTTACCCATTTATGATAAATATTATCATTTTTATAGTGTACAAAAATAAATTTGAAAATATAAGTATGAATTTTGACATTGCATTTTGATGATGTATTTTAGTACCAAATTGATCGATCTTGAAAGGTGGCACCCAATACCGGACACAATCTGGAAATGCCTCGAATTCTGTAAATTTGAACATCATTGAATGTGTTTACTTTAGGAATAGTATGTGATTGCCAATTCAATGCATTTGCAACATTTTCAAGAACAATTTGAGTATATCATAGTTTGCAAGATGTCCATCAAAAACCTCTTTCTTATATGATGAAAAATAGAACATTTTACGATGTTGTTCTGAATGTTCATTTTTCTTAATTTTATTGCATGTTTGATGCCATGATTGACGGAATCCATGAAAAATGAATGTATTTTGAGACACTCGTGCAATAATCACAAAGATATCATATAACAAATCAGGCTGTCCGAAACTGGGGGACAGGAGGTGCTTAAACAAAATTGTAATTTGTCCATATATAGTCCAATTATGGTACAAAATACATTCATACTATCAAATAAGGATTATGTTGGAAAATGCTTGCGTGATCTAAAGTATTTTTTCATATTCAAAATAATTACTAAATAGGCTCAAAATTAAGGCAATACGTCAATTTTTTTGTAATTTTCAATCTTTTGTACTTTTTTAAAAAGGCATGCATATTTCAAGGATGTGTTATTCTACGCAAACATTAGTCTCCATAATAGCTTCCTTTACTACTAATACACCATCTTGATTGGACCATGATTCCTCAATATTTCGACTTTGTCCGGTATTGGGTGCTGTCCGGTACTGGGGGATCTCCCCCTAAAACTTTGTTTCCATAATATTCAGATTCGAGCACAATTCTTTCCTCGAAATGTCGGTTCGACCAAATGTCATATGCTTTCTGTTGCAACTAAACCTTTTCGACCAAATGTCCATTCGACGAAATGTCCGTTCGACCAAATGTACTTTCGACCAAACGTCATTCGACTAAATGTCATTCGACCAAATGTCTTTCGACCAAATGTCATAGATTCCTGTCAAATGTAGTAATCTATATAAATTAAAATGAAGTGGTGTTTGTATGTCACGAAATGGCTCACGAACGTGTCAACGTATATGAATGATAATTGCTCCGTTTTGTTCCTCAAAGGTTCCGACGTGTTTGCATGTATACAAATCCCAGGATATTCACCGGAAAAGTAGGGAAAACGAGAGTGCACGGAACTGTCATTTTGTATGGGACGATCCGAAGCGTTTTTCAATAGCCTACTTGATGGCAAGACGAAGTTTGCCGGGACCACTAGTAAGTAATAAAAGTGACTTCAAAAGTAGAGCATTTATACTTTTATTTCTCCTTATAATATACATAAGCAAAAAGTAATAAAAGATAGTGTAGCATGGAAGAACGTTGTTCTGTTCGTGATATCACAAAATATTGAGACTTTTTTTTTTGAGATACAAAAAAAAATAGAAATTCCACCACAAGATGGCACATGTTTAGAAAATGTTGCCTTTCATTTTACACTTAGTTAATACTGATGCTCTGTATATCGTGATTCTGAAAATTATAAGAAAAATGTCTTTAGTAAAGATACTCAGGCTTCCAAATTCTCACTCACTCTCACGATGGATTTATCCCTCACAGCAATTTTCAGCGATAAGCTGCCTTGTGATTTTATCCGTCCACAAAACAAAGCGAAAATAGATAATTGCACATTTCCGCAGCTGTGAGAACTTTTCCTGTATCCGTCGCCACGAGCAGCAGTTGTTTTTATGCACCAAATTAACCAAGTTGGTGTGGTAGCATGGTTAGCGTGGACGCATCGCGGTTGGTTTTAGCAATGTTCTAGGTTCGAATCCGGCACTAGTTTTTGTTTATCCACATGGTGATAATTATCGGGAGCAGTTGGTGAGCGAAAATATGATGAAGTGAAAAATAAATTATCCCCAGAGTGGAGTGATTTTCGGTTATCCTCCCTAATCGTAGCTCCAGGGAAAATTAGTGTGAGTGATAAAAGATGTTGACGTGAGGAAGCTTAAAAAGCTTTCTCCTTACGTGCGAAAAATCATAGATTTCGCATCATTGATACGAAAATTCAGAACCCTGCATATGCTACATGTTTGCTTCATTATTCAATGTTTGGCGCCGGCAGTCGCCTTGGTATGACCCAAAGCAAAGGGCCGTCCATGTACCACGTGGACAACATTGAGAGGAACGAAAAAATCTACACTATTCCGAGGAGAGGTGGTGGGAATAAATGAAATGTCCACATGGACAAACGGAAATTGCTGATCAATGTTTCTGGTAACGACTAAAAAGTACTATTAACATTGATAAGACTTCATAAATAACTTAGGCTCTATTGATTTGAAATAATTATTATACTTTTTCTCATGAATTTTTAAAAATTCTGCGTTTTTTATCCTGCAAAAGGTAAGTCTGATTGCGAGCAGTGCAAAGCTAAAGAAAATATGTATTTCGTTTTTTTTTTTCATGTACATGTTTAGAGCTGCGAAAAAAGTTGTCGTTCTCGAATCTCGAAATATAAAAAAAAACGTTTTTTTATAGTTTACGTGAGTCACTGAAGAGAGTGAGGGTGGGAGCAGTCCGGAAGAACGTGAATTTTTCAGAAGGTGGAAGCCGCACTTGGATGGACACTTAAATGGTGTTGAGAGCGCAGGCAAGATAACGGAAGAAATGCTTTTTAACGTGTAATTCCAAATTATCTTTCGTGTTCTAACACCTATCGCGAACGGGTTCTTAGCAAGACCCACAGAAGTATATTGCGCAAAGGAGGTCTTTTTACTTTGCGATAATTGAGGGTGCATTGTAGTTCAAAAGTTTTCGCTTGAAATATGTCTTGCTTATTTCACAAAGAAATTGCCTACAGCAATTTCTGATGATAGATTGGCTCTTCAGTCTTGACAAAATTAAAAACTGTTATTTTATTTGGGTCTGTTCCCAAAACACATTCAAAATTCATTCAAGTGCGTTTCTGAACTACTTGAAGAACGAAGTCCATATTTCAACAAATTGGAAAGAGACATCATCAGATTCCAAAAGTCGATCTTAAACAACACACGTACCACAAACTCAAAATATTGTCACCAAATCGAAAATCTACGCACCAAAATTAAGCAATCCGTGCCGGAGAGAATGGTCAAAGAGTTTCTAGATCGCCAACTAAACTACAGAAACAGAGTACTAGCTGTCAACTCAGTGGAAGGAAAGTTTCGGGAATTAGTAAACGTCTGCAATCAATGCCATCCAGCAGATACACCGTCCAAAAATGACAATGCTATCCTGACCGCAACCAGCGTCGAACTACCAACCAAAGTGGAACATCTGCTTAGTCTGGGTTCGAAGTTTACGTTACTGTACAACAACTTAGCAGAAATCCCGATGTATGGGAACTGGGGGTAAAATGAACACCCTAAGCAATTTTCATGTTTTCTTGCTGTCAGATTCTTTTTAAATAGCTTAGAATTGAAGAAGGATGTTTATGCAATGTAACAAGTTCAAATATTGTGATCAAAATAGAATTTTATCAACATTATTATAATTTTGAAAATTTCCTTCCACAGAGTCAATGTTCTAAACATGTGGGTAAAATAAACATGTAACGGGGGTAATATGAACATATACTTGGGGGTAAAATGAACATACAATGTTCATTTTACATATACTGGGGGTAAAATGAACATGTAGTGGGGGTAAAATGAACACCATTCAAATTGAACGGGTTGCGGCATGTTTCTCGACATCTGGTACATGATCAATGCATATCTCACAGACATTCCGGAATCGATGGAACGTTTAGCTGCGACCATTTGGATGGCGGTCCATGTCTGTCTTTGTATTTTCTCCGGAAAACTCTCGGCACCTGAAATAAAATCCTGTAGTATTCGCCCTGCCATGGTGTTCATATTACCCCCATCTCGAGTGGTTCATTTTACCCCCAAAGAATCAACTTATTGAAATCATGTGTTCTAAGAAATTAGAAGATAAAAGAACTTTAAATTTCCGTCTACTTATCATAAATACCTTAAAGATATGATGTGCTGCGCGGTTCAATAGATTATCGATGATTTTAGTCATAAAAACCTTAAATTCCGCGAGTGAAAATTTACATCATCTGAGAAAACGGAGAGGCGTACTTTGTTTTTGTTTACTTTTCCAGCTTTTGATCGTTCTCGATCGTGCTATAGTTGTCGAAATAGTTTCTTAGTCTGAGGATTAAGGATGGTGCTAGGTTTTGCATAGATTTATAGCATAATTACCGTGAAACACAAACCTGTTCATTTTACCCTCAGTTCCCCTCAGTTCCCCTACCATTTCATTGCCGACATTGAATCTGTCATTAAGACAACCCGAGACACCGATTTGCACGAACGTACTCGATGTGCCGTCGCAAATCAAATCCAAAACTACCTTCACAAGAAGAAAAATGGAGGCACCAGCAAACCGACGGCCAAATTCTATCAAAACGCCGAGAAACGCTCCAGGATGTTCCTCAAAGATCATCCGGAAATAATTGTCATCAATGCCGACAAAGGAAACCGCACTGTCGTAATGGAACGGGAAGAGTTTTCGAGGGAAATGAAGAATCTGCTGGAGAACGACCGGACGTACCGTTGGGTAACGGAGGACCTTACCAACATGTATCAGAACCAAAATAACTCCATCGTAAAGCGACTTCAGGATTTGAAATTACTAGAGTCTTCAGTAGCGTCAAAGCTTAAGACATACAAGGCAGTCTGTCCAAAAATCTACGGCCAACCGTAGGCACACAAACCGGGATTACCACTCCGGCCCGTAGTGCCTTGTATGACAGCCCCGTCTTACGAACTTTCGAAATTTGTCGGTGGTATTTTAAAAACCTCGCTTACCAGTAAGTCAAATACTCGTTCTCCTTCTGTAAATATGTGAATTCCATCGAACTGCCACAAGGATATATCCAAGTTTTGTTCGACGTAGTAGCGCTGTTCACATCAATCCCCAAAAGCCAAGTTAAACAGAGCATATTTCGGCATTGGAATGAGATAAAACAAAATACCTCGATTTGTCTCGATCTATTTTGGGAAGTTACGGAATTTTGCATCGATTCCAGCTATTTCGTGTTCGATAATATTTGGAGAAATCTATGAAAACATTTTCCTAAAGGCATTAAGGTAGAGATTTTCTTAATGTAATTCCTGTGGATGATTCCATGGGTAATTTTTGGAGGAAGTTTTGAAGGAATACCCGGAGGAATTTTTAGTAGGCCAGAACAAATCTCTGTAGAAATTTCTGAGGGAATGCCTGGAAGATTACTTGGAAAATTCCTTGGAGTAGTTCACTTAGCGATTTTCCAGAAGGTATTGCTTGAGGAATTCCTAGAGGAATTCCTTTAAATAAATCGTGTAGTAATTTATTTTTCCTGGATGAATTCCTAAATAATTTAATGATAAAATCCCTGAAGCGATATAGAGATTATGGAAGCTTTGAAGAGGGCTACCTGGGCATATTCTTCCATGTATCCTTGGAGAAATCTATGGAAGAATTTTTGATGAAATATCTGTTGTAATCCTTAAAGAAATTGTTCTAGTGCAATCTCTGGAGAAAGACTTGTAGACATCTCTGCAAGAATACCTACAGTTTTACCTGCATGAATCCTTGAAGGAGTCTCTGGAGGAATCTCTGATAGAATATCGGGATAAACACTTGAAGAATTCCTGGAGGAATATCTGGCACGATTTCTGAAAGAACCATTGGAAAAATTCTTGGAGGAATCCCAGTAAAAATTCTACTTGAGAAATCTCTGGAGGATTCACCGGAAGTATTTCTGCGGAAATTCCTTGCGCATTTTCTTGAAAAATTCCTGTGGAGATTTCCCTGCAGAAATCCTTCCGGGAACTCCTGGTAGAATTCTTGGAGGAATTCTGAAGGTATTCCTGAAGCCCTATCGGAGCGGGTCTCGAAAATCATAGTGATAAAAAGTTCTTCTCGAAGGAATCACTGGTGACATCCTTATGGGAATCCCCAGAAAATTACATTTGCGCTCAAAAGTTCTTGTTCGTCAGCGATTAAACTTATTTTTACTGATACACTACCCGTCATAAATACGGACTCACTAAAATAAGCATTGCAACACTCAGCTGAATATTGAATTACCCTGAAAAGTTTAGCATCACCTGAAAACAGGTAATTTCACATTGCTATATCTCGAGATCCTTACGACTTGCAAAGAAGCGATCTTCAGCAAAGTTGTTCAGGGAATCAAGGACATCCGGAAAGCAAATAGTGTAGTTCGCAATTTTGCCGCTAGGTAGCGCTAGTGAGCATGTAAAGCTGAGCATTTTAAACTAGTTCTAGCTTGTGATCCATAAGAGATAGAAAGTTCGGGTCTTCGGCAAAGCAGTTCAGGGGTCCAAGGACATCCGGAAAGCAAACAAATTAGTTCGCGATTTTGCCGCTAGGTGGCGCTAGTGAGCATGTAATATTAAGCATTTCAAACTAGTACTAGCTTATGATTCACAAGAGATAGAAAGTTCGAGTCTTCAGCAAAGTTGTTCAGGGGATCAAGGACATCCGGAAAGCAAATAGTTTAGTTCGCGATTTTGCCGCTAGGTGGCGTAAAATGTAAAATTGAGCATTTCAAACAAGTTCTAGCTTGTGATTCACAGGAGATAGAAAGTTCGGGTCTTCGGCAAAGTTGGTCAGAAGGTCAAGGACATCCGGAAGACAAACAGTTTGGTTTGGCGCTAGTGAGCATTTTAAACTAGTTCAACATTAAGTGAATCAGACCTGAATCACTTGAATATTAAGTGAATTAAACCTGAAATACTTGAATATGAAATGAATCAGACATGAACCACCTTAAAATGAGTAAATAAGCTTTGAAGTACTGAGGCGTGAATTAAAATAAACCTTAATAATTGAATAACGAGACGAAACAAACCGGATTAATTGTAGTCTGGGTGTATGACACCTGAATATGATGTAATTCAGACACGATTCACTTGAATATGAAGATGAATTTTGATATCAGATGAATATGAATGAACTGATAGATGTGAATCACTTGAATATGAGCTTATCAAAACTGAAATATTTGAAAGTGAAGTGAATTGGACCTGAATCATTTGAATATAAAATGAATCAGTACTGCATTTCAGTTTGCATGGATATAAAGCGAATCATATCTGAATAAATTGAACAGAAGTTAATCGGTCCTGAATTACTTGTATATGAAGTGAATATTACCTTAAATACTTGACTATGAAGTGAATCAGACATGAATCACATGAAGTGATTCTCACCTGATACACTTGAATATGAAGTGAATTGGACATGAGTCTCTTGGATATGGAGCTAATCAAATCTGAAACACTTGAATATAAAGTGAATGAGACTTGAATGCCTTAAATTTACTTCAAAAATCAAACATCAATCACTTGGATATTGAACTAATCAAACCTGACACACGTTCCTTCCTTCCTTCTGGCTTTACGTCCCAACTAGGACAAAGCCTGCTCAGATTAGTGTTCTTATGAGCACTTCCACAGTTATTAACTGAGAGCTTTCTATGCCAATTGACCATTTTTGCATGTGTTTATCGTGTGGCAGGTACGAAGATACTCTATGCCCTGGGAGTCGAGAAAATTTCCAACCCGAAAAGATCATCGACCGGTGGGACTCGAACCGACGACCCTCAGTTTGATCTTGCTGAATAGCTGCGCGTTTACCGCTACGGCTATCTGGGCCCCATGACACACGTACATATAGTGATTCAAGCATGAATCACTTAAAAATGAAGTGAATCAGCCCTAACCTGCTTGAACATCAAGCCATACCTGTAAAAGTAGAAAATTCTAGATGAATCAAACCTGAACCATTTGAATATCAAGTAATTCGTACTTGAAATAGGTGAATATGAAGTGCTTCAGACCTGCAGCACTTGAATATAAAGCGAATCAAACCTGAATCACTTGAATATGGAGCGAATCCGACATGAATCACTTGGATATAAAGCAAATTAAACATAAATCACTGGAAATAAATCCTAAATCTCTTGAATATGAAATCAATCAGACCTGAATCACTTGTACAAATGAATCAAACTTGAAACATTTGAAAATGGAGTGAATCACTTTATCATCAAACATCAATGAATCAAACCTAAAACAGTCTAATATGAGTGAATCAGATAAGAATTACTAGGATATGGAGCAAAGTGAATAACTTGAATATGAAATGAATCAATTCTGAATCACTTAATAATAAAGCGAATCTGACATGAAACACTTGCGGGTATGGAGAGAACTAAACTTGAATCTATTGAATATAAAATGAATCAAACCTGAGTCACTTGCACATGGAGTGAATTTGCCATGATTTTTTTTGACTCCATATTCACGTCACACCTGAATTTCTTGAATATAGAGTGAATCAAACCCGAAAGACATGAATATAAAGAGAATTAGACATCAATCACTTGGATATGAAGTCAATCAAACTTGAACCACTTGCATGTGAAGAGAATCTGACTTGAATAATTTGAATATGATGAGAGTGCTTTGCGAAGGCTCAAGCTGTCCGATTCATTTTCACGCGCTCGGAGTGTGTTTTCGGTGGCTTCGTTCGTTTGCCCAGTGCTTTACGAAGGCCAGAGCAGAGTGTGTGGTCTTTTGATTTAGTTGCGTGTTCCGATGGAACGCGTGACGGAATCAAAACAAATCGTGTTCGGTTCGCGTCATTCGAGCGCAGAAAAAAAAATCAACAATAGTGAGTGGTCTTTTGAATCGGTTACATGTTCCGGTGGAACGCGCAACGGAGTCAAGACTAATTGTGTTCGGTTCGTGTCGATCAAGTGTGAAAAGCTTCATGTTCAGCAGAGGATGAAGTACTGATGAGATCGTTTCATGCTTATGATAATTCATGTTTATCGTTGCTATAAGTAGCTTTTATTTTATTTTCAAACAAGCTATGAATGGTTCGTCACTACAAGTGTCGTCATTTTCGCGTTTCATTCAAACTTAATATACCATTATGTTTTCGTCATTGTCAAAATAACCTTTGAATAGTTCGACATTATGAATGTCGACATAGGACATTTTTTTGTTGCAACGTAACTATTTTTTCAAATTTTACTAACATTACTAAAAATAACCTTTGAATAGTTCGATATTATGAATGCCGACTTTTTTTATAATTTCTTTTAATATATTTTTATTGCGATACAAAAATGCAACACTAGTTTTAAGTTTCGTATTTTCCCTCCTAATCCATGGATCGCACCACCGACCAAAGGTGACTCCCAGATATTTTTCCTCCCTCACTAACCACACCTGTCCCGTGATGATTGTGGAGATGCAGAGGTATTCTCGGTCTTTAGAAGCAACGATCATTACACAATAATGTTCCTTACCCTTCCCAACTGACTGTAAGGACTTGGCCGGCGCCATTATTGATCAATAATATGAGAGCTGCTAAAATTGCACTTCGAGAATATGCGGAAAATCCCATCCCTTATTCATTTAAATCGAAGTGCAATTCTTACCGTTTCGGATCAATCACGGAGTAGCAACCATTGACATGTTCAGTCAGTCTATGCTATGCTATGCTATGAATAATTTGAATATGATGAATATGATGAATATGATGAATATGAGTCCTAACTGAGTCACTCGCACATGGAGTAAGTCCCTAGACTAGGTTAAAATGCTCAGATTTAATTGCTCACTAGCGCCACCTAGCGGCTAAATTGCGAACCAAACTGTTTGCTTTCCGTATGTCCTTGATCCCCTGAACAACTTTGCTGAAGATCGCTTCTTTGCAAGTCGTAAGGATATCGAGATATCGCAATGTGAATTAACCTGTTTTGAGGTGATGCTAAACTTTTCAGGGTAATTCAATATTCAGCTGAGTGTTGCAATACTTATTTTAGTGAGTCCGTATTTATGACGGGTAGTGTAGATACAAAATGTAAATTATGGCATGTCGAATTATGCCGATTCTCTATATTATCAAATTTTCCTAATATGAATTAACGACAATGGTTACGGGTGTTTTGATATAATAATGTTATGTTGCGAGGTCAAGATAGCCGTAGCGGTAAATACGCATCTTTTCAGCTAGACCAAACTGACGAACATGACAAGAATCTCCAGAAACAAGAAATGGTATGGTGTATGTTTAGATCTGGATGAAAGATCATGAATTTTGAGCTGTCATA
Source organism: Aedes aegypti (assembly GCF_002204515.2). NCBI lineage: Eukaryota > Metazoa > Arthropoda > Insecta > Diptera > Culicidae > Aedes > Aedes aegypti. The sequence goes on along the minus strand of NC_035109.1, from coordinate 97,985,263 downwards.
TGATGGGACTATATGATGGTCTAGAAATGTCCATATTACACCCTTCCGGAACAGGTTCCGGAATATTCCGACCAAATTTGGCCAAATCTAATTGTTGGTACCCTTGGTGCATTTGTATATCGGAATGAAAAATCATTTCAATTTGAGACGTCGATATGGTACGATATGAGCTTATGGATATAATATGCACCAGTTCCTTCTAAAACAGGTTCCAGATGCCCCTGTGCCTTTGTGTTCAGAGTAGCCATACTTACAAAAAAACTCATTCCCCAGTTTCACATCTTTCATATAATGCTTAAGGTTCAAAAATTTATTTTTAAGAGCGTTTCAAGATCTTGGGTCATTTTTGACCGTAATACATAATGAGTAACTTTTTCTTAATGTATTAGGAAAGTTAGCCATGTTTTGGTAGAATTTCTGACCAAAATGTGGTGTGTATTTTTAAGCAAACAACATTTTGCGATGAATGAACGTTATTCTTGGCACAAAAGTAACAATATTTTATGTTTCGCCTAGCGACCTTTTGTTCCTTTTGGCAACATTGTAGACAAAATATTGAAGCTCCAGACTGGTGAATTGTACCGTTAACGTTCAACGCTCCGCCATCGTAATCATCGTCATCATCGAAACTTCAAAAGCAGTTTTTCTGTTCAAAACTAAAAATATTTCGATGAACATGTGTTCACTGTGTTCCGGTTGGAGAATAGAATACAGTGAACACATTTTCCTGTAATTTTTATTGGTATTGAACAAAAAAATGCTTTTGAAAATTCCAAAATCAATGACGGATCCTGCCCCCTTAAGTTTCGAACTTCTGCCCAGCCTTCCTCTACAGTATTGCACAAAAAAATTGCAACTTTTCCGATTATCCACACACAATGATCAATTGAGACGGACCTGGTGTAGTGGTTAGAACTCACGCCTCTCACGCCGAGGATCTGGGATCGATTCCCATTCCCGAGATAGTCACTTATGACGTGAAGGTTCACGGGAAAAAAATCTGTAGTAAAAATTACTATTTTAGCTGACTACGCCTATTCTTGAAACTACCATGTAATTTCAGGCCAATTTTCTAAGTTTACAGTACATCCCACCACATTACTGGTGCATTTGACAGAAATAATTTACAACAATCTGATTTTAACTACGGACATGGTAAAATCAAACGCATTTCTGGTCTGCTGAAAATTGCCGGTGCGAGCGCTTAGGTTAACCCCCTTAAAATTGTAGTATTTACCGCACAATTTTTTCGCGTGTTAGAGTGACGACTTCCTTCGGAAGGGAAGTAAAGCCGTTGGTCCCGAGATGAACTACCGTTAAGTCACCAGTAGACTGGCCCAACTCAGTATGGGAGAAAAATAAAGTTGTATGATTCCACGGGGCACCCCCCAGGATTATTTCTTGGGATTAGAGGAAGCCTTTCTGAAAAATTCAGCTCATTTGGTCGTTACATGAGCTGGCGCTTTTGAATTGAAGTTAATATGAGATTTTCAGCTCAAACATATGAGCAACAGCACATCATCTACTGTTTGGTTCAGGAAAATTGATGATCGTGTTCAATTGGACCCAGAATGTCAAAAGCACTACTTGATGTAATAGCGAAGAATATTGTAGAAGATTGTACCATGATCAAAATTAATAAAGTTGGTGTTTTAACCATCTGAAGTATATCATGCAATACTGCTTGTATTTCTTCAACATAGCTTGAAGGTAACCACTAAGCGCATCATAGCCACCTATGACGCTGGGCGAGCTGAGGCACATGTCGCATGCATATAAGTGACTGTACGGGAGTGCTGATCTAAGCCTAACTTTCAACAACTGAAAAAGTAATGAAAATGAGATTAAATCCAGATACAACCTTCTGCAATTATGTTCATTAGGATATCAACTAGTGTATTTGTCATTCTGGGCTTATTTGGACGTGAACAATTAGTATACGGAACGAAACAGTGACATAGGATCAATTTTCATTATATTTGAGACGAATATCCCATACAAACTTCATATCGATTGCGCCAGCTGGTGGAGCAACCAATTGAGTTGAAATTTTGAGAGAGCGTTTTTCTTATCCTAAGGCTCATATCTAGGGGGTGCCCCGTTAAGTTTTACAGCTTTTTTGTTTAAGGGCCAGTCTAGTCACCAGTCACCGTGCGGCCTCCATTCACCACACATATACAAATTCTTACAGAATATTCATACAAATTATTCTTTTGTCAGCAAAATAAGATAAAACTGAGGAAATGAAGTAGTTTTTGTCACAAAGCATTTTGAAAAACCTAGCTTATTCAGTCAAAATCATGTGAATTCTGTTTGATAATGAGATTTTTCAATACTCTTAGTAGAAACACCAAAAATTCACATTTTTCGTTTTAACGTTAGATTATGAAATTTTTCAAAATTTCAACAAGTTTTCACTGTGGATACTAAGAGTAAGATGTATTTCATCGTATGAGCAATGAGATTTTATGCAAATTAGAATTTTTTATTGTGTCTCAGTGGACACCCACATGCACGGTGAATGGACCCATTTCAGTATATATGGTTCCTATTACCGTGCATTAGTGTAAAGGGCATGACATTATTTGATAATATAAGATTTATTGTTATGTCGTGATTTCACTACTTCATATTTAGTTTTTGAGTGAATATGGAATGATTTGGACAATACAGTCAAACCTCCTATAAGGATTTTAGTGAAAAAAAATATTTTGCCGATTTTTAAACTTTTTACGTTTTCATTGTAAATGAAGATTTGAATACACTTAAAATGATTGCGCACACTACTAGCAACATAGTTGCTCCATCAACAACGTTTCTTCAAGATACGAAATAAAATCATGACGAAAACTATACGCACGGTGAATGGTGCACTAGTGTGCACGGTAAATGGTGACAGTTGCAAACATAATTTTTGAGTAATTTTTTGGTATGTATCACTAGTTTTAGATTTTTCCCTGAAATATGATATAATTGCACGCTACGTAGAGGTATTCTAGTATGCTTCAAATTATTTGGAAAAGTTTTAGATTTTTTTGAAGTGCAATTTTTTTTTTAATGCACGGTGAATGGTAGCTCGACGGTAGTCCAGGGCTAAAAATCTCGTAAATAAAGATAGAAAAAGACACAATGATCAACTTTGGTGGGCTGGATGTCAGATATTTAAATTTAAATTAAGTTTTCACAGCATGTCAGTTATAACTTGAATATTGACGTATATTTTTGAAAGATTCTTCCAATCACGAATACAGCAGAAGTAACCGTTTGCCTGAAGTATAGGTTTTGACGGAAAGTTGTAAATGATTTATCTGAAAATAGGAAAACTCCGCACAAAGATTGTCTTAAGCAAACTTGTCCATCGTTATTAACTTTCCTAATTATGGAAATCATAAAAAATAAAACAATTCGTCAAATCGTTATTGTTTTTGAAATCGTAATTGCAACAATTGCTAAAAAAAATACTGACACTCATGTTATGACTGACGTGATGTGAAAAATTAATTCATATCAATTTGTAAACAACGGAGATCTCCGCCCCCAAAGTTGAACATTTTGTATTGAAAGGGTTCTCTTTACAACTCGTGAAATTCTCAGATATCCCGTGCATTTTCATTTTCAATCGGAATACAAAGTAAAAAAAGTTATTTATCGAACCAGATTTAAAGTATTTCTGAGCACACGCTTTAAAAAATTATTTCTCAAACATTAAACATTAAGACAATTTTCAAATTATTTCTGACACCACAAGAACGGCCCACCTTCCTTGTACAGTGCCTGTCGGTGCACATTGCCTCGAACCGCTGACGAAACGTACGGAAAATCGCTAGGGAAGGCTAAAAAATTCATTCTTTTTTTAATGTCAGCCGAAGTGGAAAAATTTAGGATCGAGGCAAAGTTTTCCCCCTCCCGTTGCCTACTGCACGAGGGGGAGAAAAGTTTTCTTCCGACATTGCCTGCTGCGCCTGGCGCTTAGTGGACTTTGCTTGTGCGACACTAGTGTTGCTTCCAGCCCTTTGAGAAGGCAGCAAAAAAAGCCCCAAAAAAGGCTCCTGACTGTTCCTTTTTTTATTTTTTCTTTGATGGTGTTTGGAAATGCGTTACACGTTACGCGTCTGCAGAATGGCGCGCCTTTCTCCCCATGGACCGACCGAGGGATCCCCGACTCGGCATAATAAATTATTCACATGACAAATATTATCTTTCATGAAAATCCCCAAGCAAGCGAAATGAGGAGATAATTTACAATGGACGATATTTTTGGGGATACGCGTTAATGGCAACCACACCGGCTGAGCGAAAGTAGCATGAGAAAAAAGGCATATCAGCTGGTTTGAACTTAAAATTGAAGTGATGTTGGGAAAAATTGTACTTTAATGTCTTTAACATGAAATCAGGGATTGAAGAGAACATCGAACTAATTATCGAGCTACTGTACACTTGATTATTTTGGCTAGTGAAAAGGCTTAATAATTGTGCGAATAGACAGTTCGTGGCATAGCATGAGTTGAATATGAGTAAAGAATAAGTCGAGAACGAATGGAGCGTAAATAATTTCAGAGACAATGATTGGGATAAGGTAGTGTCAAGAATGAGTCAAACACAAACAAGATTCCATCGAAAGGCAAACTATGCATAGAATCGTAGAGAATTAACGAACATAGTTCAACAAACGAATCATAAATGAGTGTAAAGAAAGTCTTCAGTGAAACAAGAGTAAATTAATCTTAAGTAGACTGGGTCACATTATGCGAGCAGAAAGCATGGCAAATGAATACCATATCACACATCCATACGCGAGCAACGCTTACCGCGGCTTTAGGACATTTCGTCGAATTACATTTGGTCGAATGATATTTGGTCGAAAGGACATTTAGTCGAATGGACATTTGGTCGAATTGCTTGACTTTAGGACATTTCGTCGAATTTGGTCGAATGACGTTTGGTCGAATGACATTTGGTCGAAAATACATTTGGTCGAAAGGACATTTGGACGAATGGACATTTGGTCGAATGGCTTTCAAACATTAATTTTAGTCGAATGATGTTTACTTGAACGTTAATTTGATTGGAAGCTTATTTTGAAATGGTATATTAAAAGATCATTTGGTAAAAATGATAATTATTTTCTAAGTTTTGCTAAGTTGATAAGATTACCTGTTCTTTTCAATAGTCTGTATCATTATCTGTTGTAGAATAAAAAATGGGACATTTTATGTAGTCTTATTATTAAATTTCATACATTTTATTATTTGTAATTTGAAGTTATGCCAAAATCAAGGATTTCAATGATAATTCAAATGAACTTTTTAGTAGTTGTTTTTTGTACATTGATTGTAATACATAGACTCTAGTGAATTTATTATTCTTTTGAAATATCATCATTCTTTGAAAAACTGCTCAACAACTTATTTTATTGTATTAGCGATAAAATGTTACTCTCTACGGTAGCCAGCATAAACGTTAAACTTTATTTCCATACTATTAAGATTCAAGTACTATCCTTTCCACAGAATGTCGGTTCGACCATATATCATATGCTTCCTGTCGCAACTAAAATGTCCATTCGACGAAATTTCCGTTCGATCAAATGTGCTTTCGACCAAATGTCATTCGACTAAATGTCATTCGACTAAATGTCATTCGACCGAATGTCATAGATTCCTTACCGCGGTCTCCCCAAAAACAAATAGGTAGGTAACTTAAAGTCATCCATGACGAAGAGAACAAAGCTGCCGAAAATACAACAAATCACAAGACATTTTAGCGGGATATCAATTTAACAATTTTTGCCATAGGTTATTCTTTGGTTGGTTTTATGAAATAGATTTCTAATCCCTGATGCAGTGATGCACGCGTAAGAGCATACAAATCGGCATTTTTAAAGCAACTGAATATTCCACTTTCTGTGATATAACGTTGTTAATAATTGCTTACAATAAAACTAGTCAGAGTGATTCCAAGCAACAGCACCAAAATTTGGTAAATTTTTTAATTCATTTTTTTCTATTGAGCTGAAACTTTGCACAGTTTTCCAGTTCCATCTAAATCGTCATTTTCCGATATCAAATCTTCAAGTTGAGTCACGACTAACTTTTCAAAAGGGTGTATGTGAAAATGGTTCAAAAATATTCAAAAAGCTGCACAGCAAAAACGGTTCGTTCGATTGTTAGACAACTAAAGAAACAAAGTTAGACAACTAAATAAAGATTCCAAAAAAAAATACACACAGTAAAACAATTTTTTTTTTGCGTTAAAAACATAATTTTTGACACAAAAACTCAAATATCTCAAAACCCTATCGGAATACCAACGTAAGGGAGGGAAATCGGTCCATTATATTAGCTATCTACCATAAAAATTTGGTGATGGTAAACCAATAAACAAAAAAGTTATGACATTTCAAACATGTCACAATTTTCACATTTAGTAGAAAAAAAAAAAATTTTCGGTGTAAATTATTACGGGAACCGCAGTTTGTTGCTGATTTTATTGTTAAGGGCCTTGCGTGAATTAAACAAGTCGTTTTCATGTATTCATTAGTATTATGTATATTATATGTATAAATATTATGTATATGTATAAATATTATATGTATATGTATATATGTATAAATTAAAATGAATTAACAGATTACACGTGGATAAATTATTTTTTTACCAGGATATTTTTTTAGAGTATGATCGATGAGTTTCTGAATGTTATATATAAACTTTAAAAGTTTTGGATTTGGGTATGCGTTATGAGATCATGAAAACATTTTGTTAATACTTATCTATTTATTTATTTATTGTTATTCAATTTTTTTACAATATCGAACACTTTTGCATCATTATCAGTACAGTTCGAGTATAGTTTTGCTTTAATTTTATTTTCTGACAATGGAATGGAACAGTGAAATTTTTGGGTTCCTTGGATCGTTTTCGCGTTATTATATTGCTCGCTGAGCTCTGATTCCGTTAATTCGTACTCTTCAGTAGTAGTAAAACAAAATGATAATTTTGTTAAATCTTCTTCTTTTCTGCGATTCGCCCAATCAAATAGTTCTTTTGCAGTTTTAATTGGATGCTCACGTTCTTTGGCTAAACTTGCTCTTGTGGCCATGCGCTTTATGGTTCCTCCAATAGCATCACAAGGACCTTTGCCATGTGACGTAGCAAAGAAATGCCATTCTGCATCAATTCCGTACTTTGATTTTAATTGGCATAGGCTCGAAAAATTCTTACGGTTTTTGTACTGCGATGCTGCTCCATCAGACATGAAATATATCTTTCTGATTTCTTTATCCTTATCAACGCGTAAAAAGTTAATCATTTTGGCAATGAACAAATTTACAGATACTGTGTCGTGTCTTAAATCTTCGGAAATTACAATAAAACTAAAATGTTCAATTTGCGTACTTCCATTGAAATAAATAACGAATGGATGAATTGTAGCTTGTTGTACGTTCCAGTGATGGGACTGCACTTCATCTTGCAATACAAAGCTATAGTTTTCAGAAAAATCACAAATGACTAAAAATTCACCATCTTGTAATGTATTTTTCGTATTTTTTAAAAAGCGGGATTGCTCTGTTTTAATAAAGTCGTGAGGAATTAAACTTTCTAATTTCAAGCAAAAAAATGACACAAACTCATCTACAGGTTTTACAATAGTTTCTAGGTCACACCTATCCGTGGTCACCCATTGCTCAAATGATAACTGATCAATATAATTTTCTTCAAACTCAGCGAATAAAGTATTTTCCAATGATGAAGAATCTGGACAATCCGAACAAGATCGTAGATAGCAATTTGATGTTGTATTTTCACACAAAAGACTACCAGTTAACATTTTAATATCCTTTGATAAATTGATTCTTTTCAAACTATGTAAGATTAGGTTAATATTTTCGTGTGTTGTGCACACACAAACATTATGTGTTCCTGAATTGGATAGAAGCTTGCATTGCCTTGGACGAAAGCTTGCAAATGAGGAAAAACCTACCTTAATATTTTCGTTAATTTCCTTGAAGCGTGTATACGCTTCTTTCAAAGTAGTCATCATTAATCGTTTTTGGATTGCTTGAAGCTTTCCATCTTTTTTTACAGATACATAATCTTTTTGGCCAGGCATAGCTCTACTTACTTCATCGTCTTCAAAATATTGAATTATTTTTTCTTTTGTCTCATCTGTTAATGAAGTACTCGACCTAGCATTTTTGGTTGCAAGACAGTTATTTTTGAATTGTTTTGCCTCTTTTGCTGTATTTCTATTGGTTTTGAACTCATCAATGGCGTCTTGAATAGACCACGAGCTTGGCAGCATCGACAAATTCAATAATTTTTCTTTCCTTGCCGTGGCTAGATTCGAGAACCTTTCCTTCATATTCATAATTACCTCATCGTAGTCTGTATTTTCCACATCCTCAGGTCCTAATTTGAAGAGGTTTCTTCGTACAGCTTCGTTGATTTCACGGTATTTTTTCTCGGGATAATTGACGTAACCCATCTTCGTCCATTTAATCGGAGTCACTTTTATTCCAGCTATCCCTTCGTTGAAGCGTTCGATGTTGACCTTCTGGATGCACTCATCTTCTGATTGATTTGTTGAAACAGATGTCGCTGATGGTACCGTGGCAAGACTATCTGCACTTGGTACTTCTGGTAACTCCTCAGTTGTTGTCAGTGCATCTAGTAATTCCTCAGTTGTTGTTGTTTTCGAACTTCCTGCAACCTGATCCACCGATGATGTACAGATTGCCCGTTTGTCAACGTTTAAACGGCAGGACGTACAAATGCGTAAATTTGTATTCAATGTAGACATTGGAGCATAACCAGCCGCTTTCAGTTTATCTATGGTGCTTTCGGTGAGATTTCGTAGCTCTTTCGAACACTTTTTTTCTGCAAACGGCCTGCAACAGTTGAGAAAGCGACTACTCATGTTGCTCGTTAGATTTTAATAAACAAAATCACTTTTAAGTTTTTACTGACTAGTTTGGTGTCGTTTGCTTGACTGAAGAAAAATTTTACAATTAAATCTTTTATAACCATAGTGGTAGTATATTTTTAGCTTTTTCGTGAGTATGTTCATGGTATGTACCTATCATGTTTTTGATGTTGTTGAAGTTACTCGCTTTCTCCCAAATATGATTAACAAAGTCTATTCTCTACCAAGGCGGGTCTATACCCAGGTGTAATCAGATTTTAACTTTGTGGAGAAAACCAGCGCCGAGAAAACCGACCTGCTTTACGTATACTAGATCACCTGGGTATAGACCCGCCTTGTTCTCTACGAGGTAAACTTTTTGCAGGTAAACTAGTCGTATACCTGTATAGAAAACTTTTTTTTGTAGCTTTTGTCTTCAATATTAGATTTCTTATAGGTTTCTTTTATCTAAAGGTTTCAACACTATTGAGAGAATTTTTCTTCAGTTACGTACAATAAAAAATATGACACTATCAAGACTTTAGATCACAACACTGGATCGCGTCTAACTTTCTAATAGATGCTATAATAGTTATGAATAATTAAATAAAATATCATGAAAACAACTTGTTAACCTCATGTGGTACCGTTAACAAAAAATTCAGCAACAAACTGCGGTCCTAAAAAAATTAACAATGAAAAAAAAAAATTTCACTATGTGTCAAATTTGTGAAATATTTGAAATGTCATAACTTTTTTGTTTATTGGCTTACCATCACCAAATTTTTATGGTAGATAGCTAATATAATGGACCGTTTTCCCTCAAAAAATTACGTTGGTATTCCGATAGGGTTTTGAGATATTTGAGTTTTTGTGACAAAAATGATGTTTTTTAATGCAAAAAAAAATTTATTTTACCGTGTGTATTTATTTTTTTGGAATCCTTATTTAGTTGTCTTACTTTGTTTCTTTAGTTGTCTAACAATCGAACGAACCGTTTTTGCTGTGCAGCTTTTTGAATATTTTTGAACCATTTTCACTTACACCCTCAACTTGAAGATTTGATATCGGAAAATGACGATTTAGATGGAACTGAAAAACTGTGCAAAGATTCAGATATTTTTGAAATGGTCGATCAGAATCGACTTGCATGCCTCCGTGGAATCCCTCAGTCATGAAACACTGCAGTACTAAGGGGCCTAGACAGAAATAGCGGTAGCGACGCAGAAACTAATCTGAGAATCAGGATCCGTTCCAGTTGAGATGTAACATCGGAAAGAAGAAGAAACTGCAACATTCCGAAAGAATCTCAATTGACAAGTTCAGAAAGCTTTCGACCTTTTAAGCTTCTATTCCAGGACTAGCAGACGCGTTCACCGTAACGATGCTTATTTCGCACTCTTTTGAGAAATGGGATAAAAGGGAACCATTAGTCAGTCAGTGATTGAAAAAGAGTTGCCATCACCCATTGGAGCAAAGCTTCTAGCTTAATGATGTTTCATTTCGGATTCCGGCTGCCTGTTTCGTGTCGCATTTTTTTCTACTCATTCATACCCCACCACCTATACCTATTATGTGTGTTCCCGTTTCGCGTTAGCCCAATGATGTTGTTGGAATCAACATTCGCCTCGTCGGTTTGTGTCGGTCGGAAGGTTGTCGGTATGGTTACATAGGATAATGAAAATTTTATAAACATGGGTTTAATGGTTGTTTGCAGTTGGAGATTAACTTTCTATTTAACCTTTGCACGGGTCGGTTGCCGGATTAATTGCGAAACCTGTTTCGGAATAATGGTGCCTGAAATTATAGCTGGATATATAGATGGAAAAAAGTACGGAACGTGTTTTCGGGATTCCGATGGGTTTCCACCATATTCAGATGATAGCTTTAAAAATCCTTTCCATAAATTTTCATCACACTTCGTATTTATGTGCCGATGGAAAGCTGTCAACGCTCTCATAACCAGACGGCGCAGACAGCACTCTCATTATCGATGTGTCGCCACCGACGAAAAACGTCTCCGTCGACTTGAACTCTGTCTGCGAACACAGCCGACGAAAGCCATAAGCTGGTCTTTATGTCACCAGCACAAAACGACCGTCTCTGCTGCTCTATGCTGAAGTCCTTGGATAGGTACCGATACATAGCAACTTTTCATTCTTTCTTTGGCATTCTGGGAAAATCCCTCCAAATGGCTGTCATTTGCGTGTCCCCCTTATTGCTCATTGACATCAAACAGGCATAGACGCATGTGGATGGATTTTTGGATCTCTGCCTACGGTAGCTACCTATAATAGCTTCGATAGGGCATATGCGACGACGTCTTCAGCAGACCAAAACGGCGAGCAGCGCGCAGGGGGGACAAAAGCTTTTTTGCTCCGTTTAGCTTATCCTCTTTTGAATAGGAAGAGCTTTTTCCTCATTGAAAGTGACGATGACGCCAACCTTGATGGAGACGTGTTTTTATCGAAAATGCAAAACTTCTTACCTCTAATGAGCTTTCGACATGTTTGTTTGGGTTAGAACTTTGTCATATGTTATCAAGTGATATTGGGCCATCGCAAGCAGTAAGTATATCGATACTTGACAAAACACCATGACGTAAAGCACATCTTTATCTTCTTCTTTGAATTATTCATCTGATGTTTCTTCTTCTTCTTCTTATTCTAGTTCTTCCCTTCACGTCCATATTAAGACAAAGTCTGAATGTCGGCAAAGTGTTCTTTAGCATTTTCGAAGTTACCAACTGAGAGCTCTCTTTGCCGTTTTATAGCCACCATCATCAAATTCTTTGGACAACCGTCCCAGACTAATCTCTGCCCTATTTTTCGAACACTTAACTCCATCGACGCCTTCATAGCTCGTTGTTCAAGTACTCTTTACACTTCATCCAAGTAGTAAGCATTGGCGCCCACTGTTCTCAAGTGCACAAGTGTTTTTCCGGCTCCATAGAAATTGACTTTCTATGTTTAATTACCGGTATAAAAATCGTGAGTGGCAGTGCAAAAGGTGCATTAAATACCGCTTTGAAGATTTTCGCGTGTGTAAGAGTGAGAAACAGTGAAAATAAACGACTTTTCCTCATACAGAAATCTGGTGTGACGGTAAATAAAAGATATAAAACGATTAAAGAACACGGCCATCATGCATGATGATAGTGACAGCAAGAATTTTCTTGCATAGCATGCTATTATATGCTTGGATGGTAAGTTGCATGCAACATTTTGTCAAAACTTGGATGATATGACATCTGTGAAACTTGCATCAAATCAGTGCTGCAAGTTTCGCTGGAAAATTGTAAACTTAAAATAAAAGTAAAAAAAAAAAATAAAATGTTTTTTTTTTTAATAACAGTAATCCATAAAATATATTAAACTCATTATTCATTATCATTATTGTTTTTTTTTTTTTTTAACTTATTGACATATTTTTTTTTTAATTCTTATTTATTTTTTTTTGTGTATGATAAACGCCTTGATTAGTTTTAAAAGTTGTGTCACAGGTGACATGGTTGGTCATAATTCTTCAAGAGTATTACGGCAACCTTTATGCCTAAGACACACAACAATAAAACATTTTCTGTGACATAAATAATCACAAATATGAAGTTCATCAAATTCCTGCAGGTGAACCTCCATCATGCAAAAGGTGCATCTTCTGTTTTGAGTCGGAGGTTCAGAAAGGAGGGATTGGACGTGGCACTAATACAAGAGCCATGGTATAATAAAGGAAAAATACTTGGAATTGAAACCAATAAGTGTAACTTATTTTATGATGGTAATCAGAGTTCACCCAGAACTGCTGTACTCATTAATAACACTTTGAAATGCTACCCTTTAACTGAATTTATACAACGTGACATTGTTGCGGTCATGTTTGAGGTACCGACCACTAGAGGAATTACAGAGGTTGTAATAGCCTCAGCTTATTTCCCTGGTGACGCTTTAGAGGTTCCTCCTCCTGAGATCGTTTCATTCGTCAATCATTGCAGAAAAATCAATAAGTCGTTCATTATTGGCTGTGATGCTAATGCACATCATACCGTATGGGGTAGTACGGATATTAATAGCCGTGGTGAATATCTTCTGGACTACCTGTGTTCTAGTAACATAGATATATGTAATAAGGGTAATGAACCTACCTTTTCAAATGCAATCAGACAGGAGGTTTTGGATTTGACATTGTGTAATGCTGCAATTTATGATAAAATTTCAAACTGGCACGTGTCAGAAGAAACTTCCCTGTCCGATCATAAGCACATTATGTTTGAGTGGAGCGGAGGTGATTTTCCGCGTATTGCTTTTCGAAATCCCAGGAAAACCAACTGGGAACAATATGCACAGTGCTTGAATTCCAACTCATTTACAAAGGATGAAAACATTGATTCTATTCAAAAACTAGAGTCGTTTTCTCAAGAAGTAAAGGGGAAAATTATTCATTCGTTCCATACTAATTGTCCTATGAAGCAATCTTCTTCTAGTAGAGACGTGCCTTGGTGGAACACTAAACTTGAAAGGTTACGAAAACTTTCTCGTAAACTTTTTAATAAAGCGAAACAAACTTCAGACTGGGCTCAATACAGGAGAGCTTTGACTGAATACAACAGGGAAATAAGAAAATCTAAGAGAAGATCTTGGATTCAAACATGTGAAAATATAAGTGCTACTCCTGTAGTCGCAAGACTACAGAAAGCGCTGGCCAAAGATCACACGTTCAAGCTAGGGTCGTTGAAACGAGAGGACGGAGTTTCTACGAAAACTCCGGATGAAACCTTAAATTTGATTATGGAAACTCATTTTCCTGGGTCAATTTCTTGTGTGGATTCAAACAGCTCTGAACCAATCGAGTATGAAAGGTATTCTGTCGAAGCTTTGTCATCTGATAGAACAGTAATCACTGAACCAGATCTTGCAGACGAAATATTTACAAATGCAAGAGTGAAACACGCTATAAGATCTTTTCAACCTTACAAATCTGCAGGAGTGGACGGAATATTCCCAGCACTGATTCAAAACGGAGAAGCAGTGCTGATTTCGCCTCTAATTGAGATGTTTAAGGCAAGCTTAAGATTAAACTATGTTCCATCTGATTGGAGAGCAGTGAAGGTTATCTTTATTCCTAAAATAGGAAAACGAGATAAAATGCATCCAAAGTCATATAGACCTATTAGTCTCTCATCAATTTTGTTAAAGACTATGGAAAAAGTGTTGTATGATTACATAAATTCAACATACATGCTCAAGTGTCCATTATCTGACTCGCAGTTTGCTTATCAATCTGGTAAGTCAACAATTACGGCACTTCATACATTGGTAACAAAAGTGGAAAAAACTCTTTCAGTGAAAGAAATAGCACTTTGCTCATTCTTGGACATTGAAGGAGCCTTCGACAACGCTTCCTATTCTTCAATGACTCGTGCAATGAAGAAAAGGAATTTCAACAAGAATATCATTAACTGGATCAATAATATGCTTGCAAAAAGAGAAATCACTTCCGAGCTGGGAAGTTCGTCTATAACAGTAAGGGCTACAAAAGGTTGTCCACAAGGAGGAGTCCTCTCGCCTCTATTGTAGTCTTTAGTAGTTGACGATCTTCTTAAAAGCTTGGAAGAAAAAGGTTTCGAAGTTGTAGGATTTGCAGATGATATAGTCATTATTGTGAGAGGAAAGTTTGACAATATCATTTCAGAACGAATGCAACTGGCCCTAAACTTAACCAATTCTTGGTGTATTCAGGAGGGCCTTAACATAAATCCTTCAAAAGTAGTAATTGTCCCTTTTACTAAGAAAAGGAAGTTCATCCTAAAAGCTTTGAAGCTTGGAGGAGTACAAATGCACCTTAGTGAACAAGTCAAATACTTAGGAGTAATTTTGGATTCTAAACTGAATTGGAATGCTCATATTGAATATGTGACTAATAAAGCTACAAGTTCATTTTGGGCATGCTCCAAAATTTTTGGCAGAAGATGGGGCTTGAAACCAAAAATGATAATGTGGATTTATTTGGCCATAATTCGTCCAAAAGTAACATATGCTTCGCTAGTGTGGTGGCCAAAAACAAAAGAGGCCACAACACAAGCAAAACTATCAAAAGTACAACGTCTTGTGTCCATCGCTATAACGGGAGCGATGCAAAGCACTCCGTCAAAAGCATTAGATGCTATTCTTCATCTGCTACCGTTGTACGAATTTGTACAATTAAAAGCGGAGAAGAGTTTTCTAAGGCTTAATAGATTAAATAAGTTCAAATCAGGTGATCTTGTTGGGCACTTGAATATTTCACAACATATCCATTGTGGGCCAGTGATGACTATGCATGAGGACTGGATGAAAACTGTGGACAATTCTGATATCCCTTACAATGTATGCGATACGACGCGTACGGATTGGGATGTTGGAGGTCCCAATGTTCGTCAAGGCTCCATAAAATTCTTCACAGATGGCTCAAAAATTGGGACACAAACTGGAGCAGGAATCTACGGCCCTGGGACAAATGTCTCCGTGGCGATGGGAAGCTATCCAACAGTATTCCAAGCGGAGATTTTTGCCATACTAGAATGCGCTAATATTTGTCTTAAGAGAAAATACAGACATGCAAATATCTGTATTTTTTCTGATAGTCAAGCTGCGTTGAAGGCATTGGGCGCATATAAATGTTCATCAAGACTTGTCTGGGAATGCATTCTCTCATTGCGAAAGGTGTGCAAAGAAAACTCTGTATGTTTGTATTGGGTTCCGGGACACAATGGCATTGTAGGAAATGAAAAGGCAGACGAGCTTGCTAAACAGGGTTCAAATACACAGTTCATTGGACCGGAGCCATTCTGTGGCATATCGTACTGTGCACTAAATATGGAACTAAAAAGCTGGGAACGACAAAGGGTGATGACCAATTGGATGGTCACCACAAGGTGTAATCAATCTAAAAGATTTTTAGTTCCAAATGAAACTATCACGAAAAGACTCTTAGAGCTCAACAAGAGAGTTCTTTGTATATACATTGGCCTATTAACTGGACACTGTCCGAGTAGATATCATTTAAAGAATATTGGTCAGGTTCAGAATGATATCTGTCGTTTCTGTAACATGGAACGCGAAACCTCGGAACACCTGCTCTGCAGTTGTAGTGCATTATACAAGCACAGATCCAAATTTCTAAACGGGGGTTATTTACCACCAAGTGAAATTTGGACTGGAAATCCCAGTAAGGTTGTGGGTTTTATTAACTCTATTTTGCCTGACTGGGAAAAGACGCGTCAAAGTGCTTAAGCTGTTCACTTGATTCATGGTGGACAGTTTTAGTTCCTTCAATGATGCGAATAGTAAAAAGGGACATGCCACAAAAGTTCAATCCAATGGACGCAGTGGCTTAACCTTCCCAACAAAAAAAAAAAAAAAAAAGCATCGGCGTAGCTAGGATTTTTTTCTGGACGGAGCCTAGGGGGGGCTAGCAGATACTTGTTTTACAGATAAAAAATGTCGGTCGCAAAAATCACGATTTACACAAATTTCGTAGTTTTGACAGAATTGTATTGATTTCATTAATTTGTTATTTTGTCTCATTTCGCAGCACATCAGTGATATTTGTAAATATAAATTTTCGCAAAGATTCATTCTCTTTATAACCCAGTCGAATGTTTCAAGAATTCTAGCAAAAATCCTCACAAGGAATGTTTTTTGTGTTCCTTGCTCGTTTTTTCAGTTATTCAACTATATGCTTTGAAGAGATTTCTTTGAGAAGGAAATACCTTCATGGATTTTGTTCATAATTTTCAGAGCTTTCTCCAAAAACTTCTTTACCAATTTTCACTGAGTTCGTGCTGGGATTCCCACTGAAAATTATTCCCAGACTTTCTGATTTCACCAGCAAAAAACTCGAAGAATCTCTATCGAATTGTTTAAAAAATCTCTTGAAGAATTCCACCAGAGAATGCATTGTTCATCATTTCTCCTGGAAGGTCCTCTAGGTACTTAGTACATGTAAATTCCAATTGTTAGTTTAAAGTATCCTCCTGTGTTCATTAATAGTTTGTTAAGGATTTTCAGGAGTTTCTAAACATTTCTCCAAAAAATAGTACAAAAAATCTAGGTGTCTCACGAAAAACGTCTTCAAAATCACCAAGCAAGGATTCATTTCACGAATTCTTCAAAGAGTTCACAACAGTTTTTCCAACTTTGCTTTGGAAGTTTCTTCTAAAGTATCTCTGCAGGATTGTTTGAAAAAATCGCCGCAAATATTATCCAGACTTCCTGCAAAATAAACTAAATGACTCTTCCAGCTCTTACTTTAATAATTGCAAGAATTGCAAATTGTTCAAACAATTCTAACATTCCTATAAAAGCCTAGCGGATTACGTTCAACTGTTCTTTCAAAAACTCTTCCGCGAAAATATTTCAAGATTTCCCAGATTTCCCGAGTAGAAAAGTTTAAATGGTCCTTTTAGGATTCACTACAAAAAATCTTGTTTTCTTTTATAACAGAAAATGATTGGTGTGAAAACGGATGGAATTTTTACTGATAATATTTGTAACTGAAATCTTAGTTAAAATTTTGTATAAACTCTGATGTTTCATAATACTACTTAAATTATTTTACCATAATCCATGAATTTCACCGTAATCTCAACATCTGAATAGATCGGTAAAATAAAACACCGTAATTCCGTCGAAATTTAACGGATTCCGGTGAAGTTTTGCAAATTACTGTAAAAATTTACCGTACTCCGTTAATTTAGTTCACCGAACTTTTCAGCTGTTAAGATTATCGTGAAATTCATGGATTCCTGAAAAATAATTATAGTGTTTATGGTGCTTATATTGATGTAGAGTCCCTTTTTCCTACCTCTATAAAATCCAAGCCAACTTTTTGAAGGGGTTATTATCGACTATTTTGTATTACTGTAGAGATTTGACGTAAAAATGTCACACTTTTGCATCACTTTGAACATTTGTTGAGGAATTCTTAATGGACTTTCAGAAATCTAGAACCATACGTATAAGAATTTTGCAATGTTTTCAAAACTCCTATAATTTACCTTACTTTAGGTTCTTTGAAATGTTGCTTTTTAGAGTAAGGACAAATTTTTGAACGAAGTTCCTCAAAGCGTCATGCGAAAGGAGGAGAAACAATAAAATGTTGAAGCAAGTAGAACAATAGATGTGCAATGGTACAATGAGAGACAATTTATAATCTTTTCTCTAGAAGTAAATTACACGATTAAGAAGTTTCTCAAAAAGGTCCATCAGAATCTTTTTTAGAAATTATCCTTGAAATCTATTCTTCCTTGACATAATTTTGTTTCTAGAATTCTACCAGAAAGCCTCTAGAAATCCACCCTCGTATCGCACACAAATTCAAACCAAAAATATGGATTCTGCCAATAGGTAATTGGTAAAATTTTTAAAGTGTTTTAAAGATGATCAATACAAATATCTTTATGAATATCATAAAAAAAACTTTTCCCCTTCCCAGTGATTTTGTTTCATGTTTCCCAACAGATTCCTTTACCGCTATGCTAATTTTGGAAGCAGAAGTTTTCTTGAGGGTTTCCAACAAATTTCCTCTGGAGATTCGAAGGCAAAAGACATTTCTTTCCAATTCTTGAACATTCTTGTGAAGTATTTTGGAAACATTTCTTAAGGACTTTTTATGAACTTCGCAAAAGAATTTGTAATAAAATTTTTGGGAAAACTTTTTAAAGAAATTCACAGAAGAATTTCTGATAGAACTCTCTGCGAAATATCTCTGTATTAGACTTGACAGAATTAATGATTTTATGGAGGAATTGCGAGGGAAACTTGATCTTAATATTAAGTAAAATTATTCAGGTAAATCCGGGAACATAACTAATTAAAAGTATAGAGGGAAAGGATGTCCACCAAGAGGAATCACTTTGAAAGTATGAACAAGTCCCACAATATCATTTTCTTAGTTTCGAAAAGATTTGCAAAAGTTCTGAAGGCACCCTTATATATTCCTCAAGGAATTTGTTTAAACTAAAATTCTACAAAGAATATCGAAACGATTTTTGAAAAATTTTGCTGCAAATCTGTTGAAAATTAATCAAATAATAAATGAAATATTAAGCTTTTTTAGAAAACTATAGCAATTAAGCAATATAGCAAATTTAAGCAAAACATTTTTTTATGCGAAAACACATAAAAATCAAATCTACATTAAAGATAGCTGTAATAAAACACTATCATCGATTTTGTTACATTTTTTCGCACCATTCATCTTAAGAAGTTTTGGCCATGCCGAAATGCCTTGAAAGTTAAGTCTCATTTTCCGTCGAAAATTCCCGCTATGTACTGTCTGATACGTTCCTTTAGTAGTTCTGTTTATATTTTCAAATATTTTTTTCGGACATTGTACGAATTGAACTTAATGTATGGATTTCTTTTGTGAATAGGGAAATCATCACCAGACACCTCGATCAGGGTATCCTCCAAAAACATAACAAAGTAGAATGCAGTGAATATGCTGCTTCATGCTGAAACAGCATTGTTTGGAATATCCAGAAAAAATAACGTATTTTTGGAATTAAACATCCGCTTTTTTGTATCACGGTCATTTTTCCAACGGAGATGTCGAAAAATTGCGTTTATCGCATACAACAAGAAGCTAGTTCTAACAGTAACCAACCGATCGACAGCCGGACGATTAAGCTTTCGGTTATCGCGCAATTCAACGATATAAGACAAGCGAGGTTTTCTCACTATAGTGTTGTACAACAAAAAATAACGTAACTAATGAAGAAATTTTTGTCTATTACAAGAGTCATGTACATTGATTCAGAAGTTTTTGCTTCATGTTAATTTTTTTTTGTCATCATAAATTCTGGGGGGGGGGGTCTGGATGATTCTGGAGGGGGCCAGGCCCCGCTGCCCCCCCCTGTTCCTACGCCAATGGTAGTAAGGCTTACTTCAGGTTCCCTTATTTTTTTATTAGTTATTCCTTTATTAGTTAACAACAGTTACAGGTAGTTGTGGACTTCGAGGGCGTGCTGTTGGTGTCTTTAGACATTTAAGCACATCGTGTCATGGAATGGGGGTTTGATTCCCGCTTCAGCCTTAGAAACTTTTCGTCTGGAATGTTTTTAGGCTGTGCCATTGGAACATGTTTGTCTGTTGTCTAGTAAGGTAAAGTCTATGTGACCTACACCTGAATCGTATAATCATTTCTACATATTTTTGTTTCACATTTCTCTTAAAATTGGTGTATGGGTAAGTTATAGATCTAGTTAAATTCTACAACTTTGCTGAATACAGCACGCCGTTAACTTTAAAATCTTGTGAGTTACAAGCGAATTTCGAGTTTTTTAAGTATATTTTTGAAGTGAATTTTCTCAATTTACAAAAAATACGTTGTCACAGTTTTTGCAGCATGTTGCTTATTGTATGGCCTTTCGAATGCCACTAAAAGAAAAATTTTATCGAACCAACTCCATGAGTTATGGGCATCTTAAGATTTCATTGTTTTTCACTTATATTTGCTTATAACTTCAAAATCACAAGAATTACAAACTTGCGATGTTCAGCAAAAATGTGTATCTTTACTTCCTCTGCAACTCTTCTGAAGATCACATTCACGTAAAACTGAAAACAAAAAAGTTAGATCAAAATTACTGATTTTTTGGGTCCACCCTTTGTTAAAACTTTCAAAAACAATTTACTTAGCTTAAATGAAGAGTTAGATCAAAAGTGTCTTCGACAAAGTTGTTCAAAATAACATTTTCTAAAAGTTTGCAGAAGAGCGCAGCCACAAATTTAATCAAACAAAAAAGTTTGAGTCAAAATTTTAGCTTAAATATGGGCCACTTTATTTAAATTTTTCCTTAAAAGATGCAAAACTCAATTACGAATAACTTCTCTGAAGACATCGAACGTCTAAAATCGACGAGAACAGAGTTAACACTTTTTTCCGGCTAAATTGTCGATTCGGTCCAATGTGCAATGGTTAACCCATTATCGCCCAGTTGCATGGGCGTAGCCACAGCGATGCAGGGAGAGGGCCGTTGCCCCACCCCGGCCAACGAAAAAAAAAATCAACTAATTGAAGGTAAATGTACTACCGTACACCCCCGTTGATTTGAACGGTGCCTCATGCAAACCATCGGGATTCATTTTTAATTTGAACTTCTAGTAACCCTACGAACAGCAGAAAATCGTACTTCTAGCGCTACCCTCTTAAACTGTTTTGTTTTGATTCTGCTTTCCGTTTCACAATGTTCCTTTTCACTTTACTCCGTTCCATGAGCAAAATGACGTTTGAACCATTTTTAATCTGAACGATGTGCAAATTAGCGGTGACAAATTGAAACGTTTTCAGATTAATTGTGGTCAAACCAACGGGGGTACCTGGTATTTGAATTTTTCGAACAAAAATTTTAGCTTCCATGTTCATAGAGCATTACGTCATAATAAACTTTGTGGACAAGTCTATAGGTCCAAGTCAGACTTCTGCCAAAAATCTTTCCTGGAATGAATCAAAGAACTTGGTGCTGCCTCGCTTTTCCCTCGCCGTTGGGTTTGTGAAATAATTTTTAGAGTCCACCAAAGATCTTACTTACTTCAAAGATTTTATCAACAGTCTGTAATACTGAGAGCAACCTGCCAAAGTTTATTGTGGAACTCGGCAGATTTGTGCCAAAGATCTGCCAAGTTGTGGTAAACCGAATTCATCGAGGAGTTTTTTCTAAGAATACATCAATGAGTTTGATAAAACTCTCTGTGATTTCCCTGTATGATTTTTTTCTGTTTTCCAGGGAATATCTTGCACGGATTTCCAGAATACGTTCCTCGAAATACTTTTAATTTGGTCAACGAGTACCTCAAGAAATTTTGTGGAAAACATATCAAGAATTCTGCCAAAAATGGCTTCAAAACAAAAGGAATTCCTTTATTAATTGCTTCAAACAACGTTCTAGCAATGAACTTATTCAGAGTTCTTCATGTCTTTGTTAAGGATGTACTCTTTTGTATATTTCTTTCAAAGAATTTACTTCATTCATTTCTCTCAGAGAATTTAACAAATTCTAGTTCTTAATTCTTCAAAGATGATTCTGAATGATTATTCTGGACAATTCAATCAGACACTACTCAGATTACCGAATAATTGCTACGGGAATATGTTTTCCAACGATTTGATTAAGGATTGCACTAGGAACATCTTCAAGTATTGCGTTAAGAAGGGTTTTCCGAAGAAATTGCTCCATGGATTATTTAAAGTAATTTACCTTAAATAGTTTTTGGGTACTATCCTTGAATATTCTCATTATTACGTTTTCAGCTTCTTTAAAAACGTTTGCAGTATACCTCCGATAGTTGTGTTTTTTACTCAGAAATTATCCCGTTAAATCTTTGGATTTTCTAAATTAAAAAATATCCAAGTTATTGCATACAAATATCATATGGTAATTCATGTAGAAATTTCTCCAGTCAATTCTTTGAAATTGCTTCTGAGATTTTTTTCAAGAATTCAATCTACGAATTGTACCTAAAGGAATTTTTCCCCATTTCTTGAAAAAGTCTCAAAACATTCCCCGAAAAATGTTATGAAAATTCAGAAACATTCAAGAGTTCCTCCGGTATTTTTCATAGAATTCAATAAAAAGTAGATCAAGTGATATTATTCGATTTTATCCAGGAAATACATCACGTATTAACGTGTCGTATTGATTGGTGTGGGAATAAACCATGTGGTTTTCCTAGGAACAAACTAATGATTTCATTCCAAATATTCAAATACAATTTATGGAACTCCCTAGCCAGCAGAGTCACCAACACTACCAAACCAGACGCTGTATAGCAACAGTTCCGAAGAACTTGCCAAAAATACAATTGACAACGCACCGCATCGACCGATGCACTGCAGAAGTGATGAGCCTGGAGAAACCCCAAAGTAGCAACAGCCCAGCAGAGTATTGAGGACGATAGACGTGGACGACGGATCAACCGATATTGGTTTTTGCTAATTAGGCAGGTTTAGTCTTTAAGTAGTCAATTGATAGGAATTTCAGATTCAGTCTTAGTTGTATCGATGTACTTTCAAGTGATTAAACAGTTTTGAGTATAATAAAGCTTTTTTTATGAAACAGCGATAAGTCACGGCATCATTTACATATTTCTAACAGAAATTCTTCCAAACATGCATTAGGAATGATTTCAGAGATTTTTTCAGGACTTCATCTCATGCTTATTTCAGTTCTCTATCTATATATTCCTATATATAGACACCGAAAAACAACTGCAGATTTATAAGAAACTAGAGGCATATTAGAAAATAATTATGGAGAAAGCCTTGGATGAGTAAAGAGAAGGGATTACTTAACATGTATTTCGATATATTTTCGATACATTATTGGAAAAATGTTTGCAGCTCTAGGTGAAATTGGTCCAAACTATACCTAAAAGGATTCCAAAAAGAGCTTCTGTGTTACTATTTTGGAAGAGTTTCCAGAAAAATCCATGGTGAAGTGATCTTTGTAGAAATGTTTCGATTCCTAGTGGTTGAACTAAAAATAATCAAATTCCACAAATAATGTTTGTAAAGTTTATGGCAGAGTCACAGAAAAATTAACAAGAGTAATATCTTAGGAAATATCTTTATGATATCTTAGAGAAAAGTTTGATTAAATATGATGAATTCCTTGGAAAAATAATAAACTTTCAGAGATCAGTATATTTCAAGAGTTGTCCCAGTGAGGACGTTAATGCCAAAAAGAAGAAGAAGAAGAAGAAGAGAAATTCCGAGTTTAATACTTGAAAAAAATCTAGTGGAAATACTTCATAACATCTGATCGGATCAAGTCGACAGGACAAACGCTTCTGTAGATCAGCCAGTTTTATATTAGTCAGACCAAATTTCAAATAAATTTTCAGTTTTAGTGTTGCACCCTTCGGTCGTTTCTTGAACGGAAAATGTTATTTTCGGAATTTGATAATTATGTTCAGATTGCGCATTCTGTCCGGGCGGGTGTTACGCAACTAACAATCGGTTGTGGATGCTTTTTAACCGTTCGATGACCCTGGAGGGATCGATTCTGCTTTTCGTAGAATTTTCAGCAGAAAAACCGACTGTTTTATCCTAGGGTGTTTAGTTCGAACGCGCTTCCTTTCGTTTTTCGATTATCTAAAAATACAGCACCACCGGGTTTTTTTTTTGTACGCGTATCGTTATTTTATACAATCCGATGACCCTGGATGGATTGGTTTTGCTTTGTACTGGCTATTGAGCAAAAATATTACTGCACAATCGACAAGCATTTCGTGAAATACTATTTATACTATAAATAAACTATTGTTTTCTCTTTTGATTGCCGGCATTCAAAAGATTAAATTGAAAACACTTAAACAACAAATGTTTATGGGCTATCGCCAGCTTTCTAGGCGAATTCTGACAATATACCTTCCCCAACCTCCAACTCCGTAGCACTTATGAGGGTGTCGCTGAGCCGATGGCCTCTCATTAAGTAAGTGCTACATCAACATTTCCTTCCCCTATCCCAAGTTACGGTAAAGATTGGCGTGGCCGGAAATAGTGATATTCATGCTTTTAGTATTTTTATTTATGATTTGAACAAGGTAACTCCCCTGCCTTGTTCCTGAAAGTAGTCAGGATGAGATTATTAAAAGGAAAAATGAATGTTGCTAGTATCCAATCTACGAAGTATACCGTAACTACGCTAACGCTAATGCTACGCCCTTCGCACAAATTCTTGTCAAATTATAATTATGTATATCGTTTTTTTTGTTCCACCCTAAACGCCTGCAACTTAGTTTTCCGTGGTATTATTCGCGATAAACCGGCTTTTGTTTGTGTTCAACCACTATCGTCCTTTATCTGTTATAAAATTAACATTCTAGTTTGTCTTATTTACAGTACCAATTGTGCTTTACCTGTCCGTCTTGTGGCTCTTGGATCGTTTACTGTCTAATTATTCATTTATACATATCTTCTAGCGTCCGTATCCGTATGGTTGATGCTAAAGTGGTGATCTATAAATTATGTTTTGCTCGTTCTTTTTCTAAGAAATTAAAACTTACTGTCGATTCGGTTAAACTTCCCTAAACTTTTCTCCAAGCTTTTGATGTTACAAGCTATTTTCACTTCCCCGCTCAACTATGTTTTCTATCTTTTCTAATTTCTAACTCTTCTTTATTTTCATTTACATTCACCTTTCTATGACAGTTCCACGACATATGTCTACTCCCTTTCTCTTCCTTTCTCATCTGTCGCTGTCAATGGGCGCTCACTTTTCACACCTCATCGACGCGGTTGTGCTGCCAGAGCAACATCTGTTTTTGCAAATTGTTCAGAGGGTAAACTACAAAACAAATCCTGGAAAAATCTCTAAAGGAATCCCTGGTCATTTGTAGCCGCACGAACTACAGAGTTCGTGGTCGGCCGAAATACAACCGGAATTCAATTGCCGCCACCGTGGATTAACGCGATTATTCCTTGTAAAGCGAGAAGCTTAAGCGCCACCTCGTTAGAGGACCTCCCGCTCACGTTAATTGTTTGCCCGGTCTGAGACCCACCTAAGTTGGTCCATTGAAGAACCTTGGAAAAAGGTTCGAAGAATAATCCCGTCTATTCCACTTTCCTAGCGTCCGCCTTACTAGATTCCGAATAAACCCAAAGCGAATATTACTCACTCGACCCTAGTTGCACGTGCGAAGAGAAGCTTTCCAAATTCAAAGTTTTATCATCATTGGAAGTCCCGACACCGTCCCAGAGATGGCGACACCGACCAGAAAGCTTACCATCATTCAACCACATTACTCAATGAAACTACGAACGCGCGCAAAAAGGAGATTGCTCAAGTGAACCGACAACCAGAGAACATTACACCACAGCTAGGGGTTTTCATTGGGGATTTTGCATAACACAATTACTCATATTTACAGCGCTACATTTATTCCTATCACTTCGGAACTATTATCTAGGCCTAATCCTTCCTATGCGTGCGTGCTCTTTCCCCTACTCAAATCTCACAGAATTTCATTTCCCCAAACGTTTTACATGTGCACATGATTTCTACTCACTTTTACTGCATTCTATCGGGTGTACCTACGCTGATTGCGTCAGCAGGCGGCGAGGTGGTCAGCGACGGCGGCCGCTATTGTTGGTCGGCGTGGCTTGAGCCTATTGTTCGACGGCTTGGGTTGACTCGATTGCCAAAATTTCAACCGCGTGGATGAAGTACGACGAAAGAGGGTCGAGCGTGGCTAATTCATCTACCAGGGCGAACGGAACTTTCGGACCATCCGATTATTGGTCACGTGCTTGGTCGAACACTACTCGAAGACGATCGATGTTGACGGCGCGTTGTTGACGACGCGGCCCCTTCGGCCACAGAACGGCGTGGGCCGGCGGATTGCTGGACTGTCTATCACCGTTGCTAGCTGGGATAAGCGGGCTTCTAGAGATAGCAAATAGAGCCGTCGCACGGCTATACAATAAAAGGGTTAAAGAGCGCAACGCAACCTATCAAGCACGACTTCTATACCTTTCTGTTCTGCACTAAGGTATTACTTCACCGGCTTCTATCACTACTTCGCACACGGGAATAACTTCTTTCCTGCAATATTCAAGACAATCAGTTCACTGAGCAATGTACTTTTGACTATAAGTCTCACTTCTAGAGATTTACGGAACACGGGAGAAACACTTTCTATTCGGTTCGACTGTCCAGATAAAGTGATCAAGGATCTTTTAGTCCTCAGATAGGAAACCTCGGACAAACTACCATCTCCTAACGAACAGTTCGGGTCGGGTTTCTTATTCCCTTTCCGGTTTTTCGGTATCTCGCTCCCACCAGTAATCATCAAATGCGACATTCATGCTCTCCTCCCCAATCCTCAAGGTCTTTCGCAGAACGTGACCTTCGGTTTTCTTGGCCCGATCGCGACAAGCAATTGATTCTCGCGAGAGGTTTAACGGGTGTGATACCACTCCTCTTCAGCATATTCTGGCATAAGTGTTTTGAAATTGCTACTGATTGCCTACGTGCAGGCGTAGAGTATGATTTGCGCGCATTTTAATATGCTGTCAGTTTTAAATTATTAATTACTATTCGCGCAGGTTCTAACGCTTCCTATATGAAGTTAGGCAACGACAAGTATCTACAACATTAAATAAGAAAATATTTACAACTGGACTTATTTACAAACTGCAACGGGTAACCGTTACATCACTCCCTGCTTAGAGTATGAAAATTTAGTTGAATTGATTCAACTAAATTTTCATAAGAAAATACTAGTTAATTCAATATTATATACAACATTATATTCTAGACAAGCAACTAAACGTCTGAAATCAACTTTCCATTCGGGGTCATATGGTATCATCGTCGACCGCGAAGGTCAACTCCTCCTCTATCTATAGCACACGATCTATCACGGACCGTGCCTACTACTGACCATCAACGTCAATTGACTCCGGTCTCCAGCGAATGTCTCTGTTACTTTCATCAATAAAGCTACAAATCACATTTACAATTAACTAACGGATATTCAAACTATTGGACATTACTATATAATACAAAAAACGAACAGAACATTTATTCAACAACTAATTCACTGTATGACAGAAGAAAAATGACAAGTTCGTTCAAGTGGCGGCGAAACGGCTTGTCTTGTACTCCCTACAATAATCCTCAAACAATCACCCATAATCAGTCTTCAAAACTGTTCACCTGGAACAGAATGAAAACAATTGAAATTTTCATGAATAACCTGAAACAGGCTCATTCAGCCTCCAGGTCTACCTGTTCATAACGTTGAGCACCGACCTTTTGCTGAATTCACCGCAAACATAACTGCTCTATGGAGAAATGGCCCACCCCGAAGCTTCTCCTCAGGCAAATTGTCCATCTCTCTCATAGAACGTAACCACATTGTCTTATTCACATTTCACACCAGATTCAAATCTGATAAGCGAAATTTGAAAAGAGCCGAAACCTCTAAACACCCCTCAATTAAATCCTTCACACTTCACTTCACACTAACTTCATACGTACCCGAGTACTAAACGCACCGCGCGATACCGACTCGAAACGAACTGTCAAACTGATCAAAACAAAGTGGAAAATTGAAAGTGAAAGTGTGCTTTCTTTGGAATGAAAACGTTTTTCTTAAATTTGTTGAGTTTTTCCTGCAGAAACATTAATTGGATATAGATTACGGGGGGAGTATTATCAATACTTTCCCCAAAATAAGAATTAAGTGCTTTGTGTCTTTATTTCAGTTGCTGCGACGTGGGATTGAGTAATTATTACCGGAAGACTATTCAATGGAGGCTATGGATTCGGAGCAAAATTTTCTAATTGGAATTGGCTATTGGACGCTACTACTGGATGTTGATGGGTTGGCTAACGAACTACTACTGGATAACATGGACAAACTACTATGGACAAGACAAGTATCTGAAATATTGGACCTATTATCAATGGGACCCCAGGACAATCGCTGTGATACCAGCACACTACAAATAGGATCAATAACAACAGCTCTCGCCAACAATGAATGGAAATGGGACTTGAATGAAACTACGGACTACTATTTACAACAACGCAGTGGTTCACAAACACTGGCTCAACGGATCTTGTCCAACAGGAACGTCGCCGCTGAAGTTCACAAACGAAAAACATGGAATATTTACAAACTAAACCAACATGTGAGCATTTTAGATTCTAAGACTAACAATAATCTTAAGAACTAACATAGAATAAGGATAGGATTACTAACGATTAATATTCGGACTAAATCAGGTTAAGCAGGGCTCATTCCTTCACCTTTCCTTCGTCAAAATTGGTCATTTCCGTTCACAAACGTTACCTCGTCAGGGTTTCCTTGTTTATTTGTCCCGAGTAGTACATAGCTTTCTGGAAAACACTGCTTCCCGTCATTCTTCCCACTCACACTTCAATTGTGTCCATTTATCCATGCTCATTCTTGAAGTTCGTCACCAGTAGATTGATTGTTATTGTGGGACGGCTCGACTCATTGAGGAGCACTTCAAGAATGGCTGGTTGTATTTTGGTGCAGGTGTCTACTGCGTGGTCCACTCTAAGAGTATACATAGCTGTTTACCAAACGGCTCAACTCGATCTACGAGGAGAATATTTGCTATGCAACTAAGTTGATTTTATTGCTCACAAATTAGAGCTTAGTTTCCTTTCCAAAAAAGGTACCATAGCTGAACCACCAACATCTCAACTCGTTCGCGAGGAGCAAGATGAGATACCAAACATGTATTTTTGTGCATTCAAAGACGCATCGTTGCCCTAAAAGGTTGCATAGCTTGATCGACTATTTCTATTATGAAGACGAGGTGAGCTTCTTCAGGTACCGACAATTGTACACTCCAAGACGCTTTCCCTTCTCGTCTTCCAACTCATAACAGTGTTCCCCAACTTTCCTTTTTACAACAGCAGGGATGTATTTTGGAGCCAATTTCGCGCAATAGCCTTTTCCCTTATCTGATAGTTCTGTGTTCTTCTTCAATAGTTTCTCCCCCAATGAGAATGTAGGACAGTTGGCATTCGCTCTCAAATTGTAATACCGCGAATGTTTTTCGAAGGCTTTCTTAAGGTTTTCTCTTATTTCCGCGTACAA
The DNA here is from genome assembly GCF_002204515.2 of Aedes aegypti. Taxonomy (NCBI): domain Eukaryota; kingdom Metazoa; phylum Arthropoda; class Insecta; order Diptera; family Culicidae; genus Aedes; species Aedes aegypti. The sequence goes on along the minus strand of NC_035109.1, from coordinate 97,955,738 downwards.
TTTTTCCCTCTCTATGTTGGTATAGTCGTTTGCTTCTACATTGTCCCTCAGGTACCGATATTCTCTCCCATCTGAGACCATATTTCTCCCAAACATCACAAAGTAGGGTGAGTAGTGGGTGGCTTCATGCACAGAGTTTCTGATTGCGCAGGCAATTGTTTGTACGTTGTTGGCCCAATCTTTATGATCCTTCTTGATTGAGGCTCGTATAGCCGTTGTCAAGACACGGTTTACTCTCTCCGCATCGTTTACCTGCGGATGGTAATTAGGAGTTCGCCAATGTGTTACATTGTAATGCTCTAGTAGGTCTTGAAATGATTTGGCCAGGAACTGGGTCCCATTGTCCGTTAAAATAACTTCAGGGACTCCAAACAACTGGAACACCATGTTCTCAACGAAGGGGACTAAAGAATCGGCCGTCGCCTGTCTAAAAGGCTGAACAACTATGAATTTACTGAAAATGTCTGTGATAACCAGCAGACACGTGCTTCTTCCTTTCCCTGAAACAGGCAGAGGGCCTACATAGTCCATTGTTAGGAATTGCCAGGGATAATCAGCCGTCTTTCTCTGGGTCATTATAGGGGCTGTCGTATTGATATTAGTGGCTTTACTCGTCTGACAAGTTAAGCAATTACGGCAGAATGTCTTGATTTGAGTACTCATGCGTGGCCAAAAGAATCTTTCTCTCACCGCGGTTAGAGTCTTGTCAAACCCCAAATGAGCTTTATCGTGGATATCTTTGATCACACTTTCTCGCTCAGATATTGGGAGATATTGTTTCCATAGGAATCGAGTGTCTTCAATCTTGCCTTGATTTTTCACCAATTTATAAACTCGATTATCTACGACCCGAAAGTCGGGGTAGCTTTGTGGATCTTTGATAATCTGTTTAATCAAATCCTCATAATCGGGATCAATTGGAGTTATTGCTTCCAGGGACCGTGATAAGCAATCCGCTGTTACGTTCAATTTTCCTTTTCTGTACTCTAACTCTATGTCATACGACTGAAGCTTTAAAGCCCATCGAAGTAACTTCGAGTTTCCTGATTCAATGCCAATAGTAAAAAGCCAAAGTAGACTTCGAGCATCGGTGACCACTTTAAACTTTGTCCCTTCTACAAAATGACGAAAGTGCTCAATAGCCATCAATACGCCAAGACACTCTTTTTCTACACTTGCATATTTTCGTTGAGTGCTACTCAACTTCTTACTAAAATAGGCCACAACTTTTGTTTCTCCGTTGATGTTTTGGACTAATGCTGCACCAACCGCATTGTCCGAAGCATCGGATTCAATTATGAATGGACAAGAAAAGTCAGGATTCGTCAGTATTGGTGCTGATATCAGAGCTGATTTAAGGTTTTGAAAAGCTTCCTCAGCTGATTCTGTCCATAGAAATTTCTTCGGGTTTTTCTTCAACAGGTCCGATATTGGGGCAGCGATTTTACTGTAATTTTTGATAAATTTTTGATAAAATCCTGCTAGCCCTAACAGACGACGAATATCTTTCACACTTTTGGGTCTCGTATAGTTTAAAATCGGTTCGATTCTGGCATTGTCAATTGCTACTCCTTTCTCAGTCAGTAAGTAACCCAAATAGCTCACTTGTTTTCGGCAAAACCTTGATTTATCTAACGAGATAGTCAAATTTGCTTTTCGTAGGCGTTCTGCTACCAGCTTCAAAAGTCTTAGATGCTCTGATAGTGTTTCTGTGGCAACCACTATGTCGTCTAAATAGACGAATACATAGGGTTCCAAGTCAAAACCAATCACCTTATCCATCAGTCTACACATACTAAATGGAGCATTGGTTAATCCAAACGGGCAAACCTTGAATCGATAGAGTCCTGTAGCTGTTCTAAAAGCCGTATAATCTCGTGATTCCTCCTTAAGAGGAATCTGGAAATACGCATCTTTTAAATCTATTACAGAAAAGAATTTTGCGCTTCCTAAGCGATGGAAAATGCTCCTCATATCCCGCATTGGATAAGAGTCTTTTTTAGTTAGAGCATTAATTCTGCGTGAGTCCAAACATACTCTAAGTTTTCCGTTCGATTTCCGAACCGGAACTAGAGGATTGGCCCATTCGCTTGTGCATTCTTCGATTGCATCCAACTTCTTATATCGCTGAATTTCTCTATCCATTTCCGCTTGTATAGCTGGTGAACATTTGTATATCGGTTGCCGTCTGGGTTTTGCATCTTCCCTAAGAATTATTTCATGCTGCAGCAAAGTTGTACGTCCTAAACAATTTTCGGTTGTGCAAGGAAATTGCCGAATAATATCCTCGAGCTCTTTCCGATCTTCTGCGCTTAGGTCATGTTCAATTTCTAGAGTTTCGGGAGTAGTTTTCGAAGCCTCTGGTAAATCCAGTTCTGGAATGTCAAGTGTTTTATCTGGTGAAGAAGGCACGATTGCGGGAATTGTCTCAATCGGATGGATGAAGAAGTGAAACAACTCAGTTCCAAGAGTTTCTTCAACCTGACCAATTTCCGCCACCTCTTCTAGACCACTAATGCCTTGCATCATTGGTTTGATGTCAAACGCTTTCCAGAAATTTATGCCCAGAATTAGAGTCCTTGAAATTTCTGGTACAATAACAACTGAAATTGTCCGAGTAATACCTTTAAACGTTATTGGCAAGTTCGTGTATCCAACACAAGAGTACTTGGTTCTGTCTGCCGTACAAATCCGTATCGGCGACGGTAAAATTTTCAACCCATGATGTTCAATGAGTCGCTTCGAGTTGGTTACACTTATTCCTGCGCCCGAATCCAGTAAAGCTTCAATTTCTTCATTAAATATTTGAACTTGGACGTGAGGGCAACGACTTGTCTGTATTTTTATCTCTAAAAGGCTTTCTAGAGGGTCAACATAGGGAACGGCATTTGCATTTGGAACGACTTGTTTCTTTGGGATGTCAGCGTTCCCTCTACCGCATCCCAAATCTAGTTTCCCGAACTAGAAGGGGATTCAACAGCCTGATTTTGAGAAGATCGTCTAGGGTGTTTGTCACAGGTCGAGGAAATTTTCCCTGGGTTTCCGCAAACATAACAAAATGTCGTTTTCATTTCCCTACAATTTCGCCAAAAATGCCCTTGCTGTTGGCAATTCCAACACATTGGTACTCTTGTTGCCTCTTGGTTTTCCCTCCTAGGATTTTGCCCATTTCTGTTTAGCCCTTGATTTTGACCTCTATTCTGTCTTCTGTCTATTGCGTTAACTTCTTCGTCTTCTGATTCTTCTACTTCCTCACCTTCGATGTTGTGAACTGAGAGCTTTGGACCCACTGGATGTAGTGTCGGGTCGCTAGCATCAATTCGGTAATTTGCTTGAATGAGTTGGTCTAAATTCGATACCGAAAAACAAGCAAGTTTTGAGCGGTAATGTTGTCTCATGTTTTCCCAAATTATTTCGAATTTTCTTGTATTCGAAAGCGGTTTAGTGAGCAACTTGTTCATTCTCTCAATTTCGGTCACGAAGGCAATAAAGGTTTCACCCTTTTGTTGCTTTCGATCATAGATCCTTTGGCGATTGCCTTGATCTTGGTTTGGGTTACCGAATCTGAACCTTATTCTGGTTTCAAAGATATCCCAGGTCCATGAGGGTTGATAGTAGGTGAAAAACCAATTCGATGCCTCCCCTCGCAATAACAAGTGTATATTGCTTAGCAGTTTTGCATTTGGTATGCTATTCATACTTGCTAGCACCTTAACCTTGAAAATAAAATCTTCTAAGGAAGTCGATCTGGAGTCACCCGTAAAGAACAGGTTCCACTTCTCCATTTTCCTATCATACTGTACCCTGTCTTCCCTATGTATTGCACGTTCTCTCGGATGGGGATAATCTACTGGCGTTTCGTCCTCGCTACTGTTGTCCTCGAATCTTATTCTGTTCCCATTTTGTCTTACATTGCTTCGTGGACTTCCCATGTTGTGAGGATCCAAATTAATGTTTGGAAGCCCTTCGAATCTTCTTGTTCTTTGATTGTCCTGATTGGTTTGATTGTATCCATTTGCTGGAAGTTCGCAAGAATTACTATACCCTCTTTCTGGTTGTTGTTGCAAGTTAGGGATGGACGCCATGAGCAGTGATGTCAATCTACTAACTTGTAACTCTAATTGATCCATTTTAGCCTGCAAACCAATCACTTCCTCTGATCTGTTTTGTTCAGTTGTAACAATTTCGATTTGTGGACTATTATTTGTTCGGCTTGTACTATTCTCATTTTTGTTCTGAATTTTCTCCTGTGTCATTTTGTTCTCGCTTTTCCTATAGGCTCCTAAATTTCTCATATCCTGATCAGTATGTCCAGATTCTTTCCCTTGTGTAAGCTCCGATTGTTCCATAGCGGGTAACAAAAACGGAAGCTGGTTCAATAAACTTTTAGCTCCCTCTGATTTCTCAGAATAATGTTGATCTGAATCCGTTTCCCCCAATAAGTCCTTTGGATTCGCCTGCATCTTTGATTGAAGTGCATTTTGGCTCGAAAGAAGAGTCGCTATATTTCCCAATAAGAGCTCTTTCATTTTTTTCGCTTCTACGTCACCTGCTATACAGCGTTGCACCCGCATGTGGTAGTGTTTCAATCGTGACAGATATTTAATGTCGAATGATTTAGCCAAACAACCCCTGATCATGTTAACTCGTCCCGCAACAAACTCAAACTCTTGGTCAATTGTCAAGGATGTTCGGTAATCGCGATTCTCTTGTTCATCTTCATTGAATAATCTCCTGAGTAGCCTCTGCTTGAAGTTCAATTCCTTCTCCACGTCTTCTGTATAATTTCGTAATTTAAGTTCATAATCAATTTCATCGTTAGTTAAATGACCCGCATACGGGAATTTCGAATTCATGTTTACTTTTAACAAATCCATTATGCAAGCAAAGAGAAAAAATAAAGATCAAAGAAATAAGGCAAAAACAATAATTCAAAGTACAAATTCAACGAATGTAGGCTTATCTAAGAAAAATATATACAGCAAAAAGAAAAAATAATATACAAAATTCAAGAAATGTTCTTACAATTAATAAATAAGCAATTTCAATATTTTGAATATCCGAAATGTAGTATTTCCTAAATAAATTATTCTAAGCAAGAAGAAAAAATCCGAAAATCAATTCATAAATTCCACAATAACTAGATTTCCTAAATATCCCGAAGAAACGACTTTAACGAATCCACATTAATTATTTTCCGTAATAAATTGAAATATCCTATAATTTATTCAAGCATTCCTAGGTTCGAAACTTGCAGTTGGGCGCCAAATGTAGCCGCACGAACTACAGAGTTCGTGGTCGGCCGAAATACAACCGGAATTCAATTGCCGCCACCGTGGATTAACGCGATTATTCCTTGTAAAGCGAGAAGCTTAAGCGCCACCTCGTTAGAGGACCTCCCGCTCACGTTAATTGTTTGCCCGGTCTGAGACCCACCTAAGTTGGTCCATTGAAGAACCTTGGAAAAAGGTTCGAAGAATAATCCCGTCTATTCCACTTTCCTAGCGTCCGCCTTACTAGATTCCGAATAAACCCAAAGCGAATATTACTCACTCGACCCTAGTTGCACGTGCGAAGAGAAGCTTTCCAAATTCAAAGTTTTATCATCATTGGAAGTCCCGACACCGTCCCAGAGATGGCGACACCGACCAGAAAGCTTACCATCATTCAACCACATTACTCAATGAAACTACGAACGGGCGCAAAAAGGAGATTGCTCAAGTGAACCGACAACCAGAGAACATTACACCACAGCTAGGGGTTTTCATTGGGGATTTTGCATAACACAATTACTCATATTTACAGCGCTACATTTATTCCTATCACTTCGGAACTATTATCTAGGCCTAATCCTTCCTATGCGTGCGTGCTCTTTCCCCTACTCAAATCTCACAGAATTTCATTTCCCCAAACGTTTTACATGTGCACATGATTTCTACTCACTTTTACTGCATTCTATCGGGTGTACCTACGCTGATTGCGTCAGCAGGCGGCGAGGTGGTCAGCGACGGCGGCCGCTATTGTTGGTCGGCGTGGCTTGAGCCTATTGTTCGACGGCTTGGGTTGACTCGATTGCCAAAATTTCAACCGCGTGGATGAAGTACGACGAAAGAGGGTCGAGCGTGGCTAATTCATCTACCAGGGCGAACGGAACTTTCGGACCATCCGATTATTGGTCACGTGCTTGGTCGAACACTACTCGAAGACGATCGATGTTGACGGCGCGTTGTTGACGACGCGGCCCCTTCGGCCACAGAACGGCGTGGGCCGGCGGATTGCTGGACTGTCTATCACCGTTGCTAGCTGGGATAAGCGGGCTTCTAGAGATAGCAAATAGAGCCGTCGCACGGCTATACAATAAAAGGGTTAAAGAGCGCAACGCAACCTATCAAGCACGACTTCTATACCTTTCTGTTCTGCACTAAGGTATTACTTCACCGGCTTCTATCACTACTTCGCACACGGGAATAACTTCTTTCCTGCAATATTCAAGACAATCAGTTCACTGAGCAATGTACTTTTGACTATAAGTCTCACTTCTAGAGATTTACGGAACACGGGAGAAACACTTTCTATTCGGTTCGACTGTCCAGATAAAGTGATCAAGGATCTTTTAGTCCTCAGATAGGAAACCTCGGACAAACTACCATCTCCTAACGAACAGTTCGGGTCGGGTTTCTTATTCCCTTTCCGGTTTTTCGGTATCTCGCTCCCACCAGTAATCATCAAATGCGACATTCATGCTCTCCTCCCCAATCCTCAAGGTCTTTCGCAGAACGTGACCTTCGGTTTTCTTGGCCCGATCGCGACAAGCAATTGATTCTCGCGAGAGGTTTAACGGGTGTGATACCACTCCTCTTCAGCATATTCTGGCATAAGTGTTTTGAAATTGCTACTGATTGCCTACGTGCAGGCGTAGAGTATGATTTGCGCGCATTTTAATATGCTGTCAGTTTTAAATTATTAATTACTATTCGCGCAGGTTCTAACGCTTCCTATATGAAGTTAGGCAACGACAAGTATCTACAACATTAAATAAGAAAATATTTACAACTGGACTTATTTACAAACTGCAACGGGTAACCGTTACACATTTTCCTGTGAGAATTTCTGTTGAGTTCGTTAGAGGAATACTTGCTAAATGCCAATCTTAGGGAATTCTTCTTCATGGATAGGAATTCCATTTCAATAATTGGCAAGACTAAAATTTCTTGTCAATAGGAATTTTACCATTCAAACTTTTTTTCCAATGATGTATTTTGAACTCCACTTGGCTCACTGTGAGAGCAAAAAAGGAAAGACGTCCTTCACAGTAAAAAAGAGTGCAGAGATTGTATAAATTCGTGAATAAGTTTTTTGAAGTCGCTTGCCCTCTCCTGATGGAAATCCTGGCTACGCCCATGCCCAGTTGTCTATTTTGAGATAAGTTAATGTTATGGAGTTATGGATACACTTTTTTTTTTTTTTTAATTTGAAGGATGGTAGCTTTGGCAAAGTTATGAGAGAGCTCATTGACAGTCTAATGGCAGGTATTTTAATTCAGCTTTCTTCCACTAGGTTGCGCTGGAAGCATTGAAAATTTTAAATTTCTGAGGTGATTAGTCAGCAGTTCTCGCCGGCATCACCACCCTCGCGTTATATTACAATAAGCGTGGTTTCCAAAGCAGAGATTCCTGATAAAATCCTGAGATTCCAATATGGGTTCTGGAAAGCAAGTGTGGATCCTAGGATTTCTGTGTGGATCCTGCGCTTCACTTGTGGATTCTGGAATTCCGGTATGGATATTGGGATTCTTATATGAATTCTGTGATTACAGTGACGATTTTTATATATAAGTGTGGATCTTAAAATTTTCCAGTTTAAAACCTGGGAATCCAGTGTTGATACTGAGATTTTAGTGTGATTTTCTTGTGAATCCTGGAATTATAGTGTGGATCGTGGGATTCCAGTGTAGATTCGGGAGAGCCAGTGTGGATCGTTGTGGATTTTAGTGTGGACAATAGAATTCTAGTATGGATCCTGAGATCACAGCGTGGATCTTGAGACTCCAGTGTCAAGCCATAGATTCCAGGGTGGATCCTGGGAGTACAGTATGAATCCTGGAATTCCAGTATGGATGTTGGGATTACATTAAGTATCTTGAGATTCCATTGCGGATCCTAAGATTATTCCACTGTGGGTCGTGGGTATGGATCTTGAGATTCCGATGTGGATTCACAAGGAAATCACAGTTTCCCGTTTTAGAATCCCATGCAGTGTGGAACGATAGATTACCTTGTGGATCCTGAAATTCTAGTTAGGATATAATGAGTCCTGTTCCTACAATAATTGTATTTTTTTATATAACCGATCCTTTCCAGCTAGCACCACTAGGGTTATGTTGTGTCTAGCTTGAACCTGAAATGTGTTTTATGTAAAAGGTTTGCACAATAGGTTTTCTCAAATAATACTCACAAACTTGGTTTTCCAATAGTTCAAGTAGAAACAAACTTAGAATAACACATTTAGTTTAAGCAGCAATTGTAGTCTAAAAATAGCAAGAAATTCTTTTTAATTAGCAATAAATTTAGAAAAAATGATTATAATACGCATTCTCGCAGTTCAATGAAACAAAAGGGAAATCTGATAGCAGGAAAAGTTATCTTGGCGTAGATACAGTCACTCCATGCAGTTGAATCAACCACAATTTATGAATCAGCTGACTTCAAAAGACAAAATTATTATCAAACTTATCACAAAACATCACAAAATTATTTTTACTGATAAGAAACTATGTGTAAAAATAATTCTTTGATGTTTTGTGACAAGTTTGATAATAATTTTGTCTTTTGAAATCAGCTGATTCATAAATTGTGGGTGATTCAACTGCGTGGGGTCACTGTACTTTTCGTTCTTGCCGACTGTCAACGCATAAACTTCTGGCGGACCTGTTCAAGCAGTGCTACTAACCAGCACAATTCCAATGTAGATCATTGAATTCCAGTATGAATCCTGGGATTTTAGTATGGATCTTGAGATTTCAATGTGGATCCAGTAATTCACTTGTGAATCCTGGGATCCTAGTGTGAGTAAAACTGATACTTGGCTCACCAGCTGCAGCTTCAAGAGGAACACCGTAATATTTAATTGTTAGATATACTTCTTCCGAAACTGCCAGACGTCCACTCTTCCTGCGAAAGGAATTATGTGGTGAATCTCATGTGAGGAAAGTGACAAGCAGTTGTGAGATCACTTGGAACAAGGACAACTTTATCCCAATTCACCATAAGTGGAAACAAAGAAGTGTGGTAGATATATGATTCACGGGCTTTTAATTCAGTAAATCTAGTACCTATAAGAAGTAAGAGTACGAAAGTGCTCTTGTTTAAGTTGTAAGTGTAGTGATACAACGTCAACAATAAATTTGAGTGCATCCATGATAGTTGTAGATAATACACCAGTCATCGCCATCAGGAAGTTTATATTAAAAATTACCTCATGATTTGCCGAAAAATCTTAAGACGTAATAGATAAATTTGTCTTGAGATTATCCTTTTCTATTTGTGTATCGACATCAGCATTACTTCTCTTGAAATTACCATCTTCCTGCAGCGCAAATTTAAATTTAGATTTAATCACAATTTCTCATCGCAAATACCATACATTACATCTGGTACATAAAGTTTAATTCCCAAAACAATTCCAATCGTGGGAAGGTACTTGACGATCAACCAACCAAGAAACTTTTCCCGTTCTTTTTTGCTTCTGGGAGTCCAAATAGGTACGTATATCACCGCAGAAACAGCACACATTTACACACACCAATCCATTAGCGAATGCCACCGTTGTCGGTTTCTGCACCGGCAGTCACTGACGAGGTTAAAGCTCCGTACCAAATCCCACTTTCGCTAATATTGCGTGAAAGCTTTCCGCAAATCTCTGACGCACATTTGTTTCCAATCCCGCAATAATTTCATTAATGCTTCTTCTGAAGAATTTGGCGCACCGTTCGATGGCGCTTGATGGCGTATTCTTTTTCTTTTTGGTATTACGTCCTCACTAAGGCAGAGCCTGCTTCTCAGGTTAGTGTTCTTCGAGTTTTTCCCCAGTTATTAACTGGGTGCTTTCTTTGCGAAAGTTGCCACTTTTGCATTCGTATATCGTGTGTCAGGTACGATGATACTCTAAGCTCGGCGAAGTCTAGGAAATTATCCAGGTGCTGGAGAACCGACCGGAAATCGAACTCAGACACCTCCAGCATGGATTTGCTTTTTAGACACCGACGTTACCACTAGACTAAGTAAGGCCCCTGATGGTGTATTCCATGTGGATTTCAGAACGTTCCGCACGTGGGGTGGAACCTGTGACACGGTGCAAACCGAAAAAAAAGTTATTTCCTTCCATTGCGCTCGGTCCATTTGACACCAACCCAGCAGAAAACCGAAATCGTAACTGCCAGGATTAGTAAACACGAATAAATTTCGGAACTGGTTGGAGAAGCCTCAGAGTTGTGTCAGAACTGCTGGATGAAATCATACGACGCTTCCGCCTACGTTCAGAATGCGATGCCATTTGAATAGTCACCCAAATAAGTCATCATCAGCCAAGTAATCTGCAACGACTCGTGTCGAAGTTAGTGCTCAAGTCAGTCCGTCGGAAGGACATCATATGGGCACCAGCTTCTAGACAGTTTTTCTTCGATAGGGATTCAGAGCTGATAGCCGGGCTTCAAGTAATGGACTTGTCCTTGTCACTTTAGTTTGCGTGTTTCACATTAGCAGTGATGGCAGAATTCAATCAAATTTATGGCCGTACTTAGTTAAATAAGTTGATAGCACTGAATGGTAATGTAAACTGAAAGACAGGTTAAAAGTCATACTCTACTATTTTACTTACAATTCATACATCACATAATTCCAGAAAAACGTTAACCACTGGACATCTCGTCAACGAGTTGATTGGAAACATCGTCTTGTCCCAACAAGCTCCAAGAAACCATGCAGGCTTTTTTGGAGACATGAAAAAAAAAACGGTACAAGACCACCAGCTATGCTGCGAATCAAAGTTTGCTACACATGAACTCAGATTTTCCGACGTAAAACTACTTCCCAGAAGGAAGCTATTTGTGTGGACGTCGGTTAACAAACTTTTCCGAACAACCTTGGATGCGCTCATCTAATCTGTGTGAGGATTATGATTCCCTTAACGAGAGGGCCTTCCACGAAATCAGTCGGGTAAGTAGCGCGACATATATTGCTTCTCAAGGTTGCGGTGAAATGAGTTGAATTATACAACTATATAACAGCATGTTACATTCACAATTTTTGCGATTGGAAATCAATATTTTCTTTTTACTTATCGATGTTTTGAATCTATTTCACGGTCAGCTGATTTTGGATTAACTTAAACTCTTCATATGGTTGTAAATATCAACCTTCTACTGACCAGAAAATTTACCCATCAAAATTACACCTATGAGAGGTCGTAGAGTTTTCAGCATCTTTCTTGAGTAGGTGTTCGTTTATTCATTCCTTCTTATTTCCCCTAGCATTTGCAAGGACGTTGCCAAGACAGCTCTCGACTGTTGAAAGATGCGTCAATCTTGTTTAAGAGTCAGAAGTTAGCCCCAAATCTCTGATTATGGTAACCGACGGGAAGGAGGCAACCCTTGTACCACCTACGAAATTGTGTGAATTGCTCAATGCCAATGCTTTTGCTAACTCCAATTCTTCATATGGTTTATCTTTAGATTTGGCGAAATCAATTCCACAAACTTTAACTGACATATTTCTACCTCAGCAAGATCTGTTGATGCTTTCAAAACGATTTCATTGACTTTGCATTTTGCAAAGTATTTCCAAAGTTAACTAAAAGCGAGCACTACTGTCTATCATTCATGTAACTGCGAATGTCTGATTTTTTAGGCGTCATGTACTTCAGCTTCCTTTTGAGGACCTTATGCCAAGAAGAGAAACAAGAACCTTGTTTTCAATCGGAATGGTCATCTCCTTGATTTAGTTCTGGTCAATGAATCAGCGTTCGTAAATTGTACTCTTTCAGAAGTCATTGAGCCTCTCACAGCTCTCGACAATGACCATCCTTGGAAGTTGAAGCATACTTGCCTGACCCCATCAAATTTGACGAAGTCATACCTGTTTTTGGTCTTCACTTCCGTAAAGCAAATTTCGATGGTTTAAATCCGTGGTTCCCAACCTTTAAAGAGTTGCAGCTCCCTTAAAGGCTCTACAAATATTACATGGCCCCTAATAATAATCTAGATCTAGAATTTATTTGAATATTAGCTACTAGTGACAAACATAGTCTTTCAAATTTTGCTATAGATTTCAATTTAAATCAATATCCAATAGTGATACTTGGGGTTGAATATTTAAAAATATATAAGAAAAGTATTTTGTGTCGATAATTCTTTTCAACAAGATGTTTAACAGCTGGATCGTACTCAATATGAAAATTGCAATGATATCAAAAAAGTTACTCTGAAAATGCATATACAATTTCCACAAATATCAAACAAGTTTTTCAACAATAAAAATATCAAAACATCTTACAAGAAATGCGTCGAAAACTCATCGAAAATCTTACACTGCATTATATTTGGTATCACGCCTGAAACTCTCATAGGATATAACCTTTCTTGTGCATTTGGGTTGTTTTTGGCCAATCGGCAAAGTTAAAGAGCTTTAATTTTGTAGAGGAAACAGATTGAAATCTGGTAAGAGTTGAAAACATTTTCAATCCAAAAAGATCCATGGCCGGTGGGTGGAACCCAGTGCACTATGGTTCAGGAATCAATTTTACGCGGAAAGATGCATTTTGAGCTTTAAAATGAAACAAAGACGTCTTCTAAAAAGTTGTTTGTATTAGTAAGGTCCTTTGTTTGATGTTATTGAAAATTAAGGTGGACCACATTTTCATAGAAATTGTGTAACTAACTTTCTCATTTGTAGAAATTATATTATACATGCTTCGGCAAAATTGTAGACCATTCAATTTCAAGCAACTTTGCCAAAAAAGTTTTTTTTTGTATATTTTAAATTGACCGATTTAGAGCTATTTTCCTACGGTGGCATAGGGTAGTCCGAGCAAAACTGGTTTTCTGACTCTAGAGTTTTCAATTCAAATTTCTCATCAAAGTAGTCTATGAAACACTTTCAGAGATTTAAAAAATGCGTAATATGGCGAATGAAAAAACTCTTTATCTCCTTCCGTTTTGGAGTAATTGTTGTTTTTCTCTCAAAAACACGCCTTCTTCGATTGAGAATATCTCTGATTGGGGCAAACATAAAAAATACCTTTTGACGGCATTCAAAAGACAAAATAATATTGTATTCCTCTTCTTGGAATAACGTCCCTACTGGGACAGAGCCTGCTTCTCAGCTTAGTGTTCTTATGAGCACTTCCACAGTTATTAACTGAGAGCTTTCTTTGCCATTGATCATTTTTGCATGTGTATATCGCGAGGCAAGTACGAAGATACTCTATGCCCAAATCGAATCGAGAAAATTTCCTTTACGTTAAGATCCTTGAACGGTGGGAATCGAACCCACAACCCTCAGCTTGGTCTTGCTGAATAGCTTCGCGTTTACCACTTCGGCTTTTAAGCAGAAAAACATATTTTTTGAACTAAAATAGATATCAACAATCGAAGAATTCCTTTAGAAATTCCTATAGAGATGCGGTAAATCCTCCAGGGATATCATTAAATAGAATAGAAATTCCTCCAGAATTTTCAACGGCTTTTTTTATAATGAAGACAACGTAAACAAAAAGCATATTTCATTGAAATATACAGTTGATTCTCTACCAGCTCATCCTGAGAATTCTCAGAGGAAACCATGTAGTAATTCAACTGGAGATCCTCAGAGAAATACCTAAAAATAAAACTGAAGGAATCTCTGCAGGAACCCCTGTAATTTTCGTCGAGCAATCCCTGGAGGAGTCTCTGGTGAAACTCCTGGAGGAATCTCCTAAGGATCGTCTAAGTAAATTACTGAAGGATTCCTGGAGGCATCCCTGAAATCCCTGAAGAATCCTCGGAGGTATCCCAGAAAGAATCACTGTAGAGATTCACTGGTGGAATCGGTGGAGGAAACCCTGTAAAAGAACTCATGTACAGATGTTTCTGGAGAAACCCCTGGAATAATCATTGGAGTAATCCATGGAAAATCTCTGGTTAAATCACAGGAGAAATCTCTGGAGGAATTCACTAAGAGATTTGCCAAAACGAATTTTTGTAGAGAAATTATTAGGATAATTTCTGATGAAATTCCTGCCGGACTTCATGGAAGAATCTCGGAAGAAACTTCCAGAGATACCCCTGGAGAAGTTTTGAAGGCCAAAAATGAAACCTTGGATAAATTCCTGGGAAATCCATGGAGAATGATCTGTCATGTAACAAGTTTCCTGGTTGTAATTCTGGGAAAAATCCTAGAGGAAATTCTTGGAGAATTCCTTGAGGAATTCTCGAGCTGTTCAACAGCTGGAGGAGTTCCTGGTGAAATCCTTACAGGCATTCCTGGTAGAATCCCAAGGGTGACCTGTGGAGAAGCCTCAAAAAAAATCCCTGGAGAAATTCTTAGGATAATTTCTAATGAAATTTGTTCAGGAATTCAAGAAAGAATCTCTGTAGGAACTTCAAGAGGAACTCACCCTGGAAAAAATCCTGGGGAATCCCTTGAGAACGATGTGGAGAAATCCTTCGAGTAAGTCATGTAGCGATTTTCCTGGTGGTTCCCTGCGAGAACTTCTGGAAATCCTCTGAGATATTCCTGGCAGAATATCTGGAACGATCCGTGGAGGAATCTCAGAAGAAATTTCTAAAATAATTCCTGGACAAATCTAGAGAGGACTACTTTTGTTTGTATCCATGGAGGAAATTCTGGAGAAATCACTAGAGAAATGTCTTGAGTAATCCTTGAAGAGATTATCGTACTGTAACTCCCGGAGGAATTCTTGGAGGAAGCCGTTAGGATATCTCTGCAAGAGTAGAGATATCCTGGAGGAAACCTTAGAGGAGTGTCTGGAAGATTTTCCGGTGGACTCTTTGGAGGAAAACCATAAAAAATCGCTTGGAAAATCCCTGTAGAAATCTCCGGAGCATTCCTGGAAGAATTTCTTGAACAAATCCTGTAGGAATCTGTAGATGAATTCCTGAAAGAATCCCAGTAAAGAATTCATTGAAGGAATCTATGGTGGAATCAATGGAGATGTGCCTGCCGGAACTCCTTGCGAAATCTTTATAGGAATCCCTGTAGATATTTTTTGAAAGAATTCTTGGAGAAATCCATTGTCGAAATCCTGGAGAAATTGCTAATGTATTTGTGGATTATTTTTAAGCAATGTGCTTTGTTTTAAGGCTGATTTATAGATTGTAATATGGATTATGAAGGGGGTCCGCGTGGTCTGTAGGGATTTGAATTCTAAACTTGTAACCAACTCAGTTATTGGGTCACCAAGTGGCTCGGTAGCTTAGTCTGTAAAGCGCTCGTCTAGCATACAAGAGTCCTGGGTTCAAATCTCAGCCGAGCACGCGGATTTTTTTCATAATTTCACCCATAATTTGTCCATCTTTACCACGCGTAATGAGTTAATTAATTTTATGAATGTTATTTTGAAAAGTTGCGAGGTTTTACGCCCTTTGGAGAATGTGAATTGCAGTGCTTGTAAACTTATACGGCCTTATTCCCACCACCTTCATTAAGCCAAAAGGCAGATGAGGTAAAAAGAAAAATAAACAATAAACAATAAAGAAGTACACAGAACATCATTTTTCTCGAAGTTGATAATTTACGGAAAAGTCTGATTTTGGATATTAGGAAAACGGATAACTGTGTATTTCGAGGCATGTAAGGGAAGCTGGTCCAACTCGGACCCTGTTCTTATTCGGACCATCAAGCATTTTCCAATACGAGTACAATGTTTCTACCCACCGTCTGGCCAGAATGTGACACAATACATTTGACACAATACATTTAATTCGTTTGATTTTTATATTAGTTTGTTTTTTTTTTTTTTTTTTTTGAAGTGCTCTAGTGTGCTATCAGTTTCCAAGCTTCTGTAATTGACAATAATTTTCCAATCTTTCTGTGTTTTTTTTAAATAGAATCCCCCAAGCCTAAGCTTTCGTCTGGTTTTGATATGTCTATGCACTGTCTGTGCTAAAATAGTTTGAAAATCTCAAAATGTGTGTAGGTCCAATCCGGACCTTTTGACATGGTTCAATACGGACCTCTTGATTTTCAATGAGCAGCTCCACCCAGTGAAAGTCTTCTCGACTTGCTAGAAAATCACAGAAGTTGTAATATTGATGGATGGTGCCTTTCTTTCTGTTGCGGTCAAGAAAAAGTCTTCGGAAAAATCTAAGGAGACGGTAGACCACAAAAAAATAAATCAATAAACCAGCTACTTAAAAAGAATCTCCATTAATACCACAGCCTATTTTGGATACAGGATTCCAATTTTTTTGATAATACTATACAAAAAACCATTTACGAGTGCTGAGAACAATACAATCAACTTTCCCCTACCCGATACAATGCCCTTTGAACTTTAAAATTCGAAGTTAGGCTTCATTTTAAAATCACTTCAAAATGGACCGATTCACGAGTTCACTTATCTGACGTTAGAGCTGTGCCAAATTCGCTCGTTGCCATGGTCACAGCACCGCTCAAACGTCAACGGGTGAACTCGTGCACTGGTTCATAGCGTTCTTTGACCCTAAAACGTATGTCAATATTTCTCCAACTTGATGTGCCGAGACTCGATGCTATCTTTTTCAGTTTTCCGAACACGTTCACCTTTTTAACCCGATATTTTCATGTCATGATTCAATATGTTGAAATTTTACTGTCTTCTGAGTAGAAATGGCTTTTTCCAATGTATTTTGTCAAAATTACAAAAAGCCACAAAATTAAAAAATATGTGTTCTCTAAAGTAAGGAATAGTTCACTGTACTCAATTTTGAACCAGTATCAGATTTCATCCATGTTTTTAATGAAATTCACATTTTACTTGAGCTAATTCTGACTACAACTAAATTGGAATTTTTCACACATTAAGTTAAATTTGTTATGCTTGCGCTTATAGAAGAAGTTCAGCAAGCTTTGATACCTAACAGATCGGAGTTATATTTTATAAAATATAGGGTGGTCCGAATCAGAACATGGGGGGGGGGGTCCGAATTGAAACAGGGTTTGTCCACCTCGAACCTTTTGGAGAATTTTGTTCTAAGATGTTTGCTTTTGCCTTTTGCACTCTCACCAACATTGATAAAAACACAATTTACTATTCGATTAACATCTTTTACTAAGGAATCGTTACCTTTTCTAAAGGACCTTGTTTTGATCAGTGGCATTTCAAAATTAATTTGATACGTACCTACGGAAGGAAAGAATAAAAATCATTAAATTTGCGGGAAATTCAGAATGGGTTATATACAAGAAACATGATTTAAGAGCAAGAAATGGTTTATACCAGAGATAATATTGTTACTGTGTTTGATCGTATCAGCTTTACCAAATGGGTTACTTTCCAGTTAGAGTCCGTGGCTACCCGAGGAGGACAGAATAACTCACAATAACTTATGCAATATTAGGGGGCCCAGATAGCCGTAGCGGTAAACGCGCAGCTATTCAGCAAGACCAAGCTGAGGGTCGTGGGTTCGAATCCCACCGGTCGAGGATCTTTTCGGGTTGGAAATTTTCTCGACTTCCCAGGGCATAGAGTATCTTCGTACCTGCCTCACGATATACACATGAAAAAAATGGTCATTGGCATTGTAAGTTCTCAGTTAATAACTGTGGAAGTGCTCATAAGAACACTAAGCCAGAAAGAAGAAGAACTTATGCAAACCAAACTATTGCACGATGACACGATCCAGACAACCAGAGTGTACGTATAACGCAATCATATTTAACGTTATGGAATGCTTATTTGTGCAAAGTATCACGTATAAGATGTTGTGAAACGGCCTTATACGATATACGTGCATATCTTTTATGATGAAAAATAACAGACAAAGCGAGTGCGGAGATTTTATTATGTAGTAACCCGTTCCGCATTTTATGCGAGGAAACTCATCGATCAAACGATTTAATCCACCATGTAGTGCGAGAGGGATGCAATGTGTATGAATAAACGGCTTTGTTAGTTAACTGTTATGCGACTTCTAGTTGTCTGGGGAGTTTTCGTAACGTAGATAGATCAATTTTATGTGGCGCGTTACGAGGTAATATCTACCGGGACAGCAGGGACGAAAGTCCAGGGGCTTAGAAACCCCCAAGACCTATGCGAGTTAGAGTGTTGCCCAGGTTGTGGTGGGGTTCACAGTGGGCTCTGATAAACCTTTATTAAAACCACAAAAATGCGAATGCAACTCTATCAAAGCGACCGGTGCCGCTTAAAGGACCCAAAGGACCATTGCCCAAACTAAAAAATGGCCAACGCCAACCCCAATTATGTTTACTGGTAGCGCACGACTAAGGAGAAATTACGGAATATATACTGGATGTTATGCTTTGAGGCTGACAGCCGCGCCATTCTACTCCCTTGGTAGGATCGGGTGAGTGGGCTAATGGCGCAGGTTGCCCCCGGCACATAAAATCGTAGCAGGCCTTAGAATACGTTCCAAATCCGTCGCATGGTTGTTACAAATCGGCGGATGTAGGCTCAGATGCCATTATATGTCTTGCGCCGATCCGGCTCTGAACATAGTACTCTATGAAGGACTATAGCAACCCTAGTAGGTTGGTAAATGGCTGGGCATGGCGTACCATTGGTACCTCACGTACCTGAAGGAATAAAATAGACCCCTCCGTGCGGTCCTTAGCCTCTTGCCCAGCAACTCCTATCCCTACCTCCTCGTGGTACTGGCCGGGGTACGAGTAACCTTGGGGAAGATCGGGTAACCAACCCCCGGTGGGAACTTTGGTCGTATGCTGACAGGGAAGGGGGGGTTTGCTTTTGCTTTTGCTTTTGCTTCTGCAAACCTTGAGCGTCTGTACTCCATGTTAGGAGCGGCTCACAACAGCGTTTGTTCTCCATGTCAGGGGCGACTGATCATCGTCCGAGTGCCAGAGAAGGACTCTAAGCTAAACTGTGCACTATGGTCCTCCGAACATTTAGGGGGAATGGTCCTCCGGTAATCTAGGGGGTTGGTGTCAGGCCCTGCAAGCCAGCCGTAAAAAATCAAGCAACGAATAATCAACGAGAGAATACGAACCGGGACAATCGGCGAAGACCACAGCGACTTAAAGGGACTAGCGATTGGAAGCTCGGTACGTGGAACTGTAAATCTCTCAACTTCATCGGAAGCACACGCATACTCGCCGACGTGCTGAAGGACCGCGGATTCGGCATCGTAACGTTGCAGGAAGTGTGTTGGAAGGGATCAATGGTGCGAACATTTAGAGGTAACCATACCATCTACCAGAGCTGCGGCAATACACATGAGCTGGGAACAGCTTTTATAGTGATGGGTGATATGCAGAGGCGCGTGATCGGGTGGTGGCCGATCAATGAGAGAATGTGCAAGTTGAGGATCAAAGGCCGGTTCTTCAACTTCAGCATAATAAACGTGCACAGCCCTCACTCCGGAAGCACTGATGATGATAAAGACGCTTTTTACGCGCAGCTCGAACGCGAGTACGACAGCTGCCCAAGCCACGACGTCAAAATCATCATAGGAGATCTAAACGCTCAGGTTGGCCAGGAGGAGGAATTCAGACCGACGATTGGAAAGTTCAGCGCCCACCGGCTGACGAACGAAAACGGCCTACGACTAATTGATTTTGCCGCCTCCAAGAATATGGCCATTCGTAGCACCTACTTCCAGCACAGCCTTCCATACCGATACACCTGGAGATCACCACAGCAGACAGAATCGCAAATCGACCACGTTCTGATTGATGGTCGGCACTTCTCCGACATTATCGACGTCAGGACCTATCGTGGCGCTAACATCGACTCTGACCACTATCTGGTGATGGTCAAACTGCGCCCAAAACTCTCCGTCGTTAACAACGTACGGTACCGACGACCGCCCCGGTATGACCTAGAGCGGCTCAAGCAACCGGATGTCGCAGCGGCATACACGCAGCAACTCGAGGCTGCATTACCGGAAGAGGGTGAGCTGGACGAAGCCCCTCTTGAGGACTGCTGGAGAACAGTAAAAGCAGCCATCAACGATGCAGCTGAGAGCAACGTCAGGTACGTGGGACGGAGTCGACGGAACGATTGGTTCGACGAGGAGTGCCAGGAGGTTGTAGCGCGGGCGGTCATGCTGCAGCAAGGGACCCGGCAGAACGTGGAACGCTATAAACGGAAACGGCAACAGCAGACCCGCCTCTTTCGGGAAAAAAAACGCCGCCTGGAGGAGA
The DNA here is from genome assembly GCF_002204515.2 of Aedes aegypti. Classification (NCBI taxonomy): domain Eukaryota; kingdom Metazoa; phylum Arthropoda; class Insecta; order Diptera; family Culicidae; genus Aedes; species Aedes aegypti. The sequence goes on along the minus strand of NC_035109.1, from coordinate 97,935,363 downwards.
CGGAGTGCGAGGAGATGGAACAGCTGTGCCGGTCTCAAGAAACGCGTAAGTTCTATCAGAAGCTCAACGCATCCCGCAACGGCTTCGTGCCGCGAGCCGAGATGTGCAGGGATAAGGATGGGAGCATTCTGACGGACGAGCGTGAGGTGATCGAAAGGTGGAAGCAGCACTTCGACGAGCACCTGAATGGCGCTGAGAGCACAGGCAATGAAGGTCGGGACAATGGAGGAAATGCCTTCGTCGGTACTGCGGAGGATGGAAACCAACCAGCCCCCACTTTGAGGGAGGTTAAGGATGCCATTCACCAGCTCAAGAACAATAAAGCTGCTGGTAAGGATGGTATCGGAACTGAACTCATAAAGATGGGCCCGGAGAGGCTGGCCATTTGTCTGCACCGGTTGATAGGCACAATCTGGGAAACAGAACAGCTACCGGAGGAGTGGAAGGAAGGGGTAATATGCCCCATATACAAGAAAGGCGACAAGTTAGATTGTGAGAACTTTCGGGCGATCACCATTCTAAATGCGGCCTACAAAGTATTATACCAGATCATCTTCCGTCGTCTGTCACCTGTAGTAAACGAGTTCGTGGGAAATTATCAAGCCGGCTTCGTTGACGGCCGATCGACAACGGACCAGATCTTTACTGTACGGCAAATCCTCCAAAAATGCCGTGAATACCAGGTCCCAACGCATCACCTTTTCATCGATTTCAAGGCGGCATACGACAGTATCGACCGCGTAGAGCTATGGAAAATCATGGACGAGAACAGCTTTCCCGGGAAGCTAACGAGACTGATAAGAGCGACGATGGAAGGTGTGCAAAATTGTGTGAAGGTTTCAGGCGAACACTCCAGTTCGTTTGGATCCCACCGGGGACTTCGACAAGGTGATGGACTTTCGTGCCTGTTGATCAATATTGCGCTAGAAGGTGTTATGCGGAGAGCCGGGCTCAACAGCCGGGGTACGATTTTTACGAGATCCAGTCAATTTGTTTGCTTCGCGGATGATATGGACATCGTCGGCCGAACATTTGAAAAGGTGGCAGACCTGTACACCCGCCTGAAACGTGAGGCAGCAAAAGTTGGACTGGTGGTGAATGTGGCCAAGACAAAGTACATGCTAGCTGGTGGGGCCGAGCGCGACAGGGCTCGCCTAGGTAGCAGTGTTACGATAGACGGGGATACTTTCGAGGTGGTCGACGAGTTTGTCTACCTTGGATCCTTGCTGACGGCTGACAATAACGTTAGCCGTGAAATACGGAGGCGCATCATCAGTGGAAATCGGGCCTACTATGGCCTCCAGAAAAAGCTGCGGTCAAAAAAGATTCACGCCCGCACCAAATGTACCATGTACAAAACGCTCATAAGGCCGGTAGTCCTCTACGGGCATGAAACGTGGACGATGCTCGAGGAGGACCTGCAAGCACTTGGAGTCTTCGAACGTCGGGTGCTTAGGACGATCTTCGGCGGTGTGCAGGAGAACGGTGTGTGGCGGCGAAGGATGAACCACGAGCTCGCCCAACTCTACGGCGAACCCAGTATCCAGAAGGTGGCCAAAGCTGGAAGGATACGATGGGCAGGGCATGTTGCAAGAATGCCGAACAACAACCCTGCAAAGATGGTGTTTGCTTCGGATCCGGTTGGTACAAGAAGGCGTGGAGCGCAGCGAGCTAGGTGGGTTGATCAAGTGCGTATCGATTTAGCGAGCGTGGGGCAGAACCGAGGATGGAGAGATGCGGCCACGAACCGAGTATTGTGGCGTGAAATTGTTGATTCAGTGTTATCTGTGTAGATGTTAACTAAATAAATGAATGAAGCAACCCTAGTATGGCCTCCCTGCTTGCATAGATAACCATGGGATCACAAAAGCGGCTATTCCAGCGGATATATATATAACGGCTCTTAGGGGGACCCATAAGAGATCAAAATGGATCAAAACAAACAACTATTTAAATGTGGAGGTGATTTTTCTGGACTCATCAGTATCCGGCTAAGGTTATCGCCAAGAAAGGAGGGGACCAATATCAACTTAAATGAGAACTATGTGGGCAAAAGTGTGAAGGCTGTGACAACGGTAGGCACTGGCCCAGGGACATGGATCGCAATGAGTCCGGAGTACCTCCCAAAAATCCAGGTGGCTGCTGAGCAGCTCGATGTCATCATCGAGTTTGTTAAGAGCAAAATAGAAGGCCTTCTGCGGTTGAATACGTGGGAAAAAACGCATGGTTGCTGAGGGAAAAGTGAACAACACCTCGTCTAAGGCTAAAAAAGACAGGGAAAACGGCGACGGGATAGCCCGAACTAGGCAGTGCTTCCACAGGAACCTGAAACAACGGAAAAGGAGAAACAACGACCAAGGAGAATCCTAAACTGAAGACGGTGAAACGTAGGAGCTTAGGAGGGGCCTTCGTTATCAAAACGGTAGAGGATCTGACGGCGATGCGCAGCACAGAGAAGTTTTCGCCATTAGGGGCAGATGTGCGAAGCATAAGGCGCACTGGGATTGGTGAAATTATCCTAGTCTTAAAGAAGGACGCCAAGCAAAAGGGTGAAGCCTATGAGCAACTAGCATAAAAAGTACTTGGCGACGAGGTTAACGTGAGATGTGAAAACCCTGACTGCAGAAGTAATTCTCCAGTCTAAAACTCTAGATAGCATCACCGATGCAGCGGAAGTCTCGGCTGCCCTCAAAGAGCAGTGTGACGTCGACTTAGCCAGTAAGGCCATCCACCTTAGAAAGGGCACCCAGGTGGCGGTGATCAGGCTGCCGATTTCAGAAGCCAACAAAGCGAAGGACTTGGGTAGGCTGGCCGATTTCCGGCTGAGCATACAACAGCTTCCTGAAGTCTGCTTCAAGTGTTTCGGGAAAAGTCTTAAGTTGTGGAAATGCAATGGTACCGACATTTAAGTAAACTGTGCAGAAAATAAGTCACCAAAGGCCATAGACTAATGCACGCCTTCATTCGTTGACGTTTGAGCGGTGCCGTGTTATTTACGTGACCATGGAAACAAGTAAATTCGGTACCGCTCAAATGTCAAATTACACAGCGTAACAAAAATGACATTTTTGCGTGTCTCAAGGATCAAATTATGTGTCTCTAGTAGATTTGGGGTTGCTGAATCTGGTGCCGTTCTCAGAAATGTTCCAGCACGTCACAATTTTTAGCTACAGGTCGCTAAAGTTGTATAAAACACTGGTTTTATTCATGTTTACATGACATTTAAAGTACAATTTATCATACTTTTTTGTAATCTAATCCACCAAACATGCAAAATAAAACTTGAACTTTCATTTCAGACATAATTTGATTTAAATTGCGCGATTAAATTTCGATTAAACCGATTTTTTCAACATGCTTGCAGTCTCCATACAAAATTCTTCGTTTCTTCTATATGGCAAAATACAACAATTCTCTAAACCATCAAACAATAACTTTTCCGTATCGAAAGTATTACAAACTTTGATGATAAGTATTGTTATATACATAAAGTTTGAATTCTGTGGCAAATTAAGCCAATATATTGCCTTACAAGCTGGCAAACTTGCATGCAAGTTGGCTGAAATAGTCATTTTTTGCATTTTCAACAGTGAATAGCATAGCATAGCATAGCATAGACTGACTGTACATGTCAATGGTTGCTACTCCGTGATTGATCGGAACTGGTAAGAATTGCACTACGATCCAAATGAATAAGGGATGGGAGTTTCCGCTTACTCTCGAAGTGCAATTTTAGCAGATCTAATATTATTGATCAATAACGGCGCCGGCCAAGTGCTTACAGTCAGTTGGGATGGGGAAGGAATGTTAGAGTGTAATGATTGTTGCTTCTAGAGACCGAGAAAACCTCTGCATCTCCACAATCACCACGGGAAGGGTGTTTATTAGTGAGGGAGGAAAAGATCTGGGAGTCACCTTTGGTCGGTGATGCGATCCATTGACAAGGGGGAAATATACGACTTGTATTTAAAGCTAGTTTTGTATTTTTGTCTCGAGAAGTTTTTGGAAAAAATACGTCAACATCTATAATGTCGAACAATTCAAAAGACGTTTTTATTAATGACGAAAACTGAAAATGACATGTATATATTTTAACTTATATGAAACAGGAATAATGCCGACACTTGTAGTGACGAACCATACATAGTTTGTTTGAAAATTACATATGAGTATTACTGTGCATTTTGTCTCGATATGGTAGAAGTTTTAGAAAATACGTCAACATTCACAATGTCGAACAATTCAAAAGATAATTTTTAATAATGTCAAAAAGAGAAAAATATATGTATATTCAAATTGTATAAGAAAAAAGCATAACGCCGACTCCTATAGTGACAAACCATACAAAGTTTGTTTTAATATTACATAAAAGTTACGCTTTCAAGAAAATATATGTTATCATAAGCATGAAACGAACTCACCAGTTGGTAATCCATTCTCGACTGAACACAAAACTGACACTGACAGCAAAACTTCTTGGCGTCCCGAAAATAAACCGTCTTGCTTGGGCCTTCCCAAATACGTACCGAGCAAGACGCTCCAAACAGGGAAAAAAATTCTCCGGCAACGAAAACGCGCGAATCCGTCAGCAAAATCCTTTTTGCATTTTCAACATTTTCAACAGTGAATATCTCAAAAACTAGACGTGCTATGAAATTTCTGAAAACGGCAATGGATTCAGCAACCCTGAATTAAATGAACAACGGTATTTTGGTGCTGGAGACAAAATCTTGTTCCGCAGTGTTAGTGAACTCGTGCATTGGTCCTTAGGACAAGCGATAATATGTGTCGACAGAGCAGACAACAGGCATTTAACGGTTGGACCAAAATGTCCGGGTACAAGCGGAGTATCGAAGCAGCAAAAACGAAAATAATACAGTTGAATTTGAACAACTGTGATTCAGTCCAGCAGCTGCTTTGGCAATCAGTCTCGGAAACAAAGACTGACGTGGTGTTACTATAGGACACATACCGCATACCAGCTAACAATGGAAACTGGATGGCGAATAGATCACAACAGCTAGCAGCTATAGAGACGACAGGGCGATACCCAATCCAACAAGTAGTCTCTATCTCAAATGACGGTTTTGCGATAGCAAAAATCATCGTGTTCTATTGCAGTTGTTACGCGCACCCAAGGTGGTCGATTGAAGAATATTCCCACATGGTCGACAGGATGATAGTCGAACTAGCTAATCGGCAGCCAGTAGTGATAGCTGGCGACTTTAATGCATGGGCAGTGGAGTGGGGTAGCCGCTGCACCAAACAAATAGGCCAGCTATTGTTGGAATCCCTGACCGCAGTAAATGTAGAGCTGGCAAGTGTGGCTACAGTGACCACCTTCCGCACTGTAGTCCTAACCTTATAGGAACCATGACCTGGCGCGATGATGACGATAATACTCAGCGATCATCAAGAGATTCGCTATAGTATAATGTTTGGCGGATGGAAGACAGTGTAACGCGACCCAAGTTCGACGTTGGAAAACAGCGCGCTTCGACGGCGAAGTATGCACTGAAGCCCTGAGGCGCGAACAGAACTCTCTGGATCTAAACGGTGAAGAGCTAGTTGCTGTGATATCAGGAGCGTGTGATGCTTCCATGCCACCTCCCAGAGAGGACAGGCCGCCAGTGTACTGGTTGTGCAGCATTCAGAGAGGCATAGTTAGCCCTCAAAAAGGAAATCGAAAGTCGAAAACGCTTGCTTTGATAATCTATGCAAGAGAGCCACCTCGAGTTCGTAGGCTGACGCCTACAGAGTGGTAATGGCTAAAACCTGGGAGGGAGAAACCAATTCAAAATTTCTGTACGTCATAGTGAGCCGGGATTCCGCTGTCACGAACTGTCACTGTGAGCCCAGACCTCAAACATTGGACTAACATGGAAAAAGCGCGTAGCTGATTAAAACACATTTTCGCATTTCATCAAAAGTGACAAAAATTGAATGAAAATCAATTCATGCACATAATGCAATTAATGTCACGTGAGCACCTTTCAACTGATTGAATATAAAGTATTGAAGAACGCATGGTTTTACTTTTTCCAATGAAAATTAATATTTGGTGCATAGAAAACTGTGGCCCTTTTTCCATGTTTGTCAGGAAAGATCGAAAGTACACAACAAAAGAAAACTAGCGATTTTTCCCAAGCCTGCCTTGATTGTTGTTGGCAAGCTGGAGTTATCTTGCAGTTCAAACAAACTTTGTTCTATATTTCGTGTGTAGTATCGGTGCCTCCCTCCCAGGCTAAAACCTGGGAGAGAGACACCGATAATACACACTAAATATGCAACAAACTTCAAGATAATTATAGCTCGCCAACGACAATCAAGGCACGCTTGGTTAAAATCACCAGTTTAGTTTTGATGTGTGCCTTCGGTCTATCCGGACCAACATTGGAAAAGGGACACATTTCTCTATGTATTTAATTCCACTTATTATTGAAAAAGAGTAAAAATAAGCATGTTTTAGGAGATTTTTTTTCCCTGTTTTGGAGCGTCTTGCTGGGTGGTGCTTCGTGAAACCCAAGCAGAACAGTTCGGTTTTGCATCGTCCGATAGATTTTGCTCACGGTTTCGCGCGTGTCTTCGTCGCTGGAGATTTTTTTTCCTGTTTCGGAGCGTCTTGCTGGGTAGGTATTTGGGAAGGCCCAAGTAAGACGGTTTGTTTTCGAGACGCCAAGAAGATTTGTGTTCAGCCGAGGATGGATTACCAACTGGTGAGTTCGTTTCATGCTTGTGATAACACATTTTTGCTTGAAAGCGTAACTTTTAAGTAATATTAAAACAAACTTTGTATGGTTCGTCACTATAAGTGTCGGCATTATGCTTTTTTCTTATACAATTTCAATATACATATATTTTTCTCCTTTTGACATTATTAAAAAATATCTTTTGAATTGTTCGACATTGTGATCTACCATATCGAGACAAAATGCACAGTAATACTAATATGTAATTTTCAAACTATGTATAGTTCGTCACTACAAGTGTCGGCATTATTCCTGTTTCATATAATTTAAAATATATACATGTAATTTTCAGTTTTCGTCATTAATAAAAACATCTTTTGAATTGTTCGACATTATAGATGTTGACGTATTTTTTAAAGCTTCTACCAAAAACTTCTCGAGACAAAAATACAAAACTAGCTTTAAATATAAGTCGTATATTTCCCCCTTGTCCATGGATCGCATCACCGACCAGAGGTGACTCCCAGATCTTTTCCTCCCTCACTAATAAACACCCTTCCCGTGGTGATTGTGGAGATGCAGAGGTATTCTCGGTCTCTAGAAGCAACAATCATTACACTCTAACATTCCTTCCCCATGCCAACTGACTGTAAGGACTTGGCCGGCGCCGTTATTGATCAATAATATTAGATCTGCTAAAATTGCACTTCGAGAGTAAGCGGAAACTCCCATCCCTTATTCATTTGGATCGTAGTGCAATTCTTACCAGTTCCGATCAATCACGGAGTAGCAACCATTGACATGTACAGTCAGTCTATGCTATGCTATGCTATGCCAAAAAGAGTAAAAATAAGCATGTTTCACTAATGTTTTTTTTTTTATTTAAATCAAAATAGTTATTTATGCAACAAGTTGCAAAATGATGATTTTTTCAGCACAAGTTGTACATTTATCCAACGAGGCTCGCCGAGTTGGATAAATACAACGAGTGCTGAAAAAATCGAGTTTTGCAACGAGTTGCATACAACATTTTTTGCTGTTTCGAAAAATGCCATTTCAGCTGGATGAACTCTAAAAACACAAACAAACATTTCAAGAGAATCCACATGGGCATACAGCCATGCGTGAAACAACGCATTCAGTATTTTTCAATCACGTTGGCTGTGGTTCATGGGTACTGAATGTCACAAATTTTCTTGCTCCCATCGGTATCATGCAGTTCTGGAGTTGGAGGAAAGAACAGGTAAGACAGATTAAACAGTAGCTGACTACAAATGCTGGACGATCCGATCCCACATCAGAATCGCCAGTCTGTGTCGGAACCAGATCGTACAACGGATATAGACTCGAGTGAAGTGACTCGCCGTGTAAACCAAACGGAAAGTCACTTCACTCGAGTCGAGAATTGTCACCTCACTGTACGATACCGACAATTCTCACTTCACGTCAATCGTAGAAGAAACCTAAGAATCTGATGCAAGGCGAGACAAGTCGGTCAGGTGTCGACTCGCTCCCATTTGATTAGTCGCCTCACGTCACCCTTGGTGAGAACGACTCACACGCCACGCAGAATAAGATCAAATGGCATGAACAGACTGGGTTATTTGGTTGACGCCTACCAAAACAGTACTGAAAAGTGTTACTTTTCAGCACCGAAAAGAGTGCTGAAAAGTAGCACTTTTCAGCACTGTTTGTTTCGGTAGGAAAAGTAGGCCGTTATGTTGATCAACTTCTCAATGAAAAGTTGATTGATTTGCAACGGAATTGCAAAAATGCTATTGTGACATTGCTTTTGGATGTAAAAAAAACTTAATCTTATCTGCTTTTTTGTCACCTTCGACAAAATGCAAAAACATGCTTTAATCAATTACGCGATTTTATCATGTTAGTTCATTGTTTTAGTAGGCAGCTCACACTGACACTTTGTGACAGCAGAATCTCGGTTCACCTTTCACAAGTTTCTCCCTCCCAGGCTAAAACCAGTGGTGCCATGGCGTTCCAAAAGAAGTCGCCCGAGCTGCTGCGATCGTTAATCGATGTACTCTTCCCGCATCACCTCACAAGCCCCGGTGTTGGGGGATGCGGCAGATGAAAGAGAAGAGGTGGCGCGAGTGACAAACGAAGAGCTAGTAGAAGTCGTGTTAAATAAGGCACCGAAATCCATTGGTTTACCGAATGTTGCCCTTTAACGCGGCTGTCATTGCGGTTTCGGACATGTTCAGAAGCGCGATGCAACGTGGCATAGATCAAGGAATCTTTCCGGATGTATGGAAGCGACAGAAATTGGTGCTACTACCAAAGGCGGGTGGCTCGTCGGCGTATAGACCTATTTGTCAACTAGATACGACAAGAAAGTTGTCGGAGAGGTCGATCCTCAACAGGCTAGTACTGTATACGGAAGGTGTGGATGGCCCACACAACAACCAGTTTGGATTCAGGAAAGGTAAATCTACGCTTGACGATATCCAGTCGGTCGTTCAGACAGCTGAGGTAGCAATCGAGCATCCGTTACTGCGCGGTTGTCACTTTGCGTTCAACAGCGCAAGCTGAGAAGCGATATCCCACGCACTTCACCGCCTCAAGGTACCGGTGCATTTGTCCTAGACAAATTTCGGGATTTTTCATTACTTGCAAAGCTTCCATCCCCACTCATTAATCGTTTTGTTAAACATTAATATGATTCAGAGAGCAGAATTTGGCATACCCGTTATAGAAACTCGTCTCTAATAGATATCCTTAAAAGAGAATAGGTGAAGAATTATATGTTCTTATGGGCAACTTATGCTTCGATATATGAATATACATATTTCTTGCTTCTCATGTGACATGCGCTGGTCCTCATATAAATTATTCACCATTTGTATACTATATTTCCATATTATACATCCTATCATAACAGCAAAAACATTCAGTTTATAAATCACATTGAAGAACAAGTTCTTGTTTTTCAATTTTTAAATTATCGACCTGATGCAGACAAATCGTTCACTTTGAAGACAACCAATCACACACAGGCGAGCACATTCCACACGATACCAAGAAACGCAAGAAACAATGTCGAACTACGACGACGTCCGCAATCGGTTCGAGTGTGCGAAATGGCCTTGCAGAAATCATCAATTTAGGGATTATTATGGCATCGTCGTCCTTGTCTCCGAACAGCAGCAGTCTCCGAAGAAAAACTGACCATGCGTGTCGTCGACTACAGCAATCCAGCTCTCAGCAGCATTCGATGGATGGTGGCAAAGGCTGGAACGGCTGCAGACAGATGTGACCTCCTTTCTGTTTCCGAACCATGTGTCATCTCCAATCCACTGGTCTTGGCCAGGAAAAGCAGCGTGCGTGCTCCAATATTATCCGATAGGATTCATCCAAGCGAGAACCGTTATGGCATTGCAATGGTTGCGGTTGCTGCTTGCGATGAAGATAACGAGGTTTGGTACCTATCTACAGGACTACGGCCGGCTTCTTTCAGACTTCACCGAATATTTGCCCCGTTGGAAGTCAAACAATTCTATCGATTGCCCGAACTGGTCCATGAATGGATTGGAATTTCACCTTGCCCAATTGGTAGCTGAACAAACACGAATCCGAAACTGTTGCAAGAATTCGAAGAATTTCTCAGATTGAGCACCCTCGGTCGAACGCACTCAGCTCCCAATTGGCGAAATGATAACGAGTGTAGCAAATCTGATTTGTACGAATTGCGGTGGTCATACCTAGCTCCGAGGGAAATCCTCACCCCGTTGGAAACATATGAATGTGTTCTGCGGGAAGATCCCAATCCAATACATTTTCAGTGAAGCATAAATCGAAATTGATTGTACTTTTCTTCCTTCGTTTTTATCGAATGTGCTTTCTATCTCCGTCCATGGAACAAAGCCCAAGGGACATTCAGCCGGACACACCCGAGCCGACATCAGGCAGGAGCGCATTTCTCGTTCCATTTTACGACTGCAACTTTTCACCGTTTAGTGGATCAGATTCAGCCATCCAGACAGCATTAGATCACTACCAGGTCTCCTGAGAGCGGAACATCCTTTTCCGTCGTCTGAGCGGTGATTCCGCAGAATTCGACCTTCCTGACGGGGCACGCGTGCTTCGAGGCTTCCCTACTACGGGTCCTACCATTTTCCAGAGACAATAAATTGTCCAAGCAGAGTAGGTTGGTAGTCGGGCAAAGTGGTCCCTCCTCCCTTGCAGGGAAGCCAAAACAAACACAGGATTGGAAATGATAGTTCCCATCGGTGCCACAGCTGTCTGGATGGTGCCAATATGGAGACGGGACAGAACACTACCGAAGAAAGCAAATGAAAATTCTTGGGATTTTTCGGAAAACCCCATCACCTGCTTCTGTGAAAGTTTGTGCTTGTTTGCTTTTAAGGGAAATGGGGAATGAATGTCAATTTATGCTAGTTGCTGATCAGGACTAGTAGCAGCAACAGAAGCCAGGAAGCATTATCGGTAACGTGGTTTTCGGTCCAATGTTAAGTATATGACCGTATCAGATTTACGACCGGGTAAATGAAGTTATGATCTTGTGTCCTTGGAATTGGAATTAATGTCATGATTTTATTGGGATGTTTCACTGAACTATTTGAACATAAGTTCGTATGAATTCTGGATCTGTGAACATTACAGTAGATTTGAGGGAATGGTTATTGCATTAGTAGTAAGTACTACAAAACACACAAATGGCAAACTCAAATTGTGAAGCATCATTTTGATCAAAATGACCAGTGGCGCGGGAAGTGGGTAGGACAGGAAGGACATGTACTACGCACAACAAAGAATTGTCCTACCCACGATTAAAAAAGAAAGCTTGAAAAATAATATTTTTTTATCAACTGTTTAATTCTTATGAAAGTTGGAAGACACGATAAGATTTTCATTAATATATTTAGAACAGATTATGACGATTTTTTTAAAGATATTTTTTGAGAATTATTGAAGAAATTCCAGCGAAACATTTGATGGATTTTCTGTGCGATGAAACAGTTTTCAATCCTTTTCAGTTTCTCCTGAATTTGTTTTTTCAGATGGCCGTAACTGTAATGCAAAAAAAAAACTACACATATTTTATTTAAATGAGAAAGAGATGAGAAAAAAACAACCTCACTGGTTGTAAAAACAAGCAATTTGATATATTTTTGTCAAATTTGTTCAAAAAATTTGATTTAAAATTATATAATTAAAAAGCATATTCATATTTTTATGTACATGATAACAAATGTTGATCCAATAAATGATACTAAAGACAGCACTGGGAGTAGGTTTCTTTTTAGAGGCGGGGTTCCTATTTTAATACAAGTCTATTAAAAGTCTATTTTTGAATGGAAGTTCTCTAAAGTATCTGTTTTAATCAAAATGATCTCTAAAGTCTCTTTTGCTTATACTAATTGCATTGAATCTTGATGAAAAATTGTACAGGCACCTAAGAAACCTTCAGGGGCTATAACGAGTTCAGAATCATGTCTCGGATTCCCCGAGGGAAAGCTTTAGGTATTATAATAGCCATTTTATTCACAAAACTTTCTAGGTCCCCTACAGGGATCTCTCCAGAAATTCTTAAAGAATTTCTCTACCAAAGCCCAGAAATTCGTCCAATGTTTTTTCAAAGGATGCTTAGAAGAATTTCTCTGGAATTTGCTCCAGAAAAACCTTAAGAACTCCAAAGCCTCTCCCTTCACTAATTTCTTTGATTTATTTTACTTTGATATTCTTTAAAAAAAATATCGTTGAATTTCTTTCAGATATTTTTTTCGCAATCTTTCAATCAAATTCTTCAGTTGTTACTCTAGAAGATCTTTCAAAGATTTCTACAGAATTTCTTCCGAAAAAAATACTCCAGAGTTTTTGAAAACAATAACTTTAGGTTTTTTTTTCAGAAACCCTGCAAGAATTCCTAAGCCTATTCATGCGGACTCCTTTAAGAGTTCATCAACGTTTCCTTCCAGAAATCCAAAATTCTTTGAGGGGTTCTTCGAACAAATAATTTATTTAAGGATTTTTTCTCCATAATTTCATTCAACCACTCCCGCAGTTTTACCAAACATTTCTCAAAAAATGTCCATGCAATGCAAACGTTTTTTTTATCATTCTGATAATTCTTACACAAATTTCTATAGAGATTCTGCTCAATGTTTTTCGAGAAATTTCTGTAGACAATTGGGTTGTTTAGTGATGAAAAATTCCCGTTATTTTGTAGCTTGATCGAAAAAGCACATTTTTCTAAGTATAACATGATTTTATTGCACTTTAATATCTAAATTTTGATGTAGTAAATGATTAAAAAAGATTTCATTCGTCGACTCAATGACATTTCAATTTACATAATGACAGCTCGTCCCGAAATAAAATTTGCCGAGGGGTGATTCAAACGCGATTTCCATCCTATGTTTAATCTGCGGAATACCATCCCAAGATCCGATTGAATTTTTTTCGATTATCTTAGCGAACTTTCAAAGAAATCTTCTTCAACTTGCTCAAGAGTCCTGGAGTTATTTCAAAGATACTTGACCAATAAGAGTGACTTTAAAACATAGCTAACTCTAGGGTTTGAAAATACCTCATGGATTTATTTTTCAGAAAAATGTCCTTTGCATTTTCTAGAGATATCCCCGAGAATAAGCTTTCAAGACATACATGAGAAAATTTCAAAATATTAATATAGAAACCTTAGAAGCATGGAGCAATTTCTGAATGTATCTTTATAGAGATCCTTAGTTGAAATCTTATATAAATCCCGAAAGACAATTTTTAAGGCCATCGCTAGAAATTTCTGGAGAAGTTATTGATTGAATTTTAGAAGATGTTTTGACCGAGAATATTGAAGTTGTCCCTGAGAAATCGATGGCTAAATCACTGGATAAAATCTTAGAGGAGTTGAAACATTTCTCGAAGGACTTTTGGAGGAATCCAGATGATTTCTGAAATTATCTTTAGATAAATTCCATTTCTGAGGTTCTTCTTGGGAAAATCCATGTTGAGTTCTTGAGCTGTCCTCTACAAAAATCTTGTAGAAAATTCGTGGAAAAATTCCTTGGGAAATAATCATTAAATTTTCGGAGTAATATCTGAACAGAACATATTAAAAACACATACAGTTTGTTATACACGTCATAATGTAACGAGGAATTCTAGAAAAAGAGAAATATCTGCTGTCATAGCATTGAAAAATCAAACTCCTATCTCCTATTAGCTTTCGTTTTGTTTTCCTAATTCCTGTTTAATTTTTTTTTGTTCTATTTAGGTTTATTTGTTTTTTTTTTCACTTTTCATTTTTAAGACATTCGGTCACTACCTGCACACTTAGATTTTTTTTCACGAGCTCGGTTGTGCGAATCTCGGTTTTTTAATTTTAACCGAGACTCAGCTAACAAATTGTCAGTTTGCTTAGCAAAGAAGCACGATTTACTGATTCTCGGCTTTAATTTTATGAGATCTCAGGAGATATGTTTGCCAACTACTCGGCTGTGCGGATCTCGGTTAAAATTAGCTAAGATTCGGCATTCCTAATTAAGTGTGCGGGACCTAAGCTGATTACGTTGTCCGTAAAAGACCCTATTCGCAGCCGCAGCACGTCTTTTCACTTCGCGGGAAACGTAGTTGTCACATGTCACAAGTGTTCCAAGGTAATCAAATTCATCAACAACTTCAAACACATCCCCATCAAACACTACCTCAGCGTGGTGTAGGTGCCTGACTTAATCTCTACCTGCAACCATGTACCTCGTTTTGGTAGAATTAATGGTCTGGCCTATCCTCGCTGTCTTCCTCTTCAGAGGCACGAATGCCTCTTCCACTGACCTGCGATCGATTCCAATCAGGTCTATATCGTCCGAAAAGCCAAGGAGCATGTGCGACTTTGTGATAAAAGTGCGTCTCCCTGCTTCAACCGGTCTAACGTCACGAATGAGGTTGACACCTCGTCTGCGATCTAAACACTTGATGTCGAACCATCCAGCATAGCACGTATCAGCCTAATTAGTTTCGCCGGAAAACCATGTTCAAATTTGCCACAGCTCATTTCTTTTCACTTGAAATCAATAAACAGATGGTGTGTCTGCAAGTTGTACTCCCGGAGTTTATGTAGGATCATTCGCAAGGTAAACATCTGGTCCGTTGTCGAACGGCCCTCACAAAAAACAGTTTGGTATTCGCCGACGAAGGACTCCTCGAGCGGTCTCAGTCTGTTAAACAGGATGCGCGACAAAATTTTGTACGCCGAATTCAGCAGGGTAATTCCTCTGTAATTGGCACACTCCAGTCTGTGCCCTATCTTGTAGATCGGGCGTATGAGGTCATTCAACCAGCCGGTGGGCAATTCTTCGTCCTCCCATACCTTCAGAAGTACTCGGTGGATCGACTGATAAAGCTGCTCACTTCCATGCTTGAGAAGCTCGACCGGGATCTCGTCCTTCCCAGCAGCCTTACAGTTTTTCAGCTCGCTGATAGCCTTTTTAAGCTCTCCTATGGTCGGCGGGTCCACAGCTTGATCGTCATCATCAATGTTCATCCTGTTCCTCGCTACATTTCCATTTTCACCGTTCAACAATTGCTGAAAGTGCTCCTTCCACCTGGCAACCACCGCCGTTTTATCGGCCAGCAAACTCCCTTCTCGATCATTGCACATGGCGGGCACTGGTACGGTATTTTGCCGCGCACCATTGACCGTTGCATAGAATCTCCGCATATCATTCTGGTTCATGCTTTCTTGTGCTTCAGCTACCACACTTTCTTCGTGCTGCCTTTTCTTTCTGCGGTGGATTCGCCTTTCTTCGGCTATCGCTGCCCTGTACCACTCTCCGTTCTGTTGGGTACCGGCCACGAGCATACGGCTTCTGGCGATATTCCTCATGTCTGTCACTCTCTGGCACTCTTCATCGAACCAGTCGTTTCGTCTTCGTCGTTGACCAGTGCCTATCGCTTCCCGCGCCGTTGTTGTCACAGCTTCGTGGATAGGGTCCCACAGGCTATCGACATCTCCAGCAACGTTGATTCTTCCCAACTGCTCGTCTAGCTGCTGACGGTACTGTGCAGCTACCCCATCAGTCGACAAGCGTTGTATATTGAAGCGTAGCGTTCTGTGTGTTGTGGAACTCGTGACGCTGGATAACCGCGCCCGAATTTTAGCTACAACGAGATAATGATCCAAGTCGATATTAGAGCCTCGGAAGGTCCTGACATCCATGATATCTGAGAAATGTCGCCCATCAACCGGCAGGTGGTCTATTTGGGAGCAGGCATCGCCACTAGGATGTCGCCAGGTATGTTTGCGGATATTCTTTCGTGTGAAGTGGTACTGCTGCCCTCTAGCAGCAGCGAAGGTTACTAACCGCAGGCCATTATCATTGGTAACCGAGTGAAGGCTACCCGTTCCAATGACGGGTCGGAAGAAATCTTATTTCCCGATCTGCGCATTTGCGTCGCCGATGACTATCTTGACGTCTTGTTTTGGGCACTCTCCGTAGGCCTTATCCAGGCTCTCATAGAACTCATCCTTCATGTCATCGGGCTTATCGTTCGTTGGCATATATGCTGATCAAGCTGTATTTGAAGAACTTGCCCTTCATTCTCAACACACAGATTCGTTAGCTGTACATAACAAAGAAGTTGACTATTGTTTTTTTTTGTATCCACTTACCCCACGGCACCTTATGAAAATGAGAAGACAAATATATAAATTGTATGGGAGTAAAAAAACAAGCTTGTTTTTTTACGAAATCTGTTGAAAATCACCTGAAAATATCGTTGAAACATTTGGAAACTGTAGAAGAGATGTTGAAACTGTAGAGATTACGGTTGTCAAGGATTTTTCCTGGAGCTTATCTGTGACTCCTCCATATATTTGTTCGAGAATTTCTTTAGGAGGACAAGTAGATGTCCCTTCAGTATTATTTTCATGAATTCCGGCAGTGGTTCCCGCAAAACTCCTTTTGGGAATTCTTTCAGTAATTCTTATATCTATCTATCTATCTATCTATCTAACATCTCAAGGTGCGATAAACATAGAAAGCTTTCATCGTGTTCGAGTGTTAATTTAATTTTTTTTTTTTCAAAATGGTCACATCGGCAAAATTTGCCTGATAACTGAGCAAAACTTTCACAAAAGTCCCCGAATGTAGGGGTTTCAATGGTAGCGGTGGATGGCAGTTTAATCCCAAACATAAGCAAGATTAAAATTTTAAAAGTTTTCACTTTACATTAACCCCCGTTCCGCCCTAGCAATTTTTCCCAGGCGGTAGACTTTTCGCACACTATAACCCTCAAAACCGAGGGACCGGGAGGAAAATTTACTCAACGGGAAAACAAACATTAAAAATTGCCCATTGTAAGCACTAAATGAGGTGCTTCTCCATTCCCACCCTCTCTTTTCCGGAGATGCGGAATCTTTTAGCACGAAGGAGTCACGCTATCAGAGGATATCCCTAATCACCCGCGTAAATGAGCAAACGAGTAAGCAAGGAAGCATGGTTATTTCCTTCCTTGTCTGCCTTTGGGTATAAGTGTGAGACAGCGAATAATAGAATGGCGTTCTCGCGCTTCATAAGCTAGCTGGCAGCCGAAATTAATTAGAGGATTTTTGAAAATGAGCTTAAGAAGTAGGTACAACTCTCGAAGCACGTAAACAATTTTGCTTCGCTGGAACGGCAGCAGACAGCAGTATCTGCTTCCATTACCGTTTCGTCGAACGAAGAACCCGATTAGAAGAAAATAGGAAGACTATAACAATCACATACCAAACTGAGGTATAATTGGTAACCTCGAATTGTTTTTAAATTGCTTTTATGTGGGTATGACTTAAATGCCAAATATCGCACATGGGATTATACTCAAAGTAATTCCATCGGAAAAATTTTATTTGATGAGTGTTCCTCACGATATCTCTCAATTCAATACCCTGGCAACCCTACTTGTATTTCCTCTTCAAGAGAACCCTTCTACGACTGATTCGGTCTTAAATGACTCTAGTCACCTTTGCAGCTGACTTGTTACTCACGCTGATTTTGATTCTGATCATGTCCCTGTTACATTTCAATTATTCCATGAAGCGATTTTCAACCCTATCAGCTCAACTTTCAATTTTTTACGAGCTATCTGGAATACATTTCAAACATATATCGATAGCAATTTTGATGTTAATAGGGGTATTCACTTAATGTTGCGTAAAATGAGATTTCGCGTAATATGATGGATGAATTATTTCAAATGAAATATTCCTGTTCTGTGCACGCTAACTTTGAAGTACCCTTTAAATGAGTTCCATGTACCCATTTTCATAATCAGTATGGGAATGTCAGAAAAGGGATATTTTGCAATGACATAAAAAAGGGTACTTTAACTCCATTTCGAAGTTTCCCCTCTCGTGGAAATAATGGGTAAATTGTATACATGCTAGTTTGATATCATCAAATCCGCCATTGCTCGATTTTGTTTCGTTGCCACCCGCTATAATGAAAAACAAATTGTGAAAGGTGGAATTCAAGCGTTATTTCAAACCAATCCAGTGACCAATTTTGTTCTGATAGTTTTGTTTCATACGATGCTTTTCTGACACGTAAGTAATGTGACGATTTTCTCTTGAATGACCTCTTTACAAATCGCTTCTTTGTTGCAGATAATTCGACAGCTGTTTCATTTCACCCTAACGGTTCGGGCTGGCTCCAAGGAGGATGTTTTTGAAGCAGTTAAAGTGATCCAGAGTCTTCATTTCCAAGGTCCGTATGTTTTGGAACTTCCGACAAAAGAGACGAAATAATGATTTCTTAATTTTGTAGATTAAAATAATAAAAATGAATAGTAAATATAGTTTTTGGAAGGCCTTTGGATATATTTCTGTAATTTTTTTTTCTGGATCCCTAACCTCAATCTGCGGCAACATTCATTTAATAAATGAGGTTTTATTACCCATTTTCACTGTAAAGGCCAAGAGTGAAAAATACCCATTATTTGAAGTTCAAAGCCAATAATTAGTAAGTCGATTTTACTCCTTTAATGAGTTAAGCCACTTTAGTTGGAAATGGGTATTATTTTACCCATTAATGGGTACTTTCATGTTAGCGTGTGTCAGTGCAATGACAGATGAGAAATTAATAATCTAGTCATCCACCACAAATGACAGACATTGCAGAGTGTTATTGTAGGAGCTCAAAATATGTTTTTGTTTTTTAGCTTAATTGACGACCGTTTAACCGGTTCCATCATATTCCTAATTCCAAACCGAAATTCAAAGACTATGTCTAATTAACTTGCTTATAGAAGCTCCGACAACGAGATAAAGAACCAAAGAATGTGCTTGTGTTTGTCTTGTGTTTGAATTGCGTTTTTTCAGTAACTGACTAAGGTGAAATTACTTTAGCATTTTAAATTCGGAAACTGAGTCGAAATCAAAAGCTTCGTATGATTAAGATTTACCAAGGGATTGTTCAGTTACATTCAAATATGGTTTATACCGCACTATTGAGAGTAGCAAATAATATGGATTGATTGATAACCGATGCTTAAAGTTTTATGATAAATTTATTCATAGACTTTATTATCATGCATACATTAATATAAATTTAGTATCAGATAGCAAATTTGGTACCAGATAGTAATTTGGTAAGTTTCCCCAAATTAACAGCGTTTCTGTCTGTTTCGGAACAACAGATGAGAATTTTCGCTGGCTGTTCCTGGTTGGAGCTACCCGTTGCCATCTGTTAACACCAAATTGCTTCTGATTGAATTGTCGCCTTCCGATAAAATTGTCCAAATCAACTTCCACGATCTCTGAAGTTGTTTTTCATTCATCGCCAGACAATATTGCAAGGTTCTTGATCAGAGATTTTTTTTAAACTTTTCCTTGGTTCGCGTTTTTTTTTTTAATCGGAAAGCATTGTTTTTAATACTTTGATGACAGTTGCTACAGTGACAAACGCATTCTTGGATTGTTAGATTGCCACAATTTGAAATGTTCCCTTCGTCGTTTACCTATTTTTGTGAAAGATTTCAAATAATCGGTTTACCGCAATATACGCGAAATTTTACGCCGTTAAGTGAATACCCCTAATATCTTTTGGCAAACAAAACTTGATATTGACGATGCTCAAGAAACTACAACAAACTCCATTGTTGAAGCAAGGGGCACCAAAATGAGAAGTAAAAGCGCTCACAATTTTAATTTAGGACTCACTATTCTAATAGAAAATCAAGTTACTCAGGATTTTGATGCATTCTCAAACAAGCGAACGTTTTCGAAATTTCCTGACAGACTTATTTGGTAGAAGTGAGAACTATTATTTAAAAACCCAAAATTTGAAAACCCCTGGCAATGATGGAATTTTTCACAACCTCATCAAGAAACTTGCAGAAAGTAGACTATCGTTCTTGGTTGATGTATTTAACAAATGTTTCCAGTTCGCATATTTTCCTGACAATTGGAAAAATGCCAAGGTTGTACTAATTTTAAAACTGAACAAAAATCCTGCAGAAACTTCCAGCCATTGTTCAATCAGCTTGCTTTCCTCCATCAGTAAACTTTTTTTTTTCAACATTTTTAGAACAATCCAAAGTTATCTGTCCAGTCGAACATAGTTCACTGGTATTGAACATTAATAACATGGCATGGTAATCGTTTACCATATCCTTCTGCTCAGGTTCAGCCGTCGCCGTTGGTGCTGTTGTTCACCAGGAACAAACGAACCGTGAACAACAAAATTCTTCTTCGATGAAGGTGCTACTACTACTGCTGCTGATGCAGCGCTTCCTTCCGTAGAGAACGGTGTTTACTTTCACGGGGAATTTGATCTTAACGTACACATTCTACTTGACATCGTCCTCCTTCCCTTGCCGTGGGATTTTGTTCAATAATATTCTGGAAGAGGATTGAATTCGTTTCGATGAAACTTGAACTGAAAATAAGGCGGGATCCTTGTCGGAAACGATTGCTCGATTAGCGGATGATTATGAACTTCATTCTCAATTTTCGACAAGTTTCTCTCAAGTCGAGAGCCATTTGAAGCAAAAAGAATACCTAAGAATGTACAGATATTTAAAGCTTGACTCGTGGGAATCTCGGAGAAGGTGATCAAATCTTCAAATAAAACCAATCAAACCGTCAAAATCGTCAATTCAGGTAACACTACGTGGCCAAATACTTTAATAATATGCGATGCATCTATAAAAAGATGTTATAATAAATTCAAATAGGATGATGAGCTAATATCCATCGTATTAAGCTTCGATCAGTGGGAACCTGCAATTTTCCCAGTATTGCAGCGAATGATGCTGATGCAAACCGATGCCAAACTCTTCTTTCCCTGGACGGCTTTCGCATTGTGCAGTAACATTTTGATAAATGTTGATTGTTTGTCTTAAATAATGCAATGAAATTATTACTTAACATTGTTTCTATTCGTCGAATCCATTTTCATTTCGGTCGCAATCAGTTTAAGATTCGTCTCACAACTAACAACTCATGGTGATATAGTGAGTGATTGAAATGCACCACTTGAATGTTATAACAACATGTTTAACTAAATTATTTAGATCATCGGGCATCCCTCTCCATTCCCACTGCATGATGAAATATATAGATTTCCCCTAAAATTAAAAATACAGCCCAAACATATAGGGTGATGTGCTTGTATCCACGTATTAAGCATTGATCAGTGAGAACTGCAAATTTCCCAGTATTGCAGTGAATGATGCTGATACAAACCGATGCCAAACAATTCTTTCTCAAAACGGCTTTAGCATTGTACAATAACATTTTGATAAATCTTGATCTCTTTTTGGAAATAATGCAAAGAAAATGCATCTTACCGTATTCTCAATCCGTCGTATCGTTTTCAACTCCGTCGCAATCAGTTTCCAGATTCGACTCAGAACTTACGGCTCACTGTGATGTATTGAGTGGTCATTACACAATACATCAACACTATAATAAAATGTTTTACTAAAATATATAGATCTTCGGGCATCTCCCTCCATTCCTTCAGCATGATGGAATATACTTATTTCCTTTAAAATTAATTGTTCGTCATCAAAATTCAGCCCAAACATATGAACACAATTCCTTTTGACCGTACAATGATGGCATTTGCTCACAGTACAGCGAAAACAATACAATCAAAGGAACCGTATTTTTACGTCGAGCGTCGCGCACAAGCTTTTTTTTCTCAGTGCGACGGATTGAACTTTGTTTACATTCTCAATTATACGCGGCGGTTGAGGAAATTTCGTAAAATTTGGTGATTTATTGAAGTTTTACGGCGTGTGATTGGAATGAAATCCTTCAGTGAAGAAGTACGAAGGTTTTCCATAGTGAAAATAAGTGCCCGGCGAAGTAAATCACCCACGGGGGCGGGAAGAAACTTGTGTTGGAAAGTGGTGTGACTGATGTCGATCGCTAAGCATTTCTCTCAAATCGTATTCGTCCATGCGATTTCGGTGAAAAAGTGTAAAGTGGATAATTGAACTGAAGTTATTTATCGAAATACAGTAGTTTCATTGCATTTTTGGTGTACAGGTGGACGAATCATAAAAGCTTTCACAAAACTACATTTGGAAAATGAATCTATGTTGCAGGTAAGTTGGAATATCCGCCGTAGTGGAACATTTTAAGATTGATACGACGAATAGTAGCTCTTACGACAGAGTAGAACGAAACCCTATATAGATTTCCCCTAAAATTAAAAATACAGCCCAAACATACAAGCACGACTAGTGTTGACCGAACAAATGCATGACGGGTCAAGGTGCAGCAAAAACAATTACAATCGATGGAACCGTTTTCTACTCCGCATACATTAAACCGTGCAAGTTTTTTTTTTCAGTCAAGACGGATGAAAAATTTTGTTTACGTTCTCAATTATATGCTGTCGTTGAGGGAATGCTTTAAAATTTCGTGAACTATAGAAGTTTAACGGGGTGTGACTGGAATGAAATCGTTCAGTGAAGATGTACGAAGATTTTCCAGAGTGTAAATAAGTGCCCGGTGAAGTAAGTCACATAGGCAGGTGGGGAGAAATTTGAATCAGATTTTGGTGAAAACGTGCAAAGTGGATAATTGTACTGCGGTTATTTATCGAAATACAGTAGTTATATTGTATTTTTGGTTGTTACCGAACGGTAACTTTGCACGCCAGTGTGGAAGTAGGGAAGAAAATGTTAAGGTAGCTTAAAGGTCACTTTAAATGAGCGGGCATTGAGTGTGTCGATCTAATGGCACCTGTGCTGTGAATTCAGCCAGCCAACTGAAGTGGGTGGCGATGAGGGCGGAAATACCCGAACCGAAGACAAGGCACCGAGAGAGCATCATACGATGGGACTGGGAGTTGAGTGAAAACGAGAGTTCGGGATCAGATTGCTCCGGACGATAGAAGTGTGTCAGCTCGAAGTTAGAATCATAGCACGTGCCTCAGGAGAAGAAGTACAGCATTCGCACCGGGAAAATTTGCTGGGCGGTGAACCGAGAGTGCCTCAAAACCGTGGTGTGTCGGAAACCTGCAATTGTGGGTAACTGTAGTTGCGGCCGACCAATATCCTGGCCAATCAACGAACACGTGCCGATTGCGTGGTGATATTCGGTGCCCTAACATTAAGTACACCGAGGACGGCCCATCCCAAGCGGGCGCAACCAAGCAAACACCGCGAAACTCAGGGCCCGATACCGTTGCCCTCCGGGCGTCCTTACCACTCCCTCCCTTGGGCTCCATTGCAAGCCGGGCCGAAGCCCACGGATTGGCGTTGGCCATCTTTCTGCAAACACCCATCTCCAGCCGCCACCGGTGTTATCGGCCATCATCCGGCGGTATCATTAGCCCCGCCCGACAGCCTCTGTGGCATCGACGGCTCTTCAGGTACCTCCGGTGACACCTACGACTCCCAGTTCCTGTGGCCCTGCGTCAGGGATCGCAGGAGATCAATTCGGTGACGGAGCCCCATGCGGCGCCCGTAATCCAACGTGCCGGAACCGCAACGACGACACCGTCGCCACCCCGTTTTTTTTTGACGCCTCTCCTGGATTGAATATACGTATTTGAAGGTAGTTTTGAATCTTTTCGTTAGGACCTCCCCACCGCAAAATTCCCTATTGAACAACGCCCTGGGACACGGGAGACAAAAGAGCCCTTTTGTGCCCACCCCGGAAGCTGCCATGGCTTTAGACCAGCAGCTTGGAGCTTAGGTACGTCCCCGTCTGGGACGGTGAAGTTTCTCCCGGGGTCAAAAGCAGTTTCATGGTGTACAAGTGAACGAACCATAACAGCTTCCACAAAATGACACTTGGAAAATGAAAGTATATTGTAGGTAAGTTCGAATATTCGCCGTAGTAGAACGTTTCAAGTTTAATACGACGAATAATAGCGCTTGCGACGAAGTAGATCGAATACCTATTTCCCCATATCCTCCAAACACGTACCCTCCGTCCTTTTGAGAATGCACATTGGTCCCAAAGCCATATCTAGGAAGACAAAAATGATTGCGCCAAAACCGTCAATTTTAGATATATGGTTCGGCAAAGTTTCTCCATATTTTTCAGACATTTTTTTCAGAGATGTGAAATTAGGGTGGCCCACATGGTTTACGAGATCAGCACATAAACTTTTTTGCTGACGCATTTAGGACTAAACAATGTTTTACAATGTTTTAGAACAACCGATTTGGAGCAACTTTGCCGAAGAATCCAAATTTCTATCTCTTATGGTTCGCGAGTTATGATTTTTTTTAACAAAAGAGTTAGGGTGGTACTGAAAAATCAGTTATTTCTTGTTAACTTTTTATACTATAATTTCTCGCAAAAACTTTGTTCCGAGCACTTTTAGAACTTTTGATTGCGCAACTTTTTGCCGAAGAAACTACTGTTCTATCTCTTATAGTTACAAAGTTATCAGAAATTTTCTTCGAAAAAATGGTTGTTTTCAAATGCCGATATCTCCGAAAGGCGCAAACGGATTTTCAATCTTTTTTCGGCATTAGAAAGATTATTTCTTTCTCTGTTTAAGCTGAAAAAAGCTGTGAGGACGTTTTTTGTTTGAAAAGATTGACAAAATTTTGAAAATAATATGTTTTTTACCGAAAATTGTCTATAACTTTAAAAATATTCGAGATAGCTCTTTGGTGCCTTCAGCAAAAATGTGCAAAATTGAATGTTCTGATAGTGCTTTATACAAGGCATTCATAAAAAATCAACGCTTACATATATATTCACCATAAACCGAATTTTGTATGGTAAAGAAAGCGAAAAAAGAGATATTTGCTAGAACAATCGAATTAACTGTATGTATGTCATTCAAAATTGAATACACATGTATTGATATCGATCATAGTGAGCGGAATCTAAGGAGTTGAAAAACGGAAAATTATTTGCTGAAGCAGTTTTTAAGTGATCAAGGCCCACCTTCTGGTTCGTTACCTTACACATATATTTGGGATTTATATCTGGCTCTTGTTCAAGATTCATGCATTCTTCAACAGGCGTTGTGGCAGATTTATTGGATTTGATTCAATTGAATGGGATAAGTTGGAAGCCCAGATAGAATAATTGCAGATACTTCTATATTAGTGGGACGTTCCGTCATAGCTTACTCAGGAAAAGTTTTTCATGGGGGTATTCGTCTAGAAAGATGAAGATACAATTTCAAGGTATGTATTAAGTACAAAAAATACTGTTATTTTATTACCATGTGATTCATGTAACAATTGTCAATTTAGCGCCATTTTCAACTTGCATGATGAATTGTGACACGTTTCACGTCTGGCATTGGCTTGCAAAAAATAAATGTGTTATAAATCGAATATCCATCAGTAAGCTACAATTTTAGGTATTATTACAAGATGCTAACGAATAACCGGTGTTTTGTTTCCATTTGATATGAAATGTTTGATGGTCTAGCTTACCCTAAAATATGTTCATACCTGGGGTAAGTGGGACTTATCAAAACAATCACCATAATCAAAAGTTTTCCTTCATTCAACATTTTCTCATAGAGTAGCATTCAAACATTCAAACAAATGATTTTTGTCAAAAAAGATCAATCTCAAATTACATAATTGCATAAGAGGGAGAAGAAATGTGTAATTCTTCTATATTTTTTTTTTGTTTTATTAATTTTTGAAATATGAATTCAAAATTGAACAAAGACTGGGATGAAATTTGAAATGCATCACGAGAACGATTACGTTTTTGTTTTAATTGAACTTTATTTGTTATTTCTACCAAATGTAGTAGTTACAGAAAGCAACTCTTTCCCATTAAGTGGTTTTCTGCCATGCATATAAATAATAACAGAACATATAACAATTTCGTAAATTATTGAAAGTTCATGGGCTACTTTTAATTAATAACTTATAAATGATATATTTTGAACAAGTTTTATTCCTTTTTACATTTTTAATGAGGAATTTTCAGTTAACATTAAGTGTGACGTGACATACTATTAAACAAACGTTTTCTTCCAAAAGCGTTACGTATTTTATGATTGATCCCTTATGTACATAAAAAATGTACTCAAAATTATAAATCTATGATTTATCAATCCTCTTATTGTAATGGTTGACTTAATGATGTGGATTGTCGCATGAAACTGGATGTGTCCCACTTGCCCCGTTTAGCGAGGTAACTGCGTCTAATGGCTCATTCTAGAACTTTCTTCTAAATTTTTCCCAATTTCGAAATTATTCGATCGAATTCTTGTATACACCAACAAATATGTTACCAAAATGTGATGGTGTTGTTGGATTTGAGAAATATTCACATTTGAAAATTTTATTCAACAATTTGTTTGAACTATCGTTTTTTTATGTCCCACTTGCCCTGGGTTACCTTAATTTGAAGGATTTCTTCAAAGTATACGTTTTGTTATCGTTTGGGGTTGATAATATAATAAACGGACCCGGTATTGAACGCATGACCATCTGCTTAGTAAGCCGAAGCGGTAGCAATTTATAACCAACCACGGCATAGGTTAGCTGGACAAACATTATGTCGCGTGAAATAACAAGACACCATTTATGGATTAATGTTCCGTGATCCATGGAAAAAATTAAAACTGCTTCAGCAACTAACTTTCCCTAACTCCAAACATTTCGCTTACTGTGATCGATCTTATTTCATTACATATATTTCAATTTTATATGACTTTACATACAGTTATTCCGGTTGTTCCAGCAAATATCTCTTTTTTTTCGCTTTCTTTACCATACAAAATTCGGTTTATGGTGAATATATCTTAAAGCAATGATTTTTTATGAATACCTTATATGAAACACTTTCAGAACTTTCAATTTTGCACATTTTTGCTGAAGGCACTAAAGAGCTATCTCGAATGTTTTTCAAGTTATGGACAATTTTCGGTTGAAAAACATATCATGTTCAAAATTTTGTCGATCTTTTCAAACAAAAAACGTCCTCACAGCTTTTTTCAGCTTAAACAGAGAAAGAAATAATCTTTCTAATGCCGGCAAAAGATTGAAAATCCGTTTGCGCCTTTCGGAGATATCGGCATTTGAAAACAACCATTTTTCGAAGAAAATTTCTGATAACTCTGTAACTATAAGAGCTAGAACAGTAGTTTCTTCGGCAAAAAGTTGCGCAATCAAAAGTTCTAAAAGTGCTTAGAGCAAAGTTTTTGCGAGAAATTATCGTATAAAAAGTTATCAAGAAAAAACTTATTTTTCAGTACCACCCTAACTTTTTTGTTAAAAAAAAATCTTAACTCACGAATCATAAGAGATAGAAATTTGGGTTCTTCGGCAAAGTTGCTCCAAATCGATTGTTCTAAAACATTGTAGAACATTGTGTAGTCCTAAATGCGTCAGCAAAAAAGTTTATGTGCTGATCTCGTAAACCATGTGGGCCACCCTAATTTCACATCTCTGAAAAAAATGTCTAAAAAATATGGAGAAACTTTGCCGAAGACACCATATATCTAAAATTGACGATTTTGGCGCAATCATTTTTGTCTTCCTAGATATGGCTTTGGGACCAATGTGGAATGGCTTTTGATCAAGGTGACAAAAGCCGATTCAACACATACACAAAATATTGACTGCTGGCGTATTCGAATTGAGTGGTTCCAGTAACTTTATTACTGCTTATTATTACTGTTTTTATTCCATCTGGCCATAGGGACTTCATAGGGGCCCAGATTGTCATATCGGTATACGCGCAACTATTCAGCAGGACCAAGCTGAGGATCGTGGGTTCGAATCCCACCGTGGGTTCGAATCGTACCTGCCACACGATAAACACATGCAAAAATGGTCAATTGGCACAGAAAGCTATCAGTTAATAACTATGGAAGTGCTCATACGAACACTAAGCTGAGAAACAGGTTCTGTCCCAGTTGGGATGTAACGCCAGAAAGAAGAAGAAGAATACGATTCCTTCTAGCATTCTGACAAATCGAACAAAGCCTGCCTCTCAGTTTACTATTCTTATAAGTACCGTAAAACGGGGTAACATTGATTGGAAAGTCCCTCCCAGCAAAAAGTTCAATTCAATATTTATAGGTGAAATATGTTCAATGGATAAATGGTGCTTCTTCTGATATTCATAAGATTGGTGGGGTTATTGTTAAAATTGATTTTTGTTTTATGCTTAAAAGTGCGCTTCGGAAGCCCAAGCAAGCGGTTTCGTTCGTTCATCGCCGGAGTTAATGATTGTATGTTTTTGTTCTCGGTTTTCGCGTTTGGAAGCCTAAGCAAGGTCTTTTGAATCTGTTACATACTCCTATAGAGCGAGCGACGAAATCATGATCAATAGTGTCCGGCTCGCGATGTGCGGTTGTGGAAGAGCTATCGCGTTATAGTTGTTGAGGGTGCCGGTAACGAAATTGAATGTGATTGGTAATTGATCTTTCAACGATGGATTATTAATTATTGAGCTCGTTTCATGCTTCTATTTCAAACGAGTTATATATGTAAACACAGATCAGATCTTTTTGTGATAACGGTTCGAATACAACATTTTTTTATTTATTTATGTATTACAAAATACATTCATCGGATTTAGTATCCTAGTGAACAAGGCTATTGTATAAACTATTTTAAAAATTGAAGATCAATAACAAAGATATATGATGCTCGCAAATATTCAAGGACTCTGTTTTTGAAAACACTGGATGGCAAATTTAAATCAAATAACTGTTGAACACGAGAAAGCTCAGCTATCATTGCTGATAGAGGAGCGATGAATACGTAATTAGTGCTATACTAAGCCTGACGTAGAAATGTGTATCTCCGAAACGATCTTGACGGGATGTTTACAGGTAGAAGAGAAAGTAGCATTGGGCCAACAAATTTTGCGTTGCGTTGCGTGGTAACGGAGTATCTCGTAGATTGCATACTGAAAACTGTCATGTTAGAAACTTTACAACACTTATTCCAATTGCTCATGGAAAACTATTTTGGATGAAATAGTTATCCAACCGGAAGTCAGAGATGCAACGACATGAAAACTTCCATTACCGGCCACGCCCATCTTCTCCGTTACGAGGAAAGGAAAGGAAAATGATGAAATGACACCTACTTGAAGAGAGTTCAGCGACTCACTGACGCCCTCATAGATGTCTAGGAGTTGGATAATGGGAAGGGTAATGGTCTAGGATTCACTATAAGCGAGTGATGCGACCGGATTGAAATTTAGTGTATGTGTAGTTTAGTATACTTTTTGTGATTGAGTGTAAGTATGAATGTAATGTTTTCATCACAGGTATTTCCACCTAAGAAGCTTTGGTTTGAGCACCATTACTTGCTCTCTGAAACGAGAAGATAAATTGACCCAACAACATGCTACAGAAAGAGCCCAGAATTAATAATAGCGGTTAAATTGGAACATACTCACCAAATCCGTCCATTTATCGAAACGCCGAGTAAAAACACGTTTTTTTTTCAAAAATTTTATTATTATTCTGTTAAGAGTTTGTATCGACATCCTCTGAATGGTTTCACATCTGAATTTGGTTTGAACTAATTCTGTGTAGCACAATAATCATCCTCGAAGGCGGCTTTCACACTTAACACAGGTTTTCAAAACTTATTATCATAAAGCATAAAATTAAAAATGATGAAAATCTCACAACCGTATGCACCTTAACGTAATTTGACGGAGTCACACTTATTCGAAACGAAAAAAAACTATCCGGCAATAACGGAATCACGTAAAAATCTAGCACGCCACGAGCCATCTTTAAAGTCTTTGCAAATAAAAAATAACACTTAAATCACTGCACCATCAGCCGGTTTTATTACAGCTTTTTATCGTTGTACAAAGCATCACAACCCGGACTACGTTGCACCTACTAATATCGGTGGATTCATGAACAACGAGAGCTCGAAAAATTTTGAAGGTGGCATAGCACCATCAGCCAAATCCATTTTTCACCGTCCGAAACGCGGAACCGAAATCAGTAGCATTGGGCCAACAAATTCACCTTTCAGTAGTTTTGCAACGAAAAGCGCTCGCCTCCGGTTCTCCAGAGTGTCCATCGTGAAATGTGTGGTCAAATTTAAAATGACCATAATTTTTTTAGCTTCAAATGAAATCCTTCCTCTATAATACGATGACATTAAGTTTGCTATGTCTTCTGTGGGAATTGTGAGACTTATCACGGGAAAAAAAGCTAAGATTTATAAAAAAAATGGGTTTTTTTGCAAACTGTTTAGCTAGCTGGCATACGAGAGATCTATCAATTTGAGAAAACCGAAAGGATCACCATCTAGTATTAGCATATTCTTGCGATCAGTGACATAAAATTGGAATTCTGTCGATGTGTGCCGATGGCGGCCTGGTTTCAGCGAGATTGGCTCCAGTAAGATACGCTCCTATGCTCGAATTAAACAACCATTCGAAAACCGATCATAGGCATATTTTTTAAGTATAGTGGACTATTTGTCAGTATTTCGCGAAGTATGAAGTGCTCGGGGAGCACGATCAGAAAATCACTGCGTTCATTGATAGGTTATTGATGTGATATAATATGCTTTATAAATATAGAAGAGCACTTTTTGTTCGAAGCAATAAAAGTAATGTTTGCCTAACAGCTAAAGTATGACCATTTAGTTACCGAGTAAGTCGAGTCAACTCTTCCATACAATATCCCTCTCCTCTTGGAGGCACAGAACGTTTCTCAGCATATATACTACCACATCCTGCCAAGCTACTTCCGTATTCTCCATCCATCCTCCCCAGTACCGAAACCACTCAATGATGTTAGCTCGTAAAAATCAAACGCGTTTACGATCTCACCCGTTTAGTCGTTGCGTGGTAACGCATTCATATTGGTCCTCCAGGTCACCAGTAGAGTGGCATCATCGTCAAAAGTTATGACGACGACCCAGGTTCATCAAAACTAGCTTCCTATGTGCTGGAAGTGGCCACTACGGTTAACCAAACGATACGATGTCGTTTGTGATGTGGTTCTCCTACTCCCCGAAGGCACAGGAAATGGGTTTTCTTTTGTTGGGCACCGCATCATGCAATATTCCACTCACGTTCCAACGAGATAATGTAACTGGGAGAAAATTTTGAATATTCTTCTCATTTTTTTCTCTGTTGTTGCCGCTTTTGAAGTGAAGTGTGCGTCTGACCCCGGTGGTCAAATCACACAAGCATGCACATTTTATGGGCCCGAGGGTAGCCAGCCATTGTAATGTTGCTGAACGGATCCCAGTGCACAATGGGACCATTTTATAAAAACACGGTGAAAATTTTTGTGGCAGTGGTTTTTACCCGAAGGGGGTGGAAATTTGGTTTATTCCGAGGGTGTAGGAACAAAAGGTAAGGTAAGGGGCCTTCCTTAGCCGAGTGGATGGAGTTCGTGGCTACAAAGCAAAGCTTCGATTCCCGGGTGGTGCAGAATCTTTTCTTAATGGAAATTTCCTTGACTTCCCTTGGCATAAAGTATCATCGTGCCTGCCACACAATACACGAATGCAAAAATGGCAACTTCGGTATAGAAAGCTCTCAGTTATTAACTGTGGAAGTGCTCATAAGAACACTAAGCTGAGAAGCAGGCTCTGTCCCAGTGAGAACTTTGATGTCGAGAAAAAGAAGAAAAAAGACGTAGAAGAACATTCTGAACACATTCTCTGAAGACACCGCTGATCAAGACCCCTCAAAGGTTTTAGTCTCATTTTTCTCAACTGATCCCATTGTCCAGCACTTGACCTTCTGATAAAAGTGGTTCAGGCTTCTGGGGGTGTCCAGAAAATACTGACGATTAAATCCTCACAGCAGCAGTTCAAAGAGCCTGTCGAATGCATGAATTAAGAATGCACCAAATCAAGCAATGATCCATAAAATTCCACCATTAAGTCTCTACAATTTAGAATTTTGCAACCCCGGAGCACCCCGAAGCGTTTTCGGGCCATTTCCGGAAATCATATCGAATATGACTGCAGTAATAAAAAAATATGATGGGCCCTTCATTTTGTCGGACGACATTTGACGCCGCTTTCGAAGAGAGAGTTTGCGTCGGTCACGAGTGTCCTTTGCGGTGAAAATGAAATCTGCAACTCGACTGGCTGACCGAATTCCCTCCCCTGAAGTTTGAGTACAAACGTGCCCATTCTGCTGATGGCAGCGTTAAACGGTTGCAAAGAATCAGTGTGGAAGCCTTGTTCTGCTTCTTCTGAGGATACGGTCGGCTAAGCCAGTGAGAATGCAGAAAAAAATCTGGGGCACCAAAGGTCCATCGTGAATAAAAATGTTGATGGGTGGTCATTTGGTGAATACGATCTGGACCAAGGCGTTAGTGTTCTGGATGGACACTGGGCTGCAATCTACCGGTTTTATTCGCATTCCTTATTCTCTGCTGGGTGGCTGGCTTCATTACGAAATGGCAAGTTTTGGTTTGAGTTTTGGAACGTGGGTTAGGAAGAGGGGTTATGATTGCTGTGGCAATGATGATGATGATGGCAGTGATGATGATGAAAATTTTACTGCAGTCTCTGGATGGGATGCCTTTGGAATTGATAAGCAGTTGTGTGCGGGTTGCGATAAAACCCTCGAAGTTGTGGCTCTGGTGAAATACAATAAATAACTCTCATCGCCTAACTGTTCGAGTGTATTTCATCTTCATAAACAATCTTGTTTTCCTGAAATCTAAAATATTTTAAACTTTTAAATTTTAAATTCTTGAATATTTATTTTGATCTAACTGAAAATCAAGTTGTTTAGTATTAAGGAAACAATCTTAATTGAGATAAAATTATTGAGCTATTATTGAAAAATTTGAAAAAAAAAAATCAGCCAACAGCTTATTTTTCTTGGTTGATTAATTAACAAATAATATTAGTTATCATATTTCAATACTGGAAAAATATCCTGCTGTAACTTCAAGCTATCATCCAGTCATCTAGTTTTTCCCATTCAGTAAACTCTTTGAAAAAATATTTTGAACAGAATGAGGGTTTTCATCATTAACAAAAAATCAGTTCTTGCCAATGAACTGTTCGGATTCGTACATGAATAATAATGAATAACGGTTCTTCTAGAAAACCACTCGCCAGTGTTTGGCTGAAAGGTTTGATTGTAAAATTAAATAAGAAACAACTTTAATTTTTCAACATGCATTGCTAGAAAAATTCAAAGTTCCTTTTCAAATCGTACTCTTCAGGTTAATTATCAGAACTCCAACTCTGTCAAACTTTCTGTAGGAACTAGTGTTCCTCAAGCCACCATTCTGGGGCCAATTTTTCACAATGTTTTTACATCTAACTTACATGTGCTACCTCAGGGAATTAAAAAAAAAATTGTTTGCATATGATACAGGTCTCCCCTGACAAAAGTCGAAGCTTGGGTATCTTCTCTATAAGATTGTAAAAAAGGGTATTTATCTTCATACTAATCTAAGATGTGTACGAATAGTTCCAAAGCTTACAAAAGTATTCCCACATGAACCAAATGCTTTTTTTATACTTTCGAATAGTGTGTGACGTTGTCACGATGAGAGGTTTGAGGGGTAAAGGGGTAAAAGGTCTTATTTCCTGGACTTAGAAAATCCCCTAATTTGTGATTTTTCTTTTTCAAATCCCTTGATTTGCCGGGATCTTAGGATTAAAACATATTATTTTGAAACTAATGTAAAATGGTCAACATGTAATCAAAGTGCTCAATTTGCATGCATTCTTGATCATACAGGTTAAGATATGCGTTAAACTTTAAAATAAAAAAACTATTTTGCCAACCTGTATGTTGAATTTTTTTTTCTTTTGTTATTCTTTTCTCATATTATATGGACTTTCGGATACATGAAGTGAAATTTTGAAATACTGATCCTACCCAATTTTGGCAACACCCACTTTTGTCTACCTTCGATTTTGGCAAGATTTTTCCCCGATACTATAAACACATTAAACACATTAAAAATTATTTTCGATTGATTATTAAGTACTGAAACCTAATATTTTGGGTTACAACAAAGTGAAAATAAGTCCAAATGAAAATGGTGGTGATCATTGTTAGCTAATAAACGTAATGTTGATCGTACTTATGAATAAAACTCACATATTTCAAAGTTAACCTATAGGAGAATTGTCTTAAAAAACAGGCAAGCTTTATAAATTATTGCTACATAGTTTAACAGGCATCATAAATAGGTGGAATACGATAGTAATCGATAGTAAAAGCAATTCTAATGTTGATCAGCAAAGCAAATGTAAGGATGCTCAGCTATATTGTGTGATCGAAAATGCTCTGTTGTTATTGTGCTTGTATTTTTTTTAACATATCAATCGGGTATGTAAAATGTTTGGCAGTCTGATGAGCCTGAAAATGTTTTCAAATTATCTCGTGATTATTAATTAGGTAATTCATAAACATATTTATTGAACAATTGGTGGGTGATCACTTTTAGGTATTTCTGTCGACATTTCATTTGTTGACGAAAACATTGAGATCCTTTGTTCATAACTCTAGATAACAATTTGGGAAACATGTTGATAGTGGGTTTTGACGTTGTCATTGAAAAGTGTGCATGGAGGTATTCTATGAGCGAATAAGAGAAAGCTTACACTCCCGTGCATAAGTTTGGGTTCACCCCCTAAAAAACATACAAAAGTGTTCAGTCCATATCTCTGTGATTACACGTCAAATTGAAACTCTTTAAGCTGCATTCAAAAGGCAAAGAGTTATTCTTACTTCGTATGTATTTTTCCAAAAACATTCTTTGAACTTTGTTAACTAAATTTGTACTTAAAATTGTGACATTTTTCAAAAAACACGCTGAAAAAACATTACTAGTTTCCTCAGCATTGGATCGACTAAAATTTTAAAACAAGATGTCATTAGTATCGTAATCTTATATTCTTTGAAGAGCATTCATTAATTTTTTGCGGAAAAATCGGAAAAGTATTCAAAATCAATGAAACAGTCAGTCAAGTCATCGTGCAAAAGTTTGGGTTCACCTGAACTTACTTATATCTGTGAAATCTCAAACCAATCATGTACGCGCCATTATTTGCGCTCAAAAAAGCTTTAAACTATTCAAATCGGTTGAAAAACGGCAGATATATTGACAAAAATTATGTGCGTGCGGCTCAGGTGTACCCGAACTTTTGCACGAATTGCATCATACTAAGGGGTGAACCCAAACTTTAGCACGATGACATGACTGACTGTTTCATTGATTTTGAATACCTTCCAGATTTGTCCGCCAAAATTTCGTGGGAGCTCTTCAAAGAATATAAAATTACGATTCTAATGACACTTTGATTTGAAATTTTGGTCGACCCAATGCTAAAGAAATTAGATATGATTTTTCAGTGTGTTTTTTGAAAAATGTAACAACTTTAGTATAAATTTAGTAAACAAAATTTAAAAAATGTTTTTGGAAAAATACATACGAAGTAAGAATAACTCCTTGTCTTTCGAATGCGGCTTAAAGAGTTTCAATTGGACGTGTAATCACAGAGATATGGGCAGAACACTTTTGTATGTTTTTGAGGGGGTGAACCCAAACTTTTGCACGGGAGTGTATGTTCAGTATTCTCTGGAAATTGTTAAAAAGTTGTGATTTCCTCCTTCCCGTCACATTTATCTAGTACAGACATTTGAAAGTTATCTCTAGCAATATATACCAGGTTGACGCTCCTTCAGCAGCCAGGAGCTTTTCTGACCAAATCTAGAAGGTGGTATAAGATAATATTTGAATGCTGGACATTTACAGACACCTCTACATTTATTTATTCACCGTCTTTGACTACACGTCACACAGACTGAAAACTTAATATTATTAAATTCTATCTCTTATCCTATTTACAAAAACATTTTTTGACACATTGAAATCGAACGAATCGCTGAATCTGTTGAATTCTCGTAGGCAAAAGTCAAGTGCATTAAAATGGCCATAATTTGTCCGATGGTGTGGTATTGCTAGCATCGAGAAGTAACGAAGCTGACGGGGTGGCACGTACAAAGGGATTTGTTCAAGGAGCACAGGGCTGTCGATGTTGCCCTGAATGATGTCGAAAATGAACACACACTGCATCGAAACACGTCGTTGTGATAGAGTCTCCAAACCGATCAAGCGGCATCGGTCTGGATAAGGCGGAAGATGGACGGGATCATTCCACGGAAGATTGCGTAGTGCAAACCTAATGAATCTCCTTTGTACACGTTCAATTTTGAGAATCAGCGTAGAATTATAAGGACACCATACGGGAGCAGCGTATTCAAGTATACTACGTACTAGTGAGCAGTAGAGAATTTTCAGTGCATAAATGTCTGTGAAATCTGCAGCATGCCGACGAATAAATCCAAGAGCGGAAAAGGCTTTGGCCGCGGTAACCCCTATGTGTTCGTTGAATTTTAGCTTTTCGTCGATGATAACGCCCAAGTCGCAGATAGACGTCACCCTTTGCAGAAGAACCGAATCGATTGAGTATTCAAAAACGGTTTTGTCACTGCATCTACTGAAGGAAATAACCTTACACTTGGTACCGTTGACGCGCATTCCGTTATCACCGCACCATATCAGCAGCGTATTAACATCCTCTTGAAGTGCAACACAGTCCAGCTGCAAAAATATTGTACGGTACATCTTCATATCGTCAGCAAATGATAGAACGAACGACGACAGTAGAAGACTTAAGTCGTTTACAAATATGTTGAATAGCAACGGTCCAAGAACGCTACCCTGAGGTACGCCCGATGTGATGGCAAACGATCGAGATCTCTCAGAGTTGATCACCACGTATGCGGATCGGTCTGATAAATACGAACGTAGCCACTCTATGATCCAATCCGGAAATCCGATATGCGTCATTTTATTGACGATTGTAACATGTGGAACGGTGTCAAAAGCCTTTGCGAAATCGATATAAACGGAATCAACTTGACGTCTATGCTCCAATTCACGAGATAGTGTGGTAACGTAGGACATAAGATTTGATGTTGTGGACCTGCGCCTCATGAAGCCATGTTGAGTGTTGGAGATAATTGGAACTGCTTCATTGTACAGTATGCTATGCACCATTTTTTCAAATATTTTGCTCATGCAGCACAGAATAGAAACGCCACGATAGTTAGAAACAGCATTGCAATTCCAAGATTTGTGAATAGGGACAATGCAAGCCTGTTTCCACACTGCTGGAAATGTCTTCTCACTGAGAGAACGATTGTAGATTTTGGTGATAGGGTCAGCTAACGTAGTAGAGCAATTCCTTAACAGGAGAGGGGGAACAGCGTCTGTGCCCTGGCCTTTCGAAACATCGAGTTCATTGATAGCTTCTAATACTTCGTTGCAGGAAAACTGGATAACAGGAAGCGAGATGTCGATGGTTGGGATGTGAGCGAAACAATCACGACCATTTAAAAAAATCTTCAAAAAAAAAACATACTGTTTCAAAAATAAACGTTAATTTTCACACATTATTTGCAACAAGAAGGAATGAGTAATGATTTTTACACATTTTTTTTTTCACATGTTCGGCAAAATCCAAGCTACATTTTTTAACCATCCGTTTTTATTCTAACGGATGCTACAGAAAATCCCGCAATAGCGTTAGCGTTAGCGTTAGCGTAGTTACGGTATATTTCGTAGATTGGATACTAACAATATACATGTTTTTTTTTTTTGATAATCTCATCTAGAATGCCTTCAGGAGCATTCTATTGCTATTCCCGGCCACGCCCATCTTTACCGTAACTTGGGATTGGGGAAGGAAATGTTGATGTAGCACTTACTTAACGAGAGGCCTCCGACTCAGCGACACCCTCATAAGTGCTACGGAGTTGAGGGTTGGGAGGGGTATTAGGTCATCAGGATTCGCCTGAAAAGCTAGCGATGGACCCAGAGCATTTGTTGATTAATTGTTTTCAATTTATTCTCTTGAATGCCGGCATTCAAAAGAGGAAAGATGTTTGATTTACAGAATGAAGAATTTTGTTTCGCGCAAAAATAGTCGATTACGCGTTCAACGGTATTAACGATCTGCTATTTACCGAGTAAAAGCAGAATAGATCCCTCCAGGGTCATCTAATAAAAAAGTAGATTTATGAACTTCGCGAAGCGACCGGTTGGAACAGGTAAAATGAGGTGCGGCAATAAACGAGACAAAAAAAAATTCAAAGCACCGTTAGTCCCATAATATCCGACGTCCATGTAAGCATAAACGGAAACCACAGAAACAGGTCGCACTCCAAAACGCGAAAATCTTATCTCAAAATCGTTACGTCTAATTCGGGGTTTCTGTATAAAAGGAACGGACTCACCAAATCCTTGCATACTCCGGAAAAAAGTTGTTCAATCCCCCTCCGTCACGCTGGTCAACGTTCACCACACTCTTCGAAGTACTGGACTGGAGCAAAAGCTGCAAACCCCGCATCTACTATCCTTATTTTATTTTTATTTATTGGAGTTTGCAACCGGTAGTTGTAAATTATTCTCACAGGTTCACAAACTGAATGCATTCGATTGTTTTCAACGCGGCGCTGAACAACACAAAAACGCGGAAGAGGAATAATTCAATGCCGGAAGAAAATTTCCACTCTTTTCCACTTTCACGAAGAATAATTCTAAAAATTTGAAACGATTGAAACATTCGCACTATTTATTACAGAAAAATTTTAAGTTGATATCGTTGAAATATTATAATTATTCAGCCCGATTTGCGATTGCATCAGTCGAATTCATATGATGCTCGGAAACGAAAAAAAAACGTGATAGTAGATCTAAAACAACCGCTCGTGGGCGTGGCTTGCTGCGATCTCCCCTATGGCTACAACTGGTGTATGGCCAAAACCAGTGCTTCTACCCTAGCTTTAGTGAACATATTTGTAATAATTGACTAATGACTTTTTAGGAATCAGTTTAAAAATAGAGATGGAAAATGATTCGCTACCAGCCCTGCTATCAGCAACACTCGGTTGTCAACAGATGCACTCACACAGTCATGTAATGAGAAACGCGACGACGTTCGCTCTGAAACACCTGAGATGAAACACTTGCCCGCACACTATCAAAGCAGACCGAGAAAAAGAAGAAACATTTTCAAGGAACTTGGGTCTCCACTCAACAAGAATCACGACTTTTGCCACGGATAATTCCGATTTCCGGCAATAATTACCGTCATTCGAAGCACTGGTCACCGTTCTTTCGTTTGCGGGCAAAAACGCACCATTTCGAGCTGATATTTTCGACGATTTTCACACGAAACAACGCGACAACAACGACGAGATTCACAACCGATCGCGACTGTCTGCAGTATCCCAATAATCGATGCTACAGAAAATCCCGCAATAAATCGAAAACTGTATCCTTATTGTATCGATTGTATTTTCATCAAAAGAATCAATCAATGAAATCCTTGAGAAAAATCATATGTGCCAAAGAGATCTCGCAAGAAGTTTCTGCAAGATTTCTTTAAAAATATATAATAATGATTTGGTAAAAATGAATTTACAGAAATGAACGAAATTTGAAATTTCAGTGGCAAAACTTTCAACCGTTCTCTAATTTTTCATTCAAAAATTACTCCTCATGTTGCTTCAACAATTTAAACATAAATTGCTTATCTTCGAGAGGTTTCTATCCAATTCTCTGATCATTTATTGTGCTACTCTCAGCAAATTCCCGAATATCAGCAAACGAACATAATGCTTGATGAGACCTCGTCTTAAACTCTATTTCTGGGTGCATGGCGGATTCGATAAAAAGCATTGAAAAAGTGCCGTGATCCAAAAAACGGCTTACTACTGTAAACATTTGATGGATATCTTTCATCTTCTCTTTTTCTATTCATTCCTGATATTACATTTCAACTGTGATAATATTAATTTTATCATAGTAGTTTATATGAACTTCAATTTCTTTCAACTTAGAACCTTGTTCACTACATAAGACGTGTGGTAACCATAATTGCAGTTTTTGTTCAAGAAACCCCATAAATCAAGTGAAGTTTAAAGAGGAGAAAATGCAATTGTCTTCTATTTTCCGCGCCTTTAAAAGGAAGATTGTGTAGCTGCAGTTTTTGCGGCGGAATACAAGATGACTTCTAGTGTGTCAATTTTTGGCCGGCGTACAAGTTTCCGTACGGCGTACTTTCCAGGATCTTGCAGATTCATCAGGTGAGTTTGTTCCTTAAACGGAATTACGTCGTTTGAATTCGAAATGCGGAGAGTTTAGATCATTTTTAATGTTCCAGAGTGCTATATGTTCAATCGGAATTCGTGTATGCTCTAGTATCAGTCAGTATTTACGTAGCTGGCATTGTGATTCGACTTTTTTATAGCTTATTTGGATCGTTTCGTTCGATTTATTCGATTTACGCGTTTCAGTTGGCCACATGTCATGGAATTGGATTTTTTTCTATTTTTTTGATTAGTTCATTTTGGTCGGTTGAATGGTTCGCACATGTCATGTTTTTTTTTTCAATCCGATCGAGTTTTACTCTCCAGCCTTGTTCTCTAGCAGTCTAGATGGGATTATCAAAACGAACATGAACATTGCTAGTATCCAATCTATGAAGTATACCGTAACTACGCTAACGCTAACGCTAAGAAACCCTAGATATAAATTCACTCGAAAAGATCCTGCATTCGAAATCAGCAATTTTCAATTAAGTCCTGCTTTAGAGTTGCACATCTGCAATCTAGGACAGTCGAATGTTGAATGTTTTCGCAAATGTTAAAAGGTGCTACAGCTCATAAAAAAGTGACAAGATGTTGTGAACTACTTATGTAACGGTAATAACATGTAAACATAATTATAAACAACAAGACGGGGTTTGCTTTGAAATTATTTAAAAAAAAAGTACAACTCATAATAGTGCTGAATTGTGACTTGCGAACAAATCACACACAAGCACGTATACGTACATGGATAACACATATTAGTTTGCACAAAAAAAAACATACACACACAATTTGCCGTAGTACATTCTTCTCTTTTATCTTACTTCTAGCACGTGTGTATCAAATGATTCCGGAGTTCATAATTACACATTTCCACGAATATGGTAATGTAATATTTTGTCGTAGAAAATACCTTTGAGGGTTCAAGAGGATTTCCATCGTTTTTATATATTATTTCCACAGGACTCTTGAAGGTTTCCCAAATAATTCCAATGGGAGCCAAACAGCGAATCCTATGGGATTTCCAAAGGGTTCTTAAATAATATTCACTGGATTCCCACAGAATTTCCCCGGGATTCCCATAGTTTTCTCATAATTCCCCCGATAGTTTTACACAGAATTCCTAAGGGTTTCACACAAAAATCCGAGAAAATCCTCACTTGACTCTGATGGGATTCTTTCTTGATTCTCAATGTTATTCCTGATCCTCCCAGAAATTCTAATTGTTTGCCCCATCACAAGATTCCCCTCGAACTCACACTGGATGCTGACAGAATTTCCAAATCATTTCCCCAGGACATTCCCATAATTCCAAGCTACCAGTAAAATTCCCAATGTGTTTTCAAACGATCAACTGACAATTTCCGCAGTATTTCCACAACATATGCACAGTATTCTAACATGACTCTCACAGGATTTTCACAATATTTCCTCTAGAATCTCAGGATCCACACTGAAATCCCAAAATCCACGCTAGAAATCTAGCATGTATAGTAGGGTGCGGCTTATTTTTCAAAAGTTCTCAAACCCCAAAATTCGTATGCTCTACTGAATTCTAATCACATTAAAAGAGAAACCTCAAAATCTGAGCCAAAAATATTAAAATTTAGAGGTGGCGCAAGCGTCTTGAAGGTAAATTTTTAGGTTATGAAAAATGACCTTCAGTGAAGAAAACATAACTTTGTTATTTTTCAACCGATTTTGAAACTTTTAGCATCAATACCTTCAAAATGAAATTTATGAAAACTCTATTGAACATCAAATTTGTCTAAAATCAAAAATAGTTTTAATTATAAGTAATTTATTCAAAAAATTCCTCATTTTTCTAAAAATTTCAAATTTGTTTGACCATAACTTCATGATTACTCAACCGATTCGAAATCTTTTTATATGATATTGAAGAATTCAATTGGTTTCAAACCTTTCATACATCACATTTCACTAAAAAAATGTCTTGATCAAGTTTTTCAGCAAAAACTGATCAAAAACAAGATTTTTTGATGAAAAATGCCAGTTTTTTCAATTATTTGCCAGTTAAATATTATCTCTAAAGCTGAAACTGGTTTTCTCATTTGTTTAACCTCTGTGAGTGACTTTGCAACAATTTTTAAATAATTCTGCAACAAAAAAATTTTTGCGTATGTAAAATATATATGCACTGTTCAACTCGTAATTAAGGCAAGATGCTTTATAAATTTAAGTTTAATTGAAAAAATGCAATTTTCGGCGAAAAAAGACTTGAATAATCAATAAAAATTTGATTTTTTCATTGAAAAATCATGTTTTTGGGTAGTTTTTGTTGAATTACCAAGTCAGAACCATTTTTTAGACAAAAAGTGTTGTATGAACAATTTAAAAACAAATAAATTTGCATCAAAAACATGAAGAAAGATTCGGAATCGATTGAGTAATTATGAAGTTATGGTCAAACAAAAATGATTTTTCTAGTAAAATGAGGAAAAATTTGGATAAAAGTATTTTTAACTAAGACTAGTTTTGATTTTAGATAAATTCGATGTTCTACAAAATTTTTACTAATTTAATTTTGAAGGTATTGATGCTAAAAGTTTCAAAATCGGTTGAAAAATTACAAAGTTATGTTTATTTCACTGAAGGTCATTTTTCATAACTTTAAAATTCACCTTCAAGACGCTTGCGCCACCTCAAAATGTTAATATTTTTGGCTCATATTTTGAGGTTTCTCTTTTAATGTGATAAGAATTCAGTAGAGCATACGAATTTTTGATTTTGAGAACTTTTGAAAAATAAGCCGCACCCTAATGTATAGTTTTATCTAGGATACATGCTGAAATCCAAGGAAACTCAAAATCTCTACTGGTATCTCAACATCACACTTAAATTTTAGGACTCACGCCGGAATTCGAGGACCCATACTGGACTCCCATAATCTATACTTGAATTCGAGGTTTCAAACCGGAATCCTAGGATTCACACTGAAATTCCAAAATTCACCTTGGAAACCAAGGATCACAATGAGATCGCAAGATCAACACTGGAATCCCAAGGTCCACATTGAATTCTCAAGATTCTGACTGAAATCTCAGGTTCGACACTTACGATCCACACTGGAACACCAATATCCTAACTAGAATCCCAGAATCCACACTTAAATCGCAATATCTATACTGGAGTCCCAAAATCCACAATGGATTCTCAGGATTCATATTGAAATCCTAGCATCCACAGTCGAATATCAGTGTCCACACTGGAATCCAAATATCTACAGCGCAATTCCAGCATCCACGCTGAAATCCCAGGATCTACACAGAAGTACCAGCTTTTACACAGAAATCTCAGGATTTACACTCGAATCCCAGAATCCATATTGAAATCCCAAGATTCACACTTTAATCCCAGAATTCAGGTAAAATTTTCAGAATCCACACTGTGATTCCAAGATCCACAATAAAATTCCAAGATTGCCACTTAAATCTTAACATTTACACTGTTACCTAAGAGTCCACACTGAAATACCAAAATCCAGCCAAGAATCTCAAAATCCACTCCATTTCCCAAAATCTACACAGGGATCTCAATTCTCAATTCACACTGGAATCCTAAGATCTACATTGAGATCCTGAGATCCACACCACAATCCCAGGATCATCACTGAAATATTACGGTCCATACTACAATCCTAGGATCCAAATTGTGACTAAAGGATCCAAATTGAAATACCAAAGGATCCACACTAAAATGCTACGATCCACAATGCAATCTTAAGATCCATACTGGAATCAAAGCATCCACACTGAAATAGATCCATATTGCAGACCCAGGATCCACACTGGAATCCTATTATCTAAACGAGGATCTCAAGATCCATTATGGAAGACTGGAATCCCAATACCCACACTGGAGGCAGGACCCCAATGAAATATCAAGATCTAAACTGTCACCCTACGATCCACATCACAGTTCCAGGATCCGCTCTAAAATCCTTCAATCTAAACTCACACTGGAATAACAGAATCTACATCGTGGATCTGGGATCCACACTGGTCTCGAGCCACAATACAATCTCAGGATTCACACTGAAAGTCTACAATCCACACTACGATATCAGGATCCAAAGTGGAATCAAAGAATCCACACTGATATACCAGAATCTACACTGGAATCCCATAACCTACACGGGGATGTCATGATTCACACTGGAAGACTACGTACACACTACTACGATCCACACTGGAATATCAATACCCACACTGGAGGCCAAGAATCCACACTGACATACCAAGATCCACACTGTCAACACATCCCAGTCCCAGGATCTACTCTGAAATCCTTCGATCTACACTACAATCCCAGGATTCAAACTGGAAGAAAGGTATCCTA
Organism: Aedes aegypti; assembly: GCF_002204515.2. Classification (NCBI taxonomy): domain Eukaryota; kingdom Metazoa; phylum Arthropoda; class Insecta; order Diptera; family Culicidae; genus Aedes; species Aedes aegypti. The sequence goes on along the minus strand of NC_035109.1, from coordinate 97,890,756 downwards.
ACTGAATCACCAGAATCCATATTGTAGTTTTGGGAACACACTGGTATCCCAAGATCCACACTGAAATCTCAGGATCTCCATTGAAAATCTACGATCCATACTACAATCCCAGGATCCACACTCAAATATCAGGATTCACACACTGAAATCAAAGGATCCACAATACAATCAAATTTGAATCCCAAAATCCACGCTGAAGTTCGTCGATCCGCATTGCAATCCCAAGATCTACACTGACATCCTACGATTTACTCTACAGTCCCAAGATCTAAACTGTAATCAAAGGATCCACACTGAAATATCAAGAATCACACAAAAATGCTACGATCCACAGTGCAATCCTAGGGTTTATACTGGAATCAAAGCATCCACACTGCATCCAGGATCCATATTGGAGACCCAGGATCCACACTGGAATTCTAGAATACACACTGATCTCCCAGGATCCACCCTGAAATCCATCAACCTTCACTCCACTCACAGGATCCAGACTGGAATCAAAGAATCCACACAGAAATATCAGCATTCACACTGAATTAATCTCGAAATCGTCGTTGGCTTCTATTGGAATTGGATACCATGCCTATAGTAACACATGACGAGCTTGGTGATGCCGACAAGTACTGCTGACAAAACAAATCAAAAAATTGAAATATTCTATCCTTACAAGGCAACTTAGTGAAAGAAATCTAAAATAAAAATCCTGTCATTAGACTTCCCTGGAGCTAGTTTACAACTTTGTCGGCGATACCTTCCATCCATTATGGATAAAATCTAGCTGTATTCATAAAAGTAATCGATCTCAAAAAATAACTGAATGTTTGTAGCTTCTGATCTCAAAATAGATCACTGGGCGTTAAAGGGTTAAAGAGCGAATGCTGTGTTTCAACATCCAACGCTTATTAACAGAAAGTGCAGCAGTCTGATATCTCATGAAGCTGATGAGGGAAACCAACATTGACGACAACCTCAACAATCTGTTAGACCTCTTTAATGAATGTTCGAATCCTCTGAGCAGAATCTCAAATAGAGAAACTTTAAAGTAGATGGAGTACCGTGTACCTTTTAATTCCGCTCCTAAATGCTTATCTTTGACAGATACGCGTATTTCGACTACCACTTGCAGTCTTCTTCAGTGTCAGTTACTCGTATCCACTGAAGAAATCGTCGCATCTCTCTACCTTAAATACTAACACCAGATAAGTACCTACACAATCAAACTACCTAGGAAAAAAAAAATTCGACAGGAGTATACCTGTCATGTCTTGGTCAGAATTGAAAAAGGGGGGGGATAATAATAATCATACAAATCCTTAACTATCTACCTATGTATTCAAGCTCGTTTATATTTCTTAGGTACAAACTTAAACAGCCTTGATTGTCCGTTTCCTTGATCCCTATTAAGAAGTAATGAAGGCTTTTGTTTGTAAATTTCTAAACTTTCAGCGACGTCTAGTTTCCAAGATGAAGATACGCTTCGTACGATGTCTATGTTATCGCTTGTCATTTGATGTCCATCCTGGAAAACATGTTCAGCCACTTTTGATTTAAAATCATACGCTAATCCCTTTTCTAATTCCTTGTCCGCTTTTTTTACCTCAGCAATATGTTCTTTGAATCTTATTTCTAGTGTTCGTTTTGTTTGTCCTATATAGATTTTATTACAATGGGGGCATGAAATTTTATATACTCCTGCTCTATTCAGTTTATTAATTTTATCCTTTGTTGATCCTAATCTAGATTTAAGCTGACTACTCCTACTGCTGAAAACCAAATCTACTCCATATTTTCGAAATTTCTTAGCCAAAGGCTGTGTAATCTTGGTATCAAAATTCACCGCTACTCTTTTTAAATCCTCTTTTTCGGCAGTAAGTGTTGTCATACTTTTCCTATATTTATCCCTTGCCCTCTTATCTACTACTGCTTGTATTGTACTATTCCTATATCCGTTAAGCCTAGCCGTCTCAAAAATATAATCCAGTTCTTTTGATTTTCCAGTTTCACTTAAAGGAAGGGTTTGCATTCTATGTATCATATGATGAAAAGCCGCCATTTTATGCTGATAAGTGTGGTTGGAAGTACTCGGAATAACTCGCATAGTATTAGTTGTGTTGCGGGCGGAAAGGGTATCGTCACCGGGTTTTGAGCAGCACAGAATTGCTTTTAGCGCAGCTTTAAACTGCAAAAAATCTTTTATTTAGTTGCGATTAACAAATTACCATCGAATTCGACTACTTACACTTTCGGTGTGATTCAAGAGCGTATTTTACCTTTCCCCGAACAACAAACTACTTGAAACGACCTATCAGCTACAATCGAATGGGTATTAGATATTTGTGAGTTAAGTAACTAATTGATTCTTACTTGCTAGACAATGCGAATCTTCCGTAGCGCAATGTCTCGGTCTGACGTATGCGTATTTTCTCTAGAAAAACTACAAATTTCAAATAGATTTACAATCCCGTTATAGGTTTCAATAATTCAATAACTTACTTCAACTAGGATAATAAATTCGATAAATACAGTAGTAAATTCACTTTGATTTTAGTTTTCCAATGCACACAATATTTGCCTCATCACCATCTATTGTTCTTCAATAGCTTTAAGAGCTGTCATATCGATGACATAGTTCAGCTGTCACGACATGACTGACTTCGGACGTTGGAGCAGTGTGCCCAGTGGCAACATCCTCCCCCCCGTATAACTGGCCACCGGTCCCAGTTTTACCATTGTCCAAAATATCTAAAACTGCTAGCTTAGCAACAGCTCTGCGCAGCAAGCCCCCTGATGTTCTCACTATGGCCTGTCGAATACGACCGTCTTCTCCACTTATAACTTGTACTACTCGTCCCCGGACCCAGTTGTTCCTTTTTCCGTCGTCTATGATTAGCACCAAGTCTCCAACTGCTATCATTTTCACATCGCCAAACCACTTGGTTCTTCTGGTTAGAATGGGCAACATTTCACGTATCCAACGTTTCCAGAAGCTGTCGAGTTGTTGGTTTATCATATGCCAAGAGCTTCTAATTGCTGCTGAGTTATCAGTTGGGTTCACAGCAGGTTGTCGAACTCCGCTTGAGCTCCCTAAAAGGAAGTGGTTTGGAGATAGTGCTTCGGATTCATCTGCATCTAATGGAAGATAAGTGAGTGGCCGACTATTAACAATACTTTCAGCCTCAGTCACGAACGTCAGCAGAGATTCGTCATCCAACTTCCGATCAATATTATAGGCCCCCAGCATCGCTTGCTTAACTGAACGCACCATGCGTTCCCATGCCCCACCCATGTGAGGCGACGAAGGCGGGATGAAGATCCACTTGGTAGTTGTACTGGTAACAGTTGCTGCAACACCTTGTTGAATCTGTTTCATCAGCACTCGGTCGGTGCCGTGGAAATTGGTAGCGTTGTCCGAATGGATTTCCACTGGAGCGCCACGTCGACATACGAACCGACGAATGGCTTTTATGCAGGCTTCCGTGGAAAGGTTGTACACTATTTCACAATGGACAGCTCGGATGGTTAGGCAGGTGAAAAGTGCAATCCATCGTTTTGCGTTTCCGCGTCCTACCTTCACCACTAGTGGACCGAAATAGTCCAGGCCCACATAGGTAAAGGGTCTGGAGAATGCTGCTAAGCGAGCAGGAGGAAGAGGAGCCATTCGTGGAATAATCGGAACCGCTCTGCGCAGCTTGCAAACGATACATCCCATCGTGATTTTTTTGACTATTGTCCGCAGCCGAGGCACATAATATAGTTGCCGGACTTCGTTTACCACGGTTTCCGAGTTGGCGTGTCTAAACTTCCTATGGAAGGCGTCGATAAGAAGAACGGTCACTCTATGGTTCTTCGGTAAAATTGCCGGACACTTCATATTGGAAGTCGCATATTCGGTTGCACCTATTCTCCCATCAATTCGTAGAATTCCAGCTTCATCGATCATCGGAGTGGTCCGATACAAAGGACTGTGTTGGCCCAAGCTTTTTTGCTCGAAATGTGGTCGATCAAGACTCTTAGATAGCACGGCCATTTCTTCTGGATATTCTTGACATTGTGCCAACCTAATGAGTGTTGTTTCTGCCAGCTTTAGTTCATCTGTGGTGAGATGTCCAGTGGTCTGCGATTCGCCATAACACTTTCTTTTCAAATTTCCAATAAATCTGTGAACATATGCTGCAGCCCTATGCAATCTTTCCCATTTCGAGAATCGATGAAAATCAATAACTGAAGACGACATCCCTGGTTCGTAGTGTAGATTACACACGCGTAGCTCTTCGTCTATCGTATGCTGAAGTCTTGTTTGCTTGGGCCACTCATTTTCAGGTCGTTGTAGAAACGTGGGCCCTGTAAACCATATACTTCTAGCGTCTGCAGATGGACCATTCCCCCATTTGGTAGCCAAGTCCGCTGGATTCAGTTTAGACGGTATCCACTGCCACTCGTTCGCTTCAGTTTCGGTCAGAATTTCACCGATCCTACAAGCCACGTATTGTTTGTATTTGCGGGGATCAGCTTTTAGCCACGCCAGTACTGTTGAGGAATCCGACCACAGATAGCGTTTTTTTATTGTAACCGTGTGGGATTGCAAAACAAAATTCAGTAAACGAGTTCCAAGTACCGCTGCCTGTAGCTCGAGACGTGGTATGGACAACGGTTTCAGAGGCGCTACCTTGGTTTTCGCCGCCACTAGAGAACAATGGGCTGTTCCTGCTGGATCTATAATACGGAAATACGCCGCTGCCGCATAAGCACCCTCGCTAGCATCCACAAAAATATGCAACTGTAGATGTTTGTAATGTTGTGCTACAGCTTTATCAAAATAGCATCTCGGAATACGAATGGTCGGAATTTGCCGTAAAACCTTATTCCATTTTTGCCACTGTTCCCACTGATCATCATTGATTGTTTGATCCCATTGAATTCCCGCGCGCCAGATATCTTGTAGCAAGATCTTACCATGAACCAGCAGAAAACTCAACAAACCCAGTGGATCGAAATAACTCATTATGCATCGCAGAACTTGCCTTTTAGTAGGAGCCGAGTCGCTATCGATGATTTTTTGCACATCTTCTTTATGCTGCGTACAGAAACTTAGTACATCTTCCCCCGTCAACCATAGCATACCGAGTACACGCTCAAAATCGTTGTCCTTATCCAAGAATAAGTGTTCGGTGCTGATCTGCTTCGTTTCTCCCAGTCGTTGTAAAACTGTAGCACTGTTAGACTGCCAGTTGCGTAGTTGAAAACCTCCTTTGCTGTGAACCAACTTTACTTGTTCCGCAACGTCTGCTGCTTCGACTTCTGTCTCAAAACTTCCCAAGTAGTCGTCAACGTAATGGTTATGGACGATTTCCTTTACCGCTTTGGGAAACTCTTGGGCGTACTCTACTGCATTCGTGTTCTTCACGTACTGTGCTGATGCCGGGGAGCACGTTGACCCGAAGGTAGCCACGTCCATGACGAAGATTTCCGGTTCGCTTGATGAATCTTTTCGCCACAAAAAAACGCTGAGAATGTCGATCGGCCTCACGAATTTTGACTTGGTGAAACATTTCCTTAATATCTGCTGTGACCGCCACTGCATATTGTCGGAAACGTACTAGAACTGCTGATAGCGAAGCTAATTGATCCGGACCTTTTAGAAGCAACGAGTTGAGCGACGTCCCATTAACCGTAGCAGCCGCGTCCCAAATAATACGCACCTTTTCAGGTTTTTTCGGATTTACAACAGCTCCTAAAGGCAGGTACCAGACACGCCTCATGTCCGCCGTGAGTAGCTCCTTTTTACTGATTCGATGCGCATACCCTTTTTCTTGGTATTCTTCGATTTGCCGGTTCAGATTCTCCTTCAAATGTGGATTCTTTTGCATTCTTCTCTCCAAACATTCTAGCCTACGTAATGCTAGCCCGTAGCTGTTTGGGAATTCAACATCGTCATGCCTCCACAATAATCCAGTTTCAAACCTGTCACCGATTCGCTTCGTAGTTTGCTGCATGATTTCCATCGCTCTTCTGTCATCAGCTGAAACTAGTTCGCTCACAGGTTTCGTTCCTACATCTTCCGACGCAAAATAGTTCTTCACCAGTTCATGTAAACTGCGATCGTGATTGCATTCACATACATGAACGTTTATCGAATTTATCAGTGAAGTGCCCGTTCCTCCATATACACACCATCCCAGCCGAGTCTTCGTGGCCATCGGTTCGTTCATACCACCTTCTTTTACCTTCAAAGGAACGATCAAGTGAAGATTGTTCACTCCTATAAGAAGTCGTGGGACAGCATTCTCATATCCGGAGATTGGCAATCCCCTGAGATGTTGAAATTGTTCTTTGAGGTCGTTGATCCGAAGCGTTTGCCCTGGTAGCGCAAGTTTTCGCACGGAACGAACATCGTTAAGTTTCAGTCGCTTTCCCTTCTCAGCGCCCGATAGCACCAGCTGTAGTTGTTCCTAATCCTTTTCCATCCTGGAGACGTTGGCTGTCCAAGTAATGCACAACGGCAGTTTTGTGCCGCTTACACCAAGCTCTTTGGTCAAATCCTCTTCAACAAGTGTCAAGTGTGACCCTTCGTCAAGGAATGCAAAGGTTTCCACGACCTTTTGAGGGCCATACAGCTTTACCGGTATGATTCGTAACAGTAGTGATTGATCCAACAGACGATGCGTATGGTTTCCCGTTGATTGAACGCTTTGTGCCTCTGTCCCATGTGACGTTCGGTCAGATCGATTGCAGTGAAGAAGAGGGTGGTGACGAAAAGTGCAACCATTTACTCCACACGGACTGGAAATCCGACAGTTCCTTCTTCCATGTGCACCGAGGCAGCTACGACAGAGTTCGTAAGTCTGTGCTGTTTTCCAGCGACTATCGACGGATAGTGCCTTGAAACGGTCACAGTCGCGTACAAGATGTCCTGAGCATTTACAAAGGAAGCAGCGCCTTTCGTCACTCCTTGTCGGCTCGTAATCGCTGACATGTGCGTTAATAGAACCTTTGCTTTTTACCCTTGCTTTATCCGTCAATCCACCAGAGTAAAGCGTAACTCTGCTCGCCGAAATTACAATCCCGTTCATGAAGTCACCGAATGTCTTGAGATTAACCTCAGGATATCTCTGCATATATCCTGCCCATTCTAGTTTCACGTGAGCGGGTAGCTTCTCCACTAGCTCCATCAACAGATAGGGATTCGTCAAATGGGACTGCTGGCCTGCCGCTTCGAGATGGTCACACAAAGTTTGTACCGCCATCCCAAACTCTATAAGTGTTTCGAGTTTTTCAGCTTTGGGTGCCGGAGTTGACCGCAGTTTGTCCAGTAGTACATTGATCAGCAATTCCGGGCGTCCATAGAGAAGTCGCAACGTATTTATCACTTGTGGCACTGATGCTGGTAGCAGTAGACGGCTCCTGACGGACTCGTAAGCAACGCCTTTCAAGCACCGTTGTAATCTAGCAAGGTTTTCCACTTTCGAATACCCACACGCGACGGTTGTGTTCTCAAACGCACTAATGAAAACCGGCCAGTCCGCGGGGTCACCGTCAAACGGGGGTAAATCACGGGGCATTACTTGTCGCGCGGCTAATTGCGAGGGGGAAGGAGCTAGCTCAGGTTCGTTAGGCACAACAGAAACAGGGAGCGTATTTGGTGGTATGTGACTGAGATGAGGATCGGCGTTAGCACTTTGACTGAATTTAGCTTCATTACCGCCCAAAATTGAGGGAAGATAAACGGTAGGGTGGGCTCGACCTTGCAAAGCGTGGTCGGTTGCAAACTGTTGTTGTGAACTCTCAACCACGGGAGATACACTGATTGACCCTAATTTTGCTAACAAATCTTTATACGGATCGTCGTTCGGTTGAACGGACACTTTCCTTTCTAGCTTACTACTAATTGGTGCCTTACCTGCTGATAGCACAGGGGGTGCTAAAGGCATAACTTTACCGTTGAGCGTTTTTACATACGTATTGGTGATCCCTTCTCGGTTACTCGTAACTGTTTTGGAAATTGCACCTTTGCTTCGCTGATTCTCGTCACATAGTGGCTGATTAGCTAAAGAATCAACCTGTGTCAGCTGCCTAGATGAATGTTGTTGATTCGATGTTTGGTGTACACGCTCCCGTGGACTATGTACACCGTTAGCTTGACCATCCCTTGTCAGCAGGCGGCCGACATCTCCGCCTTCTAGATCTCTTCTCTTCCCGGTGTGTAATTCTTCTACGGCAACCCCACCAACGGCACCCTCAGGATCCAGGGTTTCGACTAGGTTTTCGACCCAAGCACTTACGCGTCGCATGCTTGACCGCCGACTCACCTGACTACGCTTGGAAGCATTCTCTTTCTCCGCGAGTTGCTCCTCCAGTAATTTGTATTTCTCCTCCATGGCCTTCCTCTCCAACTCCAAAGCTCTTTTTTCCGCCTCCCATTCCCGCTGTTGTATGGCGCGTTCCTCTTCAATTTGCTTCAACCGAAGGGCTATACGGGCAGAGCTACAGGTGGATGTTGCTACGCTTAATGGTAAGCAGTTGCTACAGGTCCACGGACGGTCAGCAATCGACTTCGTGACCCCAGCACAGCGCATATGCCACCATCCATCACACTGGTCGCATTGAACGAAATCGTCGTACGAGTCGGGGCGCGAGCAGTTCACGCAGCCTCCCTCTCGTGGTTCTTTCGGCGATTTCGGAGACATTTCATTCATGTTGGTACTCAACCCACCAAGTTCAGCGAAAGTTTTAAAGTTGTGTTGCGGGCGGAAAGGGTATCGTCACCGGGTTTTGAGCAGCACAGAATTGCTTTTAGCGCAGCTTTAAACTGCAAAAAATCTTTTATTTAGTTGCGATTAACAAATTACCATCGAATTCGACTACTTACACTTTCGGTGTGATTCAAGAGCGTATTTTACCTTTCCCCGAACAACAAACTACTTGAAACGACCTATCAGCTACAATCGAATGGGTATTAGATATTTGTGAGTTAAGTAACTAATTGATTCTTACTTGCTAGACAATGCGAATCTTCCGTAGCGCAATGTCTCGGTCTGACGTATGCGTATTTTCTCTAGAAAAACTACAAATTTCAAATAGATTTACAATCCCGTTATAGGTTTCAATAATTCAATAACTTACTTCAACTAGGATAATAAATTCGATAAATACAGTAGTAAATTCACTTTGATTTTAGTTTTCCAATGCACACAATATTTGCCTCATCACCATCTATTGTTCTTCAATAGCTTTAAGAGCTGTCATATCGATGACATAGTTCAGCTGTCACGACATGACTGACTTCGGACGTTGGAGCAGTGTGCCCAGTGGCAACAAGTTGGTTTCCGGTAAATTTCAAATTCAAAGTGAGACGATTCCCTAATAATTAGCAAATCCAAAAAAGGTAGTTTATTATGCTTTTCCTCTTCATGAGTAAATTTAATATCTTTGTGGATAATGTTAATTGCTTCTAAAATTTTTGGCAAATAATCCTTTTTGATAATGCTAAACACATCATCTACATATCTCCACCACCGCTGTGGTAACAAATCTTTCTTTTTCAAAATGCTTTCAAAATTGGCCATAAACAACTCGCTCAAAAACGGAGACAATGGATTACCCATAGGTGCACCTTTTGTCTGCTTATAAAAATTACCACGGAAGCTAAAATAGTTCTCTTCCATACAAAGTCGGGTTAATTTGATGTAATACCGAACTTTGTTTTTCCAATTTGACTCATTGTGTTGGTTAAGTAGCCATTCTTCCAAAAGGTTTATGGCTTCTTTAACTGGCACACTAGGAAATAATGCTTTAACATCAAAAGAAACCATAATTTCATCATCTTGAATATATATATGAATATATATGAATATATTTTGGATAAAGATGATTATGATAATCAAATGAACGAAAAAATAACCACTGGTCCCTATAGGCATTTTAGAGTCGATCCACTTCCCACAATGGTGAGACATGTAGAAAAAACTTTAAAAGAATGTAAGCCACTTCTTGGAGATAACACTAGCCGCCTCAAAGTTTCTAATCCAGTTCTACCAAGAATTAAAGGATTGCCAAAAATTCACAAACCTGGCAATGAAATGAGAGAAATTATATCAGCAGAAGGGTCTCCTACACACAAACTTGCAAAGTGGCTGGTTAAGGAATTCCAATCCATGCCCAAACCTTTTGAAAGCCGTTCAGTTAACAATACTCAGGAGTTTGCAAGCCAACTTCAAGCTTCTGGGTATATTCAAGATGATGAAATTATGGTTTCTTTTGATGTTAAAGCATTATTTCCTAGTGTGCCAGTTAAAGAAGCCATAAACCTTTTGGAAGAATGGCTACTTAACCAACACAATGAGTCAAATTGGAAAAACAAAGTTCGGTATTACATCAAATTAACCCGACTTTGTATGGAAGAGAACTATTTTAGCTTCCGTGGTAATTTTTATAAGCAGACAAAAGGTGCACATATGGGTAATCCATTGTCTCCGTTTTTGAGCGAGTTGTTTATGGCCAATTTTTTTTATTTTTATTTATTATAGTACACCAACAGACAACAATTGTCCCAATGATGCCTTAACCTAAACATAATTTGTTAACAAAAAAAAATATAACACATAAGGATATCACTAATCGTCATTTAAATTGGAAAATAGTACATAGAAATTACGACGAACAGTTTCACGAGACATATTAAAATCAAACACAGAAGCGGCCCTATTGAACGTCCTTTGCATGCTGTTGTGTTACGATTAAGCTTAAATAACTAAATTATCATCTAAACATAGAACATCAATTATCAACTAAACTGTTATACACAATCTTTAATCAAATGGAACAACCCTAAAATTGTACAACACATACACATTAAGTAACTATACTGATAACACGAACAAAACCGAAGATCGATTACCTATGTACAACACTTAGACGATAAGATAAACATTACCGGCCAGTCAGTCAGCAATCGCATAGCAAGCAATAAAGACCGCAACCACCACGCGCGCGAGTTTCTAAAACGAACATATAAAGTGAACTTACATCTATATCAATAAATCAGTTTCTTCAATAAAGTGTGAAGTTTTAGAGAAGTTTGGAGTGCTTTGAAGGATTAAGGACAAGGAATTGGGAAAGGAAGGACAAGGACTTTGGAGGATCAATAGTTGTTTGGACATCTTTCCGGTTTGTTGCGAAGGAAATTGGGCTGCAAAAGAAACTCCCACAACAGAGGTGAACGTTGGGTCGAACCACAGAAATCCCAGGTAATTCGCTCAACCCACGAATCATAGAACATTATGGTGCCGTGACCAGGATGCGTGGTTGAGAAAGGAGCCATTGTACAGGAGATCATTGTTCGGAATTTGGCGGTTTCGTGGCATAGAGTTCGTCATTTTGCTGGCAGTCGGAGATAGCCATTCCATCGCCATAAGTATCACTCGAAATATTTCAAGCACCAATCCAACATCGAGCGAAGCCATCACATCATCTATCTCATCTGACGTCACTCCAGAGAAGAACGACTAGCAATCAGTTGTAACACAGAGTGGTGATTGTACCCAATCTATCCAGCGTTATTGGACCAACATACAAGGCCTTATCCCTCAGGCCAGCAGGTGAGTGGCATTCCAAAGGGTTTACTGTACGTTTCGGTGCTACTTGGATATCTTTGTTTCTTTCTGTGTTCAACACGATCGATGCGAGGAGAGCAACGTCGATGATTGGATTGGACTCTCGGACCAGAGAAATCTATCGGTCGTAAATAGCGTGATTCGGACACAAAGGACGTTTATATGCCGACAAGGAGTGTTCGTATTCGAACTGGGGCTCGTTTGGTGGATTTAAGGATATACAAGGTCTTATATTGACAGACCTCAGGTGAGTGTCTGTCCATCACTTTTCATTCGCCTTTGAGGTGTTACGTGGTTCTTCTTTTTCCCGTCCTATGCATTGCTGTACTGCTACGGAGTCGATTCAGGAGGACTACTTCTGACGCAATCACGGATTGGCGGCTATATACGCTTGGAGAACGCTGTGTACAATTAAACGACGCAAAATTTCGGTGTTATTTGATCTACGACATCAACGGTGACAACATTACAAGGCTGGTGAGCTGCTCGTTGAAAGTCTGCTGAACGGAATTTGGATAAATATACAAGGCTTACATTCGGTAGGCCACAGGTGAGTGGCCTTCCAATCCATACATATTTTCTACTGGTACGCTTATGCGTTTATTCCTTTTCGGTTTCTGCTGAGAACGACATTTCGCCACACGAAGCGTTAATTAAACCACACGTCGAGGCCGATTTTCCGGAACCAGAAGCTGCATTTATTCTTTACAAGGCCTATTTTGGACAGGCCTCAGGTGAGTACCTGTCCAAAATATAATACTTCGGTTTGCGGTACTTCCTGGTTCCGTGTGGTTTCTTTCTTTCCCGGTTACGGAGTTTCGACGTGTTGATTTGGTCAGGTGTTAGGCATGGCAGAGCGGTTGATTAAGGAAAAGATAAAAAAGCGAGAGCGAATGTTTGCATCGCTCAAACGGCATCAACAATTTCTAGAGAGCTATAATCAAGAAATTCAAAGTGGGCAGGTACAAAGCAGGCTGGACAAATTGGATGACAAACTGGCAGAGTTCGAGCAACTTCAAGAGGAAATAGCAGATCTGGACGATAATGAGCAATACGAGGAGGAGAGCAACATGGTTGCTGAACGATTCGAAAATCAGTATTATGCAATCCGTGGAGCCCTACTGATGAAGATTGCACCACCGGTTATTACACCACCGCCGTTGGATGCGACCGTCTTGAGGAACACAACAGCAGCAGGTTTCCATTCCGGTGTTCGTTTACCACAAATATCGTTGCCAGATTTCAATGGAGATTATCGGAATTGGCTCTCGTTCAAATCGACGTACGAATCATTGATCCATGAGTCGACGGAACTGAGTGACGTTCAGAAGTTCCATTATCTAAAATCAGCACTCAAGGGAGAAGCAGCGAAACTGATTGACTCATTAACGATCACTAGCGGAAACTACGTGATTGCTTGGGAAACTATCACAAAGCGATACTCTAATGAATATCTTTTGAAAAAGCGACATCTACAAGCACTCATGGAATATCCCAAAATCCAGCAGGAATCGGCAACTGCAATCCACGGATTAGTAGATGAGTTTGAGCAACGTTTGAAAATTCTTAAGCAGCTTGGAGAAAAGACCGACACCTGGGGAGCGTTGATAGTACACTGGATGTGTTCAAAGCTCAATGATCAATCGTTGCAACTATGGGAGGATCATGCTGCTTCGTTACATGAACCAACTTTCACGGATTTGGTGAACTTCTTGGAGAAAAGGACACGGGTGTTGGAGGCTGTATCATCGAACGTATCGGAATCGAGCAAATCATCTCAGAAAGCGTCAACAAAATATTCGAAACAAATGGTTCATGCTGCTACCAGAAACGGAGGAGAACGATCATCTTCATCGGTGGCGTGTCCGTGCTGTGGAGAAAACCACTACATGGCTCGATGTGCTAAATTTCTGAACATGGACTTGAAAGAAAAACTGGAGTTGGTGAACAATAAGCGGCTGTGCAGCAATTGCTTTCGGCCAGGTCATTGGGTACGCGATTGTAACTCAACTTTCAGCTGTCGTACATGATCTACCTTCTACAACTGTATCAATATCACAATGGAAAATTCCGGAAAATTTACGCTTAGCAGATCCGAATTTCAACAACTCCAACCGGATCGATCTGCTAATTGGAGCGGAACACTTTTATCGATTTTTGTACGAGCGTGAAATGAAGCGAGTCTCATTGGGTCCAGGGCTTCCCATCTTGGTAGAAACAGTTTTTGGTTGGGTTGTCACGGGGAAACATACGGTAGCAAAAAATCAACCGATCAACTGCTGTTTAGCAACGTCAACGGAAAATTTGGAAGGAGCGCTTGAAAGATTTTGGAAGGTGGAAACTACTGAAGACCAATGCCTTTACTCTAAGGAGGAACAGGACTGTGAAACACACTTCAAGGAAACTCACATTCGTTTGGAGGACGGAAGATATGTTGTATGTCTTCCGAAACACGTCAACTTCGACAGGATGGTAGGCGATTCACGCTCCAGGGCGTTGGACAGGTTTTTAAAAATGGAGAAACGGTTGGAACGCAACACAGAGATGAAAATCCAATATCATGCCTTTATGCAGGAATACCTGGATCTCGGCCACATGAGAAAGCTCGATGACGACGAAATACAAGCAACATGTCATTCGAAAGCACGGAAAACCTTTTATCTACCGCATCATGCAGTCCTAAAGGAGTCGAGCACCACAACGAAAGTGCGCGTCGTGTTTGATGGGTCAGCACGCACCGATAGTGGCTATTCATTGAATGACGCATTATTGAAAGGCCCGATAATTCAAGATGAGCTTCTTAGTCTCTTACTACGTTTTCGTAAATACGAGGTGGCTCTAGTTGGAGACGTAGAAAAGATGTATAGACAGGTTCGACTACACACTGATGATACTCCCCTTCAACGGATTTTTTGGAGATTTTCCACGGTCGATCCAGTTAGCGAATATGAACTGCTTACTGTTACTTATGGTTTAACACCGTCGTCCTTCCTGTCCATCCGGGCTTTACATCAGCTGGCAGCAGACGAGGGGACTGACTTTCCTGTTGCTAGTGCTTCTTTGGTTCATGATTTTTATGTAGACGATTACATTGGTGGAGCTTCCAATGTCAACGAAGCTATCCAGCTCCGGCAAGACTTGACGCGCCTTATGTCGAAAGGAGGATTCGCGCTACGGAAATGGTGCTCCAATCGTCCCGAGGTGCTGTTAGACGTTCCGCCAGATCAATTGGGTACCAATCTTTCGATTACTTTTCAATTAAATCCAGATGAGGAGATCAAAACATTAGGCATTACCTGGGAACCCAGCTCTGACAAGCTTCGGTTTAGCGTTGATATTGAAGACAGGAGAACAGTTTGGACCAGAAGATGCATTCTATCCTGTATCGCCAAGCTTTTTGATCCTTTGGGATTGATTTCCCCAGTTGTCGTATACGCTAAGATTATCATGCAACAACTTGCTCTACTGCAGACTAATTGGGATGATCCGGTACCAATTCAATTGGAGAACAAATGGACTGAGTATTACGGACAGCTGAACAGGCTCTCAGAGCTTCGAATTGAGCGATTCGCTTTCATTCCTCAATGGGTTGATGTACAGATACATTGTTTTGCTGATGCGTCGGAACTGGCCTATGGAACATGTTTGTATGTTCGCACAATTGATCAAGCTGGTAATATTTACGTCGAGATGTTGTCATCAAGATCCCGTGTAGCTCCATTGAAAAGGTTGACTCTTCCACGCTTAGAGCTATGTGCAGCTAAGGAAGCTGCTAATCTGCATTCGAAGGTTATCAAGGCACTTGATCTAGGCCAGATTCGCTCTACCTTTTGGTCGGATTCAACGATTGTCCTGCATTGGCTAGAAACTCCTCCCAATAATTGGAAAACATTCGTTGCCAATCGAGTCTCCGCTATTCAAGCTCTATCTCAAGGTCATCGTTGGAAACACGTTGCTGGAAAGGAAAATCCGGCAGACCTAGTCTCTCGAGGTATGACCGTTCACGACTTTCTTCAGAGTCAGATATGGAGAAATGGTCCACCTTGGTTGCGAACTCCAGAAGAAACATGGCCATCTGAAGCGCAAGAGATAAATTTCACCGATGAAGAATTAGAATCCAGAAAAGTTGTGTCATACGCCACAAATGTTAGTTTAGAACCCAACGTTATTTTTTCTTTGCGCTCTTCTTTGGAGACACTGCTGCGTATCGTCGCTTACTGCTTACGATTTTGTCACAATTGTCGATTGCCTGATCAACAAAATCGTACACCATATCTGACCGTAGAAGAGATCTCGTCCGCTAAATTAGCCTTAGTGAAACTGGCTCAGAATGAATGTTTCTACACCGATCTTCAAGATTTGCACAAGCATGGAAATGTGAGTCGTAAATCGTCACTCCGACGCCTTTCTCCATTCCTCGATAAGGATCACGTTATTAGAGTTGGAGGTCGATTACGTCATTCGGATCAAGAATACACTGCTAAACACCCTGCAATTCTTCCAAACAAGCACCCGTTTACCAATCTTCTCGTCAATTATTACCATCGCCAAACTATCCACGGTGGACGACAGTTGACATTATCCACTATGCGGCAAGATTTTTGGCCAATTCATGGCAAACGAGTGGTCGATGGAGTTCTTCGAAAGTGTTATCGCTGTTTTCGCGTCAACCCTACACCAGTTCAACAGCCAACTGGTCAACTACCAAGCACACGTGTTCGTCCGAGCAGACCGTTCTCTATAACGGGAGTGGATTACTGTGGTCCGTTTTATCTGAAGCCTCCTCACCGCCGAGCTGCACCGCCAAAGGCCTATATCTCAGTATTTGTCTGTTTTGCGACGAAGGCTATGCACTTAGAAATTGTAAGCGATTTGTCAACCACTGGATTTCTCGCTGCACTCCACCGCTTTGTTGGGCATCATGGAATACCGCTCGAGATTCATTCAGATAATGCCAAAAACTTTACTGGTGCAAAAAATGAACTAAACGAGCTTTTCAACATCCTGAATGATAAATCCAGCCAAGAACGTATTGGGAACGAATTGTCCCTTCAAGGAATTTCGTGGAAGTTCATTCCCCCTAGAGCTCCCAATTTTGGAGGACTTTGGGAAGCTGCGGTTAAGTCTGTTAAAACAGCTCTTAAGAAGGAAATTGGAATTCATCAGCTAAGTTATGAAAGCTTCGCCACATTGCTTGTCCAAATAGCCGCAGCCTTGAACTCGAGGCCGTTAGTCCCACTCTCCGATGATCCGTCGGATTTAAATGCGCTCACTCCATCCCATTTCTTAATCGGTGCCCCAATGAATGCCTTGCCCGAAAGAGATCTCCTCAACATTCCCGCAAATCGCCTTAGCCAACACCAACAACAGCAGCAAATGTTCCAAAAATATTGGGACCGTTGGAGCAGAGATTATCTCGCCGAGCTACAAACCACCAGCAAGAACCTTCAACCCAGCCCCATACGCATTGGAAGTTTGGTAGTATTGCGTGAAGACAACATGCCTCCGTTGTACTGGCCGTTGGCTAGAATCGTAGATGTTCATCCGAGTGCTGAAGGAGTCGTACGTGTAGTCACTGTTAAAACAGTTAGCGGAATATATAAGCGACCCATTTGCCGAATATGTCCATTACCACCAGATAAGGAGACCGTCATCGAGGAGGGATCCTCAAGTAGTATGTAAGACTGAATCGATGTTAGATGTAATATTATAATTTTATTATTTGAATCATTTATATGTTGGTAAATTGTTGAAACTAGTTCAAGGGGGCCGGTATGTTGTGTTACGATTAAGCTTAAATAACTAAATTATCATCTAAACATAGAACATCAATTATCAACTAAACTGTTATACACAATCTTTAATCAAATGGAACAACCCTAAAATTGTACAACACATACACATTAAGTAACTATACTGATAACACGAACAAAACCGAAGATCGATTACCTATGTACAACACTTAGACGATAAGATAAACATTACCGGCCAGTCAGTCAGCAATCGCATAGCAAGCAATAAAGACCGCAACCACCACGCGCGCGAGTTTCTAAAACGAACATATAAAGTGAACTTACATCTATATCAATAAATCAGTTTCTTCAATAAAGTGTGAAGTTTTAGAGAAGTTTGGAGTGCTTTGAAGGATTAAGGACAAGGAATTGGGAAAGGAAGGACAAGGACTTTGGAGGATCAATAGTTGTTTGGACATCTTTCCGGTTTGTTGCGAAGGAAATTGGGCTGCAAAAGAAACTCCCACAACAGAGGTGAACGTTGGGTCGAACCACAGAAATCCCAGGTAATTCGCTCAACCCACGAATCATAGAACATTATTATTGCCTATTATTGCGCTGTTCTGTCCGTAATTAGTGCGTTGAAAAGGTAGTCTCAATAACGAATTATTTCGAAGAGTTCTAGGACGAACGTTCAAGTTCACCGCCCGTAGAATATCAGGGCAGTCGATCCGGCCTTGTAAAGTATCGGCTACAAATAGAGCTCTCGAAACGTCCCTTCGCACTTGAAGTGTGTCGATATGTATTAAACGACATCGACTTTCATAGCTCGGTAGATGGAATGGATCACGCCAAGGAAGTCGACGAAGGGCGAACCGTATGAAGCGACGTTGTACTGATTCGATCCTCTCTATACCATTCTGATAGTAAGGATGCCATACGACCGAGCAGTATTCGAGATTGGATCGAACTAGCGAACAGTACAACGATTTAACACAATACACATTCGTGAAGTCCTTTGCGATGCGAAAGATAAACCCTAACGAACGGGATGCCTTCTCTACGACATTTGAAAGCATTTTGAAAAAGAAAGATTTGTTACCACAGCGGTGGTGGAGATATGTAGATGATGTGTTTAGCATTATCAAAAAGGATTATTTGCCAAAAATTTTAGAAGCAATTAACAGTATCCACAAAGATATTAAATTTACTCATGAAGAGGAAAAGCATAATAAACTACCTTTTTTGGATTTGCTAATTATTAGGGAATCGTCTCACTTTGAATTTGAAATTTACCGGAAACCAACTAATACTATGCGAGTTATTCCGAGTACTTCCAACCACACTTATCAGCATAAAATGGCGGCTTTTCATCATATGATACATAGAATGCAAACCCTTCCTTTAAGTGAAACTGGAAAATCAAAAGAACTGGATTATATTTTTGAGACGGCTAGGCTTAACGGATATAGGAATAGTACAATACAAGCAGTAGTAGATAAGAGGGCAAGGGATAAATATAGGAAAAGTATGACAACACTTACTGCCGAAAAAGAGGATTTAAAAAGAGTAGCGGTGAATTTTGATACCAAGATTACACAGCCTTTGGCTAAGAAATTTCGAAAATATGGAGTAGATTTGGTTTTCAGCAGTAGGAGTAGTCAGCTTAAATCTAGATTAGGATCAACAAAGGATAAAATTAATAAACTGAATAGAGCAGGAGTATATAAAATTTAATGCCCCCATTGTAATAAAATCTATATAGGACAAACAAAACGAACACTAGAAATAAGATTCAAAGAACATATTGCTGAGGTAAAAAAAGCGGACAAGGAATTAGAAAAGGGATTAGCGTATGATTTTAAATCAAAAGTGGCTGAACATGTTTTCCAGGATGGACATCAAATGACAAGCGATAACATAGACATCGTACGAAGCGTATCTTCATCTTGGAAACTAGACGTCGCTGAAAGTTTAGAAATTTACAAACAAAAGCCTTCATTACTTCTTAATAGGGATCAAGGAAACGGACAATCAAGGCTGTTTAAGTTTGTACCTAAGAAATATAAACGAGCTTGAATACATAGGTAGATAGTTAAGGATTTGTATGATTATTATTATCCCCCCCCTTTTTCAATTCTGACCAAGACATGACAGGTATACTCCTGTCGAATTTTTTTTCCTAGGTAGTTTGATTGTGTAGGTACTTATCTGGTGTTAGTATTTAAGGTAGAGAGATGCGACGATTTCTTCAGTGGATACGAGTAACTGACACTGAAGAAGACTGCAAGTGGTAGTCGAAATACGCGTATCTGTCAAAGATAAGCATTTAGGAGCGGAATTAAAAGGTACACGGTACTCCATCTACTTTAAAGTTTCTCAATCTGTTAGAGCCTATCCATGAAGTGGTGAGCACAGAAAAGCGAGAGGTGATAGATGCTGCTACAGAGACGACATAGGAAAGGAAAAAATGGTTGGTTTGATGATAATTGCCAGAAGTCGTATGTAAGTGTCTGGTACTCGATAGAATAGAGAGTGGTACGAGGAAGCAAGAGCTAGCATTAACATTAAGCATTTCGCACAAATTCGTAGGTGGTACAGTCGTAGACCATTGTATGTGGGTAGCCTCCTTCCCGTCCTTTATCAAAGTCAGATATTTAGGACTAACCTCTAACTCTTAGACAAGATTGACGCATCCTCCAACAGTCGTGAGCTGCTCTGGGCACTTCCTAACGAAAGCTGGGGAATGGGAAAGGATGATTGATTGAACACCTACTTAAAAAAGATGCAGAGAACTCTATGACCTCTCATTGGTATTACGGGATGTTGTGGAATGTTGATGGAAAGGGTAGTGCCATGGGATACCTTTGGTAGACGTTATGATCGTCAAATGTAATATTTGCGCATTGCGATCATGTGCTGCTGATTAGACAAGAAAGCAAGAGCAGCCGAGAAAATAATTCACCACAGAGAGAGAAAGTAGTATGAAGAAGATGCCATTACTGGTGCACTGAACAGCATGGACCTAATTGATATGCGGAAATTTTACGAAACTCTCAGAGGCGCATAGAGAAAAAGGGCGCCGTCTTCAGCCATGTGCAATCACAATCAAGACATCCTGCTGTCAGATATAACCTTGTCTGGATGGAGATGTCGTTAGTGCGTCTGAGAACAGCAATTAGAGCGATTAGAGAATTGAGAAATTTGGCAAACAAATTATTGCCACCTTTTATGTTGAACAGATTCAAGCCATTGGAGGAGTCCTTCGTCGACGAATATTAAGTTGGTTTTCGTGTGAACCGATTTACGACGAATCACAACTCTGCACAACTTGCAGTCTTCATCTGTTCATCGATCGTAAAGCGACGTACGATTCAGTGAAGAGAAATAAGTTATGGCATATAATGATATAACATGGCTTTCCGGCGAAACTGATCAAGCTTATTTGTACAACGTAAGACGGATTGAAATCTTGGATGGATTGAAGTAGGTCGATGTGCTTTCGAACCTTTTGTTCATTGAAAAAGTCATCTTTGGTAATAAATATACAACAAAAAAAGAATGGACATTCACAAAAACATAGTAAAATGCGTTATTCTTTATATCATACATGAAAGAGGTGGATGTCTTGCAAACTTAGTGGAAATCAAATTTCTATTGTAAATGTTGCAAATATATTAAATTGGCAATGAAATACTATTTCTGGGGTGAAAGCATTCAATGATGTACAAATTTACAGAATGCGAGACATTTTCCGATTGTGTCTGGTATTGCATGTTATCTTTTAAAATTAGTCACTTTGTGTAAAATACATTTGCAAAAATGAACGTCATAATTCATGGTTATATTTTCACTTTTTTGTCCGTTATAAAAATTATATATTTGTATTATAAATTAACATGATCGCATGAAACCAACAATTTTATGATTTAGCGGAATATGTGTCCTATAACGGGGGATCTCTCCCCAAACATTTCATGTTCAGAAGAAAAATACCATTCACAACCAACAGTTTCATGTAGGAGTCATGTACACAAATTGTGCAAATAGAGTCAAAGGCTTTTTTTAAAACGATCCTGTTTTCATTGCTTCTCACTCATGGCGTGATATAAATGAATTTTATGTTAGACACACATTTTATTGGACCATTTAATCAACATGCCGATCAGAACTTCTATAATAATGTAGATCGTTCCGTTCCGGAAAACGGTTCATAAAATATTAGACCGGGAGGACAAAGCGAAAAAGTGCCCGTCATCACAACACGTGGCCTCACTCGTGCTCGTGTGTCTGGCGCTGACAAACAACGTAAACTTTTGCCCAAGTTTAGATTCCACGTTCACTTCCACAAATGGAATGCATTTTCCAGCTGACCACCGACCCAACCCCCTTCCCCCATTCCCCATAAAAACGACTACAGGATGGCCGGGTGTTCACACTCTCTCCCCGTCCCATTCAAGCGACGACCGCCGGTTTGTTTGTCATTCCAGCGCAGTAAAATTTAATGCCCCTTTGCATTTGCATAAAAGCTTTACGAAAACAAACAAACAATCCGAATCAACCAGCAGCGAGCGCAGCAGTGCAGCAAACAGCCATGCCATTGTGTGTGAAGGCTTTGGCTCCCCAGCATGTCGCGCCTGCTACACCGGAATGGAAGGTTGACTTGTTGGTTGGAATTTCCGCTAAAATTCTCACCCAGAACCATCCGGTGGTGGGGCAGAACAACACTCGTTTGCCGAGGCTCGAACTGATGGTCGCATTGTGGTTCTTTGGAAACTCTGCGCCAATGCTGATGTCACAGCAGCAGCACTCCGGATGCCGGTTTTTCCTGTTTATTCAAGTATTACTGGCAGATTTCTGCCCTGCCTGTGTTGATTTAGCCTGAGTTTCGATTCGTTTTTTTTTTCGGGTGAATTATTTTTCTCCTTCGGTGGGTATTTGCAATTGTTCCTGCACCTTGAGTCTTAGCGCTTTATTTTTCAATTCCGTGGTATATTTGAATTCTCTCGGTGGGATATTGTCGCTCTAGGTGTACCAACCTCAGCTAAGTTTTTTATTTGTTTGACTTGCAATTGGTGTTTCATTCCAATAGCATGAACAGGACAACAATATTTTGTCATTTTTCTCAGTTTTTTTTTTCGGAGGAGGCTGATACTTTGCTGATTTAACTGCATGGCGGCATGAATGCCAAATAGGAACGTGATGAGGACCAAATAGACGATACTAGGACTTTAATGGAGGCAAAGCTTCATGACCACGACTTGATTCCTTTAAATGTATTACGGAAAGAGAAGGATTGTTCAATTTCCGAGAAAAATGGCCTTTATCAAAAACAAAAATTCCGGTTGTCAGCTGAGCACCTCTTCTGAATACTGATATACAGCTAGGCGTAATTGGGTCTTTCGTAGCTCAGCGGTTACTTGCACAGCTTTAGAGTAAGACTATGCTGAAAGCTAGAAATGAATCATAATCTTGCTTGCCCCGTTAGAAAAACTATCTTTGACAATAAAATGATTTAGTCCATAGAACCAAACTTTTACCTAGTTGGAACGTAAAGCCAAAAATCAGTTGCCATGAGGTTGGATTAGGAAAGATCTACGCCATTGGCATCGTCCTTGCCATTGCCCGAACGTTACTCTGGATGGCATGGAGGCAAGATGACGACTCTAACGAGACAATGCCACCAAGCAATATTATCAAATCTCGCTACGTTCTAAAATTTCAGTATAGGGTAGGTGTACCAGTAATCCCCCCTAAGGAAAAATATGTTTTATAAATCTATCAAAGGCTCTTTGATATTGCCAATACGTTAATCAAAAAATTTCAATCAAGTTTGGCAGAAAAAATATTAGAACTCATCAGAAACTTTATTTTTGTGTGGAAGATTTAAGAGACTGGCTCACCTGCACCAGTGTATACCATGTTCTAAATATTCGTTCTTGAATTCGCCTTCTAGGTACATTGATTTCTATTTGAAGTGTGGCGAAGTCAGTAACAGCAAGGCGAAATCATATGTAAAATAAGCAGAAATTTCAATGTGAAACATGTCGGAATCCTATCATTGATGTCACGATGGCCGGCTTGTGTCCCGACTCAAGATTTCAAGGGCACTAATCTTTAAAAATATTAAATGTAGGATGTCTTAACCTTCCAGTCATTGCGTGGTTTGTCACCGTCAGAACCACCACGCTGCTGTTGTGAAAGAAAAGCGAGCTATATTCACTACTGTTGTACAAAATACAACAGCGCGACGACTGAAGTGTTAATTTAAGCTATCTGCTATAGAGCAAAACACTAAAATAGAAATTGCATTGTCGTTTGATGCATCCTTCGCGAGATTTGTGGCGAATACCGGTACATCTACCCTATTTGCGCCTTCATCCAGTTGTTCTTTTACAGTGTTTGGTGCCAGCGAATAAGAAACGGTGGAGCAGTTTTATTTATTCTGGGGATCAATATTTTATAGAGATTTGATATGAATTCCAATGTGTTTTTAGTCAGGCATGCATTAACCGTCCGTGTGCAGTTTTCCACCAAAGGATGAGGTTTGGAATGAGTTTAATGAGTGATCGGATCTTTGAATAATTTTGTGCTGAGCATGGATTTTGACGACTACATGGAGCGGGCCGAGATTTTTTTCGAGTTCAACGGTATTACGGATGATACTTTCAAAAGAAAGCTGATCGTCCACTTTATAGGCTTCCTCGCGGTGAGAAAGTTGAACCAGTTATTGCAGTGGGTCTACAAGCGCTGTCTAAGCATTGTGAGTTCGGGGACTTTTTGGACAAAGCGTTGCGTGACAAATTCATCGCTGGTATCTCAAATACCAAGATTGAAGTAATGAGACCGAGGAAGAAATCGTGAGCGGAATGGTTCCAGAGGGCGTTTGAGTTCAAATAGAGATTAAAGGAAACATTTTACCCAACATCCGCCAAGAAAATCTGAGGTCCAATTGGTAGTAATGATTGGGAATAAATTGATGATAATAGGAGAGCTTCAAGTTGAAGTACAGAAGCCCAATGATGAGAGTGTTCACTTGTTAAATGCGGTGATAGTGAGAAGGTAAAGCAACAAAAGTTGTGGGCCATTGTTAGGACGAAATTGGCTGGAGAGATCCGTTAATGAACTAATGTGAGAACCAGGGATTAGATAGAGAACGCGCAATATTGCTATCGCAGATTAGATCTAGATACAGTGGAATTATTACGAAGAATCTGGATGAACCAGTCGAGAGTTTCATAGCTGAGATACAATTGAGAAACGACGCGCGTCCGAATTTCTATAGGGCCAATGAGGTACCATACGTTTTAAAAGAGAAGGTTAGTGACGTGTTAGATCGGCTAGTGCGAAAGAATATTATCAAGCCGGTGAAGAGGAGCGATAGGGCTTCTCTGATAGTGATAGTCCCGAAAAGTTATGGTAACATTAGGCTATGCGTAGATCGCAAGGTTACGACCAAAAAGATCATTAATACAGAACATTATCCGCTCCACAATATAAGTAATATTTTTCCAATCTTAGTGGTTATCGATATTACGCGAAAATAGATTTGTCGGGCGCATACATGCAAGTGAGAGTGTCTGAAGAATCACGTAAATACTTGACGATCAACACTCATAAGAGACTTTTCGAATATTTGTGTCTACCGTTTGGTATAACGAGTGCAGTAAGCACTTTCCAAAGAGTTATGGACGAAATTATGAAGGACTTGTAAGGGTGCTATCTTAACGACATTCTAGTAGGAAGTGATACAATTGAGGGTCTGAAGCAAAAAGTGTTTGAGGTGTTTGATCGATTACCACGGTACAAAGTGAAGGCTAACCTGACAAAAACTCACTTTTTCTCACAGTGGAGAAAGTAGTCTATTTAGGCCATGAACGGACAGAGAACGGATTAAGCCCTTGTGAGGAAAAAGTGAACGCGATAGCTAAAGTGCCTACACCAAAAGACGCCGCTCATCTCATACCTGGGGATAGTGAATTATTATTCAAAGTTCGTGCCTAATCTGTCGATCCGATTAGCATCTATCTATGAGCTGATAAAGAAAAACGTTAAACTTCGGTGGTTTCCATGAGTCCAAGAAAATGTTGCTAGGGAACAGAGTGCTACAGCTATATAATTCTAAGCTTCCGATCGTGGTGATATGTGATTCAAGTGCCGTTGGTGTAGAGACGGTACTATGCCACAAGATCGGTGAGGTAGAAAGACCGGTATTTTACGTTTCGAGTACTTTGTCTAGCGCGGGGAAGAACTATCCTAATTTGCATAGAAAAGCTTTGGCTATAGTGTGCCGAGCTGTTGCATGGTTGTCATTTGGACATAGTCCGGATGAAGCAAATCGCACGCAGATACGTTTACTGGCGAGGTATGGACACAGACATCGAAATATTCGTAGAGGGTTGTAGAGCGTGTAGTGTGACTGGTAGAGCCGTTACCAAAGAATTGACGCATTGGTCTTCAGTGAACAGGCCGTTTGAAAGACTTCATGTGGATTTCTGTCATATAGCCCGAGAGACATTGCACTATGGGCCAGGGACGCAATCTGGCGGGACAAAATTAATAACTCGGTAACGAAGCGTTTCCGGTATTTGGTGTCTTCGGTAAAGTTTTTTGTCACAACGAGGACCATCTACTGACATAAACGGATAGTTCGTAAATCGTCTGCATAGGTGGCGCCACAATCTAACTTTTTACTGTGACGTTCTAGAGACTTAGCATGTTCGACAAAGTTGTTCATTTTGATAAAACAAACAACTCTCTCGAAGACGTCAAAATTCCACAACCTACTGTACTCGAGTTTTTGGTAAAATTAGAAAAAAAAAGTGAAAAAACGATTTTTTTTCACCGAATTTGACATTTTTCCTAAGGACCATGTAATATAATATTTTTTGCTGATAAATATATAACAAACACAAGCTCTGATGGAGAAATTTTAATAATACGACGCATAAAAATTGAGAAATAATGCAAAAACTTGAGAAATAGAGCAATTTTCTAACCTTAATACAGTTAACTCTCCCTTACTCGATATCCCGTATCTCGATATCGAGTTAGAGAACCATAGTAAAAGTTGGTTTTCATGGCTAACTCGATGGTTCCTTGGATAGCAATTGCACTGATTTATTGTTCTGTAACTCGATACCTCCCTAACTCGATGGTCCCTTCAATATCGTGTAAGGGAGAATTAACTGCATCTCCAAAAGCGCAAAAAATCGCAAGCTCAAATTTTGAGGCAACATTAAACAATACTTGATGAGACGAATGTAAAAATTTCTGAGAGGTATATTTTGGTATTGAATACCGAAAACGCTTGGTTACCGAGTTATTAATTTTGTCCCACCAGATTGCGTCCCTGGCCCATAGTGCATTCTTGGTAATAGTAGACTCGTATTCAAAATGGAAGGATGCTAAGGTCATGAAAAACACATATGCTCAGTCGGCGATTAATGTTTTTTATTCAATTTTTACGATTTTTGGATATTGAGATACAATTGTCTCAGACAATGGACCACCTTTTGGTAGCGAGATGTTGAAGAGTTGGGGTTATTACATATATATTAGTGGTACAGTTAAACTAGCTATCCAAAATCAACTTAAAAAGAGAATTTTAAAAGCCACAAGAAATGGATCATGACGAAGAAGAAAATTTAGTACGTCATTAATTAGTTTTGAGAGACAGTTCAAACTTAGACGAAGTGTCAGAACAAAATGTAAACCAGATTTCTTTAAATATTGAATTGTTGATTAAAGTTTTATAGAAATAATGAAATTATTAAATTTAAGAAGGAAGATAAGAAATAGTGTAGAACAAACCTCTCGTACTTATCTAGAGCAACTTGTTAGTAATAAATTATCTTGTCGAATATGTAAAGTAGACTGTAAAAAATAGCCAAAAAACACAATTTCGACTTGAGGCACCTCCTAATCTTCTCCAAATTGGAAGAAAATTTGTCTGGTAATTTGTTTTAGTATTGCAACTAGGACTTGGGGGTGACTGGTAGAATCCGAAAAATTTTGATTTTTGTAAAACTGTCTAATGTATACTATGTAAATGATTTAAGAAATAGCGTATTTTAGACAGTTTTCCATTAAATCATATTTTCTTGCGTTCGTGGTTTGGATTCGAGCGTAAGAGTGCTTATGTAAGTTTGTATTTCTATCATTAACTGTTCAATAATGAAGTGATCTGACACAATTTTCTGGTTGTTTTGAGCTGCAACATCTCAGTTGTATCACCACGGGAGGTTATCTTAGAAGTAGGTGCTAAGAAAGACCATATTATTGGAGGTGGCAAAAGCAATCAGTCGTTGGTAATTCATGTTCGCTAGTCGGAGGGCGCCTTAGCCAACCTGAGTGTTCAAATCTCCCATAACAATCTTGACGTAGTGGCAGTGACAATGGTCGCGTGTACTTGTTATCATCAGAGTAGTTGATCGAGCGTTGATCCTCAAGCTGCACATTCTTTCGTTGATCGGCCACCATCCGATAACGCTTTTATGTATAAAACGATGGAGGCTTTCTCCAGATCATGTGTGTCACAGCTTATACAATCATATTGCTAGCATACTGGAACAGAAAAATACCATCTGACCTCGGTGTCCAGTAGGTATCTCCAGGTTTTGATTTTTTATGGATTGCACTTCTCTGACATATAAATCAGAATCTAATTATGAAACTGCACTTACAACTCCCTGTCGCTAAAAACTAACGGTACCGACGCCCACCTCGGAATGACATACAGCGATTGAAGCAGGGATATTTCACCACAGCATACGCTCTGCATCTTGAGAAAACGCTGCCAGAAAAGATTGAGGGCTGTTGAAGTACACTCCTTCCTCCTTCCTTCCTTTCTTGGCATTTCGTCCCACTGGAAAAGAGCCTGCTTCTCAGCTTAGTGTGTGACAAAATTCCTTTTGGGGTGGGAATTAGTCTTGGGTAATCGAAAAACGCTATAAATTGCTGGGAATGCTCACAAGGATGAGGTGGAGCCAACGAAAGTGGAAATCTATCTATCGAGTGGCCTCACTCCTCTCAACTCAAACTTTTGTAGCCGGCTAACTACTTGTGGCTGTTAAACTATAAGCCAACAGACTCAATAATAAGAAAACATCATGACTCCACTAGTTAAGCTATTAGTTTTGATATAATGACTCATCTTAGTGTCCTATTATCCTATCCACCAAATGGAATACATACATTGACATCCTCTCACAAGATTACCTTCTTCGGTGGGGGCCCCGTATGCTGCACTCACTGTGGCTACTGCCGATGTCTGCCATACGATTCACTGCGCTTGTCCGCAACATCCGATGCACTGTTGAATGTCGTGTCACCTCCTAACACTGACGCATCACTTGCATCCAGTGTCGTTGCAGGCCAAAGATGTCACGCAGCCCTTGATGTCGCAGGCTTCCTTGTCGCATGGCACAAGGCGACGTGTTGCACCGATGCAGGTGATCTTGTCGCACTATGCCGATGTCACTGCCCTGATGCACTGGTAGCTGGGATGCAATAACGAGAAGGTCCACCCCTCGAATGACGATTCTGCTTGTAGATCTTTGCGCTGGAATGCTAGGCCCTTTTAGAGTGATCTCCGGCGAAGCCGGATCGGTTTTTGGAACTTGAAGCTGGAAGTAAAAGGCCCTCTATTGAGGGTAGGCCTGTTAGTCCACTCCCAGCGGATCCCAAGGGTCATATGTTACCTTGCGAAGGCCTTGTGTTCCGAACGATTAGGAAATTCGTTCACTAACCCATTCCACGTGTTGCGAAAATGAACTGTGGGCATGATGCAGATGCATAAGGATTCATGGAGGCTCGTTTATTGAATAGTGCATGAATTTACCTGTCGTGCTGGTTAGCTTAGGTCCCGTGAATCAGTGGAACGCCTTTGATGCAATCAACCGATCCTTTAAGTGAAATGCATGAGTTATTGCACTATCGTACCCAAATTTAGGCAATTTTTTACCTGGTTAGAGCCCGCCAATGGGATTCAATTAGCGTGGGCTGTGAACACTTGTGCGTTTTCAAGTCTGGTACCTATTTGATTGTAGGGTTTTTTGGGCACTTTGCATTAATCAAGCACTGTTTCACCGCACAGTATTAAAGGCATGCACTTTTTAGTGGTTTTCGGGGCTTTCACTTGGCCATCCACACTCGAGTATTGTTCGATCTACAATAGCTCATTGTATTCGAGTGCTGGATTCTGGGCCTCGTATCGGTGCGACACTCTATGTGCGATATTGAGGAATGTCTTTGCGTGTGTTAGACAATTTAACGGCGTTAAGGTCATGGTGGCTGCAATTTATTCGGTTTCACTCAAGGAAATTTTTATTCCATTTTGTCGGCATAATTTCAAATTGTAACAAGTGTTCTAATGAGCAGTACTACAGTTATTAACTGAGAGCTTTCTTTGCCAAACTTGCCATTTTCGCATTCGTATATCGTGTGGCAGGTACGATGTTACTCTATGCTCAGGGAAGTCAAGGAAACTTCCATTTCGAAAAAATGCTGGACCAACCGGAAATCGACCCCAGACATCTTTAACATGGCTTTGCTTTGCGGACTCTAACCATTCGGCTTAGGTAGGCCCCTACAAAGTACAGTCATATCAGCCATCAACATCGCTGGTAGGAACATTGTACATTGGATTGAGACAACGGAACGGATAGTTCAACGAAGGGTATAGAATTATTTTAAATGGGAAGAACATGGAGCATCATAGACAGAAGCGCAAGCAGCAGATCCGTCTGTTCCAAAATTAAAAAAAATGCCGCTCAGAGGTGGTGAAGTATAAAAAAATAGAACTGCTGTTCCGTACCTGAGAAAAGTGGAAGTTTTATCAAGAATTTAATGTATACCACAAGGTTTCATATAGCGAGCCAAAATGTACACGTATAAATATGGGAGCGCATCTTCGGACGGAGGTGAGTTGATTGAAAGGTGGAAGCAGCACAATGACGAACATTTGAATGGTGATAAGAGAATCGTAGTTTCAAGTCAGTGGAGGGAATGACTACGTCGGAATGTTGGACAATATCGACCAACCAACTCCCACTTTGAGGAATGTTAAGGATGCCTTTCAAACACCCTATAATTATAGAGTTTACGTGAAAAGAATAGATTTTCAAAAGATGTTAGGCCCTTTTCACATTCTAGTCTAGAACTTATAACATGGTCCCATTGAATCGCATCAGTTCAAGCAACACAGTACCACTCCATGTAAGGCTCGATTTCCTTAGAGTGAAGTGCTTTTCGATTCGCCACCATTGTGGTTTGGGACCCGGCAAAGATACAATTGAGTATGTGTGTTGTTGGTATATGAACGGCACAACTTCTGGGGACGATGCGATGTTATTCTTCTCTCCGTACTTCACTCGTTCTTTAAACGAGGGTACGCTTCCTTTTGCCTTATTTGCAGTGGCAGGCAACCACTTGGGACTGCCAAGTCCGGGAGAGTTGGCTTTGTTTCTTTCCGGCGAGCCAAGATTAGAATTTGAATCTGGTATGGGATGTGCCTTAAGGCAGGTTCCTGCAATATGTACGACTGTGATCGATACTGAGTAGGAGCCAGTTTGAAAGGATGCTGCTTGAATCGTTATATCGTTGGCCTTTCTAAGGCGTATTATCTTTTTATCTAACATATTTTTACAAATATAAAATTTTCATGTAGCTTGGCCTACATCTGTTACTCTAACTTTATCTTGTAGCACTACTCTGATCAAAAACAAAACTTATCTCTAGGATTTTAGAGACCCAAACTTAATTGTTCTACTCTGGGAAAAAAAAAATCAACATCATGGCAACGAATCAATCCAAAAACAGATTTCAAAATGTGTGGCTCTGCATTGAAAATAGTTCACTGAGCCAAGCGATTTAGCCTGTCTCGAAATGTCAAAATATATTGTTTACATGTTACTGTGTTAACCTTATCTTCAAGTGTAATAATGGCTTCGTGTGGTGAAGTTATATGTCATAACAAATAGCAGCTTTGTTATGAAATTAACTCCGATTTGTTTTAGAATCGTAAAATTTATATTAGGGGGAGATCCCCCAGTGCCGGACAGCAACCAATACCGGACAAAGTTGAAATCATGGTCCAATCAAGATGGTGTATTAGTAGAAAAGAAAGCTATTATGTAGACTAATGTTTGCGAAGAATAACACATCCTTGAAATATGCATCCTTTTTTAAAAAAGTAGAAAAGTTTGAAAATCTTTTAAAAATTGACGTAGGGACGGTGTTCCCTTAGTAGACAGTCCCCTATAGTCGCACTAGTCGCTTTTTACGGCCGTTTTACTATAAATCGCTTCAAAATATTTTTTGACATGAAGGTCAGGAGCTATTTATCTTAGTACCGATCATCCAAGCATGATCGAACATAATCCTAATTTGATAATATGAATGTATTTTGTACCATAATTGAAGTAAATATGGACGTATTACAATTTTGGTTAAGCACCTCCTGTCCCTCAGTTTCGGACAGCTTGATTTGTTATATGATATCTTTGTAATTATTGAACCAGTGTCTCAAAATACTTTCATTTTTCATGGGCTCCGACCATGGTATCAAACATGCAATAAAATTAAGAAGAATGAACATTCATAACAACATCGTAAACTGTGCTATTTTTCATCATATATGAAAGAGGTTTTTGATAGGCATCTTGCAAACTAAGAAAAACTCAAATTATTTTTGTAAATGTTGCAATTGCATTGAATTGGTAATTATAAACTATTTCTATAGTGTGCACATTCAATGATGTTCAAATTTACAGAATTCGAGGCATTTCCAGATCGTGTCCGGTATTGGGTGCGACCTTTCAAGATCGATCAATTTGGTATTAAAATACATCATCAAAACACAATGTCAAAATTCATATTTATATTTTCAAATGTATTTTTGTACACTATAAATCATATTTATCATAAATGGGTAACACGAGCCCATAAAATCAATATTTTTAAATTATGAATTTAGTGGCTTAAGTGTCCGGTACTGGGGGAGCTACCCCTATATCATCTCATAAGTAGCAAAGGAATTTTCCATAAATAGTATCTATGACATAAACATCCATGGCAACCCAATCAGGTTACGACAGAGATTGAATGCAAGTATGCTGTATCTACGCCCAGAACAATTATTTCCAGAATCAAGCTACATAACCCCAATCAAAGATGTGAAGCCTAGAGGTAAGCATTCCTTTGTCGACTAACAAGGGATCAGCCTGGGCCCAGAATTGTTCAACAAACGTTTCGGAAATTCCCATGTCCTACCGATCTAATGGAAAACAGATTACCTCCATAAGTCATTAATTTGATTCAAGTATGTGCTAAATACGCCCCTTCGTGAAGCCAACCCGCAGCTCTGACTCGGGCAGTAACAATCAATTACCCACAAGCCCAAACCAACAAATCATATCATCTTCTACTCAACCGTACAATCGGAGCCGTAGGACCGACCGGCCGATGATCGAACACTTCAATACAATTCGCATTAGAGGTGTTTCCGCTTCAAGCGTATCAGTTACCCACATCGATGGAAGCCACCACCCAACCCAGATCTACTCTCTTCCGGTGGTTATGATGGTTTCGTAGAAGAGCATGTGCCATGGCCGTGGTTAGGATTTCCATCAGGGGAGGGTTAATGGCCTCAAAGGCCACTACCACAGACCAATACCCAAGTAGCTGAATAGCACTTTGATTTGCCCTTCGTGCTTATACACTAAAACCTCAATTTACGAAGTCTTTTTTTACGCTACCTCAATTTAAATCACTTTTTTTACGAAGTAAACTCAATTTACGTGACTTTTTTTACGCAGTGCGTAAATTGAGTTTTTGACAATTCTCTGGGAAATTAGTGACCTCCGGTTGGGGAAAACCGTTGGAAACCCATACAATATGGGTATTTCCAGAACGGAAACGACGAGGGGATGACGAAAATCGATATCCGACGCCATTTTGGAATCCAAGATGGTGACCTCTGTTTGGGAAAACCGTTGGAAACCCATGCAATATGGGTATTTTCGGAATGGGCACGACGAAGGGATGACAAAAATCGATATCCGACGCCATTTTTGAATCCAAGATGACGTCTCCTGGTTTGGGAAAATCGTTGGAAACCCATGCAATATGGGTATTTTCGGAACGAGCACGGCGAGGGGCTGACGAAAATCAAAGTCCGACGCCATTTTGGAATCCAAGATGGCGACCTCTGGTTTGGGAAAATCGTTGGAAACCCATGCAATATGGGTATTTTCGGAACGGGCACGGCGAGGGGATGACGGATATCGATGTCCGACGCCATTTTGGAATGCAACATGGCAACCCCTGGTTTAGGAAAATCGTTGGAAACTCATGCATTAAGGAGTGTATCGAAAAGTAGTCGCAAACATTCAAAACGGTATATCTCAGAGCATAGTTCATCTTTTTAAAAGCTTTTTTCACGCAAATCTTCATCATGTCATCAAATATTGAAGCAGCTAAAAAATATTGAATAATATGCAGTCTTAATATAAATACAACAAGGTTTATAAAGCATGGAAAATAAAATCTTGCACAAAATTACATTTTTGAAGTGTCTTCTGAAGATTCGATGATTTGTATTGAACAAAATGTATATCAAACAAAATAGGATGAAAAGCTTATTCTATCGGAAAATATGTTAATTTCACACAGCACGTAAAAAGAAATTCAAAAAAATAAATTATTGCTCTAAAAAGCTCAATTATTGGAACAAGGTCGGTTTTAGAAAGTCACTTTTGTTTAATCAACTTTTGAAGCTCTGTCATATACAGCGCAAATTACATATAATAACATTTTTTGCTTACATTACTTCATAAATATGCAAAGAAACTTTTCCAATCTAAAAACAATGTTTTATTCATTACAATTGTTTGATATTACCATTAACGTGTAGAAAGAAAAAATCAAAAAACAAGGTCCTTAAAAATCGACTTTTTTCGATTTTTGTATTTGCTCTCAAATGCTTGTTAATGAATTTTTCAAAATATTTTTTACACTATATCATGAGAGTTGTGGCACAGAATATATTAGCATAAACAAAAATCATTTTTTCTAAAAAAATTACACATTTATTAACATATCAATTTTATCAGAGGTGTGCAAGATTTTCATCGACATCTCTTAGTAATTCGCAAAATTATCATGCAAAATGCCATTTTATTGAAACAATATCACCATATCATCATTTTTAAATATATTGTAAAGCATTTCTGATCAAAAAATTGTTTGTAGGTTCAACCCATTATTTTTGACCCATTTGTTTTGAAAGTTTGCGACTACTTTTCTATACACTCCTTATAGGTGTTTTGGAATCCAAGATGGCGACCTCCGGTTGGAGAATATTGTTGGCGAAATGCGATGTCTGATGCCATTTTTAAATTCAATTCACCAAAAGCTCAATCAACGAAGTCTGTTTTTACGCAAATTTAATTGACGTCACTTGTTTATCGAAGTAAATTCATGAACATCAGTACAGATCAGTACATTGATCCATTTGCTCATATTAAGGCGAAGTAGGCCGTCATTGAAATTTGTACTGGGCATCGATGATTGTGGCCAATCCGTCTCACGATTGCGAATTAAAAAAAATCACTAGGTTTTGCACTGACATTGCTGAAAATGTATCAGCATACTTTCTGGATGTAAGCGCAAGTTGTGGTACTTTTATGAATTAATATTACTTAAGATGACTGAGTTTTATCACTTTGAAATTTCAATCTGCAAAATCAACATAACTACAAAAACTCTTATTACGCTCGTAGATCCCAAGGCCAATGGAGTACTTGGAGGACCTAGGGCATCCGCACAAATTATAACAATGCACCGTTTACTCACATGAATGGTTAGGGGCCTGTGGAATATTTGAAAACTAACCACTAACCTCTTATTACGGTCGTAGATTCCAAGGCCTATATTCAATGGAGTCCTTGGAGGATCTAGGACATCGGCACAAATTATAAACATACTTATTTTAGTACTATGAATAAACATCATCAAAGGAAAAAAAACATCAAAGAATCGCTAAATATGCCAGTACATTGCAGGTATACATTCCAGGAAGTTTAAGGATGAACTTGAACACCTGTTGTACTCACTTAGTTACCAAAACTTGGATCTGACAATACAAACGCTTCTTTTAAATATAACAATCGCCTTGGGTCCAGTATTGTGAGACATTCTTCTACATAGAAATGATAAATTGATCTCCGTTAACTCATGTAGAATCATGTGCACAAACTCCAAAGAGTTCTTGGAAGACCTGTACTTGCATATATTCTAGCCTGTTTCAGAACCCAATGTACCCATGATATGTTAATGGTGCTAGAAGAGCATAATAATATAAATTAATTTCATACAAGTAGACTCCAGACGGCAAAACCTCGTTTAATGAACTGAGCTCCCTCGTTTTACGCACTGATTCAATTTACGCACCGACTCAATTTACGCACCCCGATCTAGTTCGTAAATTGAGGTTATAGTGTATAGGGCTATCACACAACTGACGGTTCAAGACGGATTGGAAAAATTTCTAAAATGTGTAAGGTGGCTACGCCCATGGCATGTGCAGCTATCCCCTCAACGACTCAAGCAGAATTCAAACCGCATCCTGATCCGAGAGACAGACACCACTTCGTTCTAGTCAGTCATCGAAGCAAATTTAATTAACGTATTAATAACGGTACATCTCTCGGTGAACGTGCCTTGTAAACGCAATGATAACGATATCATATCAACCGACTAGAAACACAACCCTTCTAGGGGCGGCGGGAAGCTCTGCTCGGCAGGAAAACGTTCTTATCCCGTAGATGAATCTCTGTTACACCTGCCAGCAGCCACCTGTGATATGCGAAGGTGTTGTTGTCGAGCAGCCAGCAAGACAATAACGGAGAGACGCAATCGAGCCACAAAGTGAAAATGATGGAAAATTGGCCTCATTACGGCTTGTACGAGCGAGCAGAACACCGAACGTAACTTTCCACCACCGCAGGGAAAATAATAATTGCTGAGCTTATGATGTGGCATTGGGCGGGTTTTGTGCTTCGTGATTCGAGCTGCTCTCCGGCGTAACGTTTAGAACCGGGCTCTAGGCTGCTTTTGGAAACGCCATGGAGAGAAGAATTTGAATCTAACCGAGCAAATCAATTCCGGACGAATATTTTCTTTGATGATGTATAACACGGATGAACTCAAATGAGTGATTCACTTACGTGACCTGAAATATTTGCATACAACAATTGCTTTGCTTTTTGCTTATACATTTAAGCGTAGAATTACTTAGTAACTGAGATTCTACAAAGTGGCTACGTGGATGAAATAAATTATACCATTCCCATTACTTTAAACTAGAACCAAATGATGTTTCCCTATTTCTCTTCATTGATATCAAAAGAAAAATACAAAATTATTAAATTTATTGTATTGTATCAATCATATTATGACATTGAAATTTGCACAATAATTTATTATGTTTGATGTTGCGTATTCAACTATTGTGAGTCTATGATCTTATCATGGAATAGTGTTTGATCCTTTTATCGCGACACTTGCTCTTGTTGGGAGAACGATGAACACTTGTTCAGTGTACAATGTGATAATCGGATTCTATACACTATAGTGTGCGCGTACGATTGATTTCTTCAATTCGAGTCTAGTACAGGGCGCTGAAGACGGTCTATAGTTAAGGTCGAAATACGCATATCTGTCAAAGGATACAAACTCTAGTGGAATTAAATGGTGTAGTTCCAAACCTGATTTTTCATTTATTTACTTGCATCATTTTACTCTCGACATCCCAATTTTCCACTTTTAGAAAACATCCTTCAAATTGACGACTTCGCACGAATCGCGCAATAAAATTATATCGATGATCCTGGATAGATCAAAGCACTTTTCCCAAACTTTTCACTCCCCCAAAGAGCGTTCGTTTTTAAGATAAATTTGATATTTTCTTCCGAAGCCATTTCGACGCGCACCGCTTAACCCAGACCTCCCCCGGCTTCTGTTGTTCGTTTCGGATCGAATTCTTTTCATGTGAGGATTAAGAGACGATGCGATGGGAGGGGGCTAGATTCGTAACAAGCAGCAGCAGCGTTCATGGACAAGGACGTATCGAATCCCGCGCCCGCATTCGATAAAAAGCGACAAAATTCAATTAAGGATCCCGTAATTGGAGGAAAGAGCTCAGAATAAAATTTTATTATACAATTCGTTTCATTCGCTTTTTTCGGAGAGAGGAATTGGATTTTATTGGATATTTTTCACCCATCAGCTTTACATTCATGCAAGAAAACGAATTGGTTGCTGTCGCCGGTAGGTAAGACGTGAAGGCGTCCAGGATGTCCGGCGGTTAACGCCTAGGGTTGTCGAAGTGATAAATTTTCAATCAATCGTTTCCAGGATATTTTCAATCGAAATGTTTATTTTTCAGTGCAGATTGTCGACCTTGGATTGTGGATGTCAAACGTGTCGTTTTCTAATTGGATTTTAAATGCACAAATTGAAAATTAATCACCTGGAAATGCGTGATGACTTCATAGCCACCTGTCTTTGAAGGATAAATGCAATGGAAACATTTTTGGAGATTGTTAGAATGGCAGAAGTAAAATGAATAAGAAGTTCTTTTTCCTTTCTTTCTTTCTTTATTTATTAACGAGATTTTTAGCCCTGGGCTAGTTCATCTCGGGATCAACGGCTTTACTTCCCTTCCAAAAGAAGTCGTCACTACAATTTTTTTGTCAGTGACTATCTCGGGGATGGGATTTGATCCCAGGTCCTCGGCGTGAGAGGCGTGTGTTCTAACCACTACACCAGGTCCGACCCCGATAAGAAGTTGAGTGTGTCATATTTTTTAAGCAGAAATGGATGGTTAAAGTCTGTATTCGAGATAGAGACCGATGGATGCATGGATTGTGCTACTTTTCCTCGAAAATTATTTTTTAAGTGACCCGTTTCCACAAAAAGTAATGAAATTCAAAATGGTTTAAGAATAGTCTTCAGTGACATGGTGGTGGACTACAAAAGAATGATAATTAATCATTCAAAGGATTGATTTGGTCTTTATCGTATAAACACATATTGCCAAAAAATGCTGAGGACGGCAAAACTGTAAAGAACCCATTACGCGTGGTAAAGATGGACAAATTATGGGTAAAATAATGAAAAAAATCCACGTGCTCGGCTGGGATCCCAGCCGAGCACGTGGATTTTTTTCATAAGTTGTCCATCTTTACCACGCGTAATGAGTAAATTAATTTAATAACCATGCGGATTGGATTACCGAACAGCTCAATATAAGCGTCAATTTATATAAAGAACCGCCAATCATGCAAAAGAGAATGCACATCAGATGGCCGGTTCGTTCACCATCTTGGAATGTATGAAGTTATTACAATTATGTGTGCCAAAAACATTTCGGGGAAATGGGCTGTTCGGTGAAATTAGCCGGTGGAATACGAACATACCTCCCTCAGCCTGCTCTTGCTTAAAACAATATTTGGTAGGAACTCATTATAAAAAAATCAACCGAGAGATATAACTTTGACAGTTTTGCAGACACAATTTGTAAAACCCCCATTAACATTACTTAAGATATTTCTGAAGACTTGTTTTTAGAAATTATTGTAAAGTATTCGATAAGCCAAGAAATAACGTTATGAGTTGCCCTAAAAAAATCAAAATTTCTTGATATCTTCTTGCCTTTATCCAGTCAACATACTTTTCATAAGCAAAAAACACACTAAATTGTGCAAAACTTCCCGAAAAACTCTCTTCTAGTTTATGGTCCAGGAAATTTGAGAATATGGTCTAACTGGTTCCGGAGTTATTCCGGATTGTCTTGGTTTACCAAAATTGGCCACATCATCCATTCGAAGGAGCTAGAAGGTTGGTGTCTTCGGCAAAGTTGTTCTGCGGATCAAGGGCTATCCGGCAATAAGAATTTCTCCGCTAGGTGGCGCTACTTACAAATTGTCTGCAATCTTCAGTATCTCAAAATCCTAATAAGGTAGAAGGTTGGTGTCTTCGAAGGTTGGCTAGTAGTCTTGATGATTTTTGTTAAGCAAAGAAAGGGCTTTCTGGCAACAATAAAACTTATTGATATTTTTTCCGCTAGATGGCGCTAATGAATAGTTCTCTTCAATCTTCTATATCTCAAGATTCTGAGTACTATCTGGTGGTAACAAATCTAATTGGAAATTTTTCCGCTAGGTTGCGTTACCCAGACAACCAGAAATCGCATAAAAGCAACAATTTTTCATCTTAAATGACATTGGATGATAAAGCAGCAGATGGTATGTGCAATCTTTTTGCTACTTTTTCCAAGAGACTCATACAAACTTTTCGGATAATGATCGTAATTTTGAATATTATTCTAGTTTTCCTAATTTTACAAGCTATATCGGTGTTAGTCAAATACTGGTACAGGTATGTTCCGTTTTTATCACTTTCTGATTTTGTCAAGTTCCGATTTCGTCAACAAATTATTCCGTTTTTATCGACACGCAAAAAAAAGATGTTTTTTTTCTAATTTTAAATGCTAAGAATATGAACATGAAACTTATTTTGAAGCAAAATAATGTTTTTCAATAGCCTGAGGGTTGGATTTTCGACATTATGTTAGTGTTGAGCATCTACGGTACATGGTAAGTGTCAAGTCATATGCGATTCATTAAGGTTTGATACCTTCCTATCCGCTAATCAATTAACATTTACAAACTAAGCATTGAATGTTGGGCAAAACTGACGCAACCGAAAGTTGCTCTGGCCACGTCTTAGTAACAACTGGAATTTATGACTACCGTTAAGTCACCAGTCACCGTGCGGTCTCCATTCACCGTGCACATATACAGATTCCTACAGAATATTCATACAATTTTCACAAATTATTCTTTTGTCAGCAAAATACGATAAAACTGATGAAATGAAGTAGTTTTTGTCACAAAGCATTTTGAAAAAACGTAGTTTATGTGGTCAAAATCATGTGAATTCTGTTTGATAATGAGATTTTCCAACACTCTTAGTAGAAACGCCAAAAAAAACACATTTTTTATTTTAACGATAGAGTATGATTTTTTTCAAAATTCCAACAAGTTTTGACTGTGGATACTATTAATAAGATGTATTTCATCGTATGAGCAATGAGATTTTATGCAAATTAGAATTTTTTATTGTGTTTCAGTCGAAACCCTAATGCACGGTAAATGGATCCTTTTCAATATATTATGGTTCAATATATATGGTTAGTGTAAAAGGCATGAAATTATTCGATAATATTAGATTTATTGTTATGTCGTCATTAAACTACTTCATATTTAGTTTTTGAGAGAATATGGAATGGTTTGGACAATACAGTTAAACTTCCTATAACGATTTTGATGAAAAAATAATGATTTAGCCAATTTTTGAACTTTGTTTGGTTTTTATAGTAAATGAAGTTTTCAATACTCTTAAAAATGAGTGCGCACACTACTAGCAACATAGTTGCTCCATCAACAACGTTTCTTCAAATTACAAAATTAAATCATATTGAAAACTATACGCCCGGTGAATGGTGCACTAGTACTTACTTACTTATTTGGCTTTACATCAATTATCTTGATAAAGCCTCGCCAACAATATTTCGCCAATTCCCTCGGTTCATGGCCGCTTCTCTCCATCCTCGACTGTGACCCACGCTCTCCAGGTCCTGGTGTACCTGGTCCATCCACCTAGCTCGCTGCGCCCCACGCCTTCTTGTTCCGACCGGATTCGTGGCGAACACCATCTTTACAGGGTTGTTGTCCGGCATTCTTGCAACATGCCCTGCCCAGCGTATCCTTCCAGCTTTAGCTACCTTCACGATGGTGCACTAGTGTGCACGGTAAATGGTGACATAGAACGGTACGAGACGACCTTAACATGACATTTTCAGATATATTTGTTGAGTATTTTTTTTGTTATGCATCATCAGTGGTATTCTAGTACGCTTCAAAATATTTGGAAAAGTTATATAATTTTTTGTAGCGCAAATATTTTTTAAATGCACGGTGAATGGTAGCTTGACGGTAGTTGAATACGTACTTGAGAGAGTTACAGGGACCTCTCCTTTTTCTTATATCCCATGGTATCATATAATTTTCTATAGGAATGTGGATTGTGCTACTTTTCCCCGAATGTCGTTTCCCCGAATGTCATTTCCCCGAACGCCAGTTCCCTGAATGACCCTTTTCTCCGAATGCCATTTCCCCGAATGACCCGTTTCCCCGAAAGATGTTGCAGATCAAAAAACTTAAGAATATTCCTCAGTGACAGGGTAGTGAACTAGAAAGAACTATATGCAAAAGAAAGTAAAGTGTAGAAAGTAAATGAAGGAGATATTGGATTATTTTCGCCTAAATACATAATGCCAAAAATGCTGAGAATGATGCCTCTCGAAAGAACTGCCGATCAAATGAAGAAAGGTGCAAATCAGATGATCGGTTCATTCACCACTCTGAAATGATTGAAGCTATGACAATCATGAGCGCCAAGCACTTTTCGGGGAAATGGGTTATTCGGGGAAACGTGGTATTCGGAGAACTGGCATTCGGGGAACTGGCGTTTAGGGAAACGACTTTCGAGGAACCGACATTCGAGAAAAAGTAACACAACCATGAATGTGATAGACATATATGTTTAGTTCTTTGTTGTAAGGGATGCACCTGGAAATGAATTCAAGAATGATTAAGCAATGGCAAGGGACATGATCGAGTTTATTTTATTTTTTTTATATAATACTGTCGACCCCATAATATTTTGGACATTTGCCCTCATTCTTGTTTACGGCGGATCCAACTTTCGATCGAATCAATTTTGAATGATTTTGATGGCGTTAAGGGGAATACAAAACGGTTTTATATCCAAAGCGCATTCGAACGTAAACAATAATAGGGATGATTATCTTTTATCTCTCAAACTCGATAGCATTGTACAGATTATGGCAAACAGCTATTGATAAGGCCCTGTTCCAAGAGGTAGGGGAAGAGCTTCAGCAAAACTTAGCAATCTACCGAAAATTTTGGAATCTCCATATAATAAGTTTGAATCGAGGAAGAGCGAAGAGAGTTGAAATAGCTGAAAATTCGAGAAACTGTTGATACAAATTTGCTGGGGTCTTTATCTTTGAGCAGACACGCATCACGTCATGTGGAGAATGCAGACCAAAAGGTTAATTAAGAGTCTTATACCAACTGCCATATGCTTGTTAATTTAATTTTTTATGCTTGTTCTGGAGTTTATACACTTTAAAGATTTTGATGGACTTATTTAATATTATTGATCAGTGTCGTAAAAATTCAGCCGAATGATACCCGATCAGTGCGAAAACGAACAAAAACAAACTCCGCTAGCAAGAAGCCAATCTGACTTCGAGTGCGAATGCGACGAGAAAGAGAGTGGGTGCAACACACGCACACATTCAGTTTCACCCACTGTTGGTGTCATTTCAAAATTCAGTTTCACCTAGAGGCACTGAAATTGAAAATTGAATATAAAAAATTACAAATGAATTTTATATTACTGGTGTAAGAAAACGGCAATGTGATGCATCCAGTTGATGAATCATGATTATCTTTTAACAAAAAAATACAACTTTTGCAATTTGCGGATGTTTTGTGGGGTATTCTGACGGAAATGATTTTTTTCACTAGTGAAATTGAATTTGAATGTCAGTAGTGGATGAGAATTAGTGTAGCAAAAGTAATTGAAAAACTGAATGCACGTTCTACCAGATTCGTGCATGTATTGTCAAACAAACATTCACACAAAGAAGAATTCAACGATGACGGAGCCTACTGAGGATCGGCGTTGTTGACTGTATATTGAAATATGCAGACACTGTTATTGATAAACAAAAAATTAGAACTTAATTTGCCAGCCTATTCGTGATCTAACGCAAAACTAAAAGGCAAAAGTGGCGCTGTTTTTGAATAGCGTTTTGTGCAATCTCAGTCGTAGATGGCAGTGATAACTTTAGAAGGAAAATCCCCATTATCATTTTACTGATTGGGTTTTGCAGTTGGCACAGGAAATCGTTAATATTCATTGGATTTGCTAGACTTTCGCGACATAAACCAACATTTAATCGCCGAACGGGTTAGCGTTAGCGTTAGCGTAGTTACGGTATACTTCGTAGATTGGATACTAGCAACATTCATGTTTCTTTTTAATAATCTCATCCTGACTACTTTCAAGAACAAGGCAGGGGAGTATACCTTGTTCGAATCATAAACAAGAATACTAAAAGCATGAATATCGCTATTCCCGGCCACGCCCATCTTTACCGTAACTTGGGATAGGGGAAGGAAATGTTGATGTAGCACTTACTTTATGAGAGGCCACCGACTCAGCGACACCCTCATAAGTGCTACGGAGTTGGAGGTTGGGGAAGGTATATTGTCAGGATTCGCCTAGAAAGCTGGCGATAGACCATAAATATTTGTTGTTTAAGCGTTTTCAAATTAATCTTTTGAATGCCGGCAATTAAAAGAGAAAACAATAGCTGATTTATAGTATAAATAGTATTTCGCGAAATGCTTGTCGATTGTGCAGTAATATTTTTGCTCAATAACCAGTAAAAAGCAAAACCGATCCCTCCAGGGTCATCGGATTGTATAAAATAACGATACGCGTAAAAAAAATCACGCCTATTGAAAAACTGTACTGTGCCCATTGAAAAACTGTTCTGTGTGGTACTGTATTTTTAGATAATCGAAAAACGAAAGGAAGCGCGTTCGAACTAAACACCCTAGGATAACACAGTCAGTTTTTCTGCTCAAAATTATACGAAAAGCAGAATCGATCCCTCCAGGGTCATCGAACGGTTAAAAAGCATCCACAACCGATTGTTAGTTGCGTAACACCCGCCCGGACAGAATGCGCAATCTGAACATAATTATCAAACTCCGAAAATAACATTTTCCGTTCAAGAAACGATCAGAAGTTCCACGACGCGGACAAAAACGTTCCGGAAGGCTCACAAAAGAAAAAGTATCATACTGGAACAAACTCACCGGATTGATTCTCTAAATTTATGTGCTGCCTGTCACTTCCGGATGGTTCGGTAAACTTAGGGCAGCCAAAAACCAACAGTACTGAGGACACAAATCAAACAAATCACTTTTTCATTTATCACTTTTCACTAGGGTAGGTGTACCAATTATGGATGCAATATGTCAACATTAGTGATAAAAATCAAGTTTTCACCGCGTTT
The DNA here is from genome assembly GCF_002204515.2 of Aedes aegypti. Classification (NCBI taxonomy): domain Eukaryota; kingdom Metazoa; phylum Arthropoda; class Insecta; order Diptera; family Culicidae; genus Aedes; species Aedes aegypti. The sequence goes on along the minus strand of NC_035109.1, from coordinate 97,846,168 downwards.
CTAAAACGTAAGCATGACTTGTTGGTGTCAATTACTAGTTTAAAACCTTGCGAATCTGTTGGTTTAAACAGTTTTAGTACTAAATTGACTTTGAGCTGCTAAAAATTGATTTTAAAAAGCGTTGTCTTTGTACCAATTATGGCAATAGCGTTCCTAGCATTCGACATAAAAGTGTACCAATTATGGACTATCGAATATTTGCACGAAATGGATTCAAACGCCATCCAGAGCGAATGATGATGCAACGCTAATATGTAATGAAGTGATTGCTCATAAAACTTTCCAAAAATTTTGTGTTAAATACATTTTAAATCAATTTATTGCAATGGGTTCATGGGAGAAAATGAATTTTCGAAAAGGAGTCGAAATGTAGTGTAAATGCAAATTATGATACAAATCAGCATTAATGATCTCACATTACCTTTCCAGTGCCTAATTTTAACGAAAAAAAGAGGGAAAATTCAAAAATCCAGTGTCGCTGAAAACCCTTCTATACCATGAAATTAGCATCTTCCGCTTGCGAACGTTTTCGAACGTGTGATTGAAAAATCTTAGTAATTGGGTACAAAAAACGCAGATAATGCCTTACCAAACCGTCCCGTCGTGGAAGTAACCCGTGAAATAGCTTTACTTTTTTTATTTCACTGATCAAAAATTGTAAACAAACCGCCTCCAGAGTATTGCCATAATTGGGCTCTCATACACTCTTTGTACCATTTATCGACATAGTGGAAATAACGCGATTTCCAACTTAAAACAGAAGATTTGTTTGCACACCAGCTGCATTTATTCATTTGTTCTCACTAGGCATTATACATTCATCGGTTGAAGCAGTTTTTCCGGTTGAAAACATACATTTCGTAACGGGTGTCCCTTAGCAAACTGCTAAGAAGGTGACATAAATGTGAGGTAAAATTTTCAAATGTTCATTTTTCGAAGCTTATTGCACGAATGTTCTTTTCAAAGTTTAGTTACCATCAAAAACAAATAGTTTTATCATTTCTGTGAATATTAGCCGTTATATTCTAGTGAAACATTAATAAAAATCTCTTTTTGTTCCCACTATTGCCATAATTGGTACTTCCACCCTATTCCATTTCTGAATGTAAAAACTGTCCTGCTTAGGCTTCACGAAGCACAACCCAGCAAGACGCTCCAAAACAGGAAAAAAAAAAAGACGAAAACATGCGCGAAACCGTGAGCCAAATCTATCGGACGACGCAAAACCGAACTGTCCTGCTTGGGCTTCACGAAGAGTGCCAACATTTAATCGCCGAACGGGTGTAGACAAAAATGCAAAAATATGTAACTTGGCAAAAAAGCTCTCAGTTGATAACATCGAAAGTGTTTATAAGGCCACTAAGCTTAGAAGAAGACCTGGATGAAGAGAAGAATGCAGCTGAAGGATGAGGATGAAGAGAAGAAAGCCAAGACCAAGAAACTAAAACAATTAATGATTTATCGCAGAAACGTATTGATTGATTGGAGTTGCAATCAACTTTCATTACGAACCTTTACGAATAAACATTCTAAATGCTCCTCAAAGCTCCTAAATATCAATACTGTGCATTTATATGATGAAAATGTGTATTATCCTGACGAAACTGCAATTTTCTTTTCAAATTTATAAAATATTTTGTCTAATAAAATTATTCCGTTTTTGCCACGGTTCCGTTTTTGTCAACTGAAAATTGCCGATCGTGTTGATAAAAACGGAACATTTCTGTACAGGACATTTCCACAGGACTGAAGAATTTAGATTCCATCAAACAATTAGGGGCAGATGGAATCCCACCTATTTTACTGAAAAACTTAGCAAATGAATTTACATTTTTTAGCTATTCCACAACTCACTTGAAATAGGCAGATTTCCAAAAGAATGGAAAAGATCGTATCTCATACCCATTTACAAGTCTGGTAGAAAATCTGATGTTCAAAATTATCGTGGAATTGCTATTGTTTCTTCAATTCCAAAACTTTTTGAATCAATTATAAATAAAAATGTGTTTAGCTTAATAAAACATAGAATAACGAATACACAACATGGTTTCTTTAAAGGTCGTTCTACTACAACAAACCTTGTGGACCACCCCCCCCCCCCCCCTTGTGACCCATATTTTATTTGGTGCTCATCAAATATCCTTTCACAATTGAGATGTGATAGACATTGGTTGATGTGCCACACTGTCCCAACTGGGCACAACTCGTTTTATAAAGTCTATTACCCTATTAGGACTACCTTGCCAAATTTCCAAGGGCTCTAATAACCCTTTTCCAAATGTTAACGTTCTTTGATTAAGCAATGCTCCGCAGTTGCAGAGTAAATGCTCAGCAGTTTCGTCTTCAGCTTGACAAAAACGACACTCAGAGGATTGTATTTTTCCTATATTTTTAAGATGATACCTACTTGGGCAGTGACCGGTCATCAGGCCAGTTATTACCCTAAGATTTCCTTTATTAAGATTCAGTATAGCCCGGGCTTTAGGTAGACTGGGTTTTATGAATCTTTTCGCTTGCTTAGATGTATCCGTGGCGTTCCAATTGGATTCTACCATGGACATTTCCCAATTTTTCAGTTTCATCCTGAGAGTGCACTCAGGAATACCACAGAACGGTTCAGGGCCGACAAAGCTCGAAGCTGCACCCTGTCTTGCTAGATTGTCGTCGGTATAAAACACAATAGAACCTGCACGTAAACTTGGCCCACCAGAATCCCAAGTATAGCGGCTTGGTTTAACCACTTTAAAGGGAACATCATAGTTGGTCTTCGTTGTCATCCAATCTTCTATTGTTTTGTTATCTGAATTCAAATTGAATTCCTTGATGATTTTCATGTGACCAATCAAATCACCATCAGTATTTTATTATAACGAATAAACTGCAAGGCATTTTTTGCAGCTTGCAGTTTAATGAATTGATGCAAAGGCAGTATATTAAGAAGGGAATCCAAGGCAACCGATGGTGTACTTTTCATTGCCCCTGTCATTGATATACAAGCAAGTCTTTGCAACTTAGCCAGCTTCTTCTGAGCGGTTACCTCATTTGTCTTGGGCCACCATACCAGTGAAGCATAACTAATTTTTGGTCGGACTATTGCTGAATAAATCCAGTTTACCATATTAGGTCGCAGTCCCCAAGTTTTTCCTAGGGCTTTATTGCAGACCCATAGGGCATTAGTACCCTTACTTATGACCTTGCTCAGATGAGAGTTCCAGCTCAATTTCTTATCCAAAGTAACACCAAGGTGTTTAACTTCTTCCGAAAATTGAATGTGAACTCCATTCAAAGAAGGCTGTATAAGCTTTACCTTTTTCCTTCTGGTAAAAGGCACGATAATAGTTTTTGAAGGGTTTACGTTTAACCCTCTTTCCTACACCATTTGAGAGTAATGTTTAACGCAGTTTGCAACCGATCGATGGCAACCGATGACTTGATGAAGTCTTCAATTATTTTTTCCATTGTCTTTAAAAGAACAGAGGAAAGGCTTATAGGTCTAAAGGCTTTGGGAGTTGTTTTATCCTTTCTTCCAGCTTTTGGAATGAAGACAACTCGAACCTTTTGCCACGCTTTTGGAATATATGAAAGCGCAACACTTGCTTTGAATATTTCGGTTAAGAGCGGACAAAGCGTCTCTTTTCCTTGTTGCAGTAAGGCTGGGAAAATATCGTCTTTCCCGGCAGATTTGAAAGGCTGAAAAGAACTCAATGCCCATTCGACCCTCGAAGGCGTGAAGATTTCACAAGCTTTCTGATAGGCATTTATCGACCATACATGTCTTGCCTCATCTGAGACCTGTTCTTCATCCGAATATGGGATCGATTCAGGGAAATGAGTTCTCATCATTACTTCCAGTGTTTCAGAAGAGTCAACAGTATAACTGCCGTCTTCTTTTTTAAGGCAACCTAGACCATTTGAATGGTCTTTTGAAAGGACTTTGTGCAGCCTTGCAGCTGCAGGAGCGTTGTTGATGGTTTCACATACCCGTCTCCAGTCCTTACGTTTGGCGTGCCTTAGTTCTCTGTTGTATTCTGTTAGGGCTTTTTTGTATTCAACCCAATCTAAAGTGATCTTTGCTCTATTGAACAACCGCCTGGATTTCTTCCTCAATCCTGCCAGCTTGTCATTCCACCAAGGCACATCCCTGTTAGATGACCTTTGTTGAATAGGACAGCTAGCATGATAAGATGAGACCATTTGGTCAATGATCCCATCAGAGGCATTTTCCAGTTGTGAAACAGTCGTGAACTGTTCACCGTTATACGAATTCTTATTCGTTAAATGAAAACGATAGAGATCCCAATTGGTTTTCTTCGGGTTTCTATAGCTTTCTGTTATTTCTGATCCAGCTTTAAAATCGAACCGGATTTGTTTATGATCTGACAATGATTCTTCATCAGAAACATGCCAGTTCACAATCTTCTCCGATAACAAGTCGCTACAGATCGTGAGATCAAGAACCTCTTGTCGGATAGAGTTTACAAAAGTAGGAGAATCACCTCTATTACATATGTCTATGTTGTTAGACGACATGTAGTTTAAAAGATCTTCTCCTCTTTTATTAATATCGGTGCTGCTCCAAATTGTATGATGGGCATTTGCATCGCACCCTATTATAAATTGGGCATTAATTTTCTTACAGTAGTTGACAAAATGAACGACAGAGCATGGAGGCACATCTTCAACATCTCCAGGAAAGTAAGCAGAAGCAATACATACCTCCGTTTTCCCACGGATAGTTGGCACCTCTACTTTGATCGCAACAATGTCTCTACGGATAAATTCTGTGATTGGGACAAATTTTGTGTCCCTATTTACAAGAATAGCCGTCCGCTTAAACATCTTAAAATTCTTATTTATGCTGACGATATGAAACTTTATATGAGAATCAATAGCAACAAAGATAGCGACTTTTATCGGAATGAAAGTTTATGTGATAAATGGTGTTGTAAAAGTTTACATCAATTTAACGTGAAAAAACGTAATTTAATCACATATAGCAGAAAACGGAATACACCATAGATTACTGTCTCCCTAGGAAATCAAATTGTTCAAAAAAGCGATAAGATAAGAGATCTAGGTGTCATATTAGATTCTAAACTTACCTTTACTGATCATTATAATACGATTATCCATAGAGCTACCAATATGTTGATCTTTATTAAGCGTTTTAGCTACAGTTTTCGGGATCCATATACGATTAAAACCTTGTACATTGCTTATGTAAGATCAGTTCTAGAACATTGAAGTATTGTGTGGTCTCCACATATAAAAATGCATGGTGTAGAATCGAGTCAGTACAGAAGCAATTTCTTTTACACGCCTTACGCAAATTAGGCTGGACAACGTTTCCACTGTCATCATACGAGGCTCGATGCATGCTTATCGATATTCAAACTTTAAATGAGCGTCGCGAAATAGCCATGATTCCATTTGTCAATGATATTGTATCGCAGCGTATTGATTCCACAAATCTTTTATCATGTCCTAATTTCTACACGCCTGCTAGACAGTTAAGAAATCGTAATTTGTTTGCAACAAATAATCATCGAACTAACTATACAAAATTCGGCCCAATGAATCGAATGATGTCTCTCTATAATCAGCATTGCACAGAAATTGATCTGACCATGTCGCGAACAAAGCTAAGATTTTTTTTATTAACGTGAATATTAACGACAATATTTTAACTCCTTAAGATATAATTCGACATAGAATTAAGCAAACATGTAGTCATCTATTGATTGACAAAATAAATGTATGTATAAAAGATCGCGCAATAACTCGTTAATGCATATAAAGGGTCCGGGTCATTTGGCCGAATGCCGTTTGGCCGAAATTGAAAACAAGAGTGAACTACAGTTAGCATGGATTAATAATTAATTTTAAAGAACTTATTAAGCTTATTCATAAAGAAGGTTATACCATCATTAGCTTTTTAGTAGTAGTTCAAATAACAGTTCGTGCTGAAAGAAGAACATTCTAACTGTAAGCAGTTATTCACTTCTCTGCTAGCCACCTGCAGATGTTTTCGTATCGCGTTTGTAGTTAGCTTTTGACAATAACGGTTTAAGACTTATTCGTCCTTCTGCTGGATCGGGTTGCTTTGATCCCTCGAATCGTACTAAGTTATATGTCATAGGGTCATAGCTCTAGCAAGTCATGGCTTCCTTGACTTAAGTTTTCCCCGAGTCGTTTATTGCTGCAGAGTTCATTACACATGTTGCAATCTTAATCTTGGAAGAGAATGACATCTCACCCAAGTTAAGCCTTGAGGCAAAAATATGTTTTGAATAAGACGTAAGGGAATCTTCGGTAATATGCACCTAAAACAAAAAAAAAACAGGCAAAGCAACCCCACGGTGCCTTTTAAGAGTAATCGTGAAGAATTTGGAATTTGGATTCATCAAGGGCTGATAGGAGTGACCCACAACATGCGATTTTACAAATCCAACTTCGAGAAAAATGTCTAAACTTTTCTAAAGTATTTATAGAATCCCCAAAAAGTCGTTTTGCTCCTGGGGTGCATATTACCCCTGATACCGTTATAACAAGCTTTAATGTCAATAACTAAGAGAAATACTTTAATATTATCAGTACAACTATAAGAAACTGCCGATGATTTAAAAAAGGTGAAATTCCCAATTAAAATATAAGCTGAACTATTGTCAATAGTAATGAAACCAGTATAACTCGAAAGGATAGCATATGTGCAAAAAAAGGAAAAACAATTTGATGAAATCATTAAAACTCTTGTAACCTTACTACACCATCATCACGTAACGAAACAGAAGGTGAATCATAATCAATACATGTATATTCAGTTTTTTATTACTTTACACACCGTTATTTCGGTTGTTCTAGCAAATATCTCTTTTTTATTGCTTTCTTTTGTATATTTGGGTTTGAGGCGCTGATTTTCTATGAATACCTTGTATCGATGTCCGGCCATTTGGCCGCATGCCGTTTGGACGAACGCCGTTTGGCCGAATGCCATTTGGCCGAATCATGAACAAAAAAATCAAATTGCAACACCGGTGATGTGTAGGATTCATAAGTGATTGGGCTCAATAACTGATAAGCTAATTAACTTGTTGATTTATATGATGTGACGGGACGTAACGTTTGTCACTTTATAAAAGTTCTAAGAGAATGATAAAATCGACCCGTTAATTCAGGACGAAGTTGTGAACTCCTCACATCGCGTCAATACTCTGAGGTGATGATTGATTTGCCTCTGGATTACCAACGGTGTAGTAAGGTTTCAAATGTTTCAATGTTTTCATCAGATTTGTTTTTGAATAAAAGAATCAAATATCTTTGGACGGAGTAGAACCTAAAAGCTGAAAGTATCGATAGTTCATATAATAATTATTACATCAATATCGTTGGACTAATTGAAGTATTTCACCGAAAATAACTGAAGTTTATTGAGCATCTTATTATAACTGCGAGTTGAAGGCAGTGCCCGTTCGACTTTGGCAACATGTTAAAAATTTTCATATTGCCTAAACCGAACCATGCCAAAATCGAACGGATGTTTTTAGTAAACTTTTATCACTGTTTTAATTTACTTATTTTTAACATGGTAAGTCTCAAAAAAGCCCTTAAGAACATTGAGATTAACAGTTTTGGTGACTGATCCATGTACGCACTTCCGAGTTGTCAAATTGAACGGTTTTTTGCCAAAATCAAACGGGCTCTGTAATCTATATATTTTTTAAAACAAACAAAACATATATTCGTCGCAAGATTAAACAAAAGTTGTGTCAAAAACCTTGAATGATGCAATTCACAGCACGAGTCACGCATTCACTTAACAAGTAGGTGGATAATTACGATGAGTGCTGTAGAAGTCATGTGCTGCAGAGTTGCGTACTAGTAGTTTACGGAACAAGTTGCATAATGATGATTTTTACAGCACGAGTCGTAAATTTATCCTACGAGGCTTGCCGAGCAGGATAATTACGACGGGTGGTGTAAAAATCGAGTTCTGCAACGAGTTACGTATAACATTTTTTGCGATAGCGTAGAATAACACATGAGGGTATCAGAAATTATATCGGAATGCATTCACCATTATTTTACAATTTCTGGAATAAATGTTATGTTATGATTCATTACCTACTTACCTTATGATTCATTACGTAACTCAAAACAGTTACGTGATGAGGAAGCGTTGCGTAATGAATCATTACAGCACTGGTTTCAGTTGCGTAATGACTATTTCTGCACTGCATACTTCAGTGCAGGAAAATAGGCCATTTTTTGATAGATTGGCGTGATGAAAAACAGCCTATTACGATGAGAAATTACAAAACATATTTTTTGTTTTAGGATCAATATTGGAAGAAATTTCAAAGAGTTTGTCGCTTTTTATTGATAGCCTAGTTTTTGTACTACTGCAATTCAGACTTAAGGTATCTCAAAGTAATTGTTTTCAACAAATTGGGTAAATTGTTGTAATTAAAGCCAAAAATGTCCATATAATTTTAAACGATTATTTTGAAAACAATGTCATACTAGAAATATCAAAAAAGATTATTGAAGGATATAATGTTATACAAATACTTATAGACTTATAAAAATGCTTTTCATATTTGCTGTTGAAGGTTTGACAAGATTTTCGAACTCCTCCAGAGTTTCCTCGAAGAATTAAAGAGTTGTTTGATTTAGTTCAACAAGGAATGCTTAACAGACAAAATTTGATGATTATTTCGATAGCTTCATTATTACGATCCTCTTGAACAGCAATCATGAGTTCTTCCCAGAGATTTTCCAGAGATACAGCCTTTTTTGCAATGGCTCGTGCATGAATGCATTGATGTGCTTGCATCGAAAATATTTTTTTTGCAATTCGATTGCATATCAGCTTACTTTTTATCAACGAAATGACCTACATAACAGCCTACTTTTCCTACCGATACAAACAGTGCTGAAAAGTGTTACTTTTCAGCACTAATAACAGTATCGAAAAGTAGCACTTTTCAGTACTGTTTTGGAAGTTACCGAATCGGCGTCGGAGCACCTCCATACGTGATTTTTTGAAATGCTGTTATTTTCTCAAACCATTTTAGGTTTCTGATTTTAGGATCCGAATCCGATTCAATTCGGTTCGTCAAATGGATGTAGAATCAGAACATAAGTTGATTCTTTATCCATTTGACGAACCGAATTTAATCGGATTCAGATCCTAGAATCAGAAGCTGGTTGACCGTGGGGATTCTGAGTTTTGCGGAAGTAGAGGATTTAAGGGTTCACTATAAAAAAGGACGGGAGCGTCATGGGGCGGTTTTTGTAATCTTGGCAATTCAGCATATACAATATGGTTCAAGATTCTAAGCGGGGCGTCCTTACCTGGTCTGTCTTTGGAAATAGAATCAGCAATAAAAGTGTGAAAATTTGTGACAGTCATTCCACAGCCTACCTGATTGAGAAATACCGTTTTGTCTCAAATTCCGAACAGACTCATATTCCGAACACTCGGTTTTTGTATGACGATGTGGTTGAAATGTTTCGCTGAAATATGTCATCAAATTACCAGAAAATGGCAGCCAATTACAATTCAATTTAATCATCTTCAAATCTATTTTATACCTCGGGAGTAGTTATGATTCGCTAGTTTGAGGTCATTAAAGCTAGCTCAGATGAATTTATTTGCGAAATTAATCATTTGGGTACGATTTATTCGTGCTGTTCGGAATTTGAATCAAGGTGTTCGGAATATGAGACAGAATGAACACAGTGTTCGGCATTTGAATCAAAATGTTGTTACATACTTTTACGTAAAAACAATACTAAACAAGTTTAAATAAACATTTTTATCGGCACACCCAACAGCTAACAGATAGACTTTGCGAAGAAATTTAAATTTTCACAAATATGAGCTAATTTGTGATCCCCAGATGCATTTGAAGTCACTGCTGACCTTAAGTGTTCGGAATATGAGTCAAAACGGTACTGAGTTGCTACACAGATAGAAAAATCCATGTATTTTTCAGCGTAAAATCATGCACATGCAGGGAATGCTAAATTTCTCACAAATTTACATGACACATAGTGTAAAATTACATCAACATCATGTAAATTTATGCGAGTTGTCGCGTAATCGGTTAGAGTCCATGCTCGATTACACAATATATAACGGAATCTTACAAGATATCATTGTAATTTTACATGATGTGACTTGTAAATTTTCGACAACTCTGGCATTCCCTTTATGTGCATGATTTTACGTTGGAATTTACATGGATTTTTCTCTCTGTGTACAAAGCATGGATGGTCATGTGGATTTTCTTGAAATATCCCCAAAAATCCAACTTTACCGGCATTTTTCGTTATTGCAAAAAATGTTGTATGCAACTCGTAGCAAAACTCGATTTTTTCAAAAAATCATCATTTTGCACCTTGTTGCATAAATAACTATTTTTAGCGATAATGGTACATTCCAATAATTTTTGAACTGAATGTAAAACAAAAAAGTAATATGGATAATGCTTCCATTATTTGTGAAGTTCAATTTTATGGACTATTTTAAAAAAATCTTAAATTTACGTGACACGTAAACTTTTATGATAATCATGTAAAACGAGTTATAACTCAATATTCAACGATACATAATGTAAACTGTCTCATTGCATTCGAAAATGCTTGCAATCTTGAGTGAAACTGGATTCGCCAATTTTGCATGCTTTCTTTCATCTAGAAAGTGAAATTGCAAACAAGATTGCTCGGTTTACATAATTCTACGCTGAATATTCTGTCATATATAATGCACATGGATAAATCGACGGCTTGTCATTTGGTGTGCATTATTTATGATTGAATTTTCAGCGTGAAAATCATGTAAACCGAGCCGTTTTGCATACAACGTTCTTTAAGAGGAGACGTTTCGTACTCAATATTAAGGATTTTGCTAGCAATGTTGGATATAATAGATGTGTTGTAGGTTTTATCATTGAATAATACATGAGAAATGGCTTTGCATGATTGAAGCTAAAATTACGTTACGTTTAAATCTAAGATTTTTTTGGTGTGTATACAAAACTGAATACGATTCGTACTAAATTAAGCTCATCTAGACCTACATAACCAGGTGTGTAATTTCAACACATGCTGAAATATCTTCTCTTGGGATGATTTATTCTTATGCATTGCAAAGTAGATATACGACACATGAAGAAGCTCCGTAATACTTAGCATCTTTGTGTGTCGTAAATTTTAAGGAAGTTGGACCGAAATCAGCACAAAATTTATTTTTCAGAATGTGTGAAAATAACATACAGTGCTGTTCTGAATAATAGCAGCGCATGTCGAATTTCATACAAAATGCTCAACTTTGACATGCTGTAGTTTTGTTCCCTTTCAAGCAATCGAGCTGAAATTTTCTCCACAGAACTACAAATATGATCAATTTTGTAACTACAAAATTTCAGTTTTTTCTGAGTCCCTGCCGAAAAGTGAGACACTAGGTGAAATTTTTCGAAAAAATAGCAGTTTTTCATTTTAAAATTCTTCTTCTACAAATATTTTAAACATTTTCGGTTTAGGTGTAGGTTTGATAATTAGGAGGAGATTGTTCCAATGGTAAGTGATATACAATTTAAAACTATAATGTCAAGCCGAAATTCAAATTTTTAAAACTGCTATTTTTTCGAACAATTTCACCTAGTGTCTCACTTTCCGGCAGGGGCTTAGAAAATTTTGAAATTTTGTGTTTACAAAATTGGGCATATTTGTAGTTCTGTGGAGAAAATTTCAACTCGATTGCTTGAAAGGGAACAAAACTACAGCATGTCAAAGTTGAGCATTTTGTATGAAAATCGACATGCGCTGCTATTATTCAGAACAGCACTGTACATGGTGTGTTGGTCCAGAAGAGCCTAATTTTGTGTAACTTTATTTAAGAGAGTAGCTGAATTCAAATAGCAAAATTTTTATCCTCCAAGAACGGAAAGAAGATGAGTTGTAGCAGAAGACGCACATGTCAGCTTATTTTTCTCATAACAGGCCCCACCAAGGTTTCCCCCAGTAGTAACTCCTCCATACAACAACACGACCACAATGGACTGCTCCAGTAGTTTACCGAATCACAATCACCGCCAATATGAGCAAATATCACGTTCCGGATTCCGCTCAGGTCCCGGTGCTTTTTTCCCACCCATTAGCAGCCCTAGCCAAGGAAACTCACCCGAGGCGAGGGCGGCACGACAAGAGAGGAAGTGCCTCAAATGAGGAAGCTATCATTTTCCGCTTGTATTTTCGCCCGGACGTGTTTACAACACCTCTTCCAGTCCAGGGCTCGAGATTTGCACCACACCACCGACCGGGAGAATGCAACGGGCCATGGTGTTCCATGTTACACTCCCGTTTTTTGCTATTTTATTAATTTTAATTAAATTTTATTTTTATTTTTATTCCACACCAGCAGTCGTGTGCCCGTGTGCCATCTCCGGAAACAATCTCGAAATGATCGTGTTTTTCGTTTTGGCGATAAATCCCCACCAAAATGACGATTGCTTCCCAAACTGGGCGAGCATTTTTTGGGTTGGTTCCCTCACTACTAGGGTGAACCAGAAAAAAACATATTTGAATAGGATTAATATTGCGAAAAATATGTTTATTTATACATTTTGGTAAAACAAATCAGCTTTTTAGAAATTGCTACAATAGATGGCAGCCCATGACATCATTCATCATCATCAAAAATCGTACATATGTTTTAAATTGAGTATTCATAAATAAATGATTAAAAATTCAGTTTTTTCATATTGGTTCTGTAGACAAAAAAAATGACTAGGGTAGGTGTACAAGTTATGGCCATAGTGGTTCCCTATTTCGCCATACGTGATAACTTGAATGTCTCAATATTTTGAAAAGTTTTTTTGTGTTCTAGCAGTAAGATATAGGATATATCTTGATGTTGAAACATTCGAAAAGATTAAAAATTTGAATGTTAGGGAAAGTGTACCAGTTATGGCCATAGTGGTTCCCTATTTGGCCATATGCAAAATATGGATAACTTTTACATTTTTAATCTTTCTGAATGTTTTAACATCAAGATTTATCCTTTATCTTACTGCTAAAACACAAACGATTTTTCAAAATGTGAAGGCATTCAAGATATCACGTATGGCGAAATAGGGAACCACTATGGCCATAACTGGTACCTACCCTATCCGAATTTTGCATATGGCCAAATATGGAACCGCTATGGCCATAACTGGTACACTTTCCCTATTTCCAAAAACTAATACGAAACTGATTTGTACTACTGTAATGCTAAAAATATCTTTATTTTTCATTCTCGGGTTGAGCTCAATGGTTTTTCAAACGTTGATTTTTCCTGGAACACCCTTCTCCGCACCCAGTTGGGCTGGCACGAGTGATGCGCTGTCGAGCCTGCAGGTGGACCTGTGAGCAGAATTCACAATGAGCAGAAAGGATACAGAGTGTCACTTTTCTCCTCAAACTCGTTTTGTTATTCCTGGATTTCTTTTTTTTCGTGTTCGGTTCCGAACCATTGCAGTTCGATTGGATGTACTCACCAGAGGGACACGTGACTTGGTTCTGGCACACGGAGCATTGGTTACTGACGCAGACTTCAGGCGGCTTACAGAAAGTGAGCTTGGTGTGATCAAATTTGCATCAGGAAATCCCCGCTGGGGATCTTGGCGGGTGATCCGTCGAATCGATTCAATTCGATTGAATTGCTACAATGGTGGTTGATGGAAAAAATGTTACCATGGTGTTCCCCTGACCGTTATTATCAGAAAAAAATCTCCATCAAAGCTGTGCTCACCAGTCGTTTTCTATAGCTAAGCTACATGTCAAAATTGGTTTATATAGTTATTTGAATCTTCTGGGAAGAGTTTTGAATGAGAAAATCAACAAAAAAATAATGCTTGTATCACAATGTTCTGGCTAGTTCTGTGAACCCATGTACTCACAGTTCAGATTATTTTACTTGGAACTGATTGCTACCTGTTGTATATCGAAGTGAAGTATACGTCAAGAAATACTTAACGAGTTGAGTTTTCAGTTATGGGTAGCAGTATATGGAATAAAATAAAATTAACGACGTAAAACGCAGCGATACAAAATGGAAGAAAATAATGCAAATTTCATAACATCCATTATTATTGTGTTCAATGGAATTCAAAATCACAGCATATACAGAGCTTAATTTTAAATGTTTGTCTTTGTCAGTTTGGAAAACTTTGTTTAGCTCCCGATGTATGATTTTTTCACAGAACAATCCACGATTTTCTGGTACCCAAAACTGGAATTCACGTACTGGAACAACTCTGTTTTCATCATATTTTATATATCTTTTTGAAATTATACACCTTAAGTTTGAATTCCATTACCCCGAATTCCTTAAGACAGTCACCACGAGTTCCTGTTCCTAGAATGGTATTACTTCGAATTCCATTATCACGGGACAATGCCATTCAAGGTAATAATATATTCGGGACAATAGCATTCAGTGTAATAGTACGTTCAGGGTGATTACACGCGGGTAAATGAAATTCGGGGCAATAAAATTTACTGTTAAGGTACAGAATCTTCTCAAAAGAGCTTTGATTTTTAAGGAAGACATGCAACATTAACCTCTGCAAGTGTTATGATTTTAAATTCAATGAAAGCAAATAATAATGCATGTTTCTTACTTTTCATAAGCGTATTACAAGTACTGAGGCTTTTTCTCACGAATTAGTGTAAGGATGTGTTGATTTTTTTATGCAATTTGGACTCGTTTATCCGGAGTATCGATTTTTTTCAATCCGGATAATCGAATCACTATAATAAAAATTAAAATCTGCGATAAAAGAACTTAAATATTATCTTTTTTCGTTGTTTTATTGATATGATGCAATGGCGTCGCCAGAAATTGTTTCTAGGAGCATTAGGGGTCTTGAGAAGAAAACAAAATTTACCCAGCACAGAAAAAAAAAATTTTTCAAGCCCCCCTTTTCCTACCTAGGTCCAAAAATTCTAAACCATTTATATTGCATATTGCAGTACTAAATTATCTCAAATATAACAAAAAGCATACTCCGGTTAATCGAGTCTAAAATTCCGGATAATCGAATCCCGGATAAGTCGCGGATAATTGAGTCTCCGGATAATCGAGTCCAATCTGAACAATTCTTTTACTATTGCATTTATCCAAGGCTGTATAATCGAAAAGACTGGGAATCCCAAAGGTAAAATTGTAGATTTGTGAAACATCTAAATGTAGTATGCTACAAATGATCACAAAAGTATTGACAGTGGTCTAAAGTTCTATAGTTTGGATAATACTCAGCAACTGATGTTTATGTTCTGAAGCAGTACAAAGCTAGCCGGAACAGCCTAGGGGATTTTATTTTATAAATAATAATAATGACACAAAAATGGCTCCGTAATGCCTTACAGCACTTGAGCCTTTGAAAAATTAATCAACTGTAAAAAACTTTGGCGACATGTAAGTACAATGTATCACTGAAATCATTTGAAAATGCTTAACGGTATTAGAATGTTTAATAAATCTATTTTTAATTAATGTATGCAATGGCTACACGTCAAAAAGGGCGTAACTACAAATTTCATCTATCTTCTTATTCAAAACACCACCAAGAGGTCCCAAATAACCAAACAAACCAACCTTGAACCAAATTTTGAGGATATATTTCTTCTGATAATCACGGCCAATGGAAACCTGTTTGAATATCTTAGATTTCCTTTGTATAAGTAGACTTACACATTCAAAAGGGCGTAACTTCAAAACGAGCCCTACGTTTTTTTTTTTTTTTGAAATTTTGCCCATTTATGCAACTTAGCTATAGAAAACGACTGATGAGCACAGATTTGATGGAGATTTTTTTCTGATGATAACGGTCAAGGGAGCACCGTGGTTACTTCATCAAACGTGCGTACCGGTTTCGGGTAGAGACTGGATAATCTATTTCGATGGAGCGCTCAGTGGAACAAAACGTAGCTAAACTATACCGGGAAATGAAAATTTAATTGTTGTCCTATGAGAGAGATTGTACAAATCTGATTCTGAATGGTCCATCCGATAGTGTTTGAATAATTTCTGTCTTATTGCTCATATATATAATCTGTAATTTAGCTGTATGCAGCTAAATCAACTATATCCTTCTAAATAACACTGACAAAGTAATGATTTTAGAGGAAAATTAGTATTTTGAATGAAGCACATTAAGGTATTGTTTCCCACAAAAAGTATTTTGTGCTGAATTTGAGATTGAGTCCACTCTGACGAAATAACTGCACGACTACGATGCCGACAAAATCAAACAAACTAAGTTCAAACATGACTAGTGTAGACATACCGATAGCTGATTGGCTTAAAGCAAATATTTACATGAATTCGAATAATAAAGCCAGTGGTATTATTTATTTGTCATCTGAATACTTTTGATTTTGGTTTCGTAGGAACAACATGAAACCTGCAAGAAATCATAATTCTGTATTTAATATCCCGAACACGAATCAAAATGGTAGTTTTCTAAACTTCAAAATTTGTCATTAAGGTGAAGGTGAATTGAAGCCAAGCCTTAAATTTCCAAGATCACAAATCTAGAAAACCAAACATCCGTTTAATCTGAAAACTAAATCGTTTGGTCACTAGCTGGTGGTGAGCAATCGATTAAGTTTTCAACTCGAACGGGTGTTCGGTTCTCCAGATTTGTGCTCTTGAGAAATTGATGTTTGGCTTCGATGCATCTTCACCTTAAAAAAAAACTATTTAGTTCTATAATTTTTGAGCGAATCAATAGTACTACTCCTGACCGTCATGTAAAAAACATTTTGCAATGATTTAAAGCACAACGGCCGTTAAAAGTGACTATTTGGGACTCTCTACTTAGGGAACACTTACCCTAAAGGTCAAAACTCTTATGTTCATCTTCCGCCGTCTATCGCCACTGGAATTGGTGGTCCATTTATTACGTAAGGCAATTTTCGGGATTTTTCGACCCCCCCTCCCCCCATGATAAGATTTTTTGTATGAAAAACTTTTGTATCAAACCCCTCCTCCCCCCATAAACCCTTACGTAATTAATGGATCGCCCCAAAGCAGATTTGTGGGAAGTTATTAAGCCAGTTTTGTTAATGGGCGATCGACGACAGACCAAATCTTTATGTTGCGGCAGATCATCCAAAAGTGTCGCGAATATCAAGTCCCTACGCGGCACCTATTCATCGATTTCAAAGCGGCCTATGATACCATCGATCGCGAAAATTATGGACGATAATGGTTTTCCTGGGAAACTGACTAGACTAATCAAAGCAACGATAGTGAACAGTGCTGTGTGAAGATATTGGGTGCATTATCAGACCTCTTTTAAATACGCAAAGAACTTCGATAAGGCGATGGTCTTTCCTGCCTCCTGTTCAATATTGCGCTAGGTGTTATGGAACGGGCGGGCTTCAACATGCGGGGCACGATCTTCAATAAATCCAGCCAGTTCATCTGCTTTGTAGACGACGTGGACGTTGTCGGAAGAACGTTCCAGGTGGTTTCTGAACAGTATACCAGGCTGAATCGTGAAGAAGATCGGGTTGGATTGAAGGTAAATACGTCGAAGACGAAATATCTGCTGGCTGGAGGAACCGAGCGCGATAGAGCTCGCATTGGCAGACACGTGATGATCAACGGGGATGATTTCGAGGTGGTGGACGAACTTGTCTACCTCGGATCATTGATAACGTTGGATAACAACTGCAGCAGAGAAATTCGAAGACGTATCATTGCCGGAAGTCGTGCTTGCGGTCTGGTAAACTTCACTTCCGTACTAAGTGTACCATGTACAAGACGCTGATAAGACCGGTAGTCCTCTACGAGCATGAGACGTGGACAATGCTCGAAGAGAACCTGCAAGCGCTAGGAGTTTTTGAACGACCTGTGCTTAGGACGATCTTCGGCTGAGTATGTGAGAACGGCGTATGGAGGAGAAGAATGAACCACGAGATTGCGCAACTCTACGGTGAACCCAGTATCCAGAACTCACCAAAGCTGGAAGGGTACGATGGGCGGAACACGTTGTGAGAATGTCGGGCAACAACAGGATCTTGGAAGTGTGGAGCGATCGAGAAATTGGAGGATAGCAGCCATGGACCGAGTTAGTTGGCATAACATTGTGGTGCAAGTTATGTCTTGAAGGACGTAGAGCCAGCAAAAGTAAAGTAAGTAAGGCTTAAAGTATTCTGAACGCAACACTCCAGCATTGTTGACAACCTAATTAATTGTAAATTCATAATTCAGTCATTTGGTCAAATGGCGTTCGGCCAAATGAAATTCGGCCAAATGATATTTGGCCAAAAGACCGGATACCACCCTCCGGAAATACTTTACCTTTTAAGTATGGAGGACTTCAATGAGCCTACCCCATTACCCGATGTGAATTAACCCGAATATCATTACCCCAAATGCCTTGACCACGAATTTAATTTCCTCGAATTCCATTATCCCGAATCACATTAGCCCGGGGCATTGTTATGCAGGGTAGTTGTGCATTTATCATTCGGGATCATAGAATTCGGAGTAATGGTACATTTGAGAAATATAATTCGGGGTCATGACATTCAGAATCATTTGCCCTGTTCCCGAATGCCAGTTCCCTGAACAGGTACCCTGTTTCTCTGAATAATCAATTCTCCGAAAAGTATTTTGAACTCATAATTGTCATGACTTTATACACTTCAAGGTGGTAAACCTTTATCAACTACTCTCTTTCTTCCTTCCCACGATTGCGAGGTTTGGAGAGAGTAAAACGTAAAAATATACTATTTTCAACCCCCCTGCTTTTCACCTTTTGTTTGAGAACAATTTGTGAAAACGTAGAGTCTAAATGCGTAAACGAGTAGAAACACGTTTTGAATATATGTGTTTGTCGACGAATCTTCTTCTATTTTCTTGGCATATCGTTCCCACTGGGAGGAAGCTGGCTTCTCAGCTTAGTGTTAGTTTAACACTTCCACATTTATTACCTGAGATCTTTCTCAGCTAATGACCTTTTTGCATGGATATATCGTGTGGCAGGCATGCGCCCATACTCTGTGCCCAAGGAAGTGAAGACTCGTTCCTTTACGAAAAGATCCAGTAATCGTCATACAAATCTCGAGCTCTACTTCTTTTTTGCAATCGTGCAACACGACTATCCGTGTAGAGACGTCACTACTGTACTGTCACAGACAAACAGACGTAACACTCTTGAGAAGCTCATGGTACATGCGTTTAACGATGAATTTGAATTTCATTTGACCGACGCGATCGTTCCACCAGAGGCGCTAGTATTCGACCGCTTTGACTTTTGATAGTGTACACGTTGCTGAATGATGCGAGCAAAACTTCCAGGCAATACGTGTAGTAGTGTGCGTGTTAGGCAAACGTCAACTAAAAATCCATCATGGCAGACAGTGCTTCGCGCGGTTCTTGCAACAGATGGCAGTGTGGACTATAAGACTATCCATGAGGACACTTCGCGATTGGGTTGACAGCTCAAAGTGGAAGCACAGTGAACACTAAACTTACCGAAATTCCGTTAAGCGTCATCAGTGCTTACCAATCTCCTTTGTTCCCCAAGCGATGATTGTCAAAAATTCATGGTAAACAAAAAAAATTAGCTGATCACAGCTGTCTCATGGATTGCCTTATTGTCAGTTAAGCACTTGGTACACTCTTTGCCAAGGGTGCAAATTTTTCCGCACGCATAAGCTAACACTTCAATGGTAGCTTGCGCAGTGACGACATTATTTATCTCCACCTCTTTCTCTCATTCGGCGTCGCTCCGTATAGCCGAGAGGCTTTAGAAGTTTCACGACACTCTCACCCAAATCTAGTTGAGAGTCTTCCATAGGGCACTTGGTGGCTTTGTTTAGGTGCTAAACGGCTCCATTTTATTCGGCTGGAAAATGCATCGTAGTGCGTTTTTCGTTTTAAACCGTTTCCCAGCCGAATCAAATGAGGCCGTATGGCATGTCACTAATGCATCCGTAAATACGAGTAGATAAACATGTTTTTGTTTCTTATGTTTTCATGTCTTTTACCATGCTTTCGCCCAAGTGTCGATTTCCTAAATTTATCAAATCTGGGTTCAAGCGTTATCCAGATTTTTACATCTCCTAATAACAAAAAATGGGTACGATTCACCCAGCCATTAGATAGCTGGGGGTTAGCGTGCAAGTCCTGGCCAAAGATAGCCCCTTTGTAAATACAAACTTCAACCTGTCACAACAGTGTTTGTTGAAAAGCAACGAATTTGAAAACCAAAAATGAAATACAGCCTCCGAGAGCGCGTATCTGAATCTGCTGAGCGAGCAGATAGTGAAAGTGAAGTAGAAATTGTGGAAGAAAGTGGCAATGAAGAATCTGATAGCGATACCGACAGTGAGAGTGAGATAAGTTCTTCGGAGAGTGAGAAAGAAGAAGAAGACAGTGATTTGTAAGTTAAATTCAAATTAATTTTTCGTAAAAGGGCATAGGAGCCGTTCATGGACCACGCAGACTTTTAGTGGGAAGAGGAAGGAGGGGGCCAAAACTTACGCTCCATGAAAACTTTCAAATTTTAATATCGGAGAGGAGACCTAAGGTCTAAGATAGTCGAAATTTGGTCTACGTGTTTTATGAACAGCCCCAACAACGGGACATAGCAGTGCTACATTATTTCGGTTAGGACATCTCTGGCAGATATAGGCCGATGCAAATTTTATTTTCACTTTTTGTCACCCCCCGTTCACAAAACATCAAAAGTTGCAAGGGGGTCAAAACAATATTTTTTTTTTATTTTGAACAAATTAGAAAACCATCGATTTTCTTCGTAAGTAAGTAAGCAAATAACAGTCCGTGTTATAAGTTTGTAATATTGTTCATAAAAACATTGAAAACAACAAGTTTTTCAACATAAACAAGCTACTAAATCACTGCATTGTCACCAATGATGCAACTTATGATTACTTGTTATCCAGAGTGGAACTTATAAATGCACGTCACTTGGAAATAAAATCTAGCGGTAGTTAGCTGTCATGAAGCCCCCCTAGAAATTTTTCTGACGTGATTTTCAAAATTCTAGGAGGGGCTAATATTTCTCTACGGAGGTTCCCTAGACCCCCTTTTTTACGCCAATGTGTAAATTTGCAGAGCATTCACTAATGGCCAACAAATAGTTTATTTTATGAGACGTTTGCGAACAGCTGAACGATAACTGACAGAAGGCTTTTTCGGTTTGTTTTGATGAAAGCACGCGTAATTTTTCAAACGGGCCGCTCACTCAATCGGAAGTTATGAGAGTTATACTAGCTGTCCCCGGCAAACGTTGTTGCACTTTCTACGGATCTGTAAGATAATTCTACGGAAAATGTATATTTTAATTCTCATTATTCTACGGTAATTTACGGATTTTTCCTACGGAAATCTACGGAATTGCAATGCCGGGGATCTCTCCCCCCGCTTATCACTTTTCGTCTACAGAGTGATTTCCAAAGAAATCTGGCATCGCTGATTATTTCTAGCGCAAGCAACTACTGCTGTAAATTTCGAGAATTGAGCTTCGGGATAGTCTGAACGTCGTAGAATATCCCAGGACATGAAAAGGCAAGTGAAGCAGCGTTTTACTTGACATAACAGGTATGTATTACCAAGTACGAATATCAATTGTATTTACAAAAGGCATTTTAAGCTACTTTTATACTAATTATTATATTTGTCAGACTTCTGCATGTTCAGGATGTTCTAGGTTGCCAAGTAGGATATTGGAGGGCCTGGAATATCACCAACGTTCCTTGAAATAGCCAATTGGTCTGTGAGAAGGTTCAGTGAACATGGTAAATTATATAACTTCACTCAGTTTAGAAGCAAATATTACTGGAAAAATAATAGACCTGAAGTTCTGAAGTCCTGGGGAAATTTTGAAGGATCTGCAATACCTCAATCGTTCCTTGAAACAGCATATTGATCCATGAGAAGGTTCAGTCAACATAGTAGATTATATAACTTCACTCAGTTTAGAAAGAAAAAATACTGGAACAAGGGAAGACCTGTAGTTCTGAACTCCAGGGTAATTTGGAGGGCCTGGAATACTCCAAACGTTCCTTGAAATATCTTTTTGATTCGTGAGAAAGCTCAGTGAACATTAAATAACTTCATCGTTTAGTAAGAAAAAAATACTAGAACAATTGTAGATCTGAATTTCTGAACTCCGGGGTAATCTGGGTGGCTCGGAATACCCCAAACGTTCCTTGAAACAGCTAATTGATCCGTGAGAAAATTAAGTGAACATGTTAGATTTTATAACTTCACTCAGTTTAGCGAGATAAATTACTTAAACAAGTGCAGACCTGAAGTTCTGAACTCCAGGGTAATTTGGAGGGCCTGGAATATCCCAAACGTTCCTTGAAAGAGCTTATTGATCCATGAGATGGTTTAGTGAGCATGTTATATTATATAACTTCACTCAGTTTAGTGAGATAAATTACTGAAACAAATGTAAACCTGAAGTTACGAACACTAGGGTAATTTGGAGGACCTAGAATACCCCAAACGTTCCTTGAATTAGCCTATTGATCCGTGACAAGGTTCAGTAAACTTGGTAAGTTATATATCTTTACTCAGTTTAAGAAGAAATACTGGAATAAGTGTAGACCTGAAGTTTTAAACTCCAGGGTAATTTGGAGCACCTATAGTTCCTTGAAACAGCCTATTGGTGCATGAGAAGGTTTAGTGAACAGGAAAGATTTTATAAATTCACTCAGCTTAGCGAGATAAATTTCTGGAATAAGTGTAGCCCTGAAGTTCTGAACTCCAGGATAATTTGGTAATCAGGGCCCGGAATACTCCAAACGTTCTTTAAAACATCCAATTGATACGTGTGAAAGTTCAGTGAACATGGTAGATTATATAACTTCACCCAGTTTAGCAAGAAATACTACTGGAATAAATGTAGACATGAAATTCAGATTTCCAGGGTAATTTGGAGGGCCTGGAATACCTCAAACGTTTCATGAAGTAGCCTTTTGATCCGTGACAAGGTTCAGTAAACATTGTAGATTATATAACTTTACTCAGTTTAGCGAGAATAACTACTGGAACAAGTGTAGACCTGAAGTTCTAAACTCCAAATTAATTTGGAGGGCCTGGAATATCCCAAACGTTCCTTGAAATAGCTTTGAGATTCTCAGAGGTTGGTAGATTCTATTTGAATTTGTAATGTTATTGTTTTTAACCCAAACAATTACTGTTACGGTTGTAGATTTCAAAGAGTGTGCTTCAGGACAGTTTGGACGTCCTAGAACATCCCAGGACATAGCAAAGCAAGTGAAATAGTGTTTTCGTTAAAAGAGTAATTCTGTATTATCTAGCCTGAACATCATTTATGTTCACAAACAGCATTTCACGCTTCGTATGTACTTATAGTTAATTTTCCAAACTTCAGGATGTTCAGGATGTTCTAGGTTGTCAATTAGGTCATAAAGGCATATACTTCATATTTTTCTCTGATAAAAGAGCATATTTGGGACAACTTTGCCAAAGACAGTATATACATTTGTTCATTGATTCTTTTTTTACAGCCTTTTTTGTACTGCGGTCATATATGATCGCGCCGGCCCCAAAGGGTTAAGTAGATTATGCTTCACTTTGTAACATCGCTTCACACTTCGTAATCTTCTTTACAGTACATACTGCGTAGTTGGCCAAGACGTTTAACATGAAAAATGATGTATTTTGCTCTTCTTATCTTTTGGTCAGAGGATTCAAATCTGATACGCACTTTTCTTTACTTAATTGGCAGTTTTTTTTTTCTTGTAATACCGACCTCGGTATATTGGACAATATGTGTTTAGTCGAGAACGACAATATATTGCCTTCACTTGATTGCTTATGATACTTTCTAGTTCACCACGCTGTCACTGAAGTATTGCACCTTTTTGAACTACATCACTTTCCGATAAAACGGATCATTCTGGGAAATGACATTCGTGGAAATGACATTCAGAAAAAGTAATATAATCGTCTCTCGTCTCTGGTTTTGCTACTTCCCCCCAATGTCGGTTACCCGAAAGCCACTTCCCCAAATGAGACTTCCACGAACTCCATTTCCCCATAATATTTTGTTTTATTCCCCATTTTAATATTTTGAAGCCATATATGTGAAAATTTGAAACATTTCACCCTTTTTCATTTATTGATCGTGTTTTCGAGTTAAAGTGTTGGCACCAATTGTTTAGTAAGAATAACTAAAGTTTACCTTCTCTCGATTGCTTCCTATTCCTTCTAGCTATCTATCCAGTCACTAGAGATTATTCTTGCTTCTCTTAGAACTACATAACTTTTCGGAGAAAGGGGTCAGTCGAAGAAAAATAGCACAATCCCAGTTCCAGTAAAATAATGTAATTTAACACTTTCATAACAACAAGTGAAATGATTCGAAAAGTAACATAAAAACCCTTGGGTTTATTTTGGTATCTCCATGTTCAGTTATGCAAAATGCATCAAATTCTAAGACTGTCAACAATTTACAACATTTCACCAATATGCATAGTGTTTTTCACTTAAAACTTGTTTACTCCAGAGAAATTTACAACGTGCTTTTTGTCGCGACAGTGAATATTACCCTAGGCACCCCTATATTTAAAAAAATCAAGATCAAAATTACGGTTGCAACAGAGCTTGTTACAAATTAGATATAATATTTCGGTATAAACAATAAGACATGCATTTCCAATAATAATAACTGATCATGTTATAAATCTCATACAATAGAAAAGAGTTATATTATTTACAATTTCTGACATAAAAGTTTTATTATATTCATACTAAGTGCTGTTTGCAGCTTCTTGCATCAACATTTTCCAAAGGCAATTCAACACAAATCATATTCATAGAAGAAACATGTAATTTAAGTTACAACAATGTTCGTTTAACATGTTTTCTAATTGATTCCTCTTCTTCCATCTACTTTTCATCAAGTATCACATCATGCTCGACGTGACAATAAATTATAAATATAGCTTGGATGATGGCTTGCGTGATGGAGGAATAAAGGGTGACCAAACTTTAATATCAGATCGTTTAACAGTACTTCTGACAGATATTTTACGATTGAGGCCGAAACTACGTGTACTGAACACAACTTTCAAAATCAAACACTGGTAACCTTACCAAACTTAATGGTCTCGAAACCGTTATGATTGGAATTCATGAGAAAATAACAAGCGCTCACAAAAAAATAAGCTCCCGACCCGGATCCACCCAGCGTCGCCTGCCAAGATCCACGCTTGGGGAGCCTTGATCTCCCTCCGAACTGACTGGATGTCCCGATAAAAAGGATTAGTATCTGCCACATCGCCTGCAAGGACGACCGACGCGGCAAGTCCATGCGACAAACGCACCATCCACAACGACAACAACAAAACGGCCATCCGGGGTCAATGGGAAATAGCCCAAGAAAATTACAATCGGTCCCCCACAGCGATAAAAATTTCAATTTTCTTTCCAATTTACTTCCAGTCAATAGCAGTTTTATGCTTTTTTATCGCAACATGGCTGGTCTTCGATGGGAGAGCTTTGACGATATGCTCGAAGGATTGTTTCGATGTGGTGACTGCGATGACCAGTCCAGTCAGTGATGCTGGGGAATGTACAGAAAAAAAGGTTGTGGTCATCAATGATACGCGTCATTGGCCATACGAATCGCGTGGTTTGGCAATTTGTACCAGATTAAAAAAGGAAGGGGTTCATAAGTTGAAAAAAAAGAAACAAAACAAAGATTCAAAACCAATTTAACGAACGAAGGACAAATTTTATCAGATCCTATCACTTGTAGAATTTCCACTAGCTTTGCTCTATATGGAAACGTACTTATCCTTGATAAACTTTGATGGTTGAATTGTAAAGTGACAAGGGGAGCTTTTTTTCTTCAGATTTCTAGCTCCCAGCTTCCGGTCCCATCTTTTCATAATGGAAATTATCTCTATTTCCTAGGGTGTATAGTATCTTCGTGGGGCCCAGATAGCCGTAGCGGTAAACGCGCAGCTATTCAGCAAGACCAAGCTGAGGGTCGTGGGTTCGAATCCCACCGGTCGAGGATCTTTTCGGGTTGGAAATTTCCCAGGGCATAGAGTATCTTCGTATCTGCCACACGATATACGCATGCAAAAATGGTCATTGGCATAGTCAGCTCTCAGTTAATAACTGTGGAAGTGCTCATAAGAACACTAAGCTGAGAAGCAGGCTCTGTCCCAGTGGGGACCAAACGCCAGAAAAGAAAGAAGAAGATGATAGTATCTTCGTAAATTTATAAAGAAAGCTCTCAGTTGTTAACTGTTGAAGGACTCATCGCTAAACTAAAAACCAGGTTTTGTCCTAGCTGAGACGTTATTCCAGAAGTAAGAAGAAGCTCAACTTAAAGTAATTTCTATGGCTTGTTATGGTATTTATTTCTTTGACTCCAATAAACCTTCCTTATCCGAACATATGCGAAGTGCTAACCATCAAAACGTGATATTGATATGATTGACATGAAAGATTAAAGATCTAAAGATGATATTAAAATTCTATACCTTAAACTTCTGAACGATAGCAAAATTTGATGTTTGTAGATCAAATGAATAGCTCGCTGCTGTAGGCTAGATCGTTCTGTGACTTTTTATGTTATGCAAGTGGTATTCCAGGAGTCATTTTTAAATATCGTTTTCAGATCTTTTATCTCTTATATCCATCAACTTATTATCACATTCAAGTATCCATATCAAAATCTGCTATTACTTTTTCTCCAGCTCGGGTAACCAATTTTTTCAGAATCACTCAACCTTCCTTGTGCATTGAGGTAATTTTTGGCCCATTGGCACTCCAAAGAAAAAAAAAAAAGATTAAAATCTGAAATTATCTGAATTTTTTAAAACGAACATTTTCGTGCTGAAAAAAAAGCTTTCAGCGACCTCTAGGAGGGATGCTACAATAAAGTGACACATTACATACACTACCCGTCATATATACGGACTCACTAAAATAAGTATTGCAACACTCAGCTGAATATTGAATCACCCTGAAAAGTTTAGCATCACCTCAAAACAGGTAATTTCAGATTGCTAAATCTCGAGATCCTTACGACTTGCAAAGAAGCAATCTTCAGCAAAGTTGTTCAGCGGATCAAGGACATCCGGAAAGCGAACAGTTTAGTTCGCGATTTTGCCGCTAGGTGGCGCTAGTGAGCATGCAAAGTTGAGCATTTCAAACTAGTTCTAGCTTGTGATCCATATGAGATAGTAAGTTCGGGTCTTCGGCAAAGTTGCTCAGGGGTTCAAGGACATCCGGAAAGCGAACAGTTTAGTTCGCAATTTTACCGCTAGGTGGCGCTAGTGAGCATGTAAAATTGTGCATTTCAAACTAGTTCTAGCTTGTGATCCATAAGAGATAGAAAGTTCGGGTCTTCGGCAAAGTTGCTCAGAGGTTCAAGGACATCCGGAAAGTGAACAGTTTACAGACATGAATTTAAAGAGAATCAGACATCAATCACTTGGATATGAAATCAATCAAACTTGAACCATGAAGAGATTCTGACATGAATAATTTGAATATGATGAATATGAGTCCTGACTGAGTCACTCGCACATGGAGTAAGTCATACCAGAATCACTAGAATATGAATCAGGTATGATACACTTGAATATACATTTGATCAGACCTGAATCACTTTAATTTAATATGATTCCATCCCTAATCACTTCAACTTCCAAATGTCAAAGGATTTCTGAACAGTATTCTGTAAATTCTATCTCATCAAATTCATAATGTTTAGGTACAGTCATCCCTCCAGAGTAAACTGGTTCCTGGATGCCCTTGACTTTCCGAACAACTTTGCCAAAGACTCAAACTTTCTATCTCATCTGGCTCGAAAGATAAAATTTGTTTCATATATTTAATTGAATATGCGTACTAGTGCAACCTAATGGCAAAATTAGGAACCAAAAAAATTGATATTTGGATTTCACTTTATTTCTGTTCTTTACTTACTGAAGACTCGAACTTTCTATCTCTTGTGGATCGCAAGCTAGAACTAGTTCAAAATGCTCAGTTTTACATGGTCACTAGTTCAAAATGCTCACTAGATGTACTTGGCCTTCTTAACAACTTCGCCGAAGACTCGAACTTTTTATCTCTTATTGATCACAAGCTAGAACTAGTTCAAAATACTCAATTTTACATGCTCACTAGCGCCACCTAGCGGCAAAATCGTGAACTAAACTGATCGCTTTCCGAAAGTCCTTGAACCCCTGAACAACTTTGCTGAAGATTGCTTCTTTGCAAGTCGTAAGGATCGAGATCCTGTTAATGTGAATTAACCTGTTTTGAGGTGATGCTAAACTTTTTGGGGGTGATTCATTATTCAGCTGAGTGTTGCAATACTTATTTCGGTGAGTCCGTATTTATGACGGGTAGTGTATGCATTATGGGTCAAAAATGACCCATGACTTTGAGACGCTCTCAAAAATCACTTTTTGAACCGATTTTCGTTCTTTTAGCTTCATATAATGGAGACTGAAACCCTGGATATTTTTTGTAAGTATGGCCACTCTCGACAAAATGGCACAAAGGCACCTGGAACCTGTTTCAAAAGGATATATTTTAGACTGGTTAAGATAGGGCTCCAGGAATACCTTCAGCTGTCCTCCTTCAGGGATTCTTCCAAATTTTGTCCCAGGGATTTCTGCAGGAAAATGTCTACAAGAACTCTTCTAGAAATATTGCGAGGATTTTCTCCAGTAATTCGTTCATAGGTTTCTTCAGTATAATCTTTACTGAAGGACTTCTTCACGATTTTCTCCAAATATTTTTCCGGGAAATTATCAAGCAGGGATTTCTTCAAGAAGAGTTACCTCCAGAAATCTTATTAGACACTCCTCCATAGATTCCATCAAGAGAATCTTTACAAAAAATCAAGGTTTTGTCCTGAAATGTCTCCAGGGATCATAAAGAATAACTCCTGTTATTTCTCCAGTGATTTCCGCAGAATTTCCTGCAGGCATACTTGCAGAATTTTACCCAGGTACATCTCACGAGATTCTACCAGGAATTATTCCAAAGATTTTTTCAGAGATTCCTCCAATGATTCCACCAAGAATTTCTTCAGAGATTCTACCAGATATTACCTCAAAAATTCTTCCAGGAATATCTCCAAGAAAATCGCTACATGAATCACTCCGAAGAATTTTCCAAGTAATCTCCCAGGAATTACCCGAATATTGGCCTTCAAGAATTCCTGAATAAACTCCTCATAATATTTCCTCATGAATTTCTCCTTGGAATTAATCTAAAATCACTCTAGGAGTGCCTCCTTGGTATTTTTTTCAGGAATTGCTCGATGAAATCTTTTACTGAAGAAGATTCTGAATGGCCCCTAGATATATGTCTGGATGAATCGCTGGGCAAATTTTTTGAGCCCCTTCTTGAGGAACCTAAAAAAAATTTCATTAAGAAATCCTCAGAGTAATCCATAGAGATCCCTGGATGATGCCCTCTAGAAAAAAAATATGGAGAAATCTCTTTAGTATTACATAAAGGAATCCTTACAGTAATCTTGAGAAGAATAGCTTGAGGAATCCATGTCAAATATCTGGAAGATTAATTGGAAAATCTTTTGAATAAAATCTCGAAGGAGTCTCTGGATGAATACCCGAGGAAATCTCTGGAGGAATGCCTGAAGAATTCTTTGGAACAATTTTAAGAGCAAAGTAATTATTGGAGAAATTCCTGAAGAATATGCAGGGTAAATCTCCAAAGGAATCCCTGGAGAAGTCTCTGGAAAAAATCCTCTAGGAATCTCACAGGGATTATCTGGGTGAATTGCTGAATTAATCAATAAAAGGTTATCTGGGTTAATCGATAAAAAGATCTTTGAAACATTACCTAGGTGAATCGCTGAAAGAATCCCTGCAGGCATCTCAGAAGGAATACCTGAAGAAATTACCAGATTATTCCTTGGAGGATCCCTGGAAGAATCACTGTGAAGATTATGCGGGGAACATCCTTGAAGAAAACCCTGCAGAGATATTTCTGGAAAAATTCCTGAATAACCCGTGGAAGAATTGATGGAAAAATTTCTGGAGAAATCCCTGTAAAGATTTTTCCAATTCATTTCTTGGAGAAATTCTTACAGGATTTGCTGATAAAAAATTCCTAAAGAATTATTCCATGGTTTATCTTTGAATAAATTTCTAGAGGGATTCTTGAAGCAATCTCTGAAGAAATTTTCAAAAGGTCAAAACGAATCTAACAAGAAATTTCTGAGGTAAACCATGGAAGATTGCTTGGAAAAATCCTTGGAGTAATTTACGTAGTGATTATTCAGAAAGTATTGCTTAAGGATTACGCTCAAACAATTTGTGAACTAAAGGAATTCATGGAGCCCTGAAGAGGACTACCTGGGGAAATTCCTGCATGTATCTTTGGAGGAATCCATTGAATAATTTCTGATGAAATATACGGAGAAATTCTTGAGGAGATTGTTCTAGTGTAACCCCTGGAGATAGAATTGGAGACATCTATGGAAGGATCGCTATACAGTTTTTCCTGGATGAATCTTTGAAGTAGTATCTGGAGTTGTTCCTGGAGAATCCTTGGAGAAATCGCAGTACAAATTTTACTTGAGGAATCTATGAAGGATTCTTGGAATCTTGAGAATTATGCTCCTTTTTCCAAGACACCTCTGTATCCAAATGTATCCAACGATTTCACCAGGAAACTTAAGTATATTTACAATAATTATATCAGGAATTCTATTAAGAATATATTTTGTTAATTTCGTTTATTTATTAAGCATAAAATAACGAAGTCAGAATCATTTTTGCCGTACTTCCCCAAGGATTCTACACGAAAAGTAATCTGAAGATCCCTACAAAAACTCCACAAAAATATTCCTGGGATTACTTCGAGTATTCGTGCAGGATTTTTCCTAGTATTTCTACTATTCAGTAATTCTTGATTACTTTTTCAAATCGACGTAAGTAACTTTCATACGGTTTTGAGAAAGTTAATGAGGAAGAATCACAACCTTTCTTCTGAAACTGTTTTAAATGAATCCCTTTTTTAACATTTTTTTACCATGTATATCGCTAAAATTTTACATGCAATCTGCTCGCGTTAAAACACTAGGTAGTTCCCATCATTTCCTACAAAAAATGTATGACAAAATGATAAGCCGTTTCAATCAGTTACTCACGACGTTTTTGTACCAGTGTAAAATCGACTCAAGTAGTGTTTTGTTTTGATTCATGGTTAGGTCACTTTGTCTCCCATACAACGGAGCGGCGAAAGTAGCGGTTAGGTTGCGAAAATGCAGAATCTTACTTTCGTCGTTCTGTAAATCCGGAGATTAAACGTTCTAAAAGTGAAAAACCAAGTTGGTTTAGAGCGAAACGTGTAGAATTTCGTCTGCGAAACACGTAGGATTGATAAAGTAAGTTTGTTAAATTTTCTGACTTGAGTCTGTTTGAACAAGTCTTCGAGAATTCTATAGAATTTATTTCAGGCATTCCTTCAAGCATTCATTCATAGATGTCATCAGGAATTGTTTATCATAAGAATTATTATTATTATTATTATTATTATTATTATTATTATTAATTATTATTTATTTTCCATTTATTACAAATTATTATTATTATTATTATTATTATTATTTATTTTCCAGGAATACTCTACCACAGTCCTCTGTACCGTTCAAAGAACGAGCATTCCAATGAAAAATATATCTTCCGCTTCCACAGTTATTAGCTGAGAGTTTTCTTTGCTTTAAGTTGCCATTTTCGCATTCGTATATCGCATGGCAAGTACGATGATATTCTATGGTCAGAGAAGTCAAGGAAATTTCCTTTACGGAAATTTCCTGGACCAACCGAAAGTCGAACCACTTGTCTAAGGAAGGCCCCTACCATGTTAATTGCTAATTCAATAGATATGTTTCTTTACTATTCTGAGACTATGCAAATTGTACTTTTACAGCATTTTCATCAGGCAAATTAATATGAATATTGCAATAAAATATCAATAAATTTACATCTATATTTAATGTTTGATTTTCAATTAAATAATCTAATTTATCATTATTATGATATTTCAAAAGCAAACATTTTTTTCTGCTGGTTACCCATTCTCAAAATTAAATTTCCCTATATTCACTGATTTTTGACTCAACTCAATCTACATGGGATCAAGCCATAATACGAGTTGATACAGAAAATTACAATTTAATGGTAATAACTCCCAAGGGCCACGACCTAGTTTTCAATTGCCTCACACAATGTAACCCAAACAGTCCCTCATTTCGCCAGAAGAACAGCAGCATACAAGAGCGGCCAACTCCGTCGTCAGTTCAAGCTGTTTCTCGGTGCTTGAGAATTGAGCGGAAAAGCATTCGATTTAATCTCGCTGTGACATTACTTATTTAGACTTCCTGGCTCCTTTTCGAGTACAATCCTTCTGCTCGCAGTCGTCTCATCGTTCCGTTCCTCCGATGACTCCCTACCATGATCGTAACCATTCAACAACTCTTTGCCATTCGCGTCCTTCGGTTTTATGAGTTTTGTATATGTCGGTTGTGCCAATATATCCGCTTTCCTCCGATTCTCGTCATCCAAAGCTGAGGACCGTAAAACGGGGTAAATTTGATAATAATAAATAAGCTGTTTAGTGGAATACCCATAAATAAATGAAAAACATTATTGACTACTACACCATTTAATTCCACTATCCTTTGACAGATACGCGTATTCCGACCTCAACTGAAAGGCCGTCTTCAGTGTCGTGTACTAGACTCGACTAGCAGTCGTTAAGTATGTTGTGGGTCCCGCTCTACCAAAGACACCCCGCTTTACGGTACTAACTCCCCGCAGGGATTTCTCGAAGCAGCAGCAAGCCACTGACGACGACGACGACTGACTGCGAAAAGGGAAGGTCTCTCGCTCAACAACGATGACGTCGTCAATGCAGCGATCAAATCCCTGTGCTACGTGTGCGATTGCGGATGCTTCGGGGTCCAACAAACCGTATACAGCAACCACATCTGAGTCCTCATGTATTATTTTTTATTTTATTACGACTAGCACATGTGCTGTTTTATTTAGTTTGCCATAAAAACCCACTTTCTACTTTCTGCTGAGATCGGTCGGTCGGGCGGTGGTCTGGTAACTACGTAAGGCGCTTATTGCTTCGACCTTTACTCGGTTCACCGGAATCGATTCGATGACCCACATTCCCCACCGGAGGAGGAAGTGGCGATTCCGAAGTTTTATTGCGATTGAATCAGGTGCTGCTGACTGGCTGAAGTCGGAGAAAAGAGCTGTATGAAATTGCCGTTGGAAATGATCAACTAGAAGGATTAGGAGCTGCATTATAGATAAGGCGTGGTAAACAGTAAATGTGTACGTCGTAGTTTTGTACTGTGCGTTAACATATTATTTTTAACCTTGGGTGTTTCTGGTGAAACACATCTAGGTACATATACTTTTAAAGCACTGGGCAGCTAGTTAAATTGCTTCAAAATGACATACGGAAATTAACCCTCAATAAGTCCATTTTTTGTCATTTATTTTTCAATTCAATACCCTGATAGCCCTACTTGGGTTTCCTCTTCTAGAATCCCTTCTATGATTGATTTGGTCTAAACCGACTCTAGTCCCTTTTGTGGCCAACTGGTTACTTGCGCTCTTTTTGATTCTGACCATGTCCCTGTTATATTTCAAATATCCCTTGAAGCAAATCTCAATCCTGTCAGCTCAATTTTCTATTATTTTTGAGCTGACTGGAATACATATGGAACATACATCAATAATTATCATAATGCTGACATTTCTTTTTTTTTGCAAACACAAATTGATATTGACAATGCTCTCGAAATATTAACAAATTCCATTGTTGGAGCAAAGGGCATTGCAATTCCAAAATGTGCAGTAAAAATCAAATCCGTGATTATAGACGATGATCTTAAACTCTTGAAAGAAATCATAAAAAGAATGTATACATCGTAGATAAGATTGATCCACGTATTCCTTTCCACAGCATGATGCCACCGTTCCAACCAGGCCGCTAATAGTCAACTGCAGACACCCGTCATCAATTTTCAGCCCAAGCCCGAACCAAACTTTCAAAACTTGTCCAAGTCGTAAATTTTAAATGCTTTCTGCTGATAGCTTCTACAACTCATTTCGAGTGGTGCGCAACTTTTCCCCGATCGCCATCCGCCGTTCCATCAAAACACAGCTTCCAGCTCGAAGCTGTATTCTACTCCAGGTGCTACCAAAAATGAAAAGTTCTTTCCGCTTGCTACGTTCTGGCACAAATGATGGCGTGGCGGTACAAATAAGTGCATTCCATCAAGTAACTCCTCGAGTCGTTGCGTTTTGGGTGGGTGGGTGGTTGGCGGATCCTCAGAGGCAAGGCACATCAATTTGCAGCTTTCGGAGATGCTAGTTTTTAACTCTCGGGCGCTTTTCCCAGCTTCCATCTAGTTGGTTTGGATTTTTTACCTCAGGCACGCTTTCGCAGACACACGCGAAAGATACTTCCCAACAGCAGCATCCAACAAACCGGCTCTCATAACCAGAAGTCATAAAACTTGACTTTCTCGAGAGTTGCGAAAATAAGTGGGAAAAATAACCCTTGCACCTTGAATCCCGAGGATGGTGTTTCTGGCATAGGGAAGGTAGGTACATTCCTTCCAATCGGAAGAACTGATGGTTGAACGAATTGACCGTAAAATAATAAATTTAAAACACAGAAGGATGATGTTGAAATTCATTTTGACTATGTATTCCAATGTAAAGATACGGAACATCGAATTATGGAGAGTTGACTATACATAAGAATCCTGAATAACTTTGCTGAAGACAGTATCCTTCCTTTTGTCTCAAATTCCGAACACTCGGTTCTTGTATGGCATTTTGATGAAAATGTTTCACTGAAATATATCCTCAAATTGCTACCAATTGGCATTCATTCTATTTTAGATTCATTTAATCTATTTCAAACTTTGGGAGTTGTAATGATTCTTTAGTTCAAGATCAATAGAACTACCTAAGATGAATTTTTTGCGAAATTATTTATTTTAATAAAATTTATTCGTGCTGCTCGGTATTCGAAATATAAGACAGAATGAATACACTGTTCGATATTTGAAACAAATCGTTGTTGCTTTTACGTTAAAACAATACTAAAATTAATTAAATCAACATCATTTTCAGCAAATTCTACAGCTAACAGTCAAGTTTTGCGAATAAATTTTCACAAATATCTGCTAATTCATACCTATAATATGCCTATGATGTCACTGTTGGCCTTAAGTGTTCGGAATATGAGTCAAAACGGTATATGTTTCCACCCAAAAATTTCGCATAATCAGTGCCAACCGAATGATGAACATTAAAAAAACTAATCTATGAGTATATAGCGATTTTTATAACCTACTCAACAGCTAGGTATGTTGTTCTCATTCTGATATTAGTTTGCTTAAAAATGTTGGCCTAAAGTTAGCGTTATGGCCCAATGTCACCCCGCACGACGGTATTTAATATTTTAACAGGAACTCAGATTAGTTTCACACATTGACCCGGACCAAGTTCCAGATAACTAGAATAGTTTGCTGAACATAGTTAGCTTTTTTTATAGCTTTTCTTTAATGCAGATTCATCAGCTATTAAATTTTATAAAACAGTTAAATTATCATTATATATCCATCTTTCAGCTCTATTTTACGGATGTTCCGGGTTGATTATGGAACCATGATTGGCCACATAATCCAAACTAGAAATTTTGATGAATCGAGGCCCAAAAAAATCAAATTTGTTGCAACTGGCTAGGCTGGAGTCTCCGCTCAATGGGACCACAAACCAATCGGTTCAGGAGGCTTTTCCCGATCTGGAATAG
This sequence comes from Aedes aegypti, assembly GCF_002204515.2. NCBI lineage: Eukaryota > Metazoa > Arthropoda > Insecta > Diptera > Culicidae > Aedes > Aedes aegypti. Next base: position 97,810,248 of record NC_035109.1, on the reverse strand, counting down.
TCTAAACTGTTAACTGAATCCGATAGCCAGCCGAGATATTCAGTTTGGTCACGTTTTGCATTTCATTTTTCCCACTGTGCAATGGAAAGGACAACAACAAAGGAGAAACGAATGGTTCAATGAGGAATGCCACAGAGTGACAGACGTGAAGAATGCTTGAAACGATTAAAAGGTCGAAAATTATTTTCTTGGTGGGAATTTTTTCCTTTTTTGTTCTTCGACCTTCTGCCCTTTCGACCTTTTGTTATAGATTCAGAAGCAGAACTTCAATGAACACCTGAATGGCACTAAAAGCGCAGACAATGAGGGTCGGGACAACGGAGAAAATGCTTTCGTCTGTACTTCGGACGATAGAAACCAATAAGCCCACACTTTGAGAAGATCAGAGATGTCATTCACCAGCTAAAGAATATTAAAGTTGCTGGTAAGAATGGTATCAGAACTTAATTCATAAAGATGGACCTAGAGAGACTGGCCGTTCTGGCTGGTCTGCGCCAGCTTAGAAGTACTATCTGGAAAACAGAACAGCTACCGGAAGAGAGGAAGGAAGGGGTTATATTCCTAGGAATTATATATATAACTTTTGTGAGAACTTCCGAGCGATAACCACCATAAAAGCGGGCTACAAAGTGTTATCCCAGAATATCTTCCGTCGTCTGTCACCTGTAATAAACGTATTCGTAGGAAGTTATCAAGCCGGCTTCGTTGACGACCGATCGACAACGGACCAGATCTTTACTGTCCGGCAAATTCTCTAAAAATGTCGTAAATAACAAGTTCCAATGCATCACATGTTCATCGATTTCAATGCAGCATATGATAGTATCAACTGCATATCAATATGGAAAATCATGAACGATAATAGCTTTCCCGAAATGCTTACAATACTAATAAGAGCAACGATGGAAAGTGTGCAAAACTTTGTGAAGATTTTAAGCCAACATTCCGGTTCGTTTGAATACCGCCATGGATTACGACAAGGTGAAGATATCTCGTGTCTGATGTCCAATATCGCGGTAGACGGCGTTTTGCTGAGGGCCGGGCTTAGCAGCCGGAATACGAATTTCACGAGATCCAGTCAATTTGTTTGCTTCGCGAATGATAAGCCCACTTAAAACGCTAGGTAACACAAGTTGGGCAGGTGGTGAATGCGTCAATGACAAGTGGGCGGAATTGAGCGCCAAGTGTGATGACAGATGGGGATACCTTCCAGGTGGTCGACGAGTTCGTCTACCTAGGATCCTTACTGACGGCTGATAATAACGTAAGCCGTGAAAGACGGAGGCACATCATCTGTAGAAGTCTATGACCTCCACAAGAAGCTGCGGTCAAAATATATTCACACCCGCACCAGATGTAGCATATCCAATACGCTTTTATAAACGGTATAACACTCTACGGGAATGAAACATGGACAATACTCGAGGAGGAGCTGCAAGCTCTTGGGGTTGTCGAATGCCGGCTGCTAAGGATAGACTTCGGCGGGTTGCAGGAAAACGGTGTGTGGCGGCGGAGGATGAACCACGAGCTCGCCTAACTCTACAGCGAACCCAGTATCTAGAAGGTGGCCAAAGTTGGAAGGATACGCTGGGCAGAGCATGTTGTACGAATGCCGAACAGCAATACTGCAAAGATGATGTTTGCATTGGATTCGAATGTAAAAGGAGGGGTGGAGCTCAGCGAGCTAGGTGGACTGTTTGTTGGTGAGAGCTGCAAAGGCAACGTACGACTCAGTGAAAAGCAATGAGTTATGGTACATGCTATCTGAACACGGTATTCTAAGGAAACTGATTCGGCAGAGACGAGCAACGCTGGATGGTTTGAAATCAAGTGTTCGAATTGCAAACGAGGTGGCAACCCATTAATGAAGCCAAGCGGATTGAGCAATGAGATGAACTTTCCCATTTACTGTTCAAAATTGCTCTCGAGGGTGCGATTACCAGATTTTCCGTGCAGATATACGCCGCTATCATCATACAATCGTATATACTCCTTGGATTTGCAGACGATATCGTTCTTTCTCTCGTTTGAATCGATTGCAGGACAGTGGGGGAGGCTTTCGTGTCTCTTGTAATTATCGGGTAAGCTATTCGGGAGCACCACAGACCCTGACTCAAAAACCTCAAGGTTCGTCCTGTAACTGTCAGGAAATTCTCGCACTTAATTTAGTCAACCACAGAACTTCTTTAAACTTTATTGGCTAGCTATCTTCACTCCCACTGTCTTAACCTATTATAACCTTAATATCTTCTCTATCATCTTACTGCTACATAATCTGCAGAGCTCTACGTCGACGTAGGGACGTTCCGATACTTCCGATATATCGGAATATCGATATTTTGCTTTCGATATTCGTTATTTTGGTATCGATATTTCCTATTCAATATATCGGTGATATCGATATTTCCTTCCGATATATCGTACACTAATATGAGAAAACCATTTTAAGGTTTTCTACAAATGAAATTTTTTTTTTGTATTTCAAATAGCAGCAAATTGTACTATAATGTACCTTAACAGAAAATGCTTAAGTCCATATCGATTAAAATACCAATCATTTTGAATATTCGAAGATTTTTTTTAATCTTGGAAAACTAAACAACAGGCCACCAAGTGTTATTGGAATTTTGTTCCATTCAAATACATCATATGATATTCCGATATATCGATATTTTGAATCAATATATCGGTGGTATCGATACTTTGATTCGATAATCGTATCGAATAAACTATCGATACTTCGCAATATCGGAACGACTCTACGTCGACGACGATGCAGCACGGCGATGGCTTCTGGGGTGGCTTGGGGTATGGGATACATAGATCTACTGCATGTCCTGGTCCTGCCGATATGACAACGAATCGGCCTTCGGAGGGTTCGTTGCCAGAATGCTGCTCAGATGGACACCGGAGTTCTGCAGTCCACTTTACCTTCACTTCTTCCACTTCTTATCTCTCCTTCTTCTCTTTATCCTGTTCGAACTTTCTGGAATTTCAGTCGACGAACTCTGGGCAAGTGTCTTGGCAAATCTTGCGCCGATGGAGAGTCGACTGTACTACTAAAACGAAGTACATGCTTGCAGGTAAATATCGAGGTAGGTCTAGTGCTGTTGTTGCTGAGGTAATGTTCAGAGATATTTTTAAGTAGTCAATGATATAGGTACCGTTTTGATTCATATTACGGACAGCTTCAAATTCCGGACACTTTCGTTTGTATGGGAAACATTTCACACGAAATGTTTCAATTTTCGCCGTCCAAAAGTTCTCATTTTTGAGGCTCGTTTTATTAGGTTTTTTCCATAAATATCATTGCAAATTTATAATACCCAACTACCTTAGACGTCTCTTAAGTGGTTGAACGATTTCAATTGATGATTTGACTGTTCCATTAATGATTATCATGAGCTGTCCGTAATTCGAATCAAATCGTCCGGAATATGAAGCAAAAGTGAGGGAGCGTCCGGAATAAGAATCATGAAAAGGTCACACGTTTTGATTTATTTAAAATTATTCAAGTTGCGGACGCGTATTCTTTACCCACCATCCGAAAGTTAAGGGCTTCCGACGCTCGATAACGCTAAAAACTCATGCAGAATGATTTATTTTGTATGGTCCAAGCTGGGTTATACTTCACTGAGGCCTTAAGTGTCCGTAATATGAATCAAAACGGTAATCATGGAACACTTGTGACATGTGGAAATCAAAATGGTCCGTTTTACAACAATACAAAATCACTCATCCAAAAATGACTACACATCCTCTGAACAACTACCGTAAAACTAAACATAATATATACGGCGCAATTGGATTAAATGGACAACCTCACGACTTCCTGTTCACGAGATAGGGTGCGTTACCCCTACACCACAAAAGGACTCATGAACGCGGAAGTTAACCTGAATTCGATTTCAACTCAATAATCACGTGATTCTCTTTCGCAAAGCAGCTTCCGGAAAAATAACATGCCCATCAAAAAACAACGACTTCTATTGAATGTGCAATGCCTTGCCAAGAACGCATTATTTATTGGATATTGAAAGACCACACACTACTCGCCAACGACGTGCTGGACGAGATTTGTATCGTACGGGCTCACCTTGAGTCTCGACGTGCTCATATGACCGGTTACGGAACATGAATCCGTTACTCGATAAATACTTTTTACTTATGATTTCATCGGTTTTAGGCTAACCAGCCGAGTGGAAGTTTAAACATCTACTGTAAAATTAAACATCCTTTATTTATCGGGAATCATTTATTATCGACCGCTCAATGTAACGCGGAAGATCATAAAAGATAACAACTGCCCGATTTATAGAATACGTGAAGATCTTGACTTTTGCGATTGTCACTTGTGACTGTTTGGACTCCATTATTTTACTGCGCTGTAGTATGCGAATAAGCTTCAAATCATTTCCCTAATATACACTTATATCCTAGACACTTGGTGGTGAATAGAAAAATTTCCGCACCGTTTAAAATTCTCCCCCAAAGTGTTCAAACCGGCAAGTGCACCCAGCCAAACAAGTTCCTGTACTTCGGCACAAAACTTTCCATCCAGCAACAGCACAAAACTATTCCTATTAAGGGCCCGAAACAACTTCTAACAAACGCATCGCATTTTTTCCCCTGCAAATTTACTTGTTCGTGTTACCATGGATAGACACCTCCCGAAACCGCCCGAGTTTGGCGGGAAAATGTTCCTAGGCAACAAGGCAACTTGCACGCGGTTGCTTCTGCACCGAGACGAAACCCCTTCTGGGATTTAGATTTATCATAAAATATTTATAACTTTTGCCCTTCCCTGCTCGTTTTGTCAAAATTGAAACGGTTTCGGTGGCTGCGCTTCTTTTCTGCATCCAACAAACAGATGAAGGAGGTAGCTATCGCTTGAACGCAATGCTCTCACTCAGCTCAACCGACAACAAATGTGAAAAGTTTTCTCGGATAAAAGATGAATCTTGGGATTGTTCTGTGTTGCGGTAAAGACGGCTTCTCTGTGGGATGATAAAGAGAGAGTAAGGCAACGACCAAGACGACAACGACAACAACACCAGTTCCGAAAGGCAGCCATATAAGCAGGCATTTAAAGAAGGTAGTAGTGAATGAAGTTATTCGCAGAAGCAATAATTTGAATATAGTTTGCAATAAAAAAAATAGAGGCTTGATTGCTGTTTGGATTTTCTAAAACGGTTCTAAAACCTTTTTTTTAGTTTTTGATTGTTTATTGTTTTTGGTTATCAATAATTGCTTGTTTCGAATTATTAAATTGGGTGTTTAAACAAAAACAACTAGTGGTGGATATCCTTTTCCTATGGTATGATAATACTTTTACAGTTCGGAACAATCATGGATGGCGGAGGAATATTTCCGCCTCGAAGCGGTCCATGTGGAATTGTTACCGACATCGTTGTCGTTCTGGGAACGATGGTGTCCTCTTGCGGTGGATCAGAGCGAGGAAATATTCATGTTTCTTGGGTTTTCCTTATCTCGTTTCGTGCGGTTCCTCCTTGGTCGTTTTTCAGTATGGGGGGTTCCAAAGCGTGTTGGGAAAATTTAGCTACGTGTGGGAAAACTTCCCCATTCGTCAAATCAGAAGGCTGTGTCCATATGGATGGCAGATGGATTTGATTATACGTACCTGGAAAGAAACAGGAGAATATGGGGATTTCGATTAAAATCTGATGGTTGCAACGCATAACACAATGTATTTCCATTCGATAGATTTCACACGAAAAACAATCAAAGCAAATAATTAAAGTTCATTTCCATGGAACTTTCGCTATTAAATTCAATCGTAAAATGAAAATGGACTGAAATTAAGTCCTCGATGTGTATACTTTTTGTACTATTGTTAAACTAATGATACTCAATTATAATTGGAATCGGATAAACTAATCAAATTCAATAGGCATTTTTATATGGGTGACTCATTTTGCATTTTTGAGACCTTCTTTAGTCTAGTGATAACGTATGTGGCTACAAAGCAAAGCCATGCTGAAGGTGTCTTAGTTCAATTCCCGAGCAGTCCAGGATCTTTTCGTAATGGAAATTTCCGTGACTTCCCTGGGCATAGTGTATCATCCTATGCCTAGATGTCCCCCGGAACTACATCACGAAACTTCTTCGGGGGAGTCATTCTTCGTCATTCTCAGCCTCTAGCTGTTCTGCTAGTTCCCTTTTGGAACTTTATGTCGTCAAAAACGCTGCTCACTACGACATTTCTACGGTGTCTCTGCGACTACTCGTTCCGTCCAATTGGCAATTGAAGATCTCGCCGGGGCTTTGGACAGCTTTCTGTGCGACGCCGCTTACTTCCCTTGGGCTGGCCTCGCGTCAAAGCCT